>NC_141087.1:47281606-48481606 GCF_041138505.1 Cibotium barometz
CAATGGTGTGGTGGAAATTGTAAGTGCAAGTAGGCATTGGAGTCTCCTAAATATTAGGGAGCACCTTAATATCATGGGAAGCGATGATATAAGTAGGGCACATTTCAAGGTGAAGAATAGAAAGATTCCAATGCGAATGGAGTCGAAGACTATGGTAGATGATGCTGATTGGGAATCTGATGGTATAAGCATAACTTAATAAGAAAGCTTTGGAGTTTTTTTATGAAGTCCTTTTAGAATTACAATATTTGGAGTCCTTTTAGAGTTCCAATATTTTCCTTTTAGAGATGTACTTGAGTCATGAGATGACATTCAAGAAGGTAATTGTGGCACAATATCTAGCAAGCCCATTACAAACTCAACATGTTCCTACCTTGAAAAATTTAAGGTATGAATATCAATGTGTTCCGAGTACAAAATATGATAAAATGAGAAGAGGATCTCTCAATATTTACAAAAAAGATGAAAAAATTAAAAGAAAATTTACAAATATATACAATGATAAATAGGGAGGAATGAAGCTTTCTATTTTGTCTCCTCTAGTTTTGTCTCCATCTGCTCTGGATTTGTCTCCTTCTTTGTCTCCATGTCCTTTTCCTTTGTCTCCATGCCCTTCTTTTCCTTCAACTGCTTCTAGTTCTTCTTACCAGTAAACTTGAGTTCCTTCTTAGCTTTCTTGCCAACACCCTTCTTGGCAACTACTTGAGGACCCTTAGGTGACTTCTTGACAGAACTATTTTTCTTTGAGGTACTTCCTAGTTTAGTACCTCTTTTAGGAGTGCCATGTTGTTGAGGAGCACCCTTGGTTTCTTTATATAGAGTTCCTTGCTTAATATAAAATGCTTTAGTGGTGGCGAATGTACATGCATTTTCTTCTTCTTCTTAGATGGAGAGGCTTGACTTGGGAGTGGAGAGTCTGGATCTTTAGGAGGAATTGAATTATTCAAAATAATATTGATTGCTCTTGCACGAACACTCCACAAACTCATGAGATCCAAGAGTCTGCCAAATTAAGAAAATTTTTCAAATTTAAGAACCTCGAACTATAGAATATAAGTTGAAAAATTGGGTAAAGATTTAAAGCAAAAATAGTGGGTTTACTTTGACATAACCTACACTGCTATCAATCT
Organism: Cibotium barometz; assembly: GCF_041138505.1. Classification (NCBI taxonomy): domain Eukaryota; kingdom Viridiplantae; phylum Streptophyta; class Polypodiopsida; order Cyatheales; family Cibotiaceae; genus Cibotium; species Cibotium barometz. The sequence goes on from NC_141087.1 coordinate 47,282,737, forward strand.
CCGTATACTTCGACAAAATAAATTTCCACGCATTGGCAATAACATGCCATCCACATGAGATAGAAGCAATTGATTGATTTAGAAACTTATACTCTGCCTCCTTTTTAAAATTCAAATATTCATCTTCAATAGCTGCAACAATAGCTCTCTTACATGCCCTATTAAAAATTAAATTATATCTGATTATATACAAAAAAAAGAAAAAATAAAGTATGAAAATTAGTAAGCAGAAGAACAATATTCAAATTATTAAGAGAACTACTTACAATTTAATCTGCCCATGCATGCTAGTCAGGTTGTTCATAAAAATAACACTTCTTCTTAGAATATTGATAACATAAGCACTCCAGTGTCCATTGGCAAAAAGTAAAAGAAATATTTAAGAAAGCGAATATCCTTAAAAGAAACATGTCATATAGTAAACAGATAAGAAGCATTAGGCTAGAAGATGTAAATGCACTCAAGGGTTATAGTCGTAAGAAGTTTTTTGCACTATAGAGGAAAAATGCCTAATGAAGAGGAAGAGCAAGAAGTAGAGAAGAGACTCGAGAGAAATTAATTATCTTTTGTCATTGTGAATATTTTGTTATATCTTCTATGTAATGAAATGATGCGATTAAGTTCTAATTGCAAGTCTGATTAAGCAAAAATGTTTACAAATTTCTTCAAAATGTTGTCTACTTGTTATGGCATGTTCTTATTTATTTGGTATACAAAATTTCATTACACTAAATCCAAATTCTTGCTTCTCGTCTTCTTGAATATCTCCATGCTGAATGACGTGTTGGTCATGTGCCAGCTTTCCACTTCAATAATCTCCTCATTTTGACTTGATTTCGTACTGCCTTTGCTAAATCACTCGTATGGGCCTTTTCCATGGATAGCTTTCGTCCAAAAGTATATCTGTAAAACCAACTGAACATTTCCTTGAGGTAATTTATACGAGTCTTCCCTCCTCCATGTCAAGTGTTTTTGAAATATACTCCTCTAGCTTGATAGTGAGATTTTTCCATTCCTTGGGTGCTCCATATGTTAGGAGAACCATACTCATTCATGAAGTATGCACCATGAGCATACAAAATGTGCTGCGGAAGAGCATACAAAATGTGATGCGGAAGAAAACAAGACCAATTCATAAGCTATTATTCATAATCATTTCAAATTGATGTAGAAAGAAATTCTACATGTTTACCATATAATGCATAATGTTGGTATCACCCCATGTATCAACCATGGCCTTTGTAAAAATTTGAAGCTCTTCTTGAAATTTTTGGTGCTCCTTTGTAATCATCCTACTTTTGGTCATTAATTTAACGATCTTATTGAAGTCTGACCAATTTTCTCACATAGAACTACAAGGCTTGGGTTGGTGCAATCAAACATCGTACATTTACACAAATCCTTCCACAAGTCCCAGGACTTTCAGTTCTTCACTTTTTCTACCCTCTCCGGAAAACGTCTTGCCTTATATCCACTCATGGACACCTGCTGTGCCACTTCATGATTCATGCCAGAGGTCTTCTTGCTAACCGTAATCTACACATTGTCGCCATGGCACCCGATTGAGTTAAGTAGCGCCTTTACTTTTTGAAGAGCTTCATGTTGTCTTTACTTGCCTTGCATGGTAAATGCATAATCAATGTGACACTTGAGAAGAGGATCAAACACATGCATAAATGCATGCATAAATGCATGCAAAGTACAAAAGTGGACATTCTTGAGTTTGAAGGGAATAATATTCGAGGTCTCTCAAATGCTTGTTTGTCTTAGCTAGCATGTTAGCAGACAAGACACCATGAACCAAATTGCCTATTTGTCTCTCAAATGCCTGTTTGGTGTAGCTAGCATGTTAGCAGACAAGACACTACCAACCCAATTGCCACCATCATCATCCACTGTGTCGTTATCATCATCTTGATTCTCTAGCTTCCTCTTCCTTCTTGCCTTCTTCTTTTTCTTTTCTCTCACCATTATCATGCAACATGGACAAGGATTTGGTGTGTTAGCACCTTGTGGACACCCAATTAAGCACTTCATTAGGACCTCAATGGAAGGCTTCTTGGGCCCTTTTATTTGGCAGTTTAAGGGAGTCAAACCTTTTCTCTTAAGAAGAAACGTTTTCTAATTAGAAGCTTCAAAACGACTACTTTATTCGAATTTGAATTTTGGGGGGGAAATGAAATTTAAAATCTAGCGGATAAAACCATATCATGTAACATATCTATGGAAAGCTCTTGATGCGTAGATCACGGATCTGTAATCTCCGCTCAAATCGGAGCTTGTATGTAGAAGTTATGGAGGTCCGAAAATTGTAAAATTGCCCCCCCCCCCCCCCCCCCCCCCCCCCCCTTGGGGAAAAAGTGCACCCTTTGACCACTCTTACACCTCTCTTAAAAACCCAACATTTCAGTCCACATGGCAACCCCCCATTTGGCTATTCCTTAATCACCTTGATTAGGCTTGGGCAAATTAAAGGGCCCAATGTTGATCTCACTCTTTACATATGCCATTGCCTCATTCATGAGTGTGATACTCATTCGTTTTTCTAACCTCTTACCTTTCACAATCTGACACTCATCCACTTTCAACACAAAACTTACCTTGTCACCTTGCATGACAAACAAAAGTAGATAAGTTTTGGTACTTAAAATATTTTTCTATTAGCTCGAAGGAATGTAAAAAAATGCTGACATTGTTTAGGTAGTCCATAGAATAAGATCATAGCTCTCTGAAGATGTTGTAGATCAACAAATATATTGTTGAAATCATTGTAGGGATACATAATCGCTTTTTCCCCCAAGCTCCAATGGTTAATGTATCATTGATGCAATAGTATTCTCCAATTTTGCATTGCACATCATCATTGCATGTCCTCTTTGATCTTTATGGGGAGATAGGAAAAATATTCCTTGCGATACCTTGTTTTGCGGAGTGTATCTTTTAGCAATTGATAGAGGGCTTGATATCCTTTTATGCTAATGCCCACCTCATCGCATGCAGTCTAAACCTCCTCAATGCTTAGGAGATTGGTAATGTCATTTATTATCTTATTTGCGAGTACCCGGTGTATCTTCTTGTGGCGCGGGTCTCGAATGATGGAAAGAATGTCACATCTCCTCACACAACTATGTAATATTTTTCCAAAATCTTGAGGACCATTATCACCACATGCTTCTTTCAAAAAGCTTGTATCACAAACCAATGAAGATTACCAAAAACACCTTAATCTATTGCTTACAACAACCACAATAACCAAAAATACCTTGATCGAAACTACTTGTAACAATCATAGACCAAGAACAAAAAAACCTTGTTGCATGGATTCTTCGCTTGTTGTGCGAGCACCACCACCAACTACAAGTTTTTGAATGTTATTTAGTGTCCTCTTTCTCTCTCTTGCTCCCACGGGGGTGCTCTTCATGCAAGAGATTGTGTCTTGTAGTTTCATAACACAAGCCTCTTTCTCTTTGTCTCTTTTCTCTAGCTCTACAATATTATTTTGTGCTTCTTATAGTGCATGTTGCACACTACTCAAAGTGCTTTGTAAGCTTTGTATTTGTGGGAGTGGAGGAATTGGAGTCTCCATGCATCACTCATGCTTAACCTTCTATAGTACCCAAGCAATCCATTCTCAACCTCTCCAACAAACTGAATAAACGAAGGGAGATCAATGAAGGGTGGAGGAAAATGTGAAGAAGGATCATTAGGATATAAATACCCATCAACCTAAAGATCCACATTAGTCCAACCTTGTTGTCTTCATGCATTCTTCTCCTGTGTATTTAGACGTTCTTTTTTATTGGTGCATATTCATTCAATATAAAAACATGCAAGTCCACCTTTCGCACTCTTGTTGAATCTGAAATTTCTCTTTGTGCCATTCGAAAAATGGAAGAGACTATTATGGTTAAGATATGCATCAGGTGAGTCTTCTTTCATCATGTTGAGCTCAAACAGTTGGATTCGCGTAAAACAATGAATAAACAACAGAGTTGTGAAACTCTTCGGTCGGTTTTTCGCTCTCGATGCGCTCGCTGAAGCTCCCGCCCACCTCTCCCTGCTCGCGCTGTTGCACTGCGCCCTTCACCTTCCCTGCCTGTTCGCCCCCTCGTTTCCTCCTCGCTTCCTCCTTCTCCGCCTTCCCTGCATTGCCCGCCACCAGCATTGTCCCCCGCCTTCTTTGACCCCCGCCGCCTGTCGTTTAGCCCCCCCGTCTTCATCCACGGGCACCGCCAAGGGAGACTGCCACAGCAGCACGCCCAGAGACCGCTGCAGCAGCAGCCGCAGTCTCAGCCTCACTGGGTTCCCGTGAGGAACAGCTTTGCTCCCCTTCAGGAGGAGACCCCTGCAGCGACCGAGGACCAGGAGATGCCAGCTCCCCCTCCTTCACCCCCCCACCCCCGTCCCCGTCCCCTCCCACCGCCTCGCTTCCACCATCGCCTCCTCCCGCCCCCGCTCCGGTTTCGCGGCAGCAGCGGCTCCCTCTCCACCTCCCTCGCCTCCCCCTCCTCCCCCTCCGCCTGCCTCACCTTCCCGGGAGGCCCTGGCAGTTCCCTGGCGCTCACCTGCAGTCCGGAGAGCGCTGAGCACTGACCTCGCTCGAGCATCACAGAGGAGACCTATGCCGATTAGGGCCTCACGGATTTCATCTATCCGCAGTCGCCTGAGTCGCCTTGGCATTAGACAGCGCTCGGAGGCCTTTGATTATACCTTCACACGGCTTTTTGGAGTAGAGGGCCCCCATGAGCCAGCACCCATTCGAGTTCATGTAGTGATACCTCCGGCCCGCGGGGAGGAGGCACTAGACTCAGCGGTGGCCTTCTCGTTCCCTCTATGTGGACCTTGTGACCGGGAGTGGACTCTAGAGCTCGCTCTCAGCACTTTGAAGACTCAGGCAGTTGAGTTTTCTCACCACATGAGCGATCTGGAGGTGACAGATGTGATAGGCCGACTTTGGGAGCTGGCTCATTTTTTCTTGGATCCCGGGAGTGTGGACACCTCAGGGATTCGGCATTTGGTCGTGCGCATAGTGGCAGACTTGGCACGTGACCCTGGATATGTGAGTATACACGAGGTTTCTCTGTCAGAGCAGGAGGCAGTCGCCATGGGCCACAGCCACCACTAGCGCCTGATCCGGGATTCTTGCAGTACACCGGGTGGGTAGATTCGCAGCCGTTCGGATGGGGACTACTCTCCATCCAAGCCGCTTGCGAAGGCCCGCCGTACGGCTGAGACAGCATCCACCTCAGCAGGGCATCCATGAGGATCATCTCATGGAATGTACAGGGCCTTGGCGGAGCACACTTTATACGCTATTGAGGTTGCTTGAGGCAGGAGCTTCTCAGAGATGCCTGGTTGGTGGGGCAGCATTGACATTTTGATGATGCAGGAGCACCACTTGGGTGAGAGCAGGATCCGGAGATATGGTTCGGTGATGCCTGGTAGATGGGACACTTTTTGGTCTGCTGGGTTTGGTCCTTTGGGTGGACAGGGAGGAGTATGCATGGTTATTGCAGATGTATGGTGGCAGGCCATTGTGGATCGAGGGATCATTGTGCCTGGTAGAGCACAGTATGTCATTCTGAGGATGCATGATGAGCTATTGGGTGTGCTTAACATCTATGCGCCCAATCATGCTAGTGCCAGAGCAGAGTTCTGGACTCAGGTTACAGATGCATTGCCAGAGGCCGCACATTGGTGTGTTGGGGGAGACTTCAACATGCTTGAGGACCCGGCAGATAGGGTGGGAGGCAGTCATGTTACAGTGCACGGCACGGAGCTTGCAGCTTGGGACCGGTTTTGCATGTCACTGAGGATCACTGATGCATGGCAGCATGGGGCTTTCTCCCAGTCTCAGGACAGTCTTAGTTTCTCTCGGTCGGATCGCCGGCAGGGAGGGACTAATCTATCACGGATTGATCGCTTTTATGTGGGCGACTGGTTAGGGGAGCGAGGGGGCTCCGTCGGCATTCTCGCTGGCACCTCATTTTCAGATCATGCGCCAATTATATTGACATTGGAGGAGGGGACACAGGAGCCCAGCTTGCAGTTGAGGATCCCAGAGAGGGTACTTGCAGATCCCAGTCTTGCTGAGGACATTGAGAGGATCTGGCATGATAGTCAGTGCTCTGACCAGGATGCAGCGGGCCAGTGTGCCCAGGGACTCATTGATCTTAGCTCTTTTCTACACGCTGCAACTTTGACACGACTGGGAGAGATTCGCGAAAGGGAGCAACGGCTGAGACGCAGCTTTGCTTCGCTACAGCGCCTTCAGGAGCAGCAGCCTGCATGTGAGTGGGTGGCGTCCCAGCTGAGCCAGGCACGTCAGGAGGTTAGAGAGGTAGAGGAGCAAAGACATGAGTTTTACTATCGTCGTCAGGCCTCTCAGTGGACGCAGCTTGGTGATAGAGTGACTGGGGAGTTTTTTGAGATCACTGGACCCCGTCATGCACGAGCAGGAGTCCGCCAGCTTAGTAGACCGGATGGATCGGTTGCTACTGAGCTCAGGGAGATCAGAGCCATTGCCACTGCATTTTATAGTGACCTGCTTTCAGCGGAGCCAGCCACTGAGGATCGAGATGTTTGCAGACAGACTGTGTGGGTCCATGTGCAGAGGAGGGTCACAGACCATATGCGTACAGTTCTAGGTGCGCCTCTGTCAGAGATTGAGCTTGCCGAGGCCTTGAGGGTCCTGCCGCAACATAGTTGCCCACGGGAGGACGGTGACACCGGCCTTTTTTATGCGCTATTTGGACCTTTTGGGACCAGGCCTCCGCAAGGGCTTTCAGCATGTTTTGGACACTGGGGTGATGCCGCAGAGCTTTTCAGAGGGCTTGATCTATCTTATCCCCAAGGGGGAGGGAGTATCAGATGACATTCGGCATTGGAGGCCTATTACGATCCTCAATACTGTCTACAAGGTCTTAGCAAAGGCCTTGAGTTTGAGGATCCAGCCCTTCCTGGGGGAGTTGATTCATGCTACTCAGACAGGATTTGTCAAGGAGCGCAGTATCCTTGACAACATCTTTACTTTCTGGGAGGCGACGACCCAAGCTAGATTTCTTGGCGAGGACTTGGTCGTGATGCTTCTCGATTTTGAGAAGGCATACGATAGAGTTGATTGGGGATTCTTAGAGGGCACTATGCTTCGCCTGGGCTTTGAGCCAGGATGGATCAGAGGGGTGGCAGCTCTGTATTCCACAGCGCTCGCAGCCAGGTGCTGATTGCAGGAGGACGGGGGCCGAGTTTTGAGCTGACCAGATCAGTCCGTCTCAGGGGTGTCCTCTCGCCCCTTTCCTTTTTCTCTTCTTTGCGGAGGCTATGAGTATGTATTTGACGGCAGAGGAGGTTGGTTTGAGAGGACTTCAGCTCCGGGGGGAGGATTTGCTTGATGCTGAGTTTGCAGACGACACGGGCTTATTTTTGCATGGCCAAGAGGCCAATCTTATTCGGGCTGAGCAGTCGCTCCAGGTTTTTAGTGCAGCTTCAGGAGCATTGATCAATTGGCGCAAGACAGTGGCCTTTTGGATCAGTAGTGCTCCCACTCCGGCATGGAGCCCGGACCCCGATTTCAGATGGATTCCTCCAGGCACAGCAGTGCGGTATTTGGGATGCCAGATTGGCTTCGATTTGTCACCTGAGCAGCAAATTGCCCCGCTTCTTCTGAGCATTCGGAAGAAGCTATTGTATTGGAGTACAGCTCGACTATCCTTGGCTGGGAGGGTGGTGGTGGCAAATCAGGTGCTGTTAGCGACCATGTGGTACATTACGTCTTGTTGGATTTTCTCGAGCTCTTGCATCAGCCAGGTACAGAGGTTGATCAGGAACTTTCTGTGGTCTGGGCGGGACGGTCAGCCAGCTCGGGCAAAGGTTGCATGGGCAATTATTACACTTCCGCTGGCTCAGGGCGGTTTGGGCATTATAGATCCAGTCGATCAGAGCAGAGCCTTATTGGGGAAGCTTATTGTTCGCGGGTTGCTTCCAGGCGCTGAGCCGTGGAAAGAGCTCCTCTTGCAGCGACTGCAGGCTCGGGCGCCCCCTGCAGGGGGTACTTGGGCTGGATCTTCATAGAGATGAGGAGGACAGGCCTCAGTAGAGGATGGGAGGACAGATTTGCCTTGAGTATCCTGAGAGCTTGGGAGCTATTGAGACCGGGGCTCTCTCAACGGCCTCCTTCTTGTGTTGAGGAGCGGGCCAGGCAGCCGCTCATCTGGAGCCCAGCGGTTCACACGGAGCAGGGTTATATCCAGAGGAGATCCAGGTGGAGAGGCTGAGTCACTTCAGAGGGGGGTTGATTATGAGGGATGATATACAGGAGGCTCTCACAGAGGAGTGGTTCACGCCTCTCGAGCCAGTGGCCCCACGATGGATGGGAGCTTTTACACAGTTGGAGATCCTGATTGCTGTCAGAGCTAGCACTGAGGATGGCAGATGCCTCTACTATGAGATTCAGGATGAGGGTAGACTCCAGAGAGTGGAGGTGGAGTCGCCTTTGGTTGCAGAGTGCACCTTTCAGAGGATTCGGGTAGTGGCAGCCGCTTCTCGGAAGTGGCATCCGGCTACAGTGGGACCCCGGGGAGTACGAGTGGCATGATCCTTATGCATCCCTTGAGGCCACAGAGATCACCTTTTTCCAGTATACTGTTCGGCTGGGACGGCATATTTTGACAGCGAGGAGGACGGTTTCTCCAGCGGCAGCGGGGCATTGGCGATTGCAGGGACTCTCACAGGAGTTCCTGGAGGACTTCTGGGCTCGGCTCTGGGCTAGTCGGCAGGCCCGCAGGATCTTGACTTTTCAGTGGCTGGTCGCCCACAGGGGCTCAGCAGTTGGCACTTGGCTTGTTTACAGCGGTCTTCTGGCGGCCTGCGTTCGATGCGGCCACCCTATGGAGACACAGAGACATTGCCTTTGGGACTGCCCTCAGGCACAGCAGATTTGGCTACGGATGCTGCGTATTCTGGCTCCCCTCTCTCCAGAGGGTATGTTTACATGGGGTGCCGCTGCTTGGTCGACTTCATCAGGGCCTGCTATGGGCTATGAGATGGAGCAGGGCAGTCAAGCCATCAGATTTATTAGGGGCCAGCCTCGCCTGGTTTCGGCACCGGATTTCTCGTCCGCCAGCTGGACACAGGAGAGGGATTTACGATGGGAGCTCCTCAGCAGCCTCACCATCTGGTTCACCTGGAGGGCTCGGTGTTTCACGGCCTTTGAGGGGAGACTGGAGCCACCAGTAGAGACTGTACGGGGGATTTGGCAGGAGTTGATCCACACCCTGCGTGGACAGTATGACCGCATCCGGACGAGGCGATCTTGCGGCGCCAGGCTTTTCACACCACCTGGCGCAGAGGCCCCTTCTACACCTTACACACGGGATCCCCCCGTTGGCATTACAGGCCACCTGTTTGGCTATTCCCCCCCCTATTGTATGATTTAGCCCCTCAGTCCTTAGTACTAATGCTTGTATTTTGCAGCACCTAGGGAGAGTCTCCCGGGCTGCCTTGCTGGATTCACTGCTCTTTTTCTCTTATGAGCAGGAGAGATCTTTTGTAGCCCTACGGGCGTTTTTATATAACTAATGAAAGGATCTTTTCTCGGAAAAAAAAAGTTGTGAAACTCTTCATATGGTTAAGATGTGCATCAGGTGAGTCTTCTTTCATATCTTCATTAATTTTCATTTTAATACCTACAACTGAGTTGTGAGACTCTTCATATGGTTAAGATGTGCATCAAGTGAGACTTCTGTCATCATGTTGAGCTCAAACAGTTGGATTCGCATAAAATAATGAATAAATTAATTTAGAGTGGATTGTTGTGCAGCACTAAATCAAGGGACAAATTGAATGTGAAGTGATACAAGGATGAAGTAGGTCCCTAATGACAAGAATGCAACACCAATTGCACTCATCAATGACTAAGATTAATGTTTCTTAATAAAGTATTAGTAAGACCAATTCTCTATTTTATGTACTCAAAATAGAGGGACTTTGGAGCACTGATTTGAAGTGGTTACGCTATGAATGAGTTCAAATGCACTTAGGGATATCAGTAGAAGCATTGGATTAGCTTTAATTTAAATACAATAAGTAAGAATGAGATCTCAATGCTGGAATCACCTTCTTCAAAAATTGATGATACAAGCATGAAGAACATGTAGAAAAACCCTTAAGGATGTGAGGAATAAATTGGATTTGAATAGGAGAAGAGTAGATATCAAAAACCTCCAAAAATGTTATTTTTTGATTTTTTGCTGTTGTTGGCAATTCGCTATACTTTTTGACGATTCGTGCTACATGTGCTTGTGCCTTGGATGTAGAAGGAACCCCCTTGAGTGGCTTGTGCCTTGGATGTAGAAGGAACCCCCTTGAGCTGTGGTGGGATAGAGTTTGAAAAATCAGCTCTCCATTATTGGAGGTGGGTGAAGGGCAAGAAGAGGGAGATGAAAAAGAAATTAATTAAGGCTACTAATTGAGGTTAAGAAAATTAATGAGGTTATAAAAAATAGAAGGGAAAGAAGAGGGAGATGAAAAATAAATAAATTAAGGTTATTAATTGAGATTAAGGAAACTAATGAGATTATAAAAATGGAACTTGAGATTAAGGACACTAATGAGATTATAAAAAATGGAACTAACACGATATTAGAGAATTTGGAAAAATTCTAATTCCCATTTTGCAAGATTGTAAAAAGGGGACCATGGTGAACCTTTTCATCAAAACCCCCTCATGTGACATATCATTGGAAAGAGATCAAAGATTAGGTTCTAAATGCACATTCTCTGACAACTTTCGAGTTTATATGCTTAAGATGTACCAAAAAATAGATTGAAAATAAAACTTCCTGAGTCTTGGGATTTTTCCAAATTCACCAATATGGTAATAGTTACTTGATTTTGATACCAATTGTTGGGATTAAGGTCGCTCATATAATGATCAAGAAAAAATATGATTAAGCACTAATGACATTCTTAAACAGTGGAATTAGTCACTAAGAAGCTTAATGACACTATAAGTGAGAGCATGGGAGTATGATTTCCATTAGATGTGTGTCTCTTAAATAGGCTAAGTACAAGATGAATTAGCAAAGGCTAATCATGAATATAGGCTAAGTACAAGATGAATTAGCAAAGGCTAATCATGAATATAGCTAATCAAAGTCAATGATTCTCTCTATGAATCTCTCAATGATTCTAGCCTCCACATATTCTTCCCCAAATGTAGCCCATGAATATAGCTCCCAAAATTCAACAAAAGGGGAATCTACCTAGCTCATCGCACACCTCATGTATTCTTTCACCTTTACTGGCACCTTTTACAACTATTGTGACATTTTAACCTTTGATAAATGACCTAAGGCTTATGCTCTACATCAAAAAACCCAAGTACATCAATTTATCTAATAAGATGAAGAGATGATTGTAAAAAGAGATCACCCTTTCCTTATAATTGCAATCACCATTGTCACCCACAAAAAAATAAAATTCTTTTTCACTAAAAAGCTAATAAAAAAATCTCTATCTAGGGGATTTTCAACCAATTTTAAATTTCATTATCATAGGATTTAATGTACCTAGGATTTTCAACCAATTTTAAATTTTATTATAATTATAATAGGATTTAACCTACCCTAAGCTATATCCAGATATAAGCAAAAATAACAAGCAAGCATATATCACCCCAGTTGAGTTATTATACATCATTTAATTAAACGGTTATAGAAAGCAAGTATGCAAACATGACCAAAGAGCACAAGAGCATAAGAGTAAATTCAAGACTAAAAACAATGTCATAGACATGGCTTCTTTGTTTATACTTGGTTATGTCTCATGTGCCTTACTCCAACAATATTGTTTATAGGCATGGCTTCTTTGTTTATACTTGGTTGTGTCAGGTGTTCCTTATTAGGGATAGACTACTGAAAGTAGCTCTAGGTCGTGGTGGATAGCATAACTTCTCTCATGCGCTTTGAGTTTTTGGGATTCATAGGCCACTGCATGACCTTCCTGCATGAGCGCACCTCCCACGGCAAAACCACTGGCATCAGTTATACTACCTCAAAGGGTAGAGAGAAATCTGGCAACTTCAGAATGGGATTAGTTACCAAGGCGGTCTTTAGCTTATCAAAAGCGCTCTGACACCTGGCAGACCATTGAAACGGGGTATTCTTCTTGAGAAGATTAGTCAGGGGGGAAGCTTTTAAAGCATACTTAGGTATAAAAATTCTATACCAACCAGTTAATCCCAAGAATCCTCTGACTTCTTCAGGCCAATCTATGTCTGCTTGGACTTTTGCGGAATCTAGAGAAATTCCGTCTTTGGATACCAGGAAGCCCAAGTATTCAACATGGTTGGCAGAGAAAGTGCATTTGCTCTTTTTTGCAAAGAGTTGGTGCTTCCTAAGAATCTCAAGAACTTGGACGTGAGCTTCATGGTCAACTTTATTCTTTGAGTAAATCAGAATATCATCAAAGAAAACAAGAACAAAATCATCCTCTGAGAATGTCCTGCATTAGGCGATTGAATGTAGATAGGGCATTTATCAATCCAAATGGCATGATTATAAATTCATAGTTCCCATAGCGAGTATTGATGGCTGTCTTCAGGATATCTTGTTCATTAATCTTGATCTGGTAATACCCTGATTTGAGATCTATCTTTGTGAAGATCTGGGGTCCATTTAGCATGTCCAGAAGCTCATCAATTCTAGGGATAGGATATTTATTCTTAACTGTCAGTTGATTGAGACCTCTGTAATCCACACAGTTTTTCTGAAAGAGATCTGGGGCTCCCCAAGGTGAAACATTGGGTCTTACAAACCCTTGTTCTAACAGCTGCCTAAGTTGTTCCTTGAAATCACTGGCTTCAGGGACTGGCATTTTGTATGTACGCTGGGCTAGTGGCTGAGCGCCAGGGGTCAATTCTATCACATGATCTAGTTCCCAAATCGGGGAGGCTCCAAGAATTCATTCATTTTGGTCTCCAGGAAGCCCGGAGGACAGAACCTCTTCTTGAGGTAAGCCTTAAGATTTGACCAGGTCTGGGTATTTTGATCGAGATGGTTTGTCTTGCAATGGTTCCTCCATGCGACCCTAGCCATTTCCACAATTTTTAATCTGGTGAGAGCCATCTTGCTCCTCTCATTATAAACCGGTTACATCAAAGTACTCTTCCATTGCCTCGATCCATTTTTCCACTGTTTCTCCTAATTGTTCCCCTTCACTTGAATGGACCAGGTTGGGATCGGTGCAGGGCTTTACGAACGTTCAGATCTAACTCTTCATCGGTAAGAGGATCCCGCTGCCTAGCACGGGCCGCGCGCCTCATGATTCTGACAAAACGAGATTTTTGTCAACTTAACTTTGTCATCAAATTTATGACTATTTAATTTTTGAGATTTATTTCTTAAACAATAAATATTCCATCATAATTTTTGAAAACAAGATTCACTCTGATAATTTTGTTAACCAATATTCACAACCACGAAAACAACTTGGAATCTTTTGCAAAACATCATTTATTATCAAAAGTTTTTGATATATACATAGAGCGTCGCGGCTCCAAAAGTCATTACCTCAATCGCGTACGCATAAAAAGGTGATACTGCGATGGGGACATGCTATGATATACACAATTCATCACTAATAAAGGTGCTATAATTCTACTCCTAGGAATAAAGCGGCTTAGAAGTCTTAAAATTCGGCAAGAAATTCTAAAATTCTGGGGTGAATGATTATAGAGTTGGACATAATGAATAACTCCTAGCCTTATCAAGATCATGGCTAGCGAGATATTCTGCTTGAGTCTTTGACGTTGATTGGTATTGACGTTAATACATCGCCCTCCAGAGAACCACATGTGCTGGTGTCGCTCTACTGGATTAGGAAAGTATAGAAAAACACATACCAAATGCTCCCTCTACTAGCATTTTGGCGTAAGGCACTCCTTTAAGAAAACAAGGTTTCTATGCAAGTTTTCAGTTTGATTTTCTTTTGAATACAATGAGTATATCTTAAATCAGTATCCCCAAAACTTCATGATCGTAATTCTGAATTCCATAACAGAATTTCTCGAATTCTGTAACCTTGATCCACATATCAATTTGATTGGTCTCAAACTTAATTTTAGGTTTGGCGGGAGTTGAGTGTATTTTCCTGAACTGGTCACATCTTCTTTCCTCAAAACTGACGAAGAGTTTGGTCTTGGTCATAGATGTCTGATTCAGGATTCAAGTCTGATAAGATTTTTCCTAAACTATCTTTCTCGAAAAGGGGTGATATTTCAGTTACTATTTTATTGAATTTCGTTCATTGAATATTTACTTAACTGATTTATAAATTAATCACAAATTTTGATGAGGAATAAATTAATCATTTATCTTAATATTTCAACTTCGATAGATTTTCTGAATTTTCTCTTTCCAATCCGAGTGAATATAAAACGATAGAAATTTCTCTCTCAGAGTATTTACTTATTCATTTATCAATTACTCATAGAAATTAAACATAGAATTATAGAGAATTCTAATTTTGATATAAAAATTCCTTATGCATCTATTTATATATAAAAATCAACGTCAATGAGAATAACACTTTTATATAAATGAAAATCCTTTTATGCATCTATTTATGCATAAAATCAATTTTAATAGGAATAACACTTTTAAAATAAAAAAGAATTTCTTTATGCATCTATTTATGCATAAAAATCAAATTTTACAAGAATAACGCTTTTATAATAAAATTTCCTTTATGCATCTTTCTATGCATACAATTTAAATTCAATGAAAATAACACTTTTATAATAAAAATTTCCATTATGCATCTTTCTATGCATAGAAATGAAATTCAATGAAAATAACACTTTTATAATAAAAATAATTTCCATTATGCATCTTTCTATGCATAGAAATTAAATTCAATGAAAATAACACTTTTATAATTAAAAAATTTATTTATGCAACTTTCTATGCATAGAAATTAAATTCAATAAAAACAACCCTTTTATAATAAAAAAGTTTCCACTATGCATCTTTCTATGCATAGAAATGTATAGAAATTAAATTCAATGAAAATAACACTTTTATTATAAAAATTTCCATTATGAATCTTTCTATGCATAGAAATTAAATTCAATGAAAATAACACTTTTATAATTAAAAAATTTCCATTATGCATCTTTCTATGCATAGAAATTAAATTCAATGAAAACAACACTTTTATAATAATTTTTTTTCATTATGCATCTTTCTATGCATAGAAATTAAATTCAATGAAAACAACACTTTTATAATAAAATTATTTTTCCAATATGCATCTTTCTATGCATAGAAATTAAATTCAATGAAAATAACACTTTTATAATAAAAACATTTTCAATATGCATCTTTCTATGCATAGAAATTAAATTCAATGAAAAAAATTTCATTATGCATCTTTCTATGCATAGAAATTAATTTTAATAATTAATATCAGTGATATCCATGCATATTCATAGGTGAATATGTACATGGAGTAAATTAGAATATTTCTTTTAGAATGCACAAATGGTGGGAATTACTCTTTTAGAATAACATAAAAATAAACTTTCTTTTCCATAAAATTCAAGAAAATTTTGCCATAACCTCCTTTGTATGGCTGACCATTTCTCAATTTTTAACATTCTATTTTGAAATTAAATTAACCCCAATTAGATATAAAGGACTCTAATCTACATAATTTTTAATTTCCAAGAGAGTAAACAATAAGAAAAGTTTAATCACTTTATTTGTTAATCATTCTAGGATAAAGAAAGGCTGAATTGTAAAGAAGAGAAGGGGATGGCCTTTTCATCAAAGCATAACATCAAAATTTACTTTAATCAACTATAAAAAACAAGAAAATCAGAAAACCATAGATTTAAAATTAAAAAGTAGAAATTTTAGCTTACATGGAGTTTATAAGCTTTCCTTTGGCTTGAGGGATTGAGGGTTCTACTACTCTTGTTTGGATCAAGAGTGGCCACCAATTACTTTGAAGAGGATTAAGTAAAAAATAATTGAATTATCAAGAAAATTCAATTTAGATAGGAGTAGAGTAACGGTGCATAAACACTATTAAGCTTTTACAAAGGGGGAGGCTTCTATTTATTGAAAAAAGTGAGCCTCAAACCAAGCAAACTGATTCTAGAATTTTCCAGATTAGTTTGGTCAATTTTTGACCATTTTTGGGTCAGTTCAGCTTACTTTTTGGAACTAGACTTGAAATAGGAGAGAGGAGAGATGAAATATCTCACTTAATTTATTTAAAATTGGGGAGTAATGAGAAAAAAGGAGCCTCCTTCATGAGGAGGAATCCCCACTCTGAGGTGTCAAAAGTTCATTTTTTAAAGTTTCCTTTGGTCTCTAGTCCACTCTTCATCTTATGTGAGCTTTATTTCTTCAATTTATCTCCTCCCTACATTTGGATTAATATTGGTCCCTCAGAACCTTAATCCAAAATTTTCAAAAAATTTGGACCCTTAGGCTAAGGTCTTTTGAGCAGATTCTAATTTATTTCTAATGCACCTTAGGAATTTCTTTTTAGACTTCTGTTTCGAGGGAATTTATTTTAATAAGAAAGGATATTTTTCCATCCAAAGATATCTAAAAACTGAATTATCTCTCTCTAGAATATTTTCTCTCTCTAGGCCAAAACAGGTAGAAATAAGATCTTTTATTATTCTGAAAAGGGGATTGATTAGAGAGGAAGAAACTGGACATCTTGAGGGGCTGGGGAGGAATCTTACAGTTTCAAGCAAAATTCAAGGTAGTCATACCACTTACACACCCAATATGAAATTGCCATTTTAACAGATTCGGCTGTCTTTAAAACAATCTTTCAATGAAATCATAGTATTACTGATCATAATCCTCCAAAATATTGAGTCCATTGTCTTACAAAATATATCATATCCGGACTCTCCGTTTTGAAGACCAGCTTGTCAACCAACGAGATCCAATATCAAAATTCCATTCACAAAAGTCATTCTTTCGGTTCATCCGTATCTTCCTCAACGTATGCATGGGTGTCCTAGCAACCGCGAGCCCATGGATCACCTAGTCAGAACCCTCTAGGATCCTACTTAGGTGTTCTAGCACTTCACTCAGGGACCGAAAGCGCACCATTTTAACCATACCGACGAGGCTGGTCAAGACCTCGATAGGCTTTGCCGTGAGCGACGTCCCTTGACGACCCCCGACCCCGCCACTTGTTGCAATGAGTCTCTCCTTAGTTAAACACAACCAAATGCTTCCTCTAGCATTATGGCGTAAAATAGTCCTTTAAAGAAAACAGAGGTTCTATGCAAGTAAAATTCCCGGTTTGAGATTGGTTCCACAAAACTCTTTTCCCTTAATCCAGATTTTCTTAATGAGAATCATTGATCTCTCAACATGGTAATCTACCCATCATTTGACTGAACTAGATTCTTGATGACTTCGGTTAAGGGAAAACTATGCTAATTCAACGGTAGTCTATTCTTTGTGTCAAGAATTAGAATTGGTCACGAGGTTTTTACTTGATTCAGATTCGAGAGATGGGCAAGTAGGTTACTGGCCGCCCCTCTCGCAGTCGTGGTCTCTAACCAAAATTATTCCATTTACTTCTAACTTTGATTCCTAAGGATTTCCTTTAGATAAAAATCTATTGAACTTCTAACCATAAGGAAAATTCCAACTTTATGAATTTCATTCCATAATAGATTCAGAATTGGTTCTATATGAGAATATCGGATTTTTATAAAAATACTCTTGTTCCAATAATGTAATTTTGGTTAAATAGCAATTTGGTGATTTATCCACCTAAAATATCTAAGAATATTTTTTCTACCAATTTAATTATAACCCTGAGTTTCTAGGTGGAATTATGGTAAAAATTCCTCTTTTGTCACCAAAATTTAATTAAAACCTTTCTCTACTTAAAATACAATAAAAATTCTTCTTTTAAATTAAATACAAATATCCATTTTTTGAATATGTTAAAAATTCTTCTTTTTGCATTTAAATGATTGAATTTCAAATGTCATGGAAATTCCTCTTTTATCATTTAAAAATTCCTATACATAAAATAAATTTATCTAAAATTTCTTTTATATTAAATAAAATATCCATTATTTTAAATATCCCAAAATTTCCTCTTTTTCAATTTAAATTATTGAATTCCAAATGTCATGGGAGTTCCTCTTTTATCATGTAAAAATTTATTATGCATAAAATAAATTTATCTAAATTTTCTCTTTTTTAAATTAAACAAAATATCCATTATTTCAAATATGCCAAAAATTCTCTTTTTTCTATTTAAATGATTGAATTCCAAATGTCATGGTAATTTCTCTTTTTTTATTTAAAATTTTCTTATGCATGAAATAAATTTATCTAAAATTTCTCTTTTTTTAATTAAATATTTATGCATAAATACTAAAAATTTATTTCACATGAATATGATAAAAATCATTCTTTTTGCATAGGATATCCAATCCTAGAATATGGTAGGAATTCCTCTTTTAGCATTATGCATAAAAATAAGATATGTATTAATTTTTAAAAATTTTACCATAGCTTCGCTGCTATTACTGATAATTTTTATTTTTTTTCTCAAAAGAATAAAACATTGTAATGTAAATATGATAGAAGATCTATTCTTAAACTTAAATCTAAACTATGAATTTTAATCTTAATTTTAATCTTAATTATAAACTTAATTATGATTATTCTACTAGATTAAGCTATTTCCATTTTTCCTCTTTTCCCAAATTGATAGGATTATCTCTTTCCCATTTAGAATCAATTAAAGTAGTTTTTTAACTACTTATAAATAATCTAAAAGAATTGACCATTATTTTGTTAACATTAAAGTATAAAAATACAATTTCCTGATCCTCTAGCTTAACAAGCTTAGAGTTTGGTTTTGAAATAAGAATTTATCAATGAGAAGCATTCTTTTGCTAAAGAATTAGCCATAGGAATGACTATTCTTTTTGGGAGAGAGAGAGATATGCATAAGAAAGTATTCTAAATAAGCATAAAGATTAACTTTTTCTTGATTACACATTAAAATTTTTAGGGAAAGCTTGATTTGAATTTAAAACAAACAATTAGAAACTTCTCAAGCTTGAGAGGGGTTGAGAAGAGAAGTCATTTGAGAACATTAACAAAAAAACCATAAAATTCATTCTTACCTCAAGGATTAGCTTGCTTCTTTATCTAGAAGTGAAGCCCCCAACCAATCAATTGGTTTAGCAAGTGGAAAAGAGAGCTCCAAGTGTTGTTGAAGAGAGAGAGAATCTCCAAGCTCCCCAAAAGTAGAGGATTTTTAAGGGATAATAGAAAATATGATTATTTTAATGTAATACTGGCATGGCATAGTTCACAGATGAGAATACAAAAGAATGAGGGTCTATTAATAGGTGAGGGAGGTCACTAACTGAGTCCAAGTGGACTCTAGAATTTTCTAGCTTCAGTTTGACTGAATTTGGATAAGATTTGGACCAGTTTGGGTCCCTTTTTGATCCAGTTTGATCCAGGAGAGAGGAGATATAAAAATATCATAATTTTTTTAATTAAAAAACCATCCCACACATGTGAAGGAGGCACCTAACTCAAAGGTCTCCCCTTCCTTACCAAGGTGTCAAAAATTCATCATTTCTCTAAAATATCTCATTTTTTAGTAATATCTCTTAATTTCTAACTAATAAACATTGTACTCAGTCAACTCTTCATCTTATGTGAGCATTTACTCATTTTTGGATATTTTCTTTTATTCCTTGGATTTATCTCATCCCAACACTTGGATTAATCCTATTGGCCCATAGGAACCTTAATTGGACCATACTCCATAAATTTCTTAAAATCTAGACCCTTAGGCTTAGGTCCCTTATAACAATTTTAATTGATTCCTAATGCACCTTGGAGAATTTATTTTGAACTTCTGTTTTAGGAAAATATATTTTAGATATTAGAAAAAATTTTATATCTAAAAATATCTCAATATTTAATTATCTCTCTCTAGGCGAAAACAAGGAAAAATAATATTTTCTTTCATTCTGAAATAGGGAATGATTACAGGGATTGAGGTAAAAGCTTTTTCATTATTCACAGGAATCTTACATCCTCTCCCACTTAAAAAACGCAAGATGTCTTCATCTCGAAAGTGGGGGTAATCTTTTGCCAACTCTTCTTCTTTCTCCCAGTGGCGTCTTCTAGAGGAAAGAACTTCCACTTGACTAAAAACTCTCTGAAGACTCTGCTCCTGAGAACCTTCTCCCAAACGTCAAGGATTTTTTCAAGTTAGAGTACCATCTAGCCTTGAGTCGAAGAAATCAATTATTCGTTAAGCACGTTGTCGTGCTGTGGCACGTCTATGCAGTGAAAGCATGTTCATGGAACAACTTATGTGGAATTTGGGCCCTGAGCAGCAAGGACAGATATGGAAGGTATCCACTCAGATACAATGGCATCGTGGGTTGCATTTGAATGTGTATGGAAGCATGGGCATTTAAGGTTAAAGGGCCGGTGTTGCCTTGAGAAATGGTGTGAAATGGAAGCATAGGAGGGTGGCCATCTCTTAGGCCTTCGAAGCAAAATAAAAAATATAATATAAACGTGGCCTGTAATATTAAAAGCCACTTGGAGGCATATTTAATGGCCAGCGCATCTTCTGGAAAAATAGAGAAGTTGACCAAGCATGGCGAGTCGACGCCTGCAGAAAAAGAGGAGAGGTCGCCTTGTTTTTTGGAGGGAGTACTCAGGCGCAACGGTAGGCATGGCAGAGGAAGGAGCAGCGGGTAGAATCGCCTTTGGGTGTGCGACAATCGTGTAGAGGCTGGGCCCCCCTTCTGAGGTGCAGCTGGAAGGCGCCGTTGAGTCAGAGAGAATCGGCTGGGCCGGATCGTCATAGTAAGAGAAAGCACAATTTTTTCTATGGAGAAAGTATAGCTGGCTGGCCCGTCAAAAAGATGTGTAGGCACCATGAAGATCATGTGAGGATGAAAGTTTTTGTTGAAGAGGAATCGTCTGGAGGCTATGAGGAACAAGGCATAATTCTGCAGAAAAAAAATGCCTGTGATTGGTAGAGCTGCAACATGAGGTTGATAGGGAAGCATGAAGGCCTGGAATCCATGAGATGAGCAGGATGAAGACTTGTGTAAAGCCATAAAGCATGTCAGTAATCTATAGAAAATGGAGTTAACCATTCTTCTGCATGGACTTGGAATTAGCCTGGAGAGGGAAATCGCTTGAGGAGATGACTATGCAGGAGATCATGTATACCTTGTGAGAACAATGAAAGCATGAAGGAGAAAACACAAGTGTGCTGGAATTGCAAAGAAGCAAGAGAAGGTTGACTGGGGGCTCTGCATGTGGTAGAGGACAAAGCACAGGATTAGGAAGATCTTGTTGTTATAGGCATACAGGTAAATGGAGAAGCCCAAGGATCTGCAGGCACAATATTCTGCAGAATCGGAATAGTCGGGGATATACATGATGGTTTTGTAGTTTTTTTTTATGTGCCAATTATGGTGAGAACCTGCTGTGGAGGTTGTCCATGACAACATGTGGTAGAGGTTGATGGTAAATCTGCGGATTTGGAAGAACAATTTAGCTTGGTTTTGGTCTATGGACTGTTGCAGACAGTCAATGATGTTTATGATGGTGCTTGGCTGACCCAAAGATCTATGTCTTTCAGAGATCATGGGGTCACAATGTTATGGTTTTTCTTGGGTTTTGGAACCATAAGATGGTTGGTTTGGTCATGTATATGAGGTGTCTATGTTGGCTTTGATTTTATAGTTTTGTTGAATGTTGAGCCTCTACTGATGCTCCATGATGGCCATGTGTATCTTTCATGTGAATACCATGAGGTGATTTTCTGGAGTGCAAAGCCATATGAGATAAAACCATGCTATACCTTGTTCTATGACAAGCTGAGAAGACATTTAATGCTTGGGATTAGAAGCTACTCTCACAGCCAGAAGTCTCGCACTTTCCCGGCTAGACCGCACACGCCACGACAGCTTTGGTGAACCCGACGTGAAACCGCTAGGGTGAGAGTACGTAAAGATGGCTAGCAAAATGGAGCATTTATATGCAGAGATGAAAGAGCTTGAAGAGCAGTTCAGGAAGATTGAAGAAGAAAAGCGAATTCAGGAAGCGGTGGAAATTGCGGTGCAATTGGTATATGACAGGGTCAATATATTTGATGGTTTCGATCTAGAAAGCTATCTAAGGTGTTACGAGACAGAGATGAAGAATCAAGGGGTTCCAGAAAACATGATGATTGCATCTTTTGCACACCTTATAAGTCCTGATTTAAAAGATGAAGTGCTGGAACTAGCAGAGTATCACTCCAAACGATGGAGTGATTTTGCAGATGCACTTATTTATGCGAGTTCCATGAACCTAAAGCAGGAGCAACTTACTTGGGAAAAGAAAAAGCAAAAGGGTGATGAAATGAGGTATAATGTGAGCTATGATAGTGTTCCAGCAACAATCCGGGCCAATTTAGAAGCAGTCGTGGAATTATGTCATATGGAGGATAATCAATTGCTATTCAAGACTGATGTAGAGATCATTGAGGCTATCTATGCTAAATTGGAACTGCAAGTAGCCGTTAGTGAACAGCAAGACATTCACAGTGCTAAAAGGGATGCTTTGCTGCAACCTAGAAAGGATACAGTGGGTGAACTCTCATGTAAGCTTTCTAAACTCAAGGATTCTCATGACAAAAGCACCCATTCAAAGGGTATTCCTCAGGTGACATATCGTATGTGCGAAGAGCTACAAGAACCAATGTTTTTTGCTGAAAGCATGATTGCAGAGTTTGAAGATCTAGGACAAGAAGAAGATGCTATCATTACTGCATTCTTATCTGGTTATAATGCTTATAAGCAGGATGATGTGAGTGGCTTTTGTGATGAAGGTCTGGATCAAGATTTTGAACTTGAAGACGAGGGACCAACTACTTTGCTAATTGAAGAGCAAGTTTTAATAGAGGGTATACATGAATATGCATGTGAGGAAAATAAAATATTACAAGATGGGCCACAAGTATGTGTGATTGATTTAGAGGGGGTGAGTGATATGGGTGATTCCAACAGTGATGTTGCTTCTGAAGCTGGTTGCCAAGGTTCTTTGGATTTGGGTTATCTTGGGATGCTAAAACAGGGTGATGCTATGTCATCAGTGTCAGGGTTACCTTGCAACCACATTTGTGAGCAACAATCTCGAGCTTGGAAGCCTGTTTATGACGATGATTTGGAGAGGGAAATTGAATCTGTCCTTTTGGATCATATAGGGTTCAATGACATACAGATTCAAGGGTACTCGGGTGAGGGACCCATAATTCTAAGCCCATCTGTAGACAGGTATCAAGAAATACTGGGAGATAACATGCAGGATATGCAAAGTGTGGTCACAGAGCCTCATGAGGCTGCATATGAGCAACCAAATGGATATAGCTATGGGGGTATGAATGTTCATGATAATCAACATGTGGGATTGCAAGATGATAATGGCTTCAATGCGATTGATCCTGAATTGGATGCTATCCTAGATGATGCATTGGATGATTTCATGATATATAATAGATCCCCATCAGCTTTGGACTCTTCTATGCTTGATGCTAGTCAACTGTCGGTTGCAAGTGAGGATGTGCAGGTGTTATGTAAGCCAAATGATTGTGATGAGATTGATCCAGAGCTGGAGGCTATTCTCGATGATGCCTTGTTGGACTTTGTATGTGTTGATGGTGTGGATGCTTTGCATACTTTGCAACGGCCTAAAGAAGAGGTATATAATAGCATAGAGGAAGCCAATGAAGACCATGCTTTTCCGTCTTTGGATGAGAAGAATGAATGTTTGTCAGTGGGTGAGCTGGATCCGGGCAAGGTAGATTTGGATGGGATGTTACCAAGTGTGTGTTCCATGCTGTTAATGCAGTTGTTACTTGGTGTGGCCATACAATATGTGGTGCAAAGGAATCAAACATGGCCTGAGGAAAATTTTGAAGGAAATTTTTTTTTGATGTGCCAATTATGGTGAGAACCTGCTGCTGTGGAGGTTGTCCATGACAACATGTGGTAGAGGTTGATGGTAAATCTGCGGATTTGGAAGAACAATTTAGCTTGGTATTGGTCTATGGACTGTGTTGCAGACAGTCAATGATGTTTATGATGGTGCTTGGCTGACCCAAAGATCTATGTCTTTCAAAGATCATGGGGTCACAATGTTATGGTTTTTCTTGGGTTTTGGAACCATAAGATGGTTGGTTTGGTCATGTATATGAGGTGTCTATGTTGGCTTTGATTTTATAGTTGTGTTGGATGTTGAGCCTCTGATGCTCCATGATGGCCATGTGTATCTTTCATGTGAATACCATGAGGTGATTTTCTGGAGTGCAAAGCCATATGAGATAAAACCATGCTATACCTTGTTCTATGACAAGCTGAGAAGACATTTAATGCTTGGGATTAGAAGCTACTCTCACAGCTAGAAGTCTCGCACTTTCCCGGCTAGACCGCACACGCCACGACAACGTGACTCGGGCTGGGTACATATTTCTTAAGCAAACTGACATGGAATACATTATGTACCTTGAGATGGGGAGGCAGGAGAAGTTTATAAGCTAGATCGCCTACTTTCTTTATAACAGCATACGGTTCACAGTATCTGGGAGAGAGCTTCTTCTACTTCCCTAAAGATAAAGAACTTCTTTTTGGTCGTACTCTCGAATGAAGACCATATCTAATTCTTCAAACTCTCTCTCTGATCTCTTTTTATCTGCATAATGCTTTTGCCTATCTTGGGCTGTCTTAATATCTTTACGGATTGATTGCATTTGTTGGTCCATGTCATCAAGCATTTGTCTGGACATTTTGACTCTAATTAAAGGGCCGGACCAAGTCAATGGTGTAAGGCAATCTTGTCCATACAGAGCTTTGAAAGGGCTCATCATCCCAATGCTTCGATGATAAGAAGCATTGTAAGCAAATTCAACTAGATGCAAATGGCTTAACCACTTCTTGGGTTCCCTGCCACACAGCATGACCGAAGAATATCTTCTATTACCCGATTCACTCTTTCAGTCTGGCCATCTGTTTTGGGGTGATAGGCTATACTGAGATCCAAGAAAGTTCCTACTGCTTCAAAGAATGCAGTCCATAATTTCGATGTGAACTTGGGATCTCTGTCACTTACTATCCTCCTGGGTGGGCCATGCAATCTGAAGATCTCTTTAAGGAAAATTATGGCAACATCCACTGCAGTGTATGTTTCTTTCACTGTAGTGGATGTTTCTTTCACTGGAATAAGATGGGAAACTTTGGTTAGTCTGTCAACTACAACAAAAATGGAGTTGTAACTTGATTGCACTGAAGGTAATACAGTGACAAAGTCCATACTCATACATTCCCACTTCATCTGTGGAATGTCTAGAGGCTGCAGTTTCCCTGGCATCTTGACTCTCTCTGCCTTGATTCTCTGACACATTAAGCATTGCCGAACATGATCAAGTACGTCTTTTTTGAGTCCTGGCCAGAAGAAGCTTTTCTTCATAGACATATAGGTTTTTATAGACCCTGGATATCCAACTATCAGGCTAACATGGGCTTCTCTCAGAATCCTTCCCTTTATTCCCTCATCATTGTGGGAATGCATAGCCGATTATTATAATACATGCATCCTTCATCCAATTTATACCCAAGAACTCGACTCATTTCCTGTGAGGAGTCTTGCTTTCCTGCATTAGAAGGGTAGAAATAGGGGCAAAGAATTTGTCCTACATGATTCTCTCCCTTGCTTCACTAATTAATGGATTTGACAGCAAGGAAGCTTTTCTGCTGAGTGCATCTGCCACCACATTTTCTTTCCGTGGTCGATAATCTCAAAATCGAATTCCTACAAGGTTTGTATCCATCTCCTTTGATGCATGTTGAGATCCCTTTGGGTGAAGATCCACTTCAGACTTTGATGATCTGTCGTGAACCTCTCTCCCAAAAGATAATGTCTCCACAGAGCATAAACTACTAAGAGTAACTCCAAGTCATGGACGACATAATTTCTCTCATGTGTTTTGAGCTTTCTGGATTCAAAGGCCACTGCATGACCTTTGTGCATAAGAGAACCGCCTAAGGCAAACCCACTGGCATCAGTAACTACCTCAAAAGGTTTGGTAAAATATGGCAATTTAAGGACAGGGTTGGTTACTAAGGTTGTCTTCAGCTTATCAAAGGCACTCTGACACTCACATAGAAGACCACTCAAATAATAGGGTACTCTTCTTGAGGAGGTTAGTTAAAGGGGATGCTATCTGAGCATACCTGGGTATAAATATCCTATACCATTCAGTTAATCCTAGGAATCCTGTAACTTTCTTTACCGTTTTGGGTTCCGGCCAATCTACGACTGCTTGGATTGCAGGGTCAGGAGAAATCCCATCTTTAGACACTATGAATCCCAAGTATTCTGTAAGATTTCTCCTCAGCCTGAATAATAAATACACATTTACCTCAATACCCTATAATCATTCCCTATTTTTGAATACAAGAAAATATTATTTTTCCTTGTTTTTGCCTAGTGAGATAAAAATTTCTAGAAAGTGGTAATTCAATATTGAGATATTTTTTGATATATAAATTCTACAAATATCAAAAATTTGTTTCCCTGTAACAGAAAATGAAAATAAATTTTCTAAGGTGCAATTAGAATTAATTAAAATTGATTTAAAAGACCTTAGTCTAAGGGTCAAGATTTTTTGAAATTTTTCGGATTATGGTCCAATTAAGGTTCCTATGGACCAATAAGATTAATCCAAGTGTTGGGATGAGATAAATCCAATGAATAAAAGAAAATACCCAAAAATGAGTAAATGCCCACAAAAGATGAAGAGTTGACTGAGTACAAGGTTTATTAGTTAAAATTATGAAATATTACTAAAAAATGAGATAAATGTCCACAAAAGATGAAGAGTTGACTGAGTACAAGGTTTATTAGTAGTTTAAAATTTTGAAATATTACTAAAAAAAATGAGATATTCTAGAGTAATCATATAATTTTGACACCTTGGTAAGGAAAGGGAGAGCCTTCAAGGAGGTGCCTATTTCACACATGTGAAGGAGTTTTAAACTCAAAAATACTAAGATATTTTTATCTCTCCTCTCTCCTGGATCAAACCAAATAAAAAAGGAAGCCAAACTGGTCCAAATCTTGTCCAAATTGAGCCAAACTGAAGCTGGAAAATTTTAGAACTTTGTTGGACTCAGCTAGTGGCCTCCCTCACTTATAAATAAACCCTCATTCTTTTGTATTCTCATCTGTGAACTAGACCATGCCAATATTACATTAGAATAAGCATATTTTCTATTATCCCCTAAAAATCCTCTACAATTTGGAGAGATTGGAGTTTCTCTCTCTCTTCAACTTCCTTGGAGCTTTCCTCAACATACTAACCAATTTATTGGTTGGGAGCCTCTCCTAAGAATAGAGAATAAAGCAAAACAATAGATAAGGTGTGACTTTATGGTTTTTTCTAAATTTTCCAAATGTTTTTCACTTCTCAAATCCTCTCAAGCTTGAGAAGTATTCAATTGAATGGTTTTTCAATGTAAATGAAGCTCTCTAATGAATTGTAATGATTAATCATATAAATTTTACATTTATGCTCAATTTAGGATGTTTTTTATATATATCTCTCTCTCCCCCAAAGAATGGTCATTCCTATGACCAATTCTATATTCAAATGATTCTTCTCATGGAGCAATTCTTAATTCTAAAAGTAAACTCTCATCAAGTTAGAGGCCAAAGAGGTGGTTTTTAATGCTTTTATGTTACTTAAATTATGATAAACTTAGGAATCAAGTCCATAAATTGGATATTGGTTCAAATGATAGTTATTCTATCATATTGTCTTACTAAACCTTATGCTTTTCAAAATTATTAAAAATTATCGAGCTATGGTAATTTTTAAAAAAATTAACACATAAATCATTTTTATGCATAATGTGAAAAGAGAACCCTACCATATTCTAGGATTAGTCATCCTAGATTAAATGAATAATTCTCATCATATTCATGGAAAATTAATTTTTAATGTTTATGCATAAATAGTTAATTACAAAAAAAGAGAAATTCTTAGTAATTTCATTTTTATGATAAAAGAGGAATTCCCATGATAATGGAGATCCATGTATTCCAATGGAGAAAGAGAAAATTAGAATATTAAAATAATGGATATTTTATTTAAGATTAAAGAAGAATTTTAGTTAAATTTATTTTTATGCATAAATAAATTTAAATGATGAAAGAGGAATTTCCACCATATTTGGAATTCAATCATTTAAATAAGAAAAGTAGAATTCTTAGTATAATGGAATTAATGGATATTTTTATTAAATTTTTAAGAGAAAATTTAGTTAAATTTATTTTTCTGCATGAAAAATTTAAATGATAAAAGAGGAATTCATTAAAATTCAATCATTTAAATGGAAAAAGTGGAATTTTTGTCATATTTGGATTAATGGACATTTTTATTCAATTTTAAAAGAAATTTTAGTTAAATTTATTTTTATGCGTAGAAAAAATTTAAATGATAAAAGAGGAATTCCCATCATAATTGGAATTTAATCATTTAAATGGAAAAAGTGGAATTTTGTCATATTTGGATTAATGGTCATTTTTAGTTAATTTTAAGAGAAATTTTAGTTAAATTTATTTTTATACATAGAAAAACTTTAAATGATAAAAGAGAAATTCCCAACATATTTGGAATTCAATCATTTAAATGGAAAAAGAGAATTCTTGGTATATTTGGAATATTTTTTTTTCTGAGAAAAGATCCTTTCATTAGTTATATAAAAACGGCCGTAGGGCTACAAAAGATCTCTCCTGCTCATGAGAGAAGCAGAGCAGTGAATACAGCAAGGCACCCCGAGAGACTCTCCCTAGGTGCTGCAAAATACAAGCATCAATACAAAGGACTGAGGGGCTAAATCATACAATAAGGGGGGGGAAAGCCAAACAGGTGGCCTATAATGCCAACGGCGGGGGGATCCCGTGTGTAAGGTATAGAAGGGGCCACTGCGTCGGTGGTATGAAAGGCCTGGCGCCACAAGATCGCCTCATCCGCCGAGTCACCCCGGATGCGGTCATACTGTCCTCGCAGGGTGTGGATCAACTCCTGCCAAATCCCCCGTACAGTCTCTGCTGGGGGCTCCAATCTCCCCTCAAAGGCCGTGAAACACCGGGCCCTCCAGGTGAACCAGATGGTGAGGCTGCTGAGGAGCTCCCATCGTAAATCCCTCTCCTGTGTCCAGCTTCTGGCGGGGATGAGAAATCCGGTGCCGGAACCAGGCGAGGCTGGCCCCTAATGAACCTGATGGCCTGACTGTCTTGCTCCATCTCATAGCCCATAGAGCAGGCCCTAACAAAGTCGACCAAGCAGCGGCACCCCACTTTAACATACTCTCTGGAGAGAGGGGGGCCAGAATACGCAGCATCCGCAGCCAAATCTGTTGCGCCTGAGGGCAATCCCAAAGGCAATGTCTCTGTGTCTCCATAGGGTGGCCGCATCGGATGCAGGCCGCCGGAAGACCGCTGTAAACAAGCCAGGTGCCAACTGTTGAGCCCCTGTGGGCGACCAGCCACCACTGGGAAGTCGAGATCCTGCGGGCCTGTCGACTAGCCCAGAGCCGAGCCCAAAAATCATCCAGGAACTCCTGTGAGAGTCCCTATAGCCGCCAATGCCCCGCTGCTGCAGAGCTGGAGAGACCATCCTCCTCACCGTCAAAATATGCCGCCCCAGCCAAACTGTATACTGGAAAAAGGTGATCTCTATGGCCTCAAGGGATGCATAAGGATCATGCCACTCGTACTCCCCAGGGTCCCACTGTAGCTGGGCCCCAAGGGACGCGCTGCATATGCCCATATGCGCCAATCCGGGAGCACATTTGCAAGGTCGGGGTCAATATGCCACTTCCGAGAAGCGGCGGCCACTACCCGTATCCTCTGAAAGGTGCACTCTGCAAGCGACTCCACCTCCACTCTCTGAAGTCTGCCTCATCCTGAATCTCATAGTAGAGGCATCTGCCATCCTCAGTGCAAGCTCTGACAGCAATCAGGATCTCCAACTGTGTAAAGGCTCCCATCCACCGCGTGGGGCCACTAGCTCGAAAGGTGTGAACCACTCCTCTGTGAGTGCCTCCTGAATATCATCCCTCATAATCAACCCCCCTCTGAAGTGACTCAGCCTCTCCACTTGGATCTCCTCTGGGAGACTGCAGAAGGCCTGCCAGTCTCCAAAACTACGTGCTGGGCCTGCCGCTAAAGGTCCCCAGGCTAGACGAGGCCGAGAACCCAGCATATGACCCTGCTCTATGCGAACCACTGGGCTCCAGATGAGCGGGTGTCTGGCCCGCTCCTCAACATAAGAAGGAGGTCGCTGAGAGAGCCCCGGTCTCAGCAGCTCCCAAGCTCTCAGGATGCTCAGAGCAAATCTGTCCTCCCATCCTCTACTGAGGCCTTTCCTCCTCATCTCTATGAAGATCCAGCGAACTGGTGCCCAAGTGCCCCCTGCTGGGGGAGCCCGAGCCTGCAGCCACTGCAAGAGAAGCTCTTTCCAAGGCTCAGTGCCTGGAAGCAGCCCCCGAACAATAAGCTTCCCCAATAAGGCTCTACTCTGATCGACTGGATCTATAATGCCCAAGCCTCCATGAGCCAGCGGGCAGTGTAATAACTGCCCATGCAACCTTTGCCCGAGCTGGCTGACCGTCCTGCCCAGACCAAAGAAAGTTCCTGATCAGCCTCTGTACCTGGCTGATGCAAGAGCTCGAGAAGATCTAGCAAGACGTAATGTACCACATGGTCGCTAACAGCACTTGATTTGCCACCACCACCCTCCCAGCCAAGGATAGTCGAGCTGTACTCCAATACAAAAGCTTCTTCCGAATGCTCAGAAGAAGCGGGGCAATCTGCTGCTCAGGTGACAAATCTAGTCCAATCTGGCATCCCAAATACCACAGTGCTGTGCCAGGAGGAATCCATCTAAAACCGGGGTCCGGGCTCCATGCCAGAGTGGGAGCACTATTGATCCAAAAGCCCACTGTCTTGCGCCAATTGATCAATTCTCCCGAAGTTGCACTAAAAACCTGGAGCGACTGCTCTGCCCGAAGAAGATTGGCCTCTTGGCCATGCAAAAATAAGCCCGTGTCGTCTGCAAACTCAGCATCGAGCAGGTCCTCCCCCTTGACTGGGAGCTGGAGTCCTCTCAAACCAACCTTCGCTACCGTCAAATACATGCTCATAGCCTCCGCAAAGAAGAGAAAAAGAAAACGGGCGAGGGGACACCCCTGACGGACTGATCTAGTCAGCTCAAAACTCGGCCCCGTCCTCTTGCAATCAACACCTGGCTACGAGCTGTGGAATACAGAGCCGCCACCCCTGATCCATCCTGGCTCAAAGCCCAGGCGAAGCATAGTGCCCTCTAAGAAACCCTAATCAACTATATCGTATGCCTTCTCAAAATCGAGAAGCATCACGACCAAGTCCTCGCCAAGAAATCTAGCTCGGGCCGTCGCCTCCCAGAAAGTAAAGATGTTGTCAAGGATACTGCGCTCCTTAACGAATCCTGTCTGGGTAGCATGAATCAACTTCCCCAGGATGGATCCTCAAACTCAAGGCCTTTGCTAAGACCTTGTAGACAGTATTGAGGATCGTAATAGGCCTCCAATGCCGAATATCATCTGATACTCCCTCCCCCTTGGGGATAAGAAAGATCAAGCCCTCTGAAAAGCTCTGTGGCATCACCCCAGTGTCCATGAAAGCCCCTGCGGAGGCCTGGCCCCAAAAGTCCCAATAGCGCATACCTGGGCAACTATGTCGCGGCAGGACCCTCAAGGCCTCGGCAAGCTCAATCTCTGAAAGTGGCGCACCAAGAACTGTACGCATATGATCTGTGACCCTCCTCTGCACATGGGCCCACACAGTCTGTCTGCAAGCATCTCGATCCTCAGTGGCTGGCTCCGCTGAAAGCAAGTCTCTATAGAATGCAGTGGCAATGACTTTGATCTCCCCGGGCTTAGTAGCTACCGATCCATCCGCCGGTCTACCAAGCTGGCGGACTCCTGCTCGAGCATGACGGGGTCCAGTGATCTCAAAAATCTCCCCAGTCACTCTATCACCAAGCTGCGTCCACTGAGAGGCCTGACGACGGTAGTAAAACTCATGTCTCTGCTCCTCTGCCTCTCTAACCTCCTAGCGTGCCTGGCTCAGCTGTGATGCCACCCACTCACATGCAGGCTGCTGCTCCTGAAGGCGTTGTAGCGAAGCAAGGCTGCATCTCAGTCGATGCTCCCGCTCGCGAATCTCTCCCAGCCATGTCAAAGCTGCAGCATGCAAAAAAGAGCTAAGCTCAATGAGTCCCTGGGCACACTGGCCTGCTGCATCCTAGTCAGAGCACTGACTATCATGCCAGATCCTCTCAATGTCCTCAGCGAGACTGGGATCTGTAAGTACCCTCTCTGGGATCCTCAACTGCAAGCTGGGCTCGCGTGTCCTCTCCTCCAATGTCAAGATAACTGGCGAATGATCTGAAAATGAAGTGCCAGAGCAGCGAGAATGCCGACGGAGCCCCCTCGCTCCCCTAACCAGTCGCCCACATAAAAGCGATCAATCTGTGATAGATTAGTCCCTCCCTGTCGGCGATCCGACCGAGAGAAACTAAGACTGTCCTGAGAGCGGCGGGAAAAGGCCCCATGCTGCCATGCATCAGTGATCCTCAGTGACATGCAAAACCGATCCCAAGCTGCAAGCTCCGTGCCGTGCACTGTAACATGATTGCCTCCCACCCTATTGGTCGGGTCCTCAAGCATGTTGAAGTCTCCCCCGACACACCAATGTGCGGCCTCTGGCAATGCATCCGTAACCTGGGTCGAGAACTCTGCTCTGGCACTAGCATGATTGGGCGCATAGACATTCAGCACACCCAATAGCTCATCATGCATCCTCAGAATGACATACTGTGCTCTACCAGGCACAATGATCCCTCGATCCACAATGGCCTGCCGCCATACATCTGCAATGACCATGCATACTCCTCCCTGTCCACCCAAAGGACCAAACCCTGTAGACCAAAAGGTGTCCCATCTACCAGGCATCACCGAACCATATCTCCGGATCCTGCTCTCACCCAAGTGGTGCTCCTGCATCATCAAAATATCAATGCTGCCACCAACCAGGCATCTCTGAAGCTCCTGCCTCAAGCAACCACGATAGCGTATAAAATGTGCTCCGCCAAGGCCCTGTACATTCCATGAGATGATCCTCATGGATGACCTGCTGAGGTGGATGCTGTCTCAGCCATACGGTGGGCCTTCACAAGCGGCTTGGATGGAGAGTAGTCCCCATCCGAGCGGCTGCGAATCTGCCCACCCGGTGTACAAGAATCATGTAGTGGTGGTGGCTGTGGCCCATGGCGACTGTCTCCCGCTCTGATAGAGCAACCTCGTGTATACATACATATCCAAGGTCGCATGCTAAGTCTGCCACTATGCGAACGACCAAATGACGAATCCCTGAGGCATCCACACTCCCGGGATCCAAGAAAAAATGAGCCAACTCCCATAGTCGGCCTATCACATCTGTCACCTCCAGATCGCTCACATGATGAGAAAACTCAACTGCCTGAGTCTTCAAAGTGCTAAGAGCGAGCTCTAGAGTCCACTCCCGGTCGCAAGGGCCACATAGAGGGAACGAGAAGGCCACCGCTGAATCAAGTGCCTCCTCCCCGCAGGTCGGAGGTATCACTACATGAACTCGGATGGGTGCTGGCTCATGGGGGCCCTCTGCTCCAAAAATCCGTGTGAAGGCGTAATCAAAAGCCTCCGAGCACTGTCTAATGCCGAGGCAACTCAGCCGACTACGGATAGATGATATCCGTGAAGCCCGAATCGGCATGGTAGGTCTCCTCTGTGGTGCTCGAGCGAGGTTGGTGCTCAGCGTCCTCCGGACTGTAGGTGAACGCCAGGGGACTGCCAGGGCCTCCCGGGAAGGTGAGGCGGGCCGGGGGGGAGGAGGGGGGCGAGGGGGGTGGAGAGGGAGCCGCTGCCGAAACCGGAGCAGGGACAGGAGGAGGCGAAGGTGGAAGCAAGGCGGTGGGAGGGGACGGGGGTGGGGGGGTGAAGGAGGGGGTGCTGGCATCTCCTGGTCCTCAGTCGTCGCCGCCGCAGGGGTCTCCTCCTGGAGAGGAGCAAAACTGTTCCTCACGGGAACCCAGTGAGGCTGAGACTGTGGCTGCTGCTGCAGCAGCGGTCTCTGAGCGTGCTGCTGTGGCTATCTCCCTCGGTGGCACCCCTGTCCAGGCTGCCACTCGGAGGTCTCTGTGGCCTGAGCAGGTGTCCCGGAGGTAGCCTGCTGCTGCCGAGCCGCATTTGTAGGCGGGCCATCAAGGGCCTGCTGCTGTGGTGAGGGTCGGGGTCTCCTACAAGGGCAGGCCTTGGCCAGATGACCGACCTACCTGCAAATGAAGCATTGGTTCGGGAGCCCCGAGAACTCCACTCTCTGATCAATCCATCCCCCCTATCCTAGGTAGCTGAATGACCTTAAGAAGGGAGGAGATGTCAGACACCAAAACTCTGACCGAAGGTGGCCCAGCTGCTCTGGCCACCACTAAAGCTGCTGTGGGGCCAGTCTCTAGTACCGAGCCCACCAATGCTCCTAGCCTAGAGAGGAGAAGGAGATACTCCCAGCGGAGTCCAGGGAAGCAAACTGTAACATGAAAAAGGCGCTCTTCCTGCTCAGCCGCGCTGCTGGGTCAAAGCCATGCTGCCAAGGTCTGAAGAAAGCACGAGCACCCCTGATGTCAAGGGGACTCATGGCAAGGACCTTGGCCACGCTCTGGGCGGTCTCAAACTCGATCTGGTAATGTCCACGGCCCAGTAGCTATACGTCCAGGATCTTGCCCACATTTGCAACAAGAAGGCGGGCCTGGAGAAGATCCCGGATCTCCCCTCTACTGGGGCGAGTGCTGACTATACGACAGATGGTGGAATGAGCGTGGAGGCGTTCCACCTCTGCGGTGAGGCTCGCTTTCTCTTCTGGCGAAAGAGAAAACCTGATGGGGGTGTCCTCAACGGGCGAGGGGGCTGCGGATGAGTCCCTCTGAGGCGGGGCGGGAGGAGCCTCCATCAGAGTCTGAAGCTATGGCGAAGGCGAGGCGAAAGCAGAGATCTTGCAAGAACCGAGCTGCACACAGAGAGGCGAAAGACGAAGGCCGAAGAAAAAGGAAAAAAAACCCCCTGGGGATGGAAGTCAGCAAGAAAAAGGAGGGGGGGTGAAGCGGCTAAGGAGAAACCCTAGGGGGGGGCTACGCGCAAGAGGGGAGGGGTGGAGAAAGAGCTGGCGGAGGGGGGTGCGGGGAACTGCAGAGGAAAGTGGGCGCGAAACAAGGGGGGGCACGAAGGCGAGGAGGGGCGGCGGGCAATGCAACGAGGAAGGGGGTGCAGCAGCAAAGGCAGGCGGGGGGGGGCAAAAGGAGGGGCGGGGCAGTGCAGCGAGGGAGGGGGGCGCAGTAGCGAAGGCAGGCGGGGGGGACAAGGGGAGGCGCAAGGAATGAGGGGGGCGCGAGGAGAGAGCAGGCAGATAGGCGGGGGGCACAGGTGTGCAGGTAGCGCGAGCAGGGAGGGGGGCGGCGGGAGCTTCAGCGAGCGAGCATTGGCAAAAAAAAAACTAAATGGTATATTTGGAATATTGAATATTTTTATTTAATTCAAAGAGGAATTTTAGATAGATTTAATTTATGATAAAAGAGGAATTCCCATGTTATTCGGATTGAACTCATTAAATGAGAAAAAGAGGGATTTTAAGCTTATTTAAAAAAATAGATATTGGTATTTAGTTGAAAGAAGAATTTTTATGATATTTAAAAAAAGATTTGAATTAATTTTTAGTGTCAAAAGATGAATTTCCACCATAATTCTACCTAGGAAATTAAGGCCGAGAAATGAAGTGGTAGAAAGAAAAACTTTAGATATTTTATTTGGTTAATTCACTAAATTGGTATTTACCCAAAAATAGATGTTTATCTAAAGGGAATCCTTGTTAAAACTAAACTGAATGAATTCGGTTAAACTACGAGAGAGACGGATAGTAAACCTACTTGTCCATCTCTCGATCATCGTGACCAATTCCAGTTCCTAAATACAAAGAATAGACTACCATTGAACTAAACTAGTTTTCCTTTGACCAAGAATCTAGTTGGACAATCAGTCAAATGATGGTAGATTACAATGATGAGAGATCAAGGATTCTCATTATGAAACTGGGAATTATGGAAAGGGGTTTTGTGGAACCAATCTCAAACTGGGAATTTTACTTGCATTGGAACCTCTATTTTTCATTTAAAGGATTGTTTTACGCCATAATGCTGGAGGAAGCATTTGGCCTGTGTTTTACTAAGAGGAGGTTCGTTGTTACAATAGCTGGCGGGGAGTCGTCGATCGACGTCACTCGCGGCAAAGCCTGCCGAGGTCTTGACCAGCCTCGGTACGATTAAAATGGAGCGCTTCCAGTACGATGGACAAGGACCGACAAAGCGTGAGTGAAGTGCTTGGACACCTAAGAAGGATCCTAGAGGGTTCTGACCAGGTAATGCACGGGCTCGCGGTTGCTAGGACACCCATGCGTGCATCGAGGAACGGATGGACTAAAAGGAAAGATTTTTGTGAATCAAACTTTGATATTGGATCTCGTTGGTTGGCCAGCTGGTCTTCAAGGGAGAGTCCAGAGGATACATTTTGTAATACAATGGACTCATGATTTTGGAGAATGATGATAAGCAATATTATGATTTTCATTGAAGGATTGTTTTAAAGCCAGCCGAATCTATTATAAATGGCAATTTCATATTGGGTGTGTACGTGGTATGCCTACCTTAATTTTGCATGAATTGTCGGCTAGGGGAAATGGGAACTCTTTTTCTCGGTACTCGAGCAAAACACAACCAAATCTTTATAAAGGAATCCCACCAATACAGTGGTTGGGTGGTTGGATAACCCATGGGCCGGTAGGCTGGATCGGAGGATTCTTGCGAAACAATTAAGATGTGATTAGTTACGTTAGCTAGATTAAGTCCTAAGAAGACCTTGTTCTGTGGTGGGAGGGGATCGACGGTTGTGCCTCGTTAAAAGGAGGAAAAAAGGGGTGATTCCATGGACCAAGTGCAAGTCTCTACTTGATCAAACCATGTGACTTCAGGTTCGGTCAGATCAGTTTAACTAGTTAAGACTTTGACTCGTTAGAGTAAT
This sequence comes from Cibotium barometz, assembly GCF_041138505.1. Classification (NCBI taxonomy): domain Eukaryota; kingdom Viridiplantae; phylum Streptophyta; class Polypodiopsida; order Cyatheales; family Cibotiaceae; genus Cibotium; species Cibotium barometz. The sequence continues at coordinate 47,320,034 of NC_141087.1, forward strand.
TCTCTGGTTAGAAGATTTTCCCATGGCGGAATCGCCCGTGCCTTCCGGACAAGGGGAGTTTTTCGGGGCTCGAACCGCCGGGCTAGTCTCTCGTCCGGATATCCCCGCAGGCGAGGCCCCGAGTGTGGAGAGATGACATTTCGCAAGCCATTTCGAGGATCTATATTTTCCTGACCTAGTGGAGAGATGACAACACAAGTGGTTTGCAGGGTAGTATGTCCACACCTCTTGCGACCAGCGTGCGATGCTGAGGCAGAATCTCTCACTGACCATGATTCTGATGAAGCTAAAAGTGATACATGGTGTTATTTTATATCACTCAAGGCCTCAAAATTTTAAACTTTCCTGCCAAATCTAGAGACTCCTTAGTCATTTTATTCCTAAGGAGAAGATAGTAGCTCCCTTGGCTGTAAGGGAACATTAGTATCGGGGCATGTCTATAGCCCAATACCATCGTCTTATGCGCTCCCGAGGAGATTTTAACTTCTGGAGCCAAGCTACTCTATGTACATATTGCAACCGTTTCTATAAATAAAGAAATGTTTTGTGGAAAAATTTGCTGTCGTATAAGTGATTGTTTATGGGGGACGAACTGATAAAGCAAAATTTGTTACTGGACATATGTCATAGATCTCCAATAAGATCATTTATCTTGTTTAAGAAATTATTTTCCAAACCTCCTAAGTCTTAGGATCTCGTGGACGATATCAAAATAAAAATTTAATAATATATCATTTTTGGTAGAATCATGAGGCGAGGAAACCGTGGCTATCAGCCAGACCCTCTCTCTCAAGAAGAAGAGCTTGACCTCGATGTTTGCAAGGCTCTTCATAGAACTCAACCAGGACCCTTCAAAGGTAAAGGGGAGAACATGGGCGAGGCTGTAGAGAAATGGGTGGAAGCTATGGAAGAATATTTTGATGTCACAGGCTACAATGAGCAGAGCAAAATGGCTCTTGCCAGGCTGAAAATTGTGGAAACAGCCAGGGTGGCATGGAGGAACCATTGTGACACCAACCATCTGGACAAGAATATTGAGTCTTGGAAGTTTGAGGAAGAGATTTTGTCCCCCCGGGTTTTTAGAAACCAAAATGAATGAATTCTTAGAGCTAAATCAAGGGAGCAAAACCATCGAGAGGAATATCACCAGGCATTTGCTCTTCTACTCAAATATTCATGTGAGACCCCTTTGCCCCCTCCGCACACCGGATTCCCGGTTGCTAGTAGGCGGAAGTAGCTTCCTCTTGCGTGGGGCAGGGTTTCCCACTCGGGGCCTTGCCCTTGAATGTCCGGACACGAGACTAATCTAGTGGTCATTCCGAAACTGAAATCAGAAAAATTTCCCTTGCTCGGAAAATGGGGACGATTCCACCTCTTTTATTTTCTTAACGAATTTTCTAACGAGGCCAGAGACTAAACTATCCTTCACCTTATTAAACCAGATAGAAGGAAAACTATCATTGACTTAGTTTGAAGAAATCAACGCTTTTTTCCTAACCGAAATCAGGCATAGCCGTTGATCTAATCATTTGAGGAATTCAACGCTTTTTTCCTAACAGAAGTCAGGCACAGCGATTGATCTACTCATTTGAGAAATTCTTCAGGTTTTTATTTAACTACTGGAATTCTAAGCGTATTCCTATTATTTCAATTTAATTATTAGAACTCCACTGATTCCAGCCTAGCCCATGGGTTAGCCACCACCCACAACCATTGGAATCGGTAGAACCAGACAATTACTCAACCACCCATAATTGAATGCCTTTCTTAACTTTTGCTTTTGAATACAGATACGCACACACTCCTCTTTAAAACTTTAACATATAAAATAGTCCATTGACAAAGAGTTATTGGTTACAGATGTCATAACTCAAAAATTCCATCCAGTCCCTTGTTTCTTAAAAACATTATAACTCTAAACTCTATGTTGAGACCAGCTAGTCAGCAAACGAGATCCAGTAACATATTACAATAAAATCGTTTCGTCCATCATACATGTCTTCCATGACATACGCATGGGTGTCCTAGGCACCGCGAGCCCGTGCATCGCCTAGTCAAAACCCTCCAGGGTCCTCCTTAGGTGTCCTCGCACTTCACTCAGGGTCCATCATACCAGAAGCGTACAATTTTTCAACCATACCAAGGCTGGTCAAGGCTTTGCCGCGTGAGCTGTCCTTTGAACACTCCCCGCCAGCTGTTGCAACAACAACCAAACTTCCCTTAGAAAAACATATACCAAATGCTCGCTCTAGGATTCTGGCGTAAGATAGTCCTTTAAGAAAACAAGGTTTCTATGCAAGTTTTTAGTTTGATTTTCTTTTAAATACAAGAGGTATTTCTTGAATCAATATCCCCAAAACTCGGTGATCAGAATTCTGAATTTCATACCAGAATTCGTCGAATTCTATAACCTTAATCCACATATCAATTCGAAGGGTCTCAAACTTAGTTTCAGATTTGGCAAGAGTTTTGAGTGTATTTTTCTAAACTGGTCACACCTTCTTTCCTCGAAACTAACGAAAGAGTTTGGTCTTGGTCATAGTCTGATTCAAGGTTTGAGTCAGATAAGATTTTTCTTGAATTATCTTTCTCAAAAAGGTTTGATAAGTCAGTTACTATTTTACTAAATTTCTTTCTTTGAATATTCACTTAACTGATTTCTAAATTAGTTACGAATTCCAATGAGGAATAAAGTAATCATTTAACTGAATATTTTGATCTCGATAGATTTCCTGAATTTTCTTTTTACAATCCATGTGAATATAAAACGATAGAAATTTCTCTCTTAGAGTATTTAATTATTCATTTATCAAATAATCATAGAATTTAAACATAGAATTTAAAAGAATTCTAATTTTGATATAAAAAATTCTTAATGCATCTATTTATGCATAAAAATCAACTTCAATGGGAATAACACTTTTTTTAAAAAATCTTTTTATACATCTATTTATGCATAAAACCAAATTTAATAGGAATAACACTTTTAAAATTAAAAGAATTTCTTTATGCATCTATTTATGCATAAAAATTAATTTTTATAAGAATAATTCTTTTATAATAAAAAAATTCTTTTATGCATCTATTTATGCATAAAATCAAATTTAATAAGAATAACACTTTTAAAATTAAAAGAATTTCTTTATGCATCTATTTATGCATAAAAATCAACTTCAATGGAAATAACACTTTTTTTAAAAAATCCTTTTATGCATCTATTTATGCATAAAATCAAATTTAATAGGAATAATACTTTTAAAATTAAAAGAATTTCTTTATGCATCTATTTATGCATAAAAATCAATTTTTATAAGAATAATTCTTTTATAATAAAAAAAATTCTTTATGCATCTTTCTATGCATAAAAAATCAAATTTAATAAGAATAACACTTTTGTAATAAAAAAAATCCTTTATGCATCTTTCTATGCATAGAAATCAAATTTAATTAACACTTTTGTAATAAAAAATTTTCCTTTATGCATCTTTCTATATGCATAAAAATCAAAATTCAAAAGAATAACACTTTTGTAATAAAAAATTCACTTTATGCATAAAAATCAAATTTAATAAGATTAACACTTTTATAATAAAAAAATTCCTTTATGCATCTTTCTATACATAGAAATCAAATTTAATAAGAATAACACTTTTATAATTAAAAAAAATTATGCATCTTTCTATGCATAGAAATCAATTTTAATATTTAATATCAGTGATATCCATGCATCTTCATAGGTGAATATGTACATGGAGTAATTAGAATATTTCTTGTAGATGCAAAAATGGTGGGAATTACTCTTTTGGAATAACATAAAAACAAACTTTCTTTTTCACAAAATTTTAGAAAATTTTGCCATAACCTCCTTTGTATGGCTGACCACACCATTTCTCATTTTTATCTTTCTTAATTTAACTTAATTAACCCAATTTAGAATTAAAGAACTCTAATCTTCATAATTTTTTAAATTCAAGAGAGTAAACAATAAGAAGAGTTTAATTAATCACTTAGTTAATCTTTTTAGGATTAAGAAAGGTTGGAATGTAAAGAAGAGAAGGAGGTGGCCTTTTTATCAAAGGCATAGCATTTGAATTTAATTCAAACATTTGAAAAACATAAAAATCAAGAAAACCATAGATTTTTTATTAAAGTTTGTAAACAAAGTAAGAAAATTAGCTTACATGGAGCTTGTAGGCTCTCCATTGGCTTGAGGGATTGAGGGTTCTACTATTGTTTGAAGTAATAATGGCCACCAATTCACTTTGGAGAGGATAAGGCCAAAAAAATTTTAAATTATTAAAAAATTCAAGGTAGATGGCTTAGGATAGGAGTAGAGTAAGAGTGCATTAACATCATTAAGCTTTTACAAAGGTGGAGGCTTCTATTTATAGGAAAAAATGAGCCTCTAACCAAGCTAACTGATTCTAGAATTTTTCACATTAGTTTAGTCAATTTTTGACCATTTTTGGGTCAGTTCAGCTTACTTTTTGGATCTAGTTTTGAAACAGGAGAGAGGAGAGATGAAAATATCTCATTTTATTGATTAAAAATTGGAGGTAATGATGAGAAAAAGGTGCCTACTTCATGAGGGGAGATCCCCACTCTGAGAGGTGTCAAAATTCAGTTTTTTAATTCTTTTATTTGGTTCTTAGTCCACTCTTCATCTTATGTAAACATTTACTCATTTTTTGGGGGGGGGTTCTTTTATTCTTCAATTTATCTCCTCCCTACATTTGGATTAATCTTATTGGTCCATAGGAACCTTAATTGGACCATAATCCAAAATTTTCAGAAAATCTTGACCCTTAGGCTAAGGTCTTTTATGCACATTATAATTTATTTCTAATGCACCTTAGGAATTTCTTTTTAAACTTCTATTTTGGGAGAATTTATTTTAATAAGAAGGGATATTTTTCCATCCAAAGATATCTAAAAACTGAATTACCTCTCTCTAGAATATTCTCTCTCTAGGCTGCCAAAACAGGTAGAAACAAGATCTTTTATTATTCTGAAAAGGGGATTGATTACAAGGGAAGAATTTGGATATCTTAAGGAGCTGGGGAGGAATCTTACAATTCATCACCTCTAGATGAAGAGAAACTCATGGCCAGGTTCATTCGGGGAATGAACGAACCCTTAGACACACTGGTCAAGAATGCCAAACCAGTGTCTATGGCTAAAGCTGTCATAATGGCAAAGGACTTCACCAAAGCCTTCATCGTGAAAGTCCCACCAAAGCCAGCTCCCTCATCCTTCAAAAGATTGCAGACACCCGGGAAGTTCTTCCAACCTTCCGCCTCCCAAAAAGGCACCAAGGTCCCAACCAGAATCTGGAGACGGGAAGCTTCAGGAATGAAGGAAGTCCTTTCCCTCAAAGTACTTTCTCAGGAACTCCGGCTCTCTCAAGAATGCAAAGGGAAGAGCTTCAAAGTGAGAACAGATGCTTCGGCGGATGTCAAGGATTTGGGCACTCGCTCAAGGATTTCCCATTTCCTTCTGTGGGGACCAAGGAAGCTAGGGTCCTAGAATTCAGAGACAGACTCCTTCATATCAGTCCAATCAGGTTCCCCCGTGCCAAAATCAGGGTAACCCCAGAAGAGTGCCAGCTCAGCCTGCAGCCTCCATGCAAAGCAGTCTCCAAACTCCCTCCCAGAATTGGGGTAGCCGAAGAGAGAGAATTCCACCTCAGACTGTAGCAGCTAGAGCTGTCACTATAGCTGATGAAGTGGAGAAAGAAAAAGGTAAGATCTATGCTGTGATAGAGCATCAGGGGAATAACCGTCAATTTTCAGTCCTCCAGACTCCAGCAGAGTACCAGGGTAAGCAATTCAAGCTTTTGATTGATTCAGGCAGTACTCATTCTTTTATTTCCTCAGGATGTCTGCGTAAATTAGTCTTAAATCAAAAATCAGGGAAACCTATGTAAGTGGAATTGGCCAATGGAAAGATTCTTTTCACACACCTTGAGACATACCTTATTCAATTTAACCTAGATGGGAACATAATAGAGTGCCAGTTCAGAGTCCCACCCTTAGGAGTCTATGATGGAATCCTTGGAATGGATTGGCTCCAAAAGAATCAGGCTGACATTCATTGTCACAAAGGAACCATCTCTTTCCTTGACCTTCACAAGAATAAAGTTCAAGGAACATAACAGAGTGCCAGTTCAGAGTCCCACGCTTAGGAGTCTATGATGGAATCCTTGGAATGGATTGGCTCCAAAAGAATCAGGCTGACATTCATTGTCACAAAGGAACCATCTCTTTCCTTGACCTTCACGAGAATAAAGTTCAAGGAACTGGAATTTTCGGATCCCCAGTGCTGCAATTAGTCAAGGCTTCTAAATTATTAAAAGGGCTTAGAAAGAGGCAAGCTGTTTATGTTGTTAAGATGAATCCACACCAGTAGACATAAAATGCAAGGCTAAATAACCAGAGTGGTTAAGTGAGTATACAGATGTGTTCCCTGAAGAGCTGAGTGAGATGCCTCCACGTCGTGAAGTAGATCATGAGATCGAATTAAACCCCGAAGCTCAACCAATGGCCCAACGTGCATACAAAATGCCAGTCCCTGAAGCCATAGAACTTAAGGAGCAGTTAAGACAACTGTTAGGGTAGGGATTCGTTAGACCCAGTGTCTCACCTTGGGGTGCGCCCGTTCTCTTTCAAAAGAAGAAAGATGGAACGTTAAGACTCTATTGACTACAGAGGATTGAATCAATTAACAATTAAGAATAAGTATCCTATTCCTACGATTGATGAACTTCTGGATCGATTAAGTGGGATCCAACTGTTCACAAAGATAGATCTCAAATCCGTGTACTACCAGATCAGAATCAAGGAGCAGGACATCCTAAAGACATCATTCAATACTCGCTATGGGCATTATGAGTTCACAGTCATGTTGTTTGGATTGACTAATGCCCCGGCGACATTTAATCGTCTTATGCAAGATATTCTTAGAGAATACTTGGATGATTTTGTTCTCGTCTTGCTTGACGATATCTTGGTATACTCAAAGAATGCTGCAGATCATGAAGATCATAGTCAAGAGCCTTAACTAAACAAACTAATCTGACCGAACCCATAAGTCTCATGGTCAGATCAAGGAAGAGACTTGCACTTGGATCATAGAGACCAACGTTTTTTTCCTCATCGAGAGGCACAGCCGTTGGTTCTTTTCAATAGAACAAGGGTTATCCAGGATTTACTTCAACTATTGTAACTTAACAGAATTGAGTCTCATTTTAGGGATCCATCAGTCCAGCCTAACCCCATCCAATCCCATGGGTTAGCCAACCACCCACAACCACTGTAATGATAGGATCTATTTAGAAATTTGGTTATGTTTTGTCCCGGGTTCCAGGGAAAAGTGTTCCCAGGTGCCCTAGCGGGCGCTTCAAGCAAACTTCAAGATAATCACACCACTTACACACCCAATATGAAATTGCCTTTTTCACATATTCAGCTGTCTTTAAAACAATCTTTTAATGAAACCATAGTATCACTGATCATAATCCTCCAAATATCCGGTTGAATTCTAATTTCCAATCATTCCTTCATCGGTGTACCTATGGCATCATTGGCAACCAGAACGCTCACCACCTGTTCACTCAGGGGCCTTTTCAATAGTTCCTAGCTCATAGTACTCGGCAATATAATCACATAAGAAAATCCAGATGGGCTCTCCGTTGAAGATCAGCAAGATCAACCAACATATCCATATAAAAGAGCCATGGACTCATCCGTTGAGGACCAACAAGGACAATCAACCAAATCCATGCTTGAGTTCAGAGGTTTGGCTTGCTTCTTTATCTAGAAGTGAAGCCCCCAACCAATCAATTGGTTTAGTGAGTTGAGAAGAAAGCTCCAAGAGTTGTTGAAGAGAGAGAGAAGCTCCAAGCTCTCCAAAAGTAGAGGATTTTTAAGGGATAAGAAAATATCATTATTTTAATGTAATACTGGCATGGTATAGTTCACATATTTTTTTACAAAAGACTAAGGATCTATTTATACATGAGGGAGGCCACTAACCATGTCCAACTGGGTTCTAGAATTTTTTTAGGTTCAGTTTGACTCAATTTGGACAAGATTTGGACTAGTTTGGCTCCCTTTTTTATTTGGTTTAATCCAGGAGAGAGGAGAGATAAAAATATCACAATTTTTTTGAATTAAAAACCCTTCCACATGTGTGAAATAGGCACCTACCTCAAGAGTCCCCCTCTCCCCAAGGTGTCAAAAATGCATCATTATTCCAAACTATCTTATTTTTTTATAGTTTTTAACTAATAAACCTTGTACTCAGTCAACTCTTCATCTTATGTGAGCATTTACTCATTTTTGGGTATTTTCTTTTATTCTTTGGATTTATCTCATCCCAACACTTGGATTAATCCTATTGGCCCATAAGAACCTTAATTGGACCATAATCTAAATTTTTTTAAAAATGTAGACCCTTAGGCTAAGGTCCTTTATACACATTTTTAATTAATTCCAAATGCACCGTGGAAAGTTCATTTTGAAATTTTATTTCAGGGGAATCCATTTTAGACACTAAGAGGATTTTTATATCCAAAGATATCTTAATATTGGATTATCTCTCTCTAGACATTTTCTCTCTCTAGGCCAAAACAGGATAAAACAAGATCTTTCTTTTATTTCAAAGAGGAGAATAATTACAAGAACAGAAGAAGGGGAGGTTCTTACACCTTTACACCTCAAAAGCTGGAGGGAGGAATCTTACATCCTACCCCACTTAAAAAACGCGAGATATCCTCATCTCGCAAGTGGAGTATAATCTCTTTCATCTTCTTCCTCTTAAATCCCTTCTGTTACTACCTTGGAAGTGGATGGCCGATTTGGGAACATCTCCCTTTAACTTTCCCTATTTTGAGACAGAGGTCTTGCATTACTTTGGATTAAAACTGAGGGTTGGTTAGAGGGTCTACCTCTAGGATTTTCCTAATTTGACGGAAAGGAACCTGATTACTCTGGAAGGAAGGAGTTGGAGTCTGGAATCTTGGTCCCTGACTTCCCTACCCCGCAAACCTTGATCCAAAAGGAGTTGGGCAATCCATATTGCGATGTCCAAATCATTGACAGTTATAGCATTTCACTTTGGGTGGAACTTCTAAAGTTGAATTCCAGGAGATTGAGTTCCGGGAAAAGAACCTTTCTTCCATTCTGGAACTTCCCATATCCTAAGATTGACCTTATTGTCTCTTAGTCAGTGGGAAGTTGGAATCACCTTCCAGATTCAAAAATCTTTTGAAAAATGATGGTGTTGGCTTTGGCGGGACCTTGACATCAAAGGCCTTGGCGAAATCCTTCGCCATCCACACTGCTTCGGCCATGGAAACTAGCTTGGCATTCTTCACTAGGACATTTAAAGGTTCGTTCAGAGAACCTAGCCACCATCAGCTGTTCTTCATCCACAGCAGTGATGAGTACTTGAGGAGGAGAGCAAACGCTTGGTGATACATTTCAATAGCTCTGCTCCCCTGGGTTAACGCTAAGAATTCATTCATCTTGGTTTCCAAAAAACCGAGAGGACAAAATCTCTTCCTTATGTAAATCTTGAGATCATTCCAAGTCTGGGTGTTCTGATCCAGACAATTTGTCTCACAGTGGTTTCTCCATGGCACTCTGGCTGTTTCTACTATCTTCAGCCTTGTAAGAGCCATTTTACTTTTCTCGTTGTACCCGGTGACATTGAAGTATTCTTCCATTGCTTCAATCCACTTCTCCAAAACCTCACCCAAGTTTTCCCCTTCACCCTTGAAAGGTCCAGGCTGTGATCTATGAAGAGTTTTACGAACATCCGGGTCGAGCTCTTCCTCATCGAGTTGGGGGTTAACATTCCTACCATGATGACCTCGATCCATGATCCTATCAATATGAAAATTCTTGTTAAGTCCCTTTTTTCCAAATTAACCAAGACGCTCAGGTGAAAAGATCACTTTATACTTCAATTCTGATTTTAGATCCAACTAAATTCTGGGGTTCCTTATAGTCTGGTCAACCCACGCAGAAACCTAGGATAAAGATCCCTTCTACAAGAAGAACACACATAACTCATTATCAGAGAATAATTCATTCAGAACATATCATTCATATCCTTAACACAATAATGGTCCATCATACCGAAAATTTCATCTGAACATTCCTCCACGAGAATTTTAGTTATGCAGGTTCTCAATTTGTCATCCCTTAATTAGATCCACTAGGTCAAAGGTTAACAACAGCAATTTGTCAACAAAATCCACTAATCTCATAGTGATTTGCTGAAGTCATAATCGTCATTCTAGTTACTAACATTATCACTGGGATTCGTCCCATTCATCCTCATTGTGGCTTTGTTCAACTTATCTTCCTTCAACTAGAATTCAGGAATCATCATCTTTCAATTAGAATCCAAATCAACTCATGAACTCTCAACCAGAATTCTAAAATCATATCAACCCCAGCATTCGAATTCATCCTCTGGATAGCATTTTTTCTTATAACTTTAAGGTCTTAGATTTACTTGTATATATTGCCAGTAAAAGAGGTAGTTATACTCACGGTATATACCGGTAGTCATGGTCCTTGGAGTTATAAGGTAAATACTATCATATCTAGGCCTCAAGCAAGTCAAGGATTCCATACAATTGCGGTACTTCATAAAATTTTGACATTTCTTGCTTCTCAGTTGATCCACTTTGATACCAACTGAAAGATCCCTACTCCCTCCGCGAAACAAATTGCGGGGGCGCTAGTTAGCAGGCAGAAGTAACACTTCTTGCACAGGGCAGAGCCTCTCACTCTGAGTCTCTCCCCCACGGATATCCGGACAAGAGACTAACCCCTCGTGTGAGACCCCCCCTCCGGGGTTCCGGTGGCAAAAGCAGCGTTGGCCTCCCGTGCGGGGCGGGGATCCACACTCCGAGCCTTGCCCGCGGATGTCTAGAGGACGAGAGACTAGCCTAGGCAGTTCCTTCAAAACCGAGCCCAGAAAAACTCCCCTGGCCCGGAAGCGGAAGGCACGGGCGATTTCGCCATGCAATTCCGCCATAGGAAAGTCTTCTAACGCGGGAATTACTCTAACGAGTCAAAGTCTTAACTAGTTAAACTGATCTGACCAAACCTGAAGTCACATGGTCAGATCAAGAAGAGACTTGCACTTGGTCCATGGAATCACCGCTTTTTTCCTCCTTTAACGAGGCACAGCCCCGCTGATCCCCTCCCACAGAACAAGGTCTTCTCATGACTTAATCTAACTAACGTTACTAATCGCATCTTAATTGTTTCGTAGGAATCCTCCGATCCAACCAACCGGCCCATGGGTTAGCCAACCACCCGACCTGTAAGAAAGCATTATGGGCCCAAGGCCATGGACAACTAGTAAGTAGGTGTGAACTCTTGGGTGGAGTATAAATACCAATGTAAATGGGATTTTGGCTCATTCATGATAATGTTATTTGTTCCAAGAATCAATGGTGAGCTTCTCTCGTGAGATGCTAAGTGGTGACTCCTTCATGAGCCACTCCCCTGTTACTTTCTTTCATTGGTATCAGAGCATGGCTTTTGATCCATGATTTTTAATTTTTCTTTTCTCCTTCTCATTTCGTGAAATTTCTGCTTCATTTGATTCATGGGGGAAGGGGATATGGCTAAGGTAGAGTTTGTGGTTCAAATCTGAGCACATGGACCTAATTTTTTTGAATGAGTGGACCAAATTGGGGAAAATTCACTAATCTTGATTAGCAGTTGTTAATCAAAAACATTTTTCTGTTTGGGAGCTTTCTTGCAAACCCTAGCCATGGAATCTCAACATGAGCAAAGGGCATTGAGTCTCCAAGTCAATTGGGAGTGAAAGCAACTTTTCAAGCACACCAAAGAGCACCAGAAGAGGGGCGGCGAACTGCAGCAACCCGCCTCAAAAAACGTGATTTTTCAAGCTCACAAAGAGCTTGGCTTAGTAACGCGATTTTTCAAGCTCACAAAGAGCTTGGCTTACTAATCCAAGCTCCCCATTGAAGCTTGGGTATGTTCTCTCATGTATGTAGCAATGTTTTATGAAGTATTTCACCTATTTTCCATGAGCAATGGGGCTCCCAATGTGGCTGAAAATCACTACCAAAGCTGCCCATGTTTTTCACCAAAGTGACCCTAATCTTCATCTCCTTCAACAAATTCAAGCATTAAGGCTTCCCGGGTGACATTGGTGAGTTGCTCCATCACTTCCTTACAATTTTGAAGCATTCTTTCAAGCTATGGAGTGAATTAGGGTTTTATTACACATAAAACCCTAATTTTCAGAAATTGGACTTTAATCATGGCCATTCATGCTCTTCTTTATGCATTATGAATGCTTGAATGCTACACATAGCCATTCAATGCTATGTCTTGCATATTGGCATAAGTGAGCATAGCTTTTGGCACATTTGGGGGATTGAATACATACTTCACATGATTTGGATGTTGTTGATGTATGTGGAAATGTATTGACATTGCCATGAGTGGATGTGATGAAGGAAGCACTATGAACCATGTATTATGATATGAATGAGCATGAGTCATGCTATAAATCAATTGTAAGTCAACTCTACTCATTCATTTGAGCTTGTAACCACATTCCACTCACAATTGTACCCCACTTTATTCCTAGAATCTAGACTGAAGTAAGGGTACCTTGGCATTTGGAGGAGAGGCCAAGGGGAGAATGTCTTGAATCTTCCTTGCCGTTAGTGCCGGGTAACGCGGTAAGGAAGAGGATTAGGTACTAGGTGGTAAAGAAATTGCCTCAACCTTCACCTTGGATGTAAACTTGGTGAAGGGGTGAGAAGTGCTTGGCTGGGAGATCGGCAAGCATCGACGCGCTTCATCGACCACTTCATTCGACTTGAGCAAACAAGCAAATCCTCTACATCGACTTCTTATGCAAAAGGACAAAATTGATGCCATAAGGTCACATGCTCAGATGGAAAAATGATTGAGGATTGATTTGCTTACAGTGGTCAAATGCATAAGGATTTTAATACTTGATTGAGATGCTTTGATTTGATTGAGATTTGGTGCAAAAAGAGGGAAGACTATGGCAGAATTTTTACAAAATTTGCCTACTTGCAGCCAGGACAAATCCTTGAATTTTTAGGGCTTTTCAAAAGCTTTTCAAATCTGTCCTGAAAGCCCTTCAATCTACTCGAAAACCTCTTTCAAACAAGCTAAAGATCACTCAAATCGGAGTAGTATTGAGCGATCAAAGTTAAGAGTTGACTTTCAGCTAGAATAGTTGACTGGTCAAAGGCTGTTGACTTTTTCAAATCTATTTTTAGGGATCCTTACTCGTCTCGTCAAGAGCTTTGCATCGATATAAAGATCACCCAAATCGGATAAGAATTGAGCGGTTAACATCAAGAGTTGACTTTCAGTCGTCAGTTCGTCGGTACAGTTGACTGGTCAAAGGCTGTTGACTTTTTCATATCTATTTTTGGGGATTCTTATTCGTATCGTCGAGAGCTTCGTGTCGATATAAAGATCACCCAAATCGGATACCGTTTGAATAGAGAGAGAAAAAATCAATCAAGTGGTCTTTGCAACAAGGAGGGATCAATTACGCGCATGGAAATGACTAGAGGAGGTCAAAACAAGGGAGCCCGGAATGAAAATGATCAAAGACAACCAGAAGCAATGATGGCAACGAGTTCATCAACCAAGGAATGAAGAAAGTTCAACCATAAAAGCACCATCTCCAGATGAATCTCAGCCAGTGGAAATGCCTCAATCTTTGGGAACTACTCCGCTAACAGTGGACATGATGTTAATGGCTATGGAGAGTATGTTTCAAAGGATTGAAAATAACCAAACAACTCGGCAACAACAATTTGGTGAACACCTCATGGAACGGTTCGACAAGCGACACCACTACCTGGATGACGTGATGCAAGGAGGGTTAAAAGACTTGGAGAAAGCCATTAGTGAATTGGCTCCTCTCAAGCTCAACCAAGAAGCCGATATGAATGCAATGGATGGTGTACATTATGATGCCAAACATGATGGAAAGCCTTCTATGCCAGAAGAGAACAAAGTAAGACAAATGATGCCACCTCAAATGATGCCACATTCTTCTTACATGGACAAGGGCAAGAGACCTATGGGTGATGCTTCTTATGAGAGATCAAATGCCAGTATTTCAAGAACTTCATCCTTTATGCAAGATGCAAGAAGAGGGTATGAACAGAAGGGATTTAAAGATGCAGGTGATTGGCAATTGGAAGATGAGCAAATGCATAGACACTTGGGTGAAGGAAGAGGATTTGATGATCCAAGAGCACGACAGAGGGGTTCAAGAATGCATGGTGATTTTGACAATGCTGTGAAGGACAAAATCATATTTAATAAGTTCAAAGGAGAATCAAATTCTATTGAAGACTTTGAAGAGTGGGCAAACAAGATGGATCTCTACTTCGAAATCAGCCCAAGGAGCGAGATTGCCAAAGTCTACTTTGCCTCACTTCATCTTGAAGGTTTTGCTCACACTTGGTGGAGGAGGAAGCAATCTCATGGTTATGTCATCACTACTTGGGAAGAATTCAAGAATGACATGGCAGAAGAGTTTACTTCTCGCATGCAAAGGGACAATCACATTGTGGAATGGGACAAGCTAGAGCAAATCACTACCGTGAAGGAATATTCTTACAAGTTTCTAAAGCTTCTATTATACTTGGACGACTTTGATGAGCATTATCTTGTTGTCAAGTATATAAGGGACTTGAAAGCTCCTATTGGTGGTGATGTCAAGTCTCATGAACCCGCCACTTTGAAGAAGGCAATGATGCTTGCAAAAATTCATGAAGAGAAGTACTTGACAAAGTGGGCTAGCAAAGGGAATATCAAAGGGGAAGTGATCACAAGGACTGAAATGGGTTCTCATGCAAACACAAGACCTAATCTTCTAAGATTTCCTACCGTGTATGGTAGAGGGTCTAATAGACTTCCATTTAAACCACCATTTATGTCCAACAAAGCTACATACAATGAGTCCAAAGCCACCATTTATGTCCAACAAAGCTACATACAATGAGTCCAAGCCAGCAAATGGGGGTTCAAAAAGCAAGGTTATCAAGGAGGACCGTTTGCATGAAATGAGGCTCAAAGGTCTATGTTTCAAATGTGGAGAAAAATGGAACAAGGATCACTTCAAAGTATGCAAATCCAAGGATATTTCCATAAGCTACATTATCACTGAGGACAATGCTAATCATAAGGAGGAGGAATTCCTTGAATGCAATGATGCCTTAGGATGGGGAGATCCTCATGAGGGTGGAGGTTCTCATGATGATGGTTTTGATGAAGAAAATCCCGAGTTTCCTTTTGATCCGGGTGGGAAACTAAAGTTTGTCGGGATGCCTCTATGCGTGTGGAATGAAAACAATAGTACACATACTACCTTGTGTACAATCTCTCATGATGCTTATGCGGGAAGTAAGGGTGCCAACACATTGAGATTGAAGATCAAGGTGAATGGAAGAACAGCATATGCACTCATTGATACTGGAAGCACGCATAGTTTTGTCAATAAAAGGTCTTTGAACACTCTCAAAATGCAACCAACTTCTTTACCAAACAAGCACATGGTGCAAGTGGCCAATGGTGATTCAATGGGTTGCAATATGAAGTGTCAAAGTACAGAATTGGAGTTGATCTTTTGGTGATTGAGTTGGGACCAATTGACATAGTACTTGGATGTGATTGGTTGTCCACTTTGAACTCTTTTACCATGAACTTACAGAAAAGTTTCATGAGTTTTGTGCATCATGGAGGGGTTATTACATTGAATGGAATGCAAGGGTCCAAGCTCTTCATGATCAATGCTACTCAAATGAAGAAAGAGTTCAAGAAAGAGGGCTATGTTTATGTACTACAGCTTTGCAAAGAGGAAGATAATAGCAAAAACGATTGCATCAAAAATGTGGACATGGTTAAGGTACTCAAGGATTATGAAGATGTGTTTACCATGCCAAAATCAATGCCGCCAAAGAGGAGTGTTGATCACGCTATTGATTTGGAACCAAATGCCAAACCAATCAACAAGCCTCCCTATCGTTTGTCAAAGGTTGAAAAGGAAGAGGTGGCAAAGCAAGTCAAAGAACTCATTGACATGGGATGGGTTGAACCAAGTCAATCTCCTTTTGCTTCTCCGGTGCTATTTGTGAAGAAAAAGGATGGTACTTTTCGCATGTGCATTGATTACCGTGATTTGAATAAGATCACCATCAAAAATCGATTTCCAATACCAAGGGTGGATGATCTTTTGGATGAGTTGAAGGGTGCCACATGCTTTTCAAAGATTGATTTGCGTTCCGGATACCATCAAATAAGGATGAAAAGTGGTGATGAGTTCAAAACAGCATTTCGTACTACGGAAAGGGGTCTTTACCGATTCATGGTTGTGCCATTTGGGTTATGCAATGCACCGGCAACTTTTCAAGCATTGATGAACAAAGTGCTTCAACCTTTCCTCTACAAGTTTGTATTGGTCTTTATACTTATCTATAGCAAAGATGAGGAAGTGCATTTGAAGCACGTGAAAGAGGTTTTGGAGGTCTTGAGGCAAAACAAGTTGTATGTTAAGGAGACAAAATGTACCTTCATGGCACATGAGGTGGAATATTTGGGTCACATTGTGAGCAAGGATGGCATTTGTGTGGATCCAAAGAAAGTGGAATGTATTAGGAATTGGCCGGTTCCTTCAAACACTACTCAATTGAGGGGATTTTTGGGGTTATCTTCATTCTATAGGCGCTTTATTGCCCATTATGCAGAAATTGTAGCCCCAATGACGGACAAATTGAAGAAGGAAACCTTCTTTTGGGATGCCATTGCCAACAAAAGCTTTGAAGATATGAAGATGCTCACATCAGCACCTATTTTGGTATGTCCAGACTTCACCAAACCTTTCACAATAAGGGCGGATGCAAGTGGAAGAGGGATTGGTACGGTACTTTACCAAGACCATGGAGTCATTGCTTATGAAAGTAGAAAGCTGAATGACAAAGAAAGAGAACTCCATGTGTATGAGCAAGAGATGATTGCTATACTCCATGCTATCAAGAAATGGCACCATTACTTATATGGGAGTCATTTTTATGTGAGAAGTGATCATAGGGTGCTAAAGTATTTCCTCACACAACCCAATTTGTCTCCTAAGCAAAGAAGGTGGGTAGCAACACTACAAAACTATGATTTTGAAATCACATACACAAAGGGCAAAGAAAATGTGGTTGCCGATTCCTTGTCTCGTATGTGGGCCTGCTCATTGTATGCTATTTCTGAGGTGCATAAAGATTGGATCATGGAGATACAAGAAGAGTACTTGTTTGATGAAGAAACCTCACAAATAGTGCAGAAATTACAGCAAGGTGTATGTGAAGAGTTACCCCATTATGAGCTTCAATATTCCAAATATACCAAGAGTTCCTCTTTTTTCATTTAAATGATTGAATTCCAAATATGATGGGAATTCCTCTTTCATCATTTAAATTTATTCATACATAAAATAATTTTAACTAAAATTTCTCTTAAAAATTAAATAAAAATATCCATTAATCCTAATATGACAAGAATTCCACTTTTTCCATTTAAATGACTGAATTCCAAATATGACAAAAATTCCTCTTTTATCATTTAAATTTTTCTTATGCATAAAAATAAAATTAACTAAAATTTCTCTTAAAATTGAATAAAAATGTCCATTAATCCAAATATGACAAGAATTTCACTTTTTTCATCTAAATGATTGAATTTCAATTATGATGGAAATTCCTCTTTCATCATTTAAATTTTTTATGCATAAAAATAATTTATCTAAAATAAAATATCCAGTATTTTAGTATTCCAAATTTTCTTTTTCTCCATTGGAATACATGGATCTCAAATTTCTCTTTTATCATAAAAATAAAATTACTAAAAATTTCTCTTTTTCTCTAATTAGCTATTTATGCATAAACATTAAAAATTAAATTTCCATGGATATGATGAGAATTATTCATTTAACATAGGATGACTAATCCTAGAATATGGTAGGAAGTCCTCTTTTCATATTATGCATAAAAATGATTTATGTGTTAATTTTTAAAAATTTTACCATAGCTCCGCTATTATTACTGATAATTTTTAATAATTTTAAAAAGCATAAGGTTTAGTAATACAATATGATAGAATAACTATCATTTGGACCAATATCCAATTTATGGACTTAATCCCTAAGTTTATCATAATTTAAGTAACATAAAAGCATTAAAAAAACTATTTCTTTGGCCTCTAGCATAGAGTTTGATTTTAGAATTAGGAATTGCTCCATGAGAAGCATCATTTGAATTGAGAATTGGTCATAGGAATGACCATTCTTTGGGGGAGAGAGAGATATACATAAAAAAACATCCTAAATTAAGCATAAATGTAAACTTTATGTGATTAATCATTAAAACTCATTAGAGAGCTTCATTTGCATTGAAAAACCATTCAATTTAATACTTCTCAAGCTTGAGAGGGGTTGAGAAGTGAAAAACATTTAGAAGATTAAGAAAAAAACCATAAAGTCACACCTTACCTCTCGTTTTGCTTGATTCTCTATTCTTAGGAGAGGCCCCCATCATTCAATTGGTTAGTATGTTGAGGAAAGCTCCAAGGAAGGTTGAAGAGAGAGAAGCTCCAATCTCTCCAAATTGTAGAGGATTTTTAGAGGATAATAGAAAATATGCTTATTCTAATGTAATATTGGCATGGTCTAGTTCACATATGAGAATACAAAAGAATGAGGGTCTATTTATAGGTGAGGGAGGCCACTAACTGAGTCTAACTAAGTTTTAGAGTTTTTCAGCTTCAGTTTGGACAAGATTTGGACCAGTTTGGCTGCCTTTTTTATTTGGTTTGATCCAGGAGAGAGGAGAGATAAAAATATCTTAATATTTTTTAGTTTAAAACTCATTCACATGTGTGAAATAGGTGCCTCCTTGAAGGCTCCCCCTTTCCCTACCAAAGTGTCAAAATTGAATGATTACTCCAAAATATCTCATTTTTTTGTAATATTTCATAATTTTTAACTAATAAATCTTGTACTTAGTGAACTCTTCATCTTAGGTGGGAATCTACTCATTTTTGGGTATTTTCTTTTATTCATTGGATTTATCTCATCCCAACACTTGGATTAATCTTATTGGTCCATAGGAACCTTAATTGGACCATAATCTAAAAATTTCAAAAAATCTTGACCCTTAGGCTAAGTTCTTTTAAATCATTTTTGATTGATTCTTAATGCACCTTGGAAATTTTATTTTGATTTTTTGTTTCAGGGAAACATTTTTTTGATATTTGTAGAATTTATATATGCAAAAATATCTCAATATTGAATTATCACTCTGTAGAATTTTTCATCTCACTAGGCAAAAACAAGGAAAATTAATATTTTCTTGTATTCAGAAACAGGGAATGATTATAGGGGATTGAAGTAAAGGCTTATTCATTATTCAGGCTGAGGAGGAATCTTACATCCTCTACCACTTGAAAAACGCGAGATGTCCTCATCTCACAAAGTGGGGGTAATCTTTCGCCAACTCTTCTTCTTTCTCCCAAGTGGCGTCTTCTAGAGGGAAGAACTTCCACTTTACTAAAAATTCTCTAAGGACTCTACTCCTGAGAATCTTCTCCCAAATGTCAAGGATTTCCTCAGGTTGGAGTACCATATGGCCTTGAGTCGGAGAGATCAATTGTTCATCATCAAGCAAGTGACTCGAGCTGGGTACATATTTCTTAAGCAAACTGACATGGAATACATTATGTACCTTGAGATGGGGAGGCATAAGAAGTTTATAGGCTAGATTGCCCACTTTCTTTATGACAGCATATGGCCCACAATATCTGGGAGAGAGCTTCTTGTACTTCCCTAAGGATAAGGAACTTATTTTTGGTCGTACTACTCAAATGAAGACCCTATCTGATTCTTCAAACTCTCTCTCTCATCTCTTTTTATCTACATACTGCTTTTAACTATCTTGGGCTGCCTTTATATCTTTACGGATTGATTGCATTTGCTGGTCCATGTCATCAAGAATTTGTCTAGACATTTTGACTATGATCAATGGGTCAGACCAAGTCAACGGTGTAAGGCAATCTTGTCCATACAAAGCTTTGAAAGGACTCATCCCAATGCTTCGATGATAAGAAGCGTTGTAAGCAAATTCGACCAGATGATGCAAATGGCTTGACCACTTTTGGGTTCCTTGTTGCAGCATGACCGAAGGATATCTTCTATTACCTGGTTCACTCTTTCAGTCTATCCATCTGTTTCGAGGTGATAGGCTGTGCTGAGATCCAAGGAAGTTCCTACTGCTTCAAAGAATGCAGTCCAGAATTTCGATGTGAATATGGGATCTCTGTCACTTACTATCCTCTTGGGTAAGCTATGCAATCTGAAGATCTCTTTAAGGAAAACCCTGGCAACATCCACTGCAGTGTATGTTTCTTTTACTGGAATCAGATGGGTAACTTTGGTTAGCCTGTCAACTACCACAAAATGGAGTTGTAACCTGATTGCACTGAAGGTAATCCAGTGACAAAGTCCATACTGATACATTCCCACTTCATCTGTGGAATGTCTAGAGGCTGCAGTTTCCCTGGCATCTTGACTCTCTCTCCGTTGACTCTTTGACACATTAAGCATTTTTGCACATGATCAAGTACATCCTTTTTGAGTCTTGGCGCCAGAAGAAGCTTTTCTTCACAAACATATAGGTTGTTATAAACCCTGGATGTCCAGCTATCAGGCTATCATGGGCTTCTCTCAGAATTCTTCCCTTTATTCCCTCATCATTGGGAATACATAGCCGATTATTATAATACATGCATCCTTCATCCAATTTGTACCCAAGAACTCGACTCATTTCCTGAGGAGTCTTGCTTTCCTGCATCAAAAGGGTAGCATTAGGGGCAAAGAATTTATCTTGCATGATTTTCTCCTTTGCTTCACTGATCAATGGATTTGACACCACTGTAATTACAAGCAAAGAGGCTTTTCTACTGAGCGCATCTGCAACCACATTTTCTTTCCTCGGTTAATACTTGATTTTAAAATCGAATTCCTGCAAGGTCTGCATCCATCTCCTTTGACGCATGTTGAGATCCCTTTGGGTGAAGATCCACTTCAGACTTTGATGATCTTTCTCATCAAGGTGAACCTTTGTTCCAAGAGATAATGTGTCCACAACTTCAGAGCATACACTACTAAGAGTAACTCCAAGTCATGGACGGCATAATTTCTCTCATGTGTTCTGAGTTTTCTGGATTCATAGGCCACTACATGACCTTCTTGCATAAGAGCACCACCTAAGGCAAACCCATTGGCATCAGTAACTACCTCAATGGGTTTGGTAAACATCTGGCAACTTAAGTTCAAGGTTGGTTACTAAGGCTGTCTTCAGTTTATCAAAGGCACTCTAACACATTGCAATCCACTGAAAAAGTGTACTCTTCTTGAGAAGGTTAGTTAAAGGGGATGCTATCTGAGCATACCTAGGTATAAAGATCTTATACCATCCGGTCAATCCTAGGAATCCTCTGACTTCCTTTACTGTCTTGGGTTCTGGCCATTCTACAACTGCTTGGATCTTTGCGGGGTCAGGAGAAATCCCATCCTTTGATACTATGAATCCCAAGTATTCCACCTGGTCAACAGAGAAAGAACACTTGCTCTTTTTTGCAAAGAGTTGGTGTTTCCTTAGGATTTCCAAGACCTTGCGCACATGATCTTCATGATCTGCAGCATTCTTTGAGTATACCAAGATATCGTCAAAGAAGACAAGAACAAAACCATCCAAGTATTCTCTGAGAATATCTTGCATAAGACGATTAAATGTTGTCGGGGCATTAGTCAATCCAAACGGCATGATTGTAAACTCATAATGCCTATAGCGAGTATTGAATGTTGTCTTTGGGATGTCCTGCTCCTTGATTCTGATCTAGTAGTACCTGGATTTGAGATCTATCTTTGTGAACATTTGGGTCCCACTTAACCGATCGAGAAGTTCATCAATCCTAGGAATAGGATACTTATTCTTAACTGTTAATTGATTCAATCCTCTGTAGTCAATACAGAGTCTTAACGTTCCATCTTTCTTCTTTTGAAAGAGAATGGGCGCACCCCAAGGTGAGACATTGAGTCTGACGAATCCCTGCTCTAACAGTTGTCTTAACTTCTCCTTAAGTTCTATGGCTTCAGGGACTGGCATTTTGTATGCACGCTGGGCTACTGGCTGAGCTCCGGTGGTTAACTCGATCTCATGATCTACTTCGCGAGACAGAGGCATCTCAGTCAGCTCTTCAGGAAACACATTTGCATACTCACTTAACCACTAGCCTTGCATTTTATGTCTACTAGATTCATCTTAACAACATAAATAGCTTGCCTCTTTCTGAGCCCTTGACTAATTGTAGCACTGGGGATCCAAAAACAGTTCCTTGAACTTTATTCCCGTGAAGGTCAAGGAAAGAGATGGTTCCTTTGTGACAATGAATATCAGGTTAATTCTTACGGAGCCAATCCATTCCAAGGATTCCATCATAGACTCCCAAGGGTAGGACTCTGAAGAACTGGCACTCTGTTACATTCCCATCTAGGCTAAACTGAATAAGGTCTGTCTCAAGGTGTGTGAAAAGAATCTTTCCACTGGCCAATTCCACTTGCATAGGTTTCCATGATTTTTTATTTAGGACTAATTTATGTAATCCTGGGGAAATAAAAGAATGAGTGCTGCCTGAATTAATCAAAAGCTTGAATTGCTTACCCTGGTACTCTGCTGGAGTTTGGAGGACTGAAAAATTGACGGTTATTCCCATGATGCTCTATTGCTACATAGATCTGTCCTTTTTCTTCCTTCACTTCATCAGCTATAGTAACTGCTCTAGCTGCTGCAGTCTGAGGTGGAACTCTCTCTCTTTGGTTGTTTCAATTCTGGGAGAGAGTTTGGAGACTGCTTTGCATGGAGGCTGCAGGTTGAGCTGGCACTCTTTTGGGGTTGCCCTGATTTTGGCGCGGGGGACCCTGATTGGATTAATACGAAGGAGTCTGTCTCTGAATTCTGGGACCTTGGCTTCCTTGGCCCTTAGAAGGAGATGGGCAATCCTTGAGCTGGTGCCCAAACCCCTGACATCCGAAGCACCTGTTCTCACTTTGAAGCTCTTCCCTTTGCATTCTTGAAAGAGCCGGAGTTCCTGAGAAAGTACTTCGAGGGAAAGGTCTTCCTTCATTCCTGAAGCTTCCTGTCTCCAAATTCTGGTTGGGACCTTGGTGTCTCTAAAATAAAATATCCATTATTTTAGTATTCCAAATTTTCTCTTTCTCCATTGGCATACATGGATCTCCATTATCATGGGAATTTCTCTTTTATCATAAAAATAAAATTGCTAAAAATTTCTTTTTTTCTCTAATTAACTAATTATGCATAAACATTAAAAATCAATTTTCCATGGATATGATGAGAATTATGCATTTAACATAGGATGACTAATCCTAGAATATGGTAAGAAGTTCTCTTTTCACATTATGCATAAAAATGATTTATGAGTTAATTTTTAAAAATTTTGCCATAGCTCCGCTGCTATTACTGGTAATTTTTAATAATTTTGAAAAGCATAAGGTTTAGTAATACAATATGATAGAATAACTATCATTTGGACCAATATCCAATTTATGGACTTAATCCCTAAGTTTATCATAATTTAAGTCACATAAAAGCATTAAAAAAACCATTTCTTTGGCTTCTAGCTTGTTGACTAGCATAGAGTTTAATTTTAGAATTAGGAATTGGTCCATGAGAAGCATCATTTGAATTGAGAATTGGTCATAGGAATGACCATTCTTTGGGGGAGAGAGAGAGAGAGAGAGAGAGAGAGAGAGAGAGAGAGAGACATAAAAAAATATTATAAATTAAGCATAAATATAAACTTTATGTGATTAATCATTAAAACTCATTAGAGAGCTTCATTTGCATTGAAAAACAATTCAATTGAATACTTTTCAAGCTTGAGAGGGGTTGAGAAGTGAAAAACATTTAGAAGATTAAGAAAAAAAACCATAAAGTCACACCTTACCTCTCGTTTTGCTTGATTCTCGATTCTTAGGAGGAGAGACCCCCAACCAATCAATTGGTTAATATGTTGAGGAAAGCTCCAAGGAAGGTTGAAGAGAGAGAGAAGCTCCAATCTCTCCAAATTGTAGAGGATAATAGAAAATATGCTTATTCTAATGTAATATTGGCATGGTCTAGTTTCACAGATGAGAATACAAAAGAATGAGGGTCTATTTATAGGTGAGGGAGGCCACTAACTGAGTCTAACTAAGTTTTAGAATTTTCCAGCTTCAGTTTGGCTGAATTTGGACAAGATTTGGACCAGTTTGGCTCCCTTTTTTATTTGGTTTGATCCAGGAGAGAGGAGAGATAAAAATATCTTAATATTTTTGAGTTTAAAACTCATTTACATGTGTGAAATAGGTGCCTCCTTGAAGGCTCCCCCTTTCCTTACCAAGGTGTCAAAATTGTATGATTACTCCAAAATATCTCATTTTTTTGTAATATTTCATAATTTTGAACTAATAAATCTTGTACTTAGTCAACTCTTCATCTTATGTGGGCATTTACTCATTTTTGGGTATTTTCTTTTATTCATTGGATTTATCTCATCCCAATACTTGGATTAATCTTATTGGTCCATAGGAACCTTAATTGGACCATAATCCAAAAATTTCAGAAAATCTTGACCCTTAGGCTAAGGTCTTTTAAATCATTTTTAATTGATTCCTAATACACCTTGGAAATTTTATTTTGATTTTCTGTTTCAGGGAAACATATTTTTGTTATTTGTAGAATTTATATATCCAAAAATATCTCAATATTGAATTACCACTCTGTAGAATTTTTCATCTCATTAGGCAAAAACAAGGAAAAATAATATTTTCTTGTATTCAGAACAGGGAATGATTACAGAGGATTGAAGTAAAGGCTTATTCATTATTTAGGCCGAGGAAGAATCTTACACCTTGGTTCTTCCAAAACCGAACCTGGAAAAACTTCCCTCGCCCCTAGCAAACATAGGCGATTCCTCCAGGATATTTTTATTCTAACGTAGTCAAAAGCCTTAACTAATGAAACTGATCTGACCGAACCCATAAGTCTCATGGTCAGATCAAGGAAGAGACTTGCACTTCGATCATAGAGACCAACGCCTTTTTCCTCATCAAGAGGCACAGCCGTTGATTCTTTTCCACCATAGAACAAGGGTTATCCAGGATTTACTTCAACTATCGTAACTTAACAGAATTGAGTCTCATTTTAGGAATCCATTAGTCTAGCCTAACCCCATCCAATCCCATGGGTTAGCCAATCGCCCAACCACTGTAGTGACATGATCCATTTAGAAATTTGGTTTGTAGGCTTTTACATGCTTTGACCCTACAATTAAAAAATTGTGTAAATTAATTTAAGTAAATAAACAAAGGAAAAAGACTTACCTTGCTTTTGTAAATTATTTCCAAAATTCTTGAATTTGGTTGGGTAAATTATTCCAGAAAATTCTTGAATTTGGCTGGGTAAATTATTCCAGAAATTCTTGAATTTGGTTTTCCGAATCACACCCTCTTGTACTTGGCCAATGCTCTGTGATACCACTGAAACATGAATCTTTTCTCCAAGTATTTACATAGGTTGCAATTCAAATAAACAAGGATGTACACCTTAAATTAACACACCATAGCATAGCATAAGAAGAAGCAAATACTTATCAACACATAAACAAGAGCATTGGGTGCAATCTCCCCCTTAATGTGTGTGGCTCCTTCTTCCACATGTGGTATTTATGCCATATCCATATTTTTAGCCCTTAGAGCTAATAATAGCACCTTTTTCACTTTTGGGCTTTTGCTTTATATATAAATAACCTTTTTCAAAGTTTCAAATGTTTACACATGCTAAAACCTTTGCCCAATATTAAATCTAATGGATATACATACACAACTACTTGTGTATACACAATCTTGTGCACATATACACATAAAGTAACCTTATGCACATACACACATAAACTCTAGCCACATTAATAGGCTACAAATGTGATCGATTAAATGCTAATACAAAAATATCATAATTAGCACATGATCTTCGTCTTCAACCCACCGCTCAATCCACCATCCGTATGACACTCAATTGGTATCCTTGTACTATGAGACACCTCAATCGGTACTCTCGCACATCTCATCACCTGTACTCGTAGACATAATCCACGTTAGTTAAATAATCAATTGAACACATCAATCAGTCCCAACATTGTCATGAGAAATAGGCAACCATAATATCAAATCACACGTACTCCACTAGCACAGCACACATGGGCGTTCCCGATATAAAATAAAAAATAAAATTTCCATTAACTCAAAAGTGTTTTTCATAACACAAGCCTTATGCAATGCAAATCACAAAAAAGCATAAAATATTTCTTTTTTTTATAGACAGGAGATTTTTTTTTCGTAAAATCATCTTAATGATGAAAAATGTGTAGGCATACCTACTAGGTAGACTTGAAAGTTGATGGTGTTGTTGCTGCAAACTTGAAAGTGTACACTATATATACAAATAGAGAGTTAATACATCATCAAGTTAGGCAATTTAAAGTTGAACTTGGGAGCACTTAGCTGGCTCAAGCTGGCAGTTGCCTGTAGGTCGTGAGCTCAACTATGAAATGTGACATTGTTGTAGATCATGACATGAAGTTAATTCATGGAATATATATTCCCATGTTTTCTATTATTTATGGAGTTAATCCATGGAATATATATTCTCTTGTTTCCCACTTTTATGAATTAGGACGCCTTTCTAAATCTGGGCGATCGTGCATGGGAGTATTGGTTCCATCGTCTTAATGATATGAAGTTTCATATGCTTACTTATATTTTTAGTCAATTAATTTATTAATTGTAAATTAATTGACTACCGTAGTTGATGTCAATGCAAATCATTGAATGTGATAATGGAAGCGAGTTGGTGGTGGTCAGGAATATATTTTGAGACTCAACCTTGGGTGTGACAGATATGCGTGCCTAAAATGACTATTATGAATAAACTAAGGTTGATTATTATTATAATTATCTTTATTCAATGTAAAATAATATTAAATATTAAAAGTAAAAATACATATATTTTAATATCATATAATAACAATATATGTATACTAAAAAACTAATTGATAGAAAAAGTAAAAGATCTCTGTAAAGTACTCTATTTTTACATACAATCGAATTTAGCATTAGGTTGTAGACTGCCACTATTCTAGTAATTTTAAGTATGAACTGAATTATATTCTGGCGAAAGACCAGAGAGTTACAACCGCTGCAACTTGTAGGCCTTTACCTCCTACATACAACGAGCCAAGACAAGCCGAGATATGAAAACATCTACAGAGAGTATTGGTTTCTTTTACTATTTTTCTTGTATGGTTTAATTATTTCTTGAGGAGAGAGAGAGCTCTATTAAACATGATTTGTAAGAATTGCAGGTTCTTTGGATGAAGCTCTTCTTTCTTTCTAGATTCTCCTTTCTTCTCTAATGAGATGAGATGATGTCTCGAAAGAGATTGATTGTACCAAATTACTTCATATCTTAATAAATTATTGATATACTCATGTGTGAGACCGTGTCTCACACATGGGAGGCAAATGTTTTTCCTTTTTCTTCTTGTAGCTATTTTAGACTAGCTTGACAGGGAGCACGATTTCGACCTAGTAAATCGAATCAAATTTTGACTTCTTTTACAAAGTTGTAGAGCTACTGCTGCTCAATTATCTTTTAAGTATATTTACCAAGTAAGTGAATTTATGATTATCTGCTATTCTTAATTACTTTTTTTTGGGTTAATTGTATAATTGAAGAGAGGTATTAAAGGAAACATTTATCACATATATTTGGTCAAGTAGAAAGAACACCTCATCGAAGATTCTCAATGGCTTCCTGATCATGCCCTCTCTGCCTGCATCTTACAGGGATACTCGCCCATGATTATTTATGATTTTGTGACAGCTGAGGACAATTGCTTATCACCCCCGGGGCATGTTATGAGGAGTTAATTCATGGAATATATATTCCCATGTTTTTTATTATTTATGGATTGGAGTTAATCCATAGAATATATATACCCACGTTTCCCACTTTTATGAATTCTTTTAGATGGGTTTATATTGGGACGCCTTTCTAAATCCGAGCGATCATAGCTTACTTTACACATCCGTAGGTGAATCCATACATGCGTAGGAGTATTGGTTGTATCATTTTGATGATATGAAGTTTCGTATGGTTACCTTTATTTTTACTCAATTAATTGATTAATTGATTAGCGTAGTTGATGTAAGTGCAAATTGGTCAGGAATATATTTTAAGACTCAAACTTGGGCGCTAAACAGACACGCATGCCCAAAGTTGATGTAAGTGCAAATTGGTCAAGAATATATTTTTAGACTCAAACTTGGGTGCCAACAAACACGCATGTTCAAAATGACTATTATGAATAATCTAAAGTTGATTATTATACTTATTCAAAATAAAATAATATAAAATATTAAAAGTAAAAATAAATATACTTTTGTATTATATAATAACAATATATGTATATAAAAAACTAATTAATAGAAAAAGCAAAATAGACCTCTCGAAAGTAGTCTATTTTTACATACAATCGAATTTAGCGAAATGGCCAACCTTCAATTAGAAGGCCAAATTTTACTTTGACCCTAGGTAGCCTTGAGATTCACATAAATATGCATATCTTATATGTAAAAAATTCATATTGATGGCGTTTTACTAAGGCTCGTTACACATACCCCATCGCCCATGTATGGGCGGGCGAGATTGCCTGCCCATGAATTATGGGCGGTTGATACCCTGTGTGGATTCGAACCCAGACCGTTTTGAATGACCCACCCAAAAATAGCTTTCATAACTAAATTAACATGATGGCCAATATATATAGGCAGCCGTCTTGACAGTCGATTTTTCTTTCAATCTTTTGTTTGATTCGCGATCGTTTTAACGCTACCACAGACAGTCAAGCTTGAGCTCTCGGAATTCGCAGGCTCTCAAAATTTCCTGTAATTTCAGAGGCTACGCTGGTAGAGCACATGGGGGAGGCATTGGCGGCGTGGCACTCCCTGCCTCTGCAAGTGTTGTATCAGTTCTTGGGCTGGTTCGCCTTCGCAGCATGGTCCTGCAGCTTCTACCCTCAGGTCATTCTCAATTTCCGAAGGAAAAGGCGAGTATGATGCATCGATCTCTACCAATTTGGATCGTTTTATTCGAGATTGTAGTCGATGAATTATTTGGCATCTGTGTTGAACAGTGTCGTGGGTTTGAACTTCGATTTCGTGATGCTCAATCTGACAAAGCACACGTCCTACTTGATCTACAATGCCTGCCTTTATTTTAGCCCTGCCGTGCAACGCCAGTATCATGAGAAATACGGCTCCTCGGAGGTGAGTCACACGCCATTTGAAAGAGTATTACATATCTATATATAAAATGAGGCATCAGGAAGGTTGCAGGGGCACTTTCCATGACATCCTTCTGTTTTTCTCTCCTTGTTTTAACTCTTACCACTCTTTTTCACCCCCCCCTTTGTTTGTCCTTGCAGTTGATTCCTGTGGCAGCAAGTGATGTGGCATTCTCCATCCATGCCGTCCTTCTGACTGGTGTTACCGCCTACCAAGTACTTATTTATGAGGTGTGTAAAAAAACCCCACTACCATGCACTTGAGTATCAAGTACTCTTTTATGAGGTATATGTAGTCTCAACACAGGTAATCGAGAGGGTTCGGGGATGTGTTTGGGTGCTTCCATAAGAGTTGGTATACGGTGAAGTTGTGTGGATGGTTTCATTTTTTGTTGCACTCAAGGACTCAATTGAGGACCTAGATGCACTTTGCGTAGTGAGGTGAGAGCTTGATGGGAAAGGAGAGTCTGTATTTATGTGTCGTGAGCCCCTACATGGCATCCAACTGTTTTTTTGTGGCTTTGCTTTATTAAATCAATATTCTACGCAGCACTTTGTACCAATGTAATTCTGAGCAGGCGGGGGTTTCACAAAACACTTGACCATTAATGCAATTAAAAAGGATATTGTCCATTAATGCAATTAAACAGGATATTGTCCACAATCTTTAAACATATGCCACTTAATTCCACAAAGCTGTAAAAGAGAGATGTGCACATCTGACACCACATAGAAGCGGGAATGGGATGACCCCTCCTTGGAGTATTTTATTACCCAAGAAGAAAAATATCATGTACAAGCTTTGGGGGAGCACATGCTCTAGATTTATCATGAATTTCTCATATACATGGGCTGTCATCCAAAAACCCCATGATAATGCTACTTGCTTCCACTTCATATTCACATATTCTCACACTATTGCCATTGGGCATGAAATTGAGCCATTGGGAACTTGCTATTGCCATGGTGTAATGTATCTGAGCCATATTAGCTTATGGACAACTTTATGGACCTATGATTCAGCCATACGGGCTCATGGACAGCTTTCTGGACTTATGATTCAGCCATATGGGTTTATGGACAGCTATGTGGACTATTGGATAAGCTATGTTGGCCGGTACCCAATTCATTCAATACATTTCAGATCTTGGCTGTCTACTTTCTCTTGTTTGATCTCTAGAAATATGTATATTCCGTGTCTTAACGAACAATGTCCATGCTTATATACATATCTGTAGAACCAATCCGTTGTAGCAAAAAAGCTACTAGTTTGGACAAATGATAAAATGACTAAAAAAGCCTAAACTAAGCTATAAAATAGCTGAAAAATGTGGAAAAAATCCCTAATAACACAGATGAATATCTGGATAAAAAGTGGCATAAAATGGACTGGAGATGACATGTCCAACACCTCCTCTTAGCTATTCGACTCCCATACGGGTAAGGAGCTCATCAATAGTATCTCGAGGAAGATGTTTGATGAAGAGATCAGCAAGGTTGTTCTGAGAAGGACAATCCTCAAGTGTAATGATGCTATTGGCGACCAGAGCACGAATGAAGTGAAAGTGGACCTCAATATGTTTAGTCTTGCCATGGAAGAATGAAGTTCGAGCCAATGCCAAGGCACTTTGGTTGACCGTAAGAATACGGATCAGATAATCCGAGAGTACATCAAGAAGCATGGTACTCAGTCTTAGTAGAAGATGATGAAAATGTATTCTGCTTCTTGGATCTCTAGGAAATAAGACGAGAACCAAGAGTGAATCAATAGCCAGGAGTGAATCGTTGAGTATCCTGATCACCTGCCCAATCAACATCAGAGTATCCAACAAGCTCAGTGCCTCCTTTCAAAGAGAGATGTATCGACCAATCTCCTCCTCGCGACGTCCCATACCGCCATGAAGCTGCCCTTGCGGGCCTCGAGATTGCTGCCGGCCTCGGCTGCATAAAGCAGGTGCACGTCTGCACTAGATCCAGGCTCCAAGACCATAGAGCTCTCATAAACTCGCGAGACTCTCTATAATACAATAACTAACCTTGGCCACCCTTTTATAGGCTCTTGGCCGGTCATCGGGCGTCCACACTTGGACGCCCGCCCGTCCATACTTGGGTGCCCGCTTGTTAGTATTTCCCTAACTCAGCTCGTCAATCAGCTTGCCTAGTTCCAAGCTTTCCCAAGCCTCGAAACTAGTCTTGCGTGCGTGTAGCACACGGTAGATACACACTGTGCACATGACATACTCCCCTTCCTCTAAGAGCTCACTCCTGAGCTCACTAAAAAGCCAGGGTAATCTCTCTGAAGAGTAGTCAATGTCTCCCATGTAGTGTCCTCCTCAACACGATCCTTCCACTTGATCTTGTATTCCGTGGATAAGCGTATTACGCAATCTTCTTTCATGAAATCCAAGAATCTTTTCAGGTTCATGCGGAACAAATGTCATGTCCTCGACATCTATAATTTCTTGAGGAGTAACTAACTGATCTGCTCCACCTAGTACTTCCTTAAGTCTACTGACATGAAATACAGGATGAACTTTCACATGAGAAGGCAAATCCAATTCATATGCAACTGAATCAATCCGTCGTGTAACACGAAATGGTCCACAGTATCTAGGGGATAATTTCGGAGATCTACCTGTCCGTAAAGTCTCGGAGTCTTTCGGAACTCGCAAATACACCATCGTTCCTTCAGAGAACTCTCTGGGTGAACGATGTCTATTAGAATAAAACCTGTCTCGATCTTGAGCACTTCTAATAGATTCCTTCACAACTTGTAATATTTCCTGCATATCTTGCAAAAAATTACGTGCTGCATCATGCTGAAGTCCTGAGAATCCTACTGTAACAGGT
Organism: Cibotium barometz; assembly: GCF_041138505.1. Classification (NCBI taxonomy): domain Eukaryota; kingdom Viridiplantae; phylum Streptophyta; class Polypodiopsida; order Cyatheales; family Cibotiaceae; genus Cibotium; species Cibotium barometz. Next base: position 47,352,445 of record NC_141087.1, read on the forward strand.
GATCTAGGTTAAAAACCATACATAAGCATGAAAGGACTAAAACCTGTACTTGTATGCTTAGTACTGTTATATGCAAATTCTAACATAGGAAGATAATCCTCCCATGAACTCTGTCTTTTAGATACATATGCTCGAAGCATATCCTCTAAAATCTGATTCACTCTTTCAGTCTGGCCATCAGATTGAGGATGATCAGAGGAACTCAAATTCACAACTTCTCAAAAACAAGTTTCCAAAAATGACTCGTAAACTTAGAGTCCCTATCACTGACTATGTCCTGCGGTAACCCGTACAGTCTAAACAATTGCTCGATAAACTGTCGAGCTAATTGCGTAGCTATAATAGTCTTCTGGGTCCGTAAAAATCTAGCCATTTTTGTCAAGCGATCTACCACAACCCAAATAGAATCATGGCCTTGATGTGTTCTTGGCAATCCGGTAATAAAATCCATGGAAATACTTTCCCATTTATTACCTGGGATTTGCAAAAGGATGCAACAACCCAGCCCGTCTAAAGCGTTCAACTTTATTTGCCTGACAAATTTGACACTTGAGAACATAATCTTCTACATACCCTTTCATCTTCGGCCAATAAAAAGTGTGTTTCACTAATGATAGTGTCCTGTGTACCCCAGGGTGTCCAGCAGAAGGGGCGTCGTGACACTCCTTAAGAATCTTGGACCTAATGTCCGGGATCTGTGGTACACAAATTTGTCATTACGGCAAAAATCTCATCTTTTGTACGAAGGATGGGTGGCAATACCACTCTGCCATAAATAATCTCAAACGGGGCCTTTCCCATGGAGGCATGGATCGTATTGTTGTAGGCAAACTCAACAAGTGGAAGATACTTCTCCCTTGCAGTCTTTTGATCTGCCACATAACACTTCAACAAATCTAACACGGCTGAATTTGCAGCTTCACTTTGGCCATCCGTTTGGGGATGATAAGCTGATGAAAATTCAAGTTTAGTGTCCATGTTATCAAATAAAGCCCTCCAGAAGAGGCTCGTAGTCCGGGGATCTCTATCCCCAACAATGGATTTAGGCATACCATGATGTTTGAAAATATTAGCAAGAAAAAACTTCACCATATGATTAACTTTGATGGTTTTCTTGACGGGCAAGAAATGAGCTTGCTTGCTTGCTAAACATGTCCACAATGCTCCAAATAGCATCATTCCCATGATTGGATCTAGGCAAGTCCATAATAAAATCCATAGTAATACTTTCCCATGGCTGCGAGGGAATAGGTAATGCTGAAGCAAACCTGGAGGTTTTTGCCTGTCGAACTTCACTTTTTGGCAAGTAATACATGCACGTACATATGCCTCAATGTCTCTACGCATGCTTGGCCAAAAGAAATATCTCTCAATCATGCGTGTAGTAGGCATGATACCTCTATGACCAGCGTAAGGTGGAGCGTGACATTCGTCCATAACTTTTGGACGCATATCCTTCACCACACATAAGCAGTTATCCTTCATAAGATAACCCTCTATGATCACATAAGAGGCATGCGAGTGACCAGCCATGAAATCAGTCCATATATGACAAAAATCAGCATCCAAATGATACAAATCTCACATAGCAGATAAGTCTCCATGAGAGGTCACTGAAACTGTAGCCACATAAGGCCTCCTGGATAATGCATCTGCCACCACATTTTTCTTTCCCGGAGTATGGACAATCTGAAAATGAAACATGGAAAGAAAGTTTGCCATTTTTATCTGCTTCTCCGAAAGCTTTGTTTGAGATAGAAAATATCTCAAGCTTTGATGATCTGTCTTGACTACAAATTCAGCCCCAAGAAGATAATGTTTCCATATCTTTAAGGCATGAATTACAGCCAAGAGCTCTTTCTCATAGATATCCATATGAAGCTCAGCATCATGCAAACGACGGCTCTCATATGCAACTGCATGCCCTTCTTGATTTAGGACAGCTCCTATACAGTCGCCACAAGCATCACATTCCACTATGAATGACCTTTGTAAGTCGGGAACAATCAATACGGGTCCACATATGATAGCATGCTTGAGTTACAAGAAGGCATCCTGTTCTTTTGGAGTCCATTTGAAAGTTGTTTTCCAAAAGAACAGGATGCCTTCTTGCAACTCAAGCATGCTATCATATGTGGACCCGTATTGATTGTTCCCGACCTACAAAGGTCATTCATAGTGGAATGTGATGCTTGTGGCGACTGTATAGGAGCTGTCCTAAATCAAGAAGGGCATGCAGTTGCATATGAGAGCCGTCGTTTGCATGATGCTGAGCTTCATATGGATATCTATGAGAAAGAGCTCTTGGCTGTAATTCATGCCTTAAAGATATGGAAACATTATCTTCTTGGGGCTGAATTTGTAGTCAAGACAGATCATCAAAGCTTGTGATATTTTCTATCTCAAACAAAGCTTTCAGAGAAGCAGATGAGAATGGCAAACTTTCTTTCCATGTTTCATTTTCAAATTGTCCATACACCGGGAAAGAAAAATGTGGTGGCAGATGCATTATCTAGGAGGCCTTATGTGGCTGCAGTTTCAGTGGCCTCTCATGGAGACTTATTTGCTATGCGAGATTTGTATCATTTGGATGTTGATTTTTGTCATATATGGACTGATTTGATGACTGGTCACTCACATGCCTCTTATGTGATCATAGAGGGTTATCTTATGAAGGATAACTGCTTATGTGTGGTGAAGGATATGCATCCAAAAGTTATGGACGAATGTCACGCTCCACCTTACGCTAGTCATAGAGGTATCATGCCTACTACACGCATGATTGAGAGATATTTCTTTTGGCCAAGCATGCGTAAGGACATTGAGACATATGTACGTGCATGTATTACTTGCCAACATTACCTATTCCCTCGCAACCATGGGAAAGTATTACTATGGATTTTATTATGGACTTGCCTAAATCCCAGCATGGGAATGATGCTATTTGGACCATTGTGGACAGGTTTAGCAAGCAAGCTCATTTCTTGCCCGTCAAGAAAACCATTAAAGTTGATCATATGGTGAAGTTTTTTCTTGCTAATATTTTCAAACATCATGGTATGCCTAAATCCATTGTTGGGGATAGAGATCCCCGGAATACGAGCCACTTCTGGAGGGCTTTATTTGATAAGATGGGCACTAAACTTGAGTTTTCATTAGCTTATTATCCCCAAACGGATGGCCAAAGTGAAGCTGCAAATTCAGCTGTGTTGGATTTGTTGAAGTGTTATGTGGCAGATCAAAAGACTGCATGGGAGAAGTATGTTCCACTTGTTGAGTTTGCCTACAACAATACGATCCATGCCTCCACGGGAAAGGCCCCGTTTGAGATTATTTATGGCAGAGTGGTATTGCCACCCATCCTTCGTACAAAAGATGAGATTTTTGTAGCTGAGGAGTATGTTCGTGACTTGGATGTAGCCTTTGCTCAGGTACGGACAGCCATTGCAAGGTCACAAGATAAGCATAAAATGGCTGCTGACAAGCATAGAAGGGACATGCAAGTCAAAGAAGGTGATTGGGTTTTGCTGAAATTTGAGAAAGCTAGGCTTCGGAAGAGGCCAGGACGAGAAAGATCATATCCTAAGCTTTTTCCTCGCTATTATGGATTCTTAAAGGTGATTCAAAAGATCAATGAAGTGTCATACAGGCTTGCTTTCCCTAGTCATTGGAAGATTCACAATGCATTTCATGTGAGTCTTTTCCGGAAATATGTTGGGCCAGATTGTCATGTGCACAGTGGGTATCTACCGTGTGCTATACGCATGCAAGACTAGTTTTAAGGCTTGGGGAAGCTTGGAACTAGGCAGGCTGATTGACGAGCTGAGTTAGGGATATACTAACGGGCGGGCACCCAAGTATGGACGGGCGGGCGGCCAAGTGTGGACGCCAGATGACCGGCCAAGAGCCTATAAAAGGGTGGCCAAGGTTAGTTATTGTATTATAGAGAGTCTCGCGAGTTTGTGAGAGCTCTATGGTCTTGGAGCCTGGATCTAGTGTAGACGTGCACCTGCTTTATGCAGCCGAGGCCGGCAGCAGTCTCGAGGCCCGCGAGGGCAGCTTCGTGGCGGTATGGGACGTCGCGAGGAGGAGATTGGTCGGTACGTCAACCTAGTTAGCTCAGCTCGTGGCTCGGTGGGGACAGCCAAGACTGTGGGCTCGCCCACGGCTGTCATGGTTGGGAGGTGAGTCAGGCCTGCACCCCCTTGCTTGTTTGTTGTTCGTTTGTTTGCAGGATTCGAGCTTCGAACCAAGATCGATCACGAGGGGATCCGTGGGGATTTGACAGTGGTATCAGAGCATACCTCGTGAATGAGCAAGTCGGTAGGTAGAGAAGAAGAGGTCGAAGAACGGTATGTGTTAAAAAAAAACTTGCTGTTTTTTCTGTGCATACTGCAGTTTTCATATTTTGTGTGTGTTTTTTTTTCATCAAAGAACCCCATGTTGATGGGAGATGGTAGTGTAATAGGGTTGATTACTAGGTTCAATGGCTTTGTTGAGCTTGACTAGGAAAACAACTTGTCTCTTACGTGCTCCCTTGAGAAGGTGTTTTGCCTTGACTACCCTAGATTTAGGTTTACCTGTTTTTTTCTGAATGGATACTACTTGGCCATTCTCATTTTCAAAAGTGATACTCCCCTGGTTACAGTGAATGCTAGCTTTGTTTGTAATTAACTTGTTTATCCCAAGGATTCCATCATAAATTCCTAATGGCAGGACTCTAAAGTGGCCATGAGTTTGCTCATTACCCAGCTCAAAATCAAGGTTTTCTACACAGTGGCAAGATACTACTTCTTTTCCACTAGCTAACTCTACAATCATTCTTCTAGCTGTTTTTCGACCCAAGTTTAATTTTTGCAAACACCTAGGAGAAAGAAATGAATGGGTACTGCCACAATCAATCAAAAGCTGGAATGGCTTACCGCGATGAGTGGCTGGGATTTGGATTACACCAAATTGTTGATTCGGACCTTGATGTTCTACCGCCGCATGGACGGTGGCATGCTCTTCTCAGCCATTTCCAAGGTTGCTTCTTCACTTACAGTGCAGGCGGTTCTAGCAACTGCTTCTCCGCGGCCTCTGCCACGTCCACCACCTCTTGCACCTTGGTGGATAGGGGTTCCACGGCCTTGATTTGCTTTGCCACCTTGGGGAAAAAATGTTGCCTGCTTGGGACAGTTGGTCCTAAAGTGTCCCGGCTCATTGCATTCAAAACACAGAGGGCCTTCTCTGGAAGAAGCAACATACAAGCGGGGAACAAAAGAGTTGCTTTGTCACCCCTCGGTTGTAGCAGAGAAAACTCTGTTGGGGTTTCTTGTAGGGCTGATCTTTAGGGTTTGCCTCAGGGTAAGATCTCTTTTGAGGCTTAGCTTTGTCGGTCCTTAGTTCTTTCACAAGAGGCTTTGCTTGTATGAGAGTGTCCTGTAACGTACTTGGCCTCATTGCTTCGAGGCGGGAATCTAAGGGTTCATTTAAACCTTGGCAGAAATGAGTCACTTGTTGGGAAGTAGTCATAGCTGGGGCTGGGGCATACTTCCGAAGAGTGATAAATTTGGAATAGTAGTCTTCGAGAGTTAAGCTGCACCGCCTGAGACTAAAAAACTCATTCATCTTTATGGACTCATGGGATGGGGGAAGATATCTTTCCTTCACAGCTTGCTTGATGTCTTCCCACGTTTGAGAATGCTCGGTGACTCCCTTGTCACGACACCATTGTTTCCACTAGTGTTTAGCATCTCCGGTGAGGCGAAACCATGCAAGCATAGACTGATTTGCTGCTCCAGTACTGGCAGTAGAGAAATAATCGTCCATTGCTTCAATCCAAACTTCAGCATCCTTCTCAATCTTTGAACCTTCTCCCTTAAAGGAGGGAGGTTGCATTTGCTTGAGCAGGAGCTTCCTCTCTTGGATATTGGTGTAAAGCGCATTGGGAAGTGGAGTCTGATCGTCCTGTCCATCATTGTAAGATTAAATTTTTGAGATTACAAGATTCATACTTTGCACAATGCTTAAGCTTTTTTGAAAGTAAAACATTGAAATCATTTTATTTCCCAAATATTTACAAGGACAAGTTTTATTACAAAGATTTGAGACTAATATAATTAGTCTTATTCGTCATGAAGGGAAATTCCTAAGCTCGACTATGACATAAGGGTAGAGCGGTCTACATAGGTGAAGTATGGGGGTTCCGCTGTAGTTTCTAAGACTTGAAAAACTGATGGTAAGGGTGGTAGACTTTGGATTGGGCTAGGTCCCAACACGGCTACTCTGTCGCGGTAGGTAAGACCTGCAGACCTGCATCACTCGGTCATACACCCAACGGTCCTGTGGTATGTGAATACCATCTATAGTCACAGAGGAGTCGGGCCTGGGAGTACCCATGAACCAATAAACGGACCATCTTCAACTTTTCAATCCAACGAATCTGCTCGGTGGTAAGGTTCCCAACTCGATCCGCTCGGATGAAGAAATATCTCGGCCCGTGACTCTAGAAATCTCTACCCCATCCTCTTTCGATACGAGAGAAATGGGGGAGGGACATCTTCTCTAGTATCTGCACCATGGTGTTACGGAACTCAAAATTTGAGGAGTGACAACGTTTAAAAAAAAATGTGACTTGCGTTAAGCTGTAGGAAGAAAGGGTTGGGAATGGAAAATGCAAAAAAGAGGGCTGCAAAATACAAAACACAAAAAATGGGGTAGGGATAGAATAGAGAACGCAAAAAAAAAAAGCACAAGGAGAGGAGGTTGGGAATGAAAAACGTTGAAAAAAGGAGGCTGCAGAATAGAAAACGCAAAAAAATGGGGTAGGACAGAATACAAAGCGCAAAAAAAAAAGTGACTTGCATTAAGCTACAAGGAGAAGGGGCTGGGAATGAAAAACGGGGGCTGCAAAATACAAAACGTAAAAAACAGGATAGAGACAGAATACAAAACTAAAAAAAAAGCGACTTATGTTTAAGCTGCAGGAGAGAGGGCTGGGAATGAAAATGGGGGCTGCAGAATACAAAATGCAAAAAATGGGGGAGGGACAATATACAAAACGCAAAAAAGCTATTTGCGTTAAGCTGCAAGAAGAGAGGTTTGGGAATGAAAATCGTAGAAAAAAGGGGGCTGCAAAATACGAAACGCAAAAAAACGTGGTAGGTTCATAATAAAAAACACCAAGGAAAAAATGCAACTTGCGTTAAGCTGCAGGGAGAGAGGGATGGGAATGAAAAACGCAAAAAAGGGGGCTACAAGATACAAAAAGCAAAAAATGGGATAGGGATAGAAAACACAAAAATATTTGCGACTTGCGTTAAGCTGCAAAGGAGAGAGGGTTGGGAATGGAAAATGCAGAAAAAGGGGGCTACAGAATACAAAACACAAAAACATGGTAGGGACAGAATACAAAACGCAAAAAAAAAAGTGACTTGTGTTAAGCTATAGCGAGAGAGGGCTAGTAATGAAAAACACAGAAAAAGGGGACTACAGAACACAAAACGCAAAAAGACAGAATACAAAATCCAAAAAGAAAATGTGCAAGGAGAGAGGGATGGGAATGAAAAACGTAGAAAAAAGGGGGTTGCAGAATACAAAGCGCAAAAAATGGGGTAGGAACAGAATACAAAACGCAAAAAAGAAAAAGTGACTTGCGTTAAGCTGCAGGGAGAGAGGGATGGGAATGAAAAACGTAGAAAAAGAGGGCTATAGAATACAAAACGCAAAAAAAAGGCGCAAGGAGATGACTGGGAATGAAAAACGTAGAAACAAGAATACAAATCGCAAAAGAAAAAAATGACTTGCGTTAAGCTGCAAGGTGAGAGGGTTGGGAATGGAAAACGTAGAAAAAGGGGGACTACAGAATACAAAACGCAAAAAATGGAGTATATAAAACGCAAAAAAGTGCAGGAATTGAGGGTTGGGAATGAAAAATGCAAAAAAAGGGGCTATAGAATACAAAACGCAAACAATGGAGTAGTGACAGAATACAAAACACAAAAAATGTGACTTGCGTTAAGCTACAGGGGGAGAGGGTTGGGAATGAAAAACGCAAAAAAGGGGCCTGTAGAATACAAACCGCAAAAAGATAAATGAAATTTGCATTAAGCTGCGGGAGAGAAGGTTGGGAATGAAAAACGCAAGAAAAGGGGGTTGCAAAATACAAAACGTAAAAAACGGAGCAGGGCAGAATACAAACGCAAAAAAAGAAGCGTAGGGAGAGAGGTATGGGAATGAAAAACGTAGAAAAAGGGGACTGTAAAATACAAAACGCAAAAAACGGGGTAGGGATAGAATTTGAAATGAAAAAGAAAGCGACTTGCATTAAGCTATAGGGAGAAAGAAAGATATATTAAGCGTCCACTAAAGACCCAATGGGCCTATGAGACCAGAGTGGTACAATAATGTCCATGCCATATCTCATCATGGAATGGAAAATAAAACAGAATGAAAACATAAATATAGCTATCTCACTGGGGTGATACAAAACTGTCCATGGAAACTCGTGATGGAATACTAAGAACATAAAAACATGGGAGCAACATCAGCTCCGAGTAGATGGTATACCACTCTCCAAAATGTCAAGCATGGGGTATGGCCGAGAGGTCTCCCTCAGCTATGTCACGTGGAAAGGTAGCTCAATGGTGGTGGAGCATGTCCTGGATTTGGAGCTAATGAGGTGATCGTGGCCGACGGGGGGGTCGAGGGTGTCGGGCACGTTGGAGTGCAGAGGCTCGGTCGGAGGTAACTCTTCTCGGGCGAGGTAGGTCCAGAGCAGCTCGTGGAGGGTCCACAAGATCCACTATGTCGGTGTTCTCCACCTCCTGGGTCTGGAAGAAACTGGTGATGGTTGGCTGCCGAGAGAGGGGGTGGGGTGGCTGGGGCCTGTCTCTCAAGAAGGTGTCCCTGTGTCTGCGGAGCTCAAGCAGGAAGAGGCCCAGGAAACGCTGGTCCTGGAAGTCAATGATCCTGGAGAGTGGACCGAATCCCTCATGAAATAGACAGTGAAACCTTCCGCGGATCTCATAGTATACTGGGCAGCGGCATATGTAATGCTCCTCCGTCTCGACCTCTGTTTGGCATAGTCGGCAGATCCTCTCCTCTCTGGGTGTCCGTACGAGCTTCCCGGCTCTGAAGATGCGCTCAGCTCTACCTGCCTCAACTTTGAGTCGGTGGGGAAATCCACATGGCATGGGACATGTGAACACTCAAGTAGCCCGGCTGCTGGATGAATCGAGTGTGAAGAAGTGGTCTCTGTAAAAGTGCATCTTCATGGGGAGCTCCGGGGGTGTGATCCATGTGCAATGTGTGTAGAGGCTAAGAAGATCTGACCGGATAACCCGGTTGGTATCCTCGTGAGACAGCCGGAAAAAAGGAGAGTCCAAACTATACTGAAGGGGAGGTAGGCGGTCCATGCAGAGCCCGTATACTGAGAACCATTGAAAGTGACACCAAGGTAGACATAGGATGAGACAATCTCCATAGGATCCCCTCTATATGTGAAGCTCAATCTGGATGTGACGGGGCGAGAGGTATTGAAGACCATTACCTTGGTTTTACCAAGGTTAATAGAGAGGTCCCACTGTTGCAAAAGTCATGTAAGGCATCCAACTATCTCTGAAGCCCTTCGGCTGAGTCTGAGAGGAGGACGATGTCATCTCCATAAAGTAGTATGGGGATCAATATGCCTGCCAGTGTGGGACCAGTGTCATGGCCCTGTGAAAATGGAGCAGGACAAGTGTGGGCATGGTGGTTGCAGAGTCAGAATATTTTATGATTCACATGGGGGGTGCCCGGACAGTGTTTAAGATGTGTGGATATCCCTAGGTGTGAAGGGGGGGAACTAAAAACATTAAGTTTTAATGTTTATTGGAGTTTGCCCCTAGGCCTTAGTGGCCCTAGGAACTTATTAAAGTTTGGGGCCCTAGGGATTAAATTGGGGAGGAGTTTTCTCTCTCTTCTCTCTCTCTCTTCCCTTTTTGGGGAATCGTGTAGCAAAAGGGGAGTTCCTTCATGCGCATGTTATCCTAGCGTGGAAAAGCTCAAGAGAAAGGAGAAGGCGGCTGTTTTGCTATGGATTGTTGCTGTTTTTCTGAGGGAATCAGCCGTACAGCACTGTACGGCCAGAACTGTGCAAGCTCTTTCTCTCTTTCTCCTCTGTTGCTGGCTGCGCACAGGTACTGCTGCTGGAATACTCTGCGCACAGGTCTGGACAGACTGTACCAGCAGGTACAACAGCCCATACCCTACTGTACGACTGCCGTACAGTGTACGGGCAGTCAGATACAGCAAGTACTGGTGCAGGCGGCGCTTTTCAGGGTGCTGGACAGAACTGTGTATGCTGATTCAGGCAGGTACAGAAGTGGACAGCAGGCTGTTTATGCAAGTACAACGCCTGGCACGTATCCCGAGGCGGTACAAACGGGTACAGTGCTGATTTTCAGATCTGTACTTTTCAAGGACAGCATAAGAGTGAGCATCAGGAGGAGGATACAGGCAAGTGCAAGCACAGATTGGTGCTGTTGCTTCCTCCAGTGTTGTTTCACGAGCTGAACTTGGTAAGCTCTGTTACTGTTCATCCATCTCTCTTTCTACTGCTTGATGTCTGCTACAGGTATGTGTTATCTGGCTCCTTGTGAGAGGAGGGGTATGGCAGATTGACAAGGAATTAAGACAGAGATTGAACAGCACATGTATGTTTGAGCTGAGAAGATGTATCATGCTCTTGAGTTATGCCAGATGTAAGCCCATGGCTGGCCTGCTTTGTGAACTTGGCTGATCAGAGGGAGGCACAGTGTGTTGCTTGAGGACACAGATCTGTGTGCATAGATCCTCTGTGCTGAGAAGGATTTGTGGGCCGTCAGATTGGACTTACAGGTGTAGACTCTTGGCTGGTCTTTGTGTTGTACTCAGCCATACATATTATTTTTTAATTGAATAAAGAAATACCGCAAGGGGCGCCAAGCTTTGGGGCCAACAGGTGTCGCTGTGTTTTCAGATTTGGGCACTCTAGCTCCAATCTGTGTTTTTGTTTCTTATCTAGACTACAAGTGGACGGGTGATTGCTCTTACCGCACTCTGGTTTTCTATCAGAGGCCGGTTTCAAGGTTCCGTTGCCGGGACCAATCATCAACTTTCTGAAGGGGGTGAGCTCGTGGTTGCTTTGAAGAAAGCCATCGCTGAAAATTCAGCAATCATGTCTGATACAGAGGATGAGTACTTCTATCATGAAGAAGAAGAGCAAGAGACTTCTCCTGAAAGAGATGTATCTGAGGATATTTTTGCAGGAGAACAGGCTGCAGATGTTGAGCCTTATGAGGATGTAACACAGCCAGAAGATGTGCATGGTAAAGAGGATGATGATGCTCGGTTCAAAGATCGCTTGGCTAGTGTTATGGATACTTTTATGCAGCTCACACAGAGTGAGAGATTTGCTGAATTTTTAAGATCTCGCACAGAGCCCCGCTAAGAGCCCCAGAAAAAGAAGAAGAAGGTTCGTTCAAAGAATCTTTCTCAAGGTCATAGTGGTACCACTCCACAGGATCCATCTCCTGCACAGTTTCCGAATATGCAGCATGCTTTTGGTGCTAACCCACAGAGTTCCTTCTATGGACAGCCACCTATTCCTCAGCAGAACATGCATCCAGGTTATTTTGGTGGTGGCTCGGTATTTCAATCCATGACTGGGGGATACCCTCAGGGAGGCATGGGTATGTATGGGCCTTTTGGAGCCAATTTTCAGCCTGGCATGCAAGGGAATATGTATGGTGGTATGCAGTCCGGTATGCAAGGAAATGTGTTTGGAGGCATGCAACCTGGGATGCAAGGCAATATGTTTGGTGGCATGCAGCCAGGTATGCATAATGGAATGTATGGAAACATGGCTGGGATGTATGGTATGCCTGGTGTTGGAATGGGAAATGTTGACCCAATGATGGGTATGAATGTTGGGGGCAGCAATCTCACAAAACCACTTCCATATGATAATCTAACGCCTATGGGAAAGGCGAAGGATTACAAGGAAGGAGGAGCTGCAGTGAAGTTTGACACTTTCAGTGGGGCCAAGGATAAATTGAAGGCACTTACCTTTTTACAGCAGTTTGATGCTGCTTTTTCTGGTGGAAATTACACAGAGTCCTCAAAGGTGAGGAAAGCTGCTACTTTTCTCAAGGGCAATGCTTTGCAGTGGTGGTCTACTCTTCTTTTGCAGGGCATAGCACCCACCACATGGGTTCAATTCAAACAGGTTTTCTCTTCCGTATGGCTCACATCTACATTTGAGGTGGATGTTATGACCGCATGGCACAAGCTGGATGCTTCAAAGTGTGATAGTTTGGAGGATTATAACAAGAAGTTTTGGGAAGCTCTACTCCCAGTGACTTCTTATCGTGCCGTGCCATTATCTGAGCAGGTAGAGAAGTATTGTTGTGGGCTGCCCAAGGAGGTACGAGATTATTGTATAAAGACAAGAGTAACGAACATGTCACAGATGATTGAAAATGCTATGACAGCTAATGCGTTACTCACAGGTGGTTCATCTGGGTTTAAAGGCAGTAAGAAATTGAGCAAGAAAGCTGAAAAATTTGGGCATGCTTCTCGTGATGCTAAAGGGTCTTCAGAGACAAAGTATAAGAAGTTGCCAATGCCCAAAAGGACTTCTGAGGAAAGACAGGCTTTGAGAGATGCTCAAAAGTGTTTTTACTGTACTGAAGAGGGGCATATGTCATTCAATTGTCCCAAAAGAACGTCCAAAAAGGACCCTGACAATAAAGGAGAGCCCAAGCCAAAGAAACCAAAGCCTTCTGCAGGCTTAGTTCCTGATCTTGTGGGGGAGCAGCTAGGTGGTGAAGCTACAGAGTTGTGCAGGGCATGGGGCAAAGTGAGAGATCAGAATGCTTTGATCTTCTTTGACACAGGTGCTAGAGCCAACTTCATTTCACCAGATTTGGCTGGCCGATTGGGGATTCGCGCAGAGGAGATGGGGCCGTTACATGAGGCTAATATGGCTTGTCCAGGGTATGCAGAACCCGTTACTCCTATCATTGGGAAGCTTCGGCTTCATTTGCAGGGTTATGTGGACAGCGAAGAGTTCTTCATCATGCCTTTGGATGGCTGTGATGTTTTGTTGGGGATGCCATGGTGCCACAGGGTACATGCGGTGGTGGATACTTACAATAGGAAAATTACTCTGACTCATAGAGGGAAAGAGCATGTATTGGATGTAAAACTCAAAGGGGAATCTGTTCCTATTGTATCCGCTTCGGCGATTTCATCAGTAATGAAAAAGCATCTTTCCGCGTACTTGATTTATGTAAAGGATGCACAGGATGATGAGTCTAAGTCTAATTTGTCAATGTTAGATAAGGACAGGGCTGATTTCTTAAGTGGGTTTCAAGACTGTTTTTCCGAGTCATTGCCAGGAGAATTACCTCCTGAGAGGCCAGAAGATCATGCCATAGATCTGATTCCTGGTAGTACTCCACCGAATAGACCGCCGTATCGTGTTAGTGCAGCCCAACAGGAAGAGATTATGAGTCAGGTGCAGGAGCTATTGAATAAGGGGTTGATTCAGCCTAGCTCATCACCCTTTTGCTCACCTGTGCTCTTAGTGCAGAAGAAGGATTGTTCTTGGCGCATGTGTATAGATTACAGGGCGCTGAATAAGAATACCATCAAGAATCGATTCCCCATACCGAGGATCGATGACATCTTGGACCGCTTACAGGGCTCCACAGTTTTTAGTCGTATTGACTTGAAAAGCGGGTATCATCAGATACGCATCAGACCCGAGGATGTGCATAAGACAGCATTCCGAACCACGTTTGGGTTGTATGAGTTCTTGGTTATGCCCTTTGGTTTAACGAATGCGCCTGCCACATTTAACAGAATGATGGACAGGATTTTCAGGCCTCATAGAGAGTTTGTGGGCACATTCTTTGATGATATGATTGTGCATTCACAAACTGAGGAAGAGCATAGAAGGCATTTGGCCATTGTGTTTGCAGAACTCCGAAACCATAGATTGGTGGTTAATGGCAAGAAGAGTGAGTTTTTCTTGCAGGACATACATTTCTTGGGGCATATTGTGTCTGGTCATGGAGTCCGTATGGATCCAGCAAAGGTGGAAGCAATACTTAATTGGCCAGCTTTGAGGACCGTGCATGATGTACGCAGCTTTCTAGGATTGTGTTCCTATTACAGGCGTTACATACGGCACTTTGCTGAAATTGCTTCACCTCTTCATGCTTTGACGAAGAAAGCAACTCCGTTTAGATGGGCTGATCGGGAAATTACAGCATTCAAAAAGCTCAAAGAAAAGCTTACTTCGGACCCAGTATTGGTGTTACCGGACCTCCGAAAGGCTTTTGTTGTCCAGTGTGATGCATGTGGAAGTAGCATTGGTGCAGTTCTCATGCAAGAGGGACATGTCATAGCCTATGAGAGTAGAGTTTTGCAAGATGCCGAGAAGCATTTACAGGTGTATGAGAAAGAGATGTTGGCTGTAATTCACGCTCTTTCTACATGGAAACACTACTTGCTTGGAGCTGATTTCACTGTGCAGACAGATCATCAGACCTTGCGATATTTCCTCACGCAGACTAAGCTTTCAGAGAAGCATATGCGTTGGGCAAACTTTTTGTCAATGTTTCACTTCCAGATTGTGCATGTGGAAGGCAAAAAGAATGTAGTGGCAGATGCTTTGTCACGCAAGCCACAGGTCTCTGCAGTTTCACTTGCTTATCATCATGAGCTTGATGAAATGAAAGAGCAGTATGCCCATGATGAGGACTTTGAAAAGTTGTATGATCAGATGTCTGAGGGTCAGCGGCATGAGCATTACACTCTCAGAGATGGGTTTTTATTGATGCATGGCAGACTGTGTGTTACCAGGCCATTGCGACTCAAGGTTATGATTGAAAGTCATGCTCCACCGTATGCAGGTCATAGAGGAATTGACGTCACGGTCAAAGCAGTGGAGACTTTCTTTTATTGGCCAACCTTGAGAAGAGATGTTGATGCCCTTGTGAGGCAATGCATCGTATGTCAGAAGGTAAAGTTTGACCGTCAGAAGTCACCAGGGTTATTACAGCCTTTACCTATTCCGGATAGACCTTGGGAGAGCATTGCCATGGATTTTGTATTTGATCTTCCACGGACTCAAACGGGAAATGATGGCATCTGGACTATCATATGCAGGTTCAATAAGCAGGCACATTTCATTCCCGTGAGGAAGACAATTAAAGTGGATCATATGGTGAAGTTGTTCATGGCGAACATCTTCAAGTATCATGGCTTGCCTACGTCTATCATTAGTGACCGTGATCCACAGATGACGAGTTTGTTTTGGAGAGGGTTGTTTGACAACATGGGTACAACTCTCAAGTTTTCATCGTCATTTCATCCACAGACAGATGGTCAATCAGAAGAGGCTAACTCTACAGTGTTGGATCTTCTCAAGTGTTATGTGTCAGAGCACAAGCAACAATGGGAAAAGTATCTCCCTTTGGTGGAGTTTGCATATAACAACACTGTACATAGCTCGACAGGCAAGGCGCCTTTTGAGATTGTAGAAGGAGGGAAGAAGGTTCCACCCATTTTGCATACAAAGGATAAGATCTTTGAGGCTGATCAGTATGTGGAGAGCTTGGATGAAGCTTATCGTAGAGTTAAGTTGGCCCTCCAGAAAACTCAGCAGAAGCAAAAGAAAGCCGCAGACCGTCACAGACGTGATTTACAGTTTGCATTGGGTGATTGGGTTCTTTTGCGTTTTGAAAAGGCTAGACTCAAGAAAATGAAGGGTAAAGAGTGCTTATTCCCTAAGTTGAGCATGCGATATTATGGGCCTTTTCAGGTTTTGGAAAAGATTGGTGAGGTAACCTATCGTTTGAAGTTACCAGATCACTGGAGGATTCACAATGCTTTTCACGTGAGTCTTCTTAGACCTTTCCGTGGGGATGTGCCTGAGGATGTATCCGATGAGGCTCAGCCGGATGAGGTTCTGATTCCAGAGCAGATACTGGCACATAAAGAAAGGAAGGTACAAGGTAAAGTTTCCCGTCGCTATCTTGTGAAGTTCAAGAACTATTCACCGATGGATGCGAAGTGGATGGAGGAAGGTGACTTAACAGATTCACCTCAGGTTTTGCAGCTTTATCTCGATGCCTTTGAGTTAGAGCCGACTCTTATTGTGGCTCATTCAGGTTCAGCAGAGCATGGGTCTGGAGCATTACCTGATGCTCAAGAGGGGGGTAGCACCTCCACTCCCTTGATACAGACAGGCTCAGATGACATCTAGAGGTCGCTTGGTGCAGATCTTATCTCACCCGAAGGTACTGAGGCTGACAGTACATCTGTTTATGGGACTTCTATGATATATGTGTACTAGTCACATGGAGATTTTTGTGGATATGTATGGTTCACAGTGGTATACCACTTGGACTATTACTATGCCATTGGTTTGCAGTGAATGATGATACATGTGTATGGCTCAGAGAGATTGGGACGCTGATCTTGCCATATTGTATATTTCACTTTGGATATTTTGATACATCGCCAGAATGCAATCGAGGACGCTTGCCATCTTTCAAGAGGGGGGGTATGTCATGGCCCTGTGAAAATGGAGCAGGACAAGTGTGGGCATGGTGGTTGCAGAGTCAGAATATTTTATGATTCACATGGGGGGTGCCCGGACAGTGTTTAAGATGTGTGGATATCCCTAGGTGTGAAGGGGGGGAACTAAAAACATTAAGTTTTAATGTTTATTGGAGTTTGCCCCTAGGCCTTAGTGGCCCTAGGAACTTATTAAAGTTTGGGGCCCTAGGGATTAAATTGGGGAGGAGTTTTCTCTCTCTTCTCTCTCTCTCTTCCCTTTTTGGGGAATCGTGTAGCAAAAGGGGAGTTCCTTCATGCGCATGTTATCCTAGCGTGGAAAAGCTCAAGAGAAAGGAGAAGGCGGCTGTTTTGCTGTGGATTGTTGCTGTTTTTCTGAGGGAATCAGCCGTACAGCACTGTACGGCCAGAACTGTGCAAGCTCTTTCTCTCTTTCTCCTCTGTTGCTGGCTGCGCGCAGGTACTGCTGCTGGAATACTCTGCGCACAGGTCTGGACAGACTGTACCAGCAGGTACAACAGCCCATACCCTACTGTACGACTGTCGTACAGTGTACGGGCAGTCAGATACAGCAAGTACTGGTGCAGGCGGCGCTTTTCAGGGTGCTGGACAGAACTGTGTATGCTGATTCAGGCAGGTACAGAAGTGGACAGCAGGCTGTTTATGCAAGTACAACGCCTGGCACGTATCCCGAGGCGGTACAGACGGGTACAGTGCTGATTTTCAGATCTGTACTTTTCAAGGACAGCATAAGAGTGAGCATCAGGAGGAGGATACAGGCAAGTGCAAGCACAGATTGGTGCTGTTGCTTCCTCCAGTGTTGTTTCACGAGCTGAACTTGGTAAGCTCTGTTACTGTTCATCCATCTCTCTTTCTACTGCTTGATGTCTGCTACAGGTATGTGTTATCTGGCTCCTTGTGAGAGGAGGGGTATGGCAGATTGACAAGGAATTAAGACAGAGATTGAACAGCACATGTATGTTTGAGCTGAGAAGATGTATCATGCTCTTGAGTTATGCCAGATGTAAGCCCATGGCTGGCCTGCTTTGTGAACTTGGCTGATCAGAGGGAGGCACAGTGTGTTGCTTGAGGACACAGATCTGTGTGCATAGATCCTCTGTGCTGAGAAGGATTTGTGGGCCGTCAGATTGGACTTACAGGTGTAGACTCTTGGCTGGTCTTTGTGTTGTACTCAGCCATACATATTATTTTTTAATTGAATAAAGAAATACCGCAAGGGGCGCCAAGCTTTGGGGCCAACAGGTGTCGCTGTGTTTTCAGATTTGGGCACTCTAGCTCCAATCTGTGTTTTTGTTTCTTATCTAGACTACAAGTGGACGGGTGATTGCTCTTACCGCACTCTGGTTTTCTATGAGAGGCCGGTTTCAGACCAGCCCCGCCTAATCCATCAATGAAGCTCAAGATCTCATCAATGTAGAGGCCGAAAAGAGTGGGTTATAGAGGGCAGCCCTGTTTCACCCCAGTGGTGCTGGAAATCTCCTCTGATGTACCTCGTGGGGCTCTCACTCGTCCGGTGACGGACTCATAGAGGGCGATGATGCTCCAAACCATGTTAGATGGGACTCCGATCTCCTGTAGACGGTGTAGGAGGCGGGCTCGGGGTACAGTATCAAAAGCTTTGCAGAAATCCACAAAGCAGTAGTAAGTCCTCTGGTGTTGTGCTCTACCCTCCTCGATGATGGCACGGAGGGTGAAGATGTGGTCAAGGGTAGAGTAGCTCCTGCGAAAGCAAGCCTGTCCTGAGGCTCTGCATCCCTGGCTCTCTGCAAATGAAGTGAGCTCCACCTCTAGCACTGATCCATAGAGCTTGGCCAATGTGTGGCCAATCATGATCGTCCTGTAGTTATTAGGATCAAGTGGATCTCCTGCTTTGAGGATGGGGTGATGGTGTTGGGAATAAAAAATGTAGAACAAGGGGATTGCAGAATGCAAAACGCAAAAACGGGGTAGAGACTGAATACGAAACGCAAAAAAAAAAGTGCAGGGGAAGGGTTGGGAATGAAAAATGTAGAAAATGGGGGCTCCAGAATACAAAACGCAAAAAACAGGGTAGGGACAGAATACAAAATGCAAAAAAAGGGGGCTGCATAAAAAAAAAAAACGCAGGTTTCAGGGTTGGCCAAGATGAAGGAAAGAGGCTGAAAATAGCCTAGAGTCAGTGCCAAGAGAAGCGCTGATGTGTACTTGAAGGAGATCTCCAAAACGCAACCACCAAGGGAACAGAGGAGAAAAAACGCAGGCTGAAAACTCTTCTTGCTGATTTGTGGAAGCACAAGATATTTTATACCATGTGAGAATATGTGAATATGAAGCAAAAGCAAGTAGAGATCAAACAAGAGAAAGTAGATAGCCAAGATCTGAAATGTATTGAATGAATTATGGATGAACAATGTCCATTCTTATATACATATGTGTAGAGCTAGTCGGTTGTAGCAAAAAAGCTACTAGTTTGGACAAATGGTAAAATGCCGAAAAAAGCCTAAAACTAAGCTATAAAATAGTTGAAAAATATGGATGGCTGTCCATATATGACCAAAAAAAAAGACAAATGTCTAGCCTTTGAGAGAGAGAAAGAGAGCAGCCATCATTAGAGCAGCCCATAGAGGTAGTAGAGAGCCTTAATCATGGAGTAGCCAACATGGTAGGCTAGTTTTCAGCAATAGAGCCTACTCAAACGAAGAAAGAGGGTTGCAATTTATAGATTTGGGGCTCCCGTGAGCTAGAATACAAGTGTAGAGTGGAGATGACAAGTGTGAGGCCACTTGTCTCACTTTGATCCCTGGCACATGTCCCAATTTTGTGAGATGGTCGCTCCCAAATTTCAACTCTAAAAATATCTCAACTCGTAGGCATTCTGTCAAAGGTGCTTTAGCAAGTCCCCCTATTTGCTTAGCTTAGGACGTAATGATTTGAACGGAATTCCCATTGGGGCTTGTCCAAAAATGGTAACCTCGTAGATTTTAGGAGTGTTTTCCTTTGTATTCTACCTTATTAGAAGGGAAGGCTACCTTTGGCACCACTTCGTGACTTGCTAGGATAACTACCGCAAGATGGTCTTGAAGCAGTTTATTCATGTGGACTATTACTATGAGCTTGGAGTGCTTTGCCTAGAAGTAGAGTGAGCAGGAAATTGACTGCCTAGCACGTTTTTGGAAGCTTCTGCTCATGCTTTGAGGATCGTTGACAGACGGAGAAAGTTGAGCGCTTTGCGTGATGGTTTGAAATTGTCCTTGCACGCAAATGTTCGAGCAAATCAGCCCCTTGAGCTTCCATACACAATTTGTCTTGCTACGACCCTCGAGATGCAGGAGAGTTCCAAGTCTTGAACTCTAGAGAAATTCTAGTAGCAAAAGGGCAAGGAGATTCCTATAGATGGAGTTGTTAAGGCCATGGAGGATAGCAACACTTGTAGTGGGGGAGAGTTGCAGAGACGACTATCTCTTGTGAGCGTTGCAGACACGACTTTCTTAAGAGTTCCGAATCAAGTGACTGGCCGGTCAATGTTTCAAGTGTGTGTCAACCGAGCACATCGCGAAGGATTGTTCATGGACCTTGGAGGAGTAATCCGAGGAGGTGTCTTCTTCACAACCAGAGGAGCAATTTGAGGAGGCGGCTTGTTTAGGAGTAGAGGATGAGTGTGAAGGAGATGCATGTGTGCACATCTTAGGTCTTTGAGAGAGTCTTCACATATTTTTTGGGGTCGTTCAAGAGTATCCTTCTCACTTGCCGTTTGCATTGGGTGGAGTATCTTTAGTGTTTGATGTCATGGAGGTACCACAAGAGGACATATCATCAGATTTGTCTTCGTGCTGGGAGGATAGGGGCCAATGGGCATATCTTAACAATACTTGGAGATTGTATCAACTCCCGTGTAGCAGCGGATGTAGTACTTGGAGTATGCACCGTACATGGGTGGTTTATGTTAGAAGTCATCTCCTGTCTAGTTTTATACACCAGGGCCTTTGTTGTGGGTGTGCCCGCCCTTATGAGGTGTTTTACCATTTTTCCCCACTCTCCGTATTTTTTCCCATTTTCCAGTGGTGTGGAGGGATGCCAGAGGTTGGCAGGAGCACATAGTGGCTGGCCGACTGCCCATCAGCAAGCGTGGAGTGTTTTATTGCTGGCCGACTTGTTGTATGCTGTTGTGGGCTTCATTTATTGCTGGCCGACTATCTAGTGCCTAGGCTCTGATACCATGTCAGAATACGCAGCGGAGATGATGACCAGATCTGGGAACACAAGAGCAAAAACGCATGCAGAAAAATACAGCACAAATCCCAAGAACTATCTAGTGCCTAGGCTCTGATACCATGTCAGAATACGCAGCGGAGATGATGACCAGATCTGGGAACACAAGAGCAAAAACGCATGCAGAAAAATACAGCACAAGAGAAAGAGAGATATAGGCGTGTAACTCTGCTCTATATACACAAGATCCCGCAAAAGACTGAATGAGGAAGTGGTGGGGGCATGGGGCCTATTTATATGCCCCATGTGAGCAGTCGGCCAGCATTGGTGGCCCTCCACATTGTGTGAGCAAGAGGGGGACTGTTGTGTTGCTGATTGGTGGATTGTTTTGGACTAATCGGGAAGAGGAGAAGCAAGAGGACAATGGGCTGATTTGCTTGACTGTCACATGCACTCTGCACTCAGTGCATGGTGACAAGATGGCTCATCATCAGAAGTGCAACAGTTGTATAGTTTTAGAACCCAATAGGATGATAATTGTCGTATGCCGTGACCCCGTTGTACATCCTCAGTCCAGGATAAGTCAGGCGCGAGCTACGTAGGTCATTCCTCAGCCTTAGCGGGTCAGTCAGTCAATCAAGTCCCTTAACCCACTTGGAGAGAATCATTCATGCATGTAGAGTCAGTAGAAGCCTTAGGGTTTGCATCAGAAAGCACTCTGCAGCTTGCATAATATGCATTCATATGCTTGTGCATCATTCAGAACATCCCAAAAGCCTTAGGGAATTTACTAGGATTTATCTGGTATTTTTTCCATATTTAAAAGTATTTATTTAGCATTATTTGCATTATTGGGCATTTATAAACATAAACTTTATTAAATGACCAACCTCCAGTTAGTATAAATAGGCTTGCATAGAGCTTAGTTATTCATTCAGTCTTCATTGTGCTAAGAGCTCTCCTCCTCAGCCCTAGGAGCATCCTTGCCTTCAGCCCTAGACTAATCCAACCCTTGGAGCTCATAAGCTTGCTTCTCTAGCCCCTTGAGAACCCCTTGCTTCAGTCAGCCCTAGGCGCCTGCCATCAGCATCAAATCAGCCTGCATTCAGCTTCAGGCCTTGATTCAGCATACAGACCAGCCACAGTTCAACGCCAGGTTTCAGCCAGCAGATCTGTGTTTTCTGTCCAGCAGCCTTAGAACACCTGCGTTTTCAGTCCATCAGCATCCCTACAGGTCTGCGTTTCTGTCCACAGCAGTTTCCAGCCCTGAATCAACAGTTTGCAGCAGTTTCCAGCCCTGAATCAACAGTTTGCATCAGTATCCAGCCTTCTGTGCATCATCCATGCATGCAACAGTCATCTGGTGAAGGTAACACAGCATTCATAAGTGTTTTCAGCATTCTAACATAGTGTAGAACAGTCCACCTTCTTCTTCTCTCAGCCTCAGGTGTGCAGCCCTTCCTCATGCCTTTGGGAAGAGTGCATAGGCTCGAGATCAGGTCATCGAGGTGTTTCTACAGCCGTGTACAGATCAACCACTCTCCGATCCTCCGAGATCTTGCGTTTGGCTTATCTACAGTCCACAGTCATTCTCTCTAAAGAAATAAAGCAAATACTATCTCATTATCGGGATAGGGGGCCCTTCAGTGGGTAATTCGGGACCCAATCTGGTGTACAGTTCTCATCTCTCTCTCTCTCTCATCTCTTTAAAGTTTGAAGTATTGAAATGGATTGCTAAACTCACGAAACTCAGGATACAGAAGACGGTGTGAGCATTTGTGTGACAGGATCTTCCAATACAAAGACTTCTGCTGCATATCAATTGGTATCAGATTCAGATTGTCCACACACACACACCGTATCCTAGCGTGGGGGCATCCTTGGATGGTTAGATTGCATTCCGGCACGACCACCGACTTCAGCATCATGTCTACAGGAGAGAGTACTCATCAACCGGAAGATGTCTCCCCCAAAGGAGACCTTGTTCTTCCGCCTACAGCAGACACCATAGCTCTTCTTAGAGCTCAGAACCAGCTGCTCATGGAGCGTCTCCAACTCTTGGAGGCAGCAGCAGCACGTCCTTCTACACCTCCAGCAGCACCAGCACGTCCTTCTACACCTCCAGCAGCACCCGACTACATCTCCCTCTTCTTTCAGATGGAACAACAAAGGAGAGAGGACGAGGCCCGAAGGAAAAGAGAAAAAGAAGAAAGACGGGACTATGAGGAAGCCCAACGCAGGATTGACGAAGACCGGCGTCAGGCTGAACTCGCCGCTCGGGAACGCCAACATGAGCTTGATCGAGAACGTATGTTACTCGAACACCAATAGGAAAAGGAGGCCATACACTTGAGGTATCAGCAGCTCTCCTCAGTCTCCCCAGTCATAGGTGTCACCAGCCAGCAGCCCGCAGCAGCATCAACCACCATCATTCGCAGTCAACCAAACTTCAGTAAGTATGATGGTAAGTGTGATCATTCATCAGTTAATCAATTTATTCATCAGTTTAATGCTCATTTTCCATTAGATAGGATCACAGACCCACAAGACAAAGTCCACTTAGCGGCTCCCCATCTCACTGGTGAGGCAGTCACTTGGTGGCAGCATTGGTCTAGTATTCATACAGACCAGGCCACAGGTGTCACAGTCTTTGACTGGGACATCTTTGTCCATGACCTGAAGACCAGATTTCTCCCGCCCCAGTACATGACCGGTCTGAAAGACGAGTTCTATGGACTCAGACAGAACGGATCCCTAGTGCTTCAGTTTTCTGGTAAGGTTATTACTTTAGCACAGCAGTTAGGGTTATCTGAGCAGGCCAAGATGGAGCAATTCATTCGTGGATTGGACTCTAACATTCGGTTCACAGTTCGTAATTTTGAACCAAGTACATATGACCGGGCTCTGACTCTCGCTCAGAATGAAGAAATGAAGCTTAACGGGGGCAAGCCCAAGCAGGCATCTCAGTCCAGTACCAAACCCTAGCAGCAGCAATCAGCTGCACAGACAGGGAAAGGTAATGCGTCTTCTAAAGATGCTAAGAAGGACAACAGTAATAGCTCCAGTTCAGGGGGTAAGAAGGATAACGAACCTAAGAAAACCCCTGATGAAAAGGCTAAAGCAGGCATTACTGAAGGTTATCCTCCTCCAGAGGAGCAAAGGAAGTACCAGTCAGAAAATAGATGTTTTTTCTGTCATATTATAGGGCATGGTAAGAAGGATTGCCACAAATGGCAAGCGGCACAAGCCGCTAAAGCTCCTTCTGCCACAGTTGCCACAACCTCCCCAGCTCCTCCAGCCCCGCCTCCTACCTCAAATGCAGTTCAACTTTTACCTTCCATGCATCCTATGCCATCCGTGGTATTTGATGCTAAGCAGGAGGGTGAGAGCGATGCTACTCAGAAGAGCCTCATCCGAGCTTATGGCTCTGCCCAGGGCCGACAGTTTGTAGTCCTTTTCGATATGGGTAGTTCTGAAGATGCCATCTCTCCCCAGTTGGCTAATAAATTGAACTGCACATTAGTCCCATATCATCTGGATGTGGACAGGTTTACACCTGGTCTTCGCACCCCACAGCAATTTGCCTTTGAAGTTCAGAAGGCCTCATTTCAACGAGATTTCATTGTCTCCTCTCTGTTAGGGTGCGACATGATCTTAGGAATTCAGTGGTTCCGTCAGTATGAGCCTATTTCCAATTGGGGGCAAGACACTTTTACTATTTGTAAAGGTTTTCCTGAGCTTGTCATGATTCGGAGGGATAGAAGCATTCTTGGCATCCCATTGATTTCGCATCTCCAGGCTAGACGAGCTATCGGCAAGGGAGCAGAAGGAGCACTCCTTTATGTTCGTGCTCAAACAGCCCCTCCCTCATTAGTAGCATCCCTTACATCTTCAGTCCCTCAGTTAGGAGACCTCCTATCCAGACACCAGGACATTATGCTTAAGGACGATCTCCCGCTCAGTCTCCCACCCTCTCGCCTTGAGGACCATCACATTGATTTGGTCCCTGGATCAGATCCTCCTAGCAGGTTTCCCTATCGTCTTTCCAAGACTTTAGAGGGCGAGTTAGAAAAGCTGTTATCTGAGCTTCTCCGAGCCAGATTCATTCGGCCTTCTTCCTCCCCATTTGCTGCACCTATCCTATTTGTCCAAAAGAAGGACAAGTTTGCACGCCTTTGTGTAGACTACAGGGCATTAAACAAACTCACTATCAAGAATAAGTTTCCTATGCCCAGGATAGAGTACATTTTGGAGCGTTTAGACGGTGCTAAGTTTTTCACTAAGATCGACCTCAAGAGTGGTTACCATCAGGTCCGCATTTTTGAAGCTGACATTCCAAAAACAGCTTTCCGGATAGAGCATGGTCACTACGAGTTCGTAGTCATGCCTTTTGGGCTTACAAATGCACCCGCAACGTTCAATAAGATGATGTCTAGGATTTTCGCAGTCCACGTTGGGAAGTGCGTTTTAACTTTTCATATTCCTTGATGACATACTAGTCTTCTCAGCCATTGCGGAGCAGCATGAGAAAGATGTGGAGAAAGTCTTGCAACTTTTGCGAGATAATCAGCTCTACATAAACGCCAAAAAGTCTATCTTTGGTGTTCAGGAAGTTCAGTATTTGGGCTACATCATTGGTTCCGATGGGATTCGACTGGACCCATCAAAGGTTCAGGAGATCTTAGATTGGGACATTCCTAAGACCGCCCAAGAAATCCGTTCATTCGTAGGTCTTTGTCAGGCCTATAGTACCCATGTCCATCAAGGGGGTGAAGACTCGCAAGCAGAAAGTCACAGTTACAGGTAAGGCACTTGATGCATTCCGTGCACTCCAGAAAGCTGCCTCAGAAGCACCTGTATTAAAGTTAGCATCATGGGACGAGCCTGTCGAGGTCATCACCGATGCCAGCAATGTAGCCATAGGTGCAGTCCTCCAGCAGGACAATAGATCCGTGGCATATTATAGTAGAAAGTTGGATGTCGCCGAAAAGAATTATTCGATATATGACAAAGAGCTTTTGGGTGTGATCACAACGCTCAAACATTGGAAGCCTTTTCTTTACGGATAGGCTTTCACAGTGAAAACAGACCACCAAGCACTTAAGTGGCTTTAGACTATGCCAAGTGCCCAGTGGAGTGATCGACAGGCCAGGTGGAGTCAAATCTTCCAACAGTTTGGAGGTATGATTGAATACATCCTTGGTAAGCATAACCCGGTAGCAGATGCTCTCAGTCGAAAGTCCAGCATCCAGGCAGTCCAAGAAGCTACCATTCTCTAAATCACGGGGAAGGACTTGGATAGTATTGAAGGCCAATGGAGAGTTAGGGTTAGGGTTTAGAGATGCTGCAAACAGGCGTGGAGAGCAACAGAGAGAGAACACAACTTTAGTGTATTCAGTTGGTAAAATGTGAAGTACAATAGCCACATAATAAGTGACCTAAAGAGATGTGTTCACATGTGACCATAAAATGTGCCGGGTGGACCAAAACACCTATAAATTGCTTATAAGTGAAACTAAGCTAAACTGGGGGGAAAAAACCTCCACTAACTGAAGTAAAAAGTGCCCCAGTAATCTACTGATGATCACTAGCACTCCTCTGGGTGCATACACAGCATAAAACCCAACAAACCCCCCTGGAGTGATATGTGATCACTGTACATCATCCACCAAAAGGAAACAAATTCAAAGCAGTGCGGAATGCTTCGAATTTCGGACATGGTAATGCCTTGGTGAAGATGTCTGCCACATTCTGATTAGTAGGACAGTAGATCAGACTGATATCTCCTGCCTGGGGTCTCTCCCGAACAAAATGATAGTGAATCTCAATGTGTTTCGTGCGAGCATGAAACACAGGATTCCTGGCCACAACAATGGCACTCTGACTATCAGTATAGATAGGTGTAGGCTCCTCCACTGAAATATCCATATCAGTCATGAGACGACGCAGCCAAACACACTCAACAGTAGTAGTGTAGGCTGCTCTGTACTCTGCCTCACAAGACGAAGTGGCCACTGTGGTCTGTTTCTTGCTTAGCCAAGAAATGCATGAAGAGCCAAGAAAGAAACAATTTCCACTAGTGAAATGTTTGGTATCAAAATCACCAGCCCAATCTGAATCACTGTAAGCGTATAACTGCATGTCACCCCCCTCAGGATAAAGCAATCCAAGAGACAAGGTACCCTGCAAATAACGGAATACACGCTTCACAGCTTGCCAATGTGACAACCGCGGGCTGTGCATGAATCTGCTCAACTGAGAGACTGCATACTGAATATCTGGCCTTGTATTACACAAGTAAATAAGGCACCCAACAGCCTGAGCATATGTAGTGGCATCAAAGGAAATGCTGTCATCTTGTAGTGACAGTTTCATCCCAGGCTCCATAGGAGTACTAATAGGCTTGCAATCCTGAAATTTAAACTTCTCCAGAAGTTTAGCAACATAACATGATTGCAACAACCCAATGCCTCTGTTATCCCGCACAAACTGTATGCCCAAATAGTAGTGTACAAGCCCCAAGTCAGACATGTCAAATGTCTGTTGCAGTATCTCTTTAAAAGCTGCAATTTTGTCATCATTTGATCCCATGAGCAAGAGATCATCCACATAAAGACTGATGACCAGCAGATCTGTCTCTTCTTTCTTTACATACAGAGTGGCTTCTGATGGACTGTTCACAAATCCCTGAGTGAGTAGGAAAGCATCTATTTTTGCATACCAAGCTCGTGGAGCTTGTTTCAAACCATACAAGGCCTTTTTCAGCCTGCATACTTTCCCCTCATGACCATGTTCTGCAAAACCCATGGGCTGATATACATAAACTTCCTCCTCGAGGTCCCCATGTAGGAATGCAGTCTTTATATCCAAATGGTGAACAACCCAACCACGATGTGCAGCCAATGCAATGACACACCTAAGTGTCGACATACGGGATGTAGGAGCAAATGTCTCCTCATAATCAATGCCCTTCTTCTGTGCATAGCCCTTTGCAACTAGACGGGCTTTGTACCTGTCAATGGATCCATCTGCATGTCTTTTCAACTTATAGACCCACTTAGTACCAATTGCTTTCTTGCCTTTGGGCAGATCAACCAAATCCCATGTTTGATTCCTTTTAATAGAATCAAGCTCATCCTGCATGATGGCGTTGTTCCAATGCACATTGTCTCGTGCATCCACAAATGAATCAGGCTCATCATCATCCTGTAAACTGGCTGCCATAACCAGATTCAAATCCATGATGTGTGCATGCTCATTGGTCCGTGTCTCCCTACGAGAACGACCAGCAAGAGGACCCTCTAAATGGCTGTCCTGTAATGTCCTCAAATACCATCTAGGTATGTGTCTGACCTGTGGTGCCTGCTGCCCCATATTTGGTTCAGCTTCTGGCTCAATTTGCTGCTGAATTTCTGCACCACCTTCATCATTTGCTGGCTGTCCTGTACCCTCATGAGTTGGTTCACCAACTGTGGAATGAAACTCCATAGGTAGTAGACCTTCAAACACATCATTTTCAGCCTGATTTGCATCATAACCAGCCATGGATATTTCTGATTTTTCATCAAAAATCACATCCCGACTAGTGAATATCTTCCTGGATAGTGGGTCATATAACCGGTAGCCCTTGCTCTCACGGCTATACCCAACAAAAATGCATTTTGTGGCTTTATCATCCAACTTCCTCCTCAACTCTTTGGGTATGTGTGCATATGCAAGACACCCAAAGATACGAAAATGTGATACCGAAGGCTTGCGACCATGCCAAGCCTCAAAAGGAGTAATGGAAACCAATGCCTTTGTGGGACATCGATTCAAAATATGACAAGCGCACATGACAGCTTCCACCCAAAAGATATGTGGTAGCCTCTTTGCCTTTAGCATACATCTGGCCATCTCCATGAGTGACCGATTCTTCCTTTCTGCAACCCCATTCTGCTGTGGAGTATAAGGAGTAGTATACTGATGTTTTATACCTCTACTCCCAAGAAAGGAATTCAGCATGTGTGACATATATTCCCCCCCTCGGTCAGAACGGAGAGTCTTGACCTTGCATCCTGACTCTGTCTCAACAAGTGCTACAAAGGCCAAAAATGCATCATACACCTGTGATTTCTATGTCAAAGGATAGACCCAGCATATACGAGAGAAGTCATCAATAAATGTTGCAAAATAGAAGCAACCACCTAATGACTTCGTCTGCATGGGACCACAAAGATCACTGTGTATAAGCTGCAACTTTGCAGTTGCTCGTAGAGCCTGATCACGTGGGAAGGAAAACCTATGCATTTTTTCCAAAATACATCCTTCACAAATGTGATCTGGAGGCTTCTCCATGAGAGGTAGATCTGTAAACATGTTATGTCGCTGCATAAGCATAAGACTACCAAAATTTACCCCCATGCGAGCATGCCATAACTCCGCATCAACCATAGCTGGAGTAAGAGTGAATGCATTATAAGCAGACTGATCCACTGGCTGAAATGCATCCAACTGATAAAGTCCATGACATAATGTACCAGTAAGCATCAAGGTCAAAGCATTAGCTTTGTCTCTGACCATGCATTTATCATCATCAAAGTGGACTTGCATACCACAATGTGCTAAAGAAGAAATGGACAACAAATTCTTCTTTATCCCTGGTACATATAAGGCATCTGTAAGGCGGAGAATGGAGCCATCAATGGCTGTGAGCTGAATCTCCCCAATGCCACGAACTGGATATGAAGCATTGTTGGCACTCTGAACAGTTTTGCCAACAGGGGCAGGGCCAACATGACTAAACAAATCCCTGCGAGATGTGATATGCTTTGAGGCACCACTATCAAAATACCAAGTACATGCATGCTCTGTCATACTGAGTGCTTGTGAAGACCAAGAGGCATCATAGCTGCATGTATAAAAACAGTAATCCCTGTCCTCAACAAAAGAAGCAGTCTCTGGAGGAGCTTTAGAAGCATCATTAACAGACATCCCAGCTTCTTTTGCCTTCTCTTTGGCAATCCTCTTCCTACATTCAGTGATGTAGTGACCTGGCTTCTTACAGTAATGACATTTGCCCTTCTTGTTGGGCTATCCATCACCTTTCTTGGTATCCTGAGAAGAACCACCATCACCTGAATTCTGATTTGAACTCTTTGGCTGAGTTTTTCCTTTCCCCTTTTGACCTGTAGTAAATGCTTGTTCAGCACTTGTGTTCATATTCATATTCTTCCTCATTTGCTCTTCTTGTAAGCAAGAGAGCAACAAGTTCCTGATACTTGAGGGGTTCAACAGCATTCCTCATGCTGAGGTTCAAAGAGGTATGAAAAGCCAAGTAAGATCTTGGCAAAGAGTGCAAGATGGTGGACACAAGCTGTGTCTCAGGAATAATCTCATCCACATTGATGAGTTGCTCTCTCAAATCCTGCAGCTTGTTTAAGTGGCTAGACATATCATCTTCTTCATTCATTTTCTGATTTTCTAGCTCTCTTTTCAAAAATGAGATCCGAGCCTCATTACGAGCAGCATACATCTGCTCCAAAGTCAACCATGCATTCTGTGAAGAGCCAGCTGAACGAATATGAGGTATAATAGACCTCTGTACTGACAATGCAATGAGTGACAAAGCTTGTGCATCCCTGGCATCCCATGTCTTCTGAGCATTTGTTCTTTGAACAGGCAATGGCTGACCTGGAGCCTGTACCTGTTGTCCTCGTCCACGAGCACCCCCTTGGGGAGGAGTCTCTGGAGCCAATGGACCTGGACGTGGTTCATCACCACTAACAAAATCCCAAAGACCTTTTGCCACAAGCACATTTTTTAGCATAAAACTCCACAAGGAGGAGTTCGTGCCGTCCAATTTGTCTTCCTTAGACAAATACGTGAATACATCACTCTGCTGTTGATTTGCCATTATGCCTATGCACAATGTTGTACCTGTGTATCAAAAAACCCAATAGCAAGAACCCTGAAAACAACTGTACTCCACTGAATACAGTTCACCCAAATATGCCTGCACTCTCAATCCTCTGAATGTGCAACTCAATGCACCAATGACTGAGTAGAGCAGCAAAAATGGCGTACACAATGCCAAAATGCCCCAAAAATGCCCAAATTTACTGCATCCTAAATTGTGCGAAAAGCCTGTAGACTTCTTTGCAAGAAAGTCTGCCTGTAGTGCTTGTAGATTTTCACAGAGAAAATAGAATTGCCCAAAAAACAAAATTTGTAATGCTTACCACAGTTGTACTGAGTAGGTTGAATATATGCAGGTACAGTCCACCAAATGAATAAGTACAGTTGACTGTAGTGTGTAGGTACAGTCGACTTGTACTGTACGGAACAGAAGGCAATTGCAAATGTTTACTGTGTGCAGGTACGTTTACCGTGTTGAGCGGGCAGGGCGACCAGGTACAGCTGGTGCAGTTGACTGTATGCAGGAAGGCAGGTACAGTACGAGGGGCTCTAACAGATGCAGTCGGCGTTGACAGCTGACTGGTGCAGTCGGCGCTGACAGGTGCTGTACGGGCTGGTACAGTACGATACCAGTGGAAGGCGGCGCTGACAGGAACTGAAGCTGCAGTACGGCGGCGAACAGGTACGGTAGCTGCAGGCGAAGCTGTTGCTGGCGAGGCTGTATGGGTACTGTAGATGGCGCACAGTGTACTGGCAGATGTACGGATAGTGCAATACGAACAGTAACAGAAGGCGGCTGTGTACAAGCTGGGCAATGGCAGGCCAACACAGCTCTGATACCAAATGAAGGCCAATGGAGAGTTAGGGTTAGGGTTTAGAGATACTGCAAACAGGCGTGGAGAGCAACAGAGAGAGAACAGGACTTTAGTGTATTCAGTTGATAAAATGTGAAGTACAATAGCCACATAATAAGTGACCTAAAGAGATGTGTTCACATGTCCGGCCATAAAATATGCCGGGTGGACCAAAACACCTATAAACTGCTTATAAGTGAAACTAAGCTAAACTGGGGAAAAAAACCTCCACTAACTGAAGTAAAAGGTGCCCGAGTAATCTACTGATGATCACTAGCACTCCTCTGGGTGCATACACAGCATAAAACCCAACAAGTATGAAAGACCAATATGTCGACTCCCCTGAGTTTGGTACTTAGCATAGTTTGGCCCTCACTTCTGAGCCTGGCCACTATTCAATACAAAACGGTTGGTTGTTCTACAAGAACTGTCTCTGTGTTACTCGGGAAAAGCGTTCCGCTCTTCTCCACGATGCCCATGACTCCTTAGTTGGAGGACATAGGGGTATCAACAGTACCCTCGAGAAATTAGAACGGTCCTTTTATTGGCCAAAGATGAGGCGTGATGTCTATGCACATGTACAAGCTTGTAAGATTTGTCAAAAAGTCAAGGTTCCCCATACAAAGAAGGCAGGTTTACTTCAACCTTTGGCTATCCCCGACGGACCTTTCATCGACATATCTATGGACTTTGTAGGGCCTCTACCAGCATCCACTGGATCCCGTAACACTCAGTGTTTTACCATTGTGGATCGCTTTAGTAAATTCTGCATGCTCATCCCATGCAAGCATACGGCCACAGCCGAGGACGTAGCACGTCTGTTTCTCAAGCATTGGTATCCAATTTGTGGTTTGCCTAGCACCATAACATCAGATAGAGATTCCAAGTTTACCTCGCATTTCTGGAGGGCATTATTTGAAACCTTTGGAACTAAGTTGCAGTTGTCTAGTGCATTCCATCCCCAGACAGATGGCCAGACAGAAATTTATAACCAGTTGGCCTTTGATGTCCTCAAGTCATACTGTCATGACCAGCAGTCCAAATGGGAGCTCTATCTTTCATTGGTCCAAGCTATCTTGAATGACACTCATTCATCCAGTGTCGGACGGACTCCATATGAAGCAGCCTTTGGTCGCCGTTTTTCTTCTCTTTTGACGAGAATGGTGTCTCCATCTTTAGAGGCTAATAAAACCACGGAAGCATTTTCCGAGATCATTGAGTCAGTCAAGGACCGCTTGACCAAAGCTCAGGAAGCATATAGCATACAGGCAAATAAGTCTAGACGAGATGTCCACTTTAAAGAAGGGGATTGGGTCTATTTGCATATCATGAAGCAAAGATTGAAACAAGTGGACAAACGTTGTTCCAAGCTTTCATTCCGTAGTTTTGGCCCTTTTCCATTAGTTAAGAAGATAAGTGATGTCTCAAGGAAGTTAAAGTTGCCTGCCAGTTGGACAATGCATGATGTTTTCCATGTTTCTTGGCTAAAACCATATGTTGGTCCAGAAGTGTTTGATGTTTCAGATGAACAGCAGCCAGACGTGGTAGACGAGGCAGAAGTTATTGAGCCTTAGCATATCCTTCTTCATCGATTCCGGTCGACGGATTCGTCAGTTCTATACGAAATTCCAAGATCGAGGCACCCACGAAGCCGTATGGTTGACGAGGAGTTCTTCCAGGAGTACCCCCAGTTATTGGCGGACTACTTGGAAGCCATGAACCTGCCGCCAAGCTAATTAGGAGGGAATGTCACATGCACTCTGCACTCTGTGCATGGTGACAAGATGGCTCATCATCAGAAGTGCAACAGTTGTACAGTTTTAGAACCCAATAGGATGATAATTGTCGTACGCCGTGACCCCATTGTACATCCTCAGTCCAGGATAAGTCAGGCACGAGCTACATAGGTCATTCCTCAGCCTTAGCGGGTCAGTCAGTCAGTCAAGTCCCTTAACCCACTTGGAGAGAATCATTCATGCATATAGAGTCAGTAGAAGCCTTAGGGTTTGCATCAGAAAGCACTCTGCATCTTGCATAATATGCATTCATATGCTTGTGCATCATTCAGAACATCCCAGAAGCCTTAGGGAATGTACTAGGATTTATATGGTATTTTTTCCATATTTAAAAGTATTTATTTAGCATTATTTGCATTATTGGGCATTTATAAATATAAACTTTATTAAATGACCAACCTCCAGTTAGTATAAATAGGCTTGCATAGAGCTTAGTTATTCATTCAATCTTCATTCTGCTAAGAGCTCTCCTCCTCAGCCCTAGGAGCATCCTTGCCTTCAGCCCTAGACTAATCCAGCCCTTGGAGCTCATAAGCTTGCTTCTCCAGCCCCTTGATAACCCCTTGCTTCAGTCAGCCCTAGGCGCCTGCCATCAGCATCAAATCAGCCTGCATTCAGCATCACTTCAGGCCTTGATTCAGCATACAGACCAGCCACAGTTCAACGCCAGGTTTCAGCCAGCAGATCTGTGTTTTCTGTCCAGCAGCCTCAGAACACGTGCGTTTCTGTCCAGCAGCCTCAGAACACCTGCGTTTTCAGTCCATCAGCATCCCTACAGGTCTGCGTTTCTGTCCACAGCAGTTTCCAGCCCTGAATCAACAGTTTGCAGCAGTTTCCAGCCCTGAATCAACAGTTTGCATCAGTATCCAGCCTTCTGTGCATCATCCATGCATGCAGCAGTCATCTGGTGAAGGTAACACAGCATTCATAAGTGTTTTCAGCATTCTAACATAGTGTAGAACAGTCCACCTTCTTCTTCTCTCAGCCTCAGGTGTGCAGCCCTTCCTCATGCCCTTGGGAAGAGTGCGTAGGCTCGAGATCAGGTCATCGAGGTGTTTCTACAGCCGTGTACAGATCAGCCACTCTCCGATCCTCCGAGATCTTGCGTTTGGCTTATCTACAGTCCACAGTCATTCTCTCTAAAGAAATAAAGCAAATACTATCTCGTTATCGGGATAGGGGGTCCTTCAGTGGGTAATTCGGGACTTCCGCTGCATATCACATGGACAGCCACTTGCAGGTATTAGTTCTTCTTTGTTCCCACCCACCCACCCTTTTCAGAGTACATCCCCGCAATGGCAGATCTGTTTGAGATGGCCGAGAGGCATGTGAAGATCCCGACACTCCCCACGTTCCCGGTGGACCGTCAGTTGGACGGGAGCAACTACGGCATATGGAAGGTTATGATGGAATCTGTTATGGAGTCTTACGACCTCGCTGATTTCGTCGTTGTTGGGGTTCCACAGCCAGAAGTAGAGGAAGGGGAGTTACCGTCGATCCGAAAGGACTGGGAGGCTCAGACACAGATGTGGGATCGTGTCGACGCCAGGGTCCGTTCGTTTATCTTTCTCAACGGCACACCGCAGGTAATCAATCATGTAAAGCACATGACGCTGGCCAGAGGTATATGGCAGCATTTGGCCTCTCTTTACAATAGG
Organism: Cibotium barometz; assembly: GCF_041138505.1. Classification (NCBI taxonomy): domain Eukaryota; kingdom Viridiplantae; phylum Streptophyta; class Polypodiopsida; order Cyatheales; family Cibotiaceae; genus Cibotium; species Cibotium barometz. The sequence continues at coordinate 47,387,452 of NC_141087.1, forward strand.
GTATCGCCCATGAAGAGGATTTCCTTGGAAGTACAGATGCGGGTTATGAACCCTGCAAAGTCGTCGACGATGCGGGAGCATATTAACAAGCTGCAGGCTCTTCAACAGGAAGTTCTTCAGGCTGGGAAGGAGATATCGTCAGAGGACATGGCCATAACGTTGCTGTCGCACTTGCCCTCTTAGTACTCAGCATTTTACTCGTCTTTGATTACCAGTGGCAGGCTCAGCACCATCACGTGGGAGGAGCTTGTGCCCATGGTCATGGATCAGGAGGAACGATTCACGAACCCTCCTCAGGGTGGAGGTTCGGAGGCCTTAATTGGCCAACGGTCGAAAGGCTGTAACACGGGCAAAGGGAAGGCTTCGTCGGAGAAGTCTTCTGAGAAGAAGTCCGTTACTGACCGCCGCGAGAAACTAAAGGCAGAGAAAGAAAGAAAGAAAGTTATATTAACGTCCACGGGAGGCCGAATCCGACCTATGGGACAGATCAGGTACATCCATTTACATTCCACTCTGGGTATCGATGCCAAAGAGGCATAAAACTGAAAAAAAATAACTCAAAATGAACTCTTAAGACTCTTAAGAGTTTAAATTACAATGGGTTCTATTGCATCTAGTTCGAAATTGAGGTTCAAAATAAAAATAGCTATATTTCATCCATGGATGGATTTGCTCTTGAGGGGGGTGGGGTACGGAATTCTTTAATGATTGCTTGTCCTCCTCTGTATACTGCCCATTTGCCATTCTTTCTTGCTTCTTTAACTTTATTCAGCTCTGCCGATCTGTTCTTGAGTTGTAGCGGGGTGAGTTCATCAGCTATCCATACCTTTGTCCCTTGGAGAGACCTTGTTTGCTTCATCACTGCTATTTTCTCATTGTTGTCCATATAGGAGACTTTTGCCTGTGTACCCTTTACTATAATAGAGATAGGGTCTCCTAAGTCCATGAAGGGGACTACTTTGCTCAATTGTGCTGTAAGTACATCTGTATCTAATATGTAGTCTTCTCGAAGCTCTTGAGCTATGACTGCCCTATCCCAGCCTTGAGGAAGACCACCGACTCTGATGACCTTTTTGTTACTTTCCATTCGTTCCTTTTCTTTGACCGCTGATATGACTTCTTTAACAAAATCTTGTGAGTTAACTGAATTTACCTTTGAAACATGGTTTGTCGTTTCTGTTTGTAGTGTTGTAGGTATGGGTTCTTCTCGTGCTTCCTCTTGCTTCGTCTTCATGGCTTGCACTTGCACTTTCAGTTCGTTGATTTGTTCATCTTTCTTGATAGTCTCGTGTTTGAGTGCTGCTAATTCTCCCTGGAGTTTCTTCAGTTCTTGCATGAGGTAGGCTTCCCATGGTGTCGGCTTGCTCACGGGTGGAGGAATGGGCGGTAATCGTGAAGCGGTGACTGAGGCAAAAGACTTCTTACTTTCCATGTGTTGCTGCTGATAAAGGAGAGGGCTGTTGGTGGAACGAGTCCCCCCTCAAGGGTACCCTCTCCCCTTTGGGGGAGACTCAGAAAATGCGACCTACAAGATGCTTAGCTACAGGTGCAGGGGAGAGTTATGTTGCTGCCTTGGGGGCCTGAGCAGAGGTGGGTGGGGAAAGGGGGCGACGAGAGAGAAGGTGGGAAGAGAAGAGGTGCAGGCGGCGAATAAAGAGCGAAGCGGGTGAAAGGGGCGACGAGAGAGAAGGTGGGAAGAGAAGAGGTGCAGGCGGCGAAGAAAGAGCGAAGCGGGTGAAAGGGGCGAAGAGAGAGAAGGTGGGAAGAGAAGAGGTGCAGGCGGCGAAGAAAGAGCGAAGGGGGCGAAGAGAGAGAAGGTGGGAAGAGAAGAGGTGCAGGCGGCGAATAAAGAGCGAAGCGGGTGAAAGGGGCGAAGAGAGAGAAGGTGGGAAGCGAAGAGGTGCAGGCGGCGAAGAAAGAGCGAAGCGGGTGAAAGGGGCGACGAGAGAGAAGGTGGGAAGAGAAGAGGTGCAGGCGGCGAAGAAAGAGCGAAGCGGGTGAAAGGGGCGAAGAGAGAGAAGGTGGGAAGAGAAGAGGTGCAGGCGGCGAAGAAAGAGCGAAGGGGGCGAAGAGAGAGAAGGTGGGAAGAGAAGAGGTGCAGGCGGCGAATAAAGAGCGAAGCGGGTGAAAGGGGCGAAGAGAGAGAAGGTGGGAAGCGAAGAGGTGCAGGCGGCGAAGAAAGAGCGAAGCGGGTGAAAGGGGCGACGAGAGAGAAGGTGGGAAGAGAAGAGGTGCAGGCGGCGAAGAAAGAGCGAAGCGGGTGAAAGGGGCGAAGAGAGAGAAGGTGGGAAGAGAAGAGGTGCAGGCGGCGAAGAAAGAGCGAAGGGGGCGAAGAGAGAGAAGGTGGGAAGAGAAGAGGTGCAGGCGGCGAATAAAGAGCGAAGCGGGTGAAAGGGGCGAAGAGAGAGAAGGTGGGAAGCGAAGAGGTGCAGGCGGCGAAGAAAGAGCGAAGCGGGTGAAAGGGGCGACGAGAGAGAAGGTGGGAAGAGAAGAGGTGCAGGCGGCGAAGAAAGAGCGAAGCGGGTGAAAGGGGCGAAGAGAGAGAAGGTGGGAAGAGAAGAGGTGCAGGCGGCGAAGAAAGAGCGAAGGGGGCGAAGAGAGAGAAGGTGGGAAGAGAAGAGGTGCAGGCGGCGAATAAAGAGCGAAGCGGGTGAAAGGGGCGAAGAGAGAGAAGGTGGGAAGCGAAGAGGTGCAGGCGGCGAAGAAAGAGCGAAGCGGGTGAAAGGGGCGACGAGAGAGAAGGTGGGAAGAGAAGAGGTGCAGGCGGCGAAGAAAGAGCGAAGCGGGTGAAAGGGGCGAAGAGAGAGAAGGTGGGAAGAGAAGAGGTGCAGGCGGCGAAGAAAGAGCGAAGGGGGCGAAGAGAGAGAAGGTGGGAAGAGAAGAGGTGCAGGCGGCGAATAAAGAGCGAAGCGGGTGAAAGGGGCGAAGAGAGAGAAGGTGGGAAGCGAAGAGGTGCAGGCGGCGAAGAAAGAGCGAAGCGGGTGAAAGGGGCGACGAGAGAGAAGGTGGGAAGAGAAGAGGTGCAGGCGGCGAAGAAAGAGCGAAGCGGGTGAAAGGGGCGAAGAGAGAGAAGGTGGGAAGAGAAGAGGTGCAGGCGGCGAAGAAAGAGCGAAGGGGGCGAAGAGAGAGAAGGTGGGAAGAGAAGAGCGAAGCGGGTGAAAGGGGACATGTAATGATTGTGGCGAGAAAGGCCACTATTGGAGACAGTGTCCCAAGCGGAAGACCGAGAAGGGTGAAGATTCCTCAGTAGCAATCATGAAGACTCCGGCTTTTGTGCACTTGGAGGTGGTGGACACCGATGTTTCATTTTCTTCAGGTAGGGAGGAGATTGGAGGACTCTCCGCAGCGGATACTCGGGAGTGGATTCTAGATAGTGGTGCTTCCAGGCACATGACTCCTTCCCGTTCCGGTTTACAGGATCTCTGCAGGCTTTCTGGTCACATTCTTACTGGGGATACATCCACTATCCCAGTTCACAGTGAGGGCAAGATGGAGATAGTTCCCGATGGCAGAGGGGGGAAGCATTCCTCCCAGGTGTTGTATGTTCCGGCACTTGGTTTTCATCTGTTGTCAGTATATCAGGTTTGCAAGACTGGCGTACGGGTGGAGTTTGATGAGCATTTTGTTGCTCTCCGGGATAAAGCAACAGGCCAGGTGTTGTATGTTCCGGCACTTGGTTTTCATCTGTTGTCAGTATATCAGGTTTGCAAGACTGGCGTACGGGTGGAGTTTGATGAGCATTTTGTTGCTCTCCGGGATAAAGCAACAGGCCAGGTGGTTTGGGAAGGCGGAGTGGAGAATGGAGTTTACAAGCTTTCAGAACTCTCTCTCCCAGGTCCTCAGGTTTGTGATGAGTGGCAGTCTGGTAATGGCCACTTGTGTGTGGATACGCTACAGGTGCAGGCTTTCCGGGACCAGATGGTGGATAGCTTGCCAGTAGATGGCAGCAGTTGGCAGGAACTTTCCAATACTGATGTTGGTAGTTCTTGTGTTCGTCAGTCAGAGGAAACTGAACAGGTAACTTATGCTCTAATGTCTCGTAGTATTCGGGACAAAGAACCTCCAGTAGATGAGGATGTTCTTTCCATGGAGACCTTTCGGAAAGACAAGCAGGTGTGGCAGTTGATTACTTGCAGAAGGAGGTGTTTTCTCCAGGCTTTGTGGTTCCGGATTCAGAGGGGGTGGTTGACAGGTTTTAGAAGGCCTTGCGTGGTCTTCAGCAGGTTTCCAAGACTTGTTTTTGCACCGTAACAGGTGTTGATCCTTGTGAGCAGTGTGATGCCTTTTTGACTCAGAAGCAGAATGGTTCATTGATTTGGTTGATGGACAGCGGATTGGACGGGAGCTTCCTGATGAGGCAGTTGAGCTCATGGTTGCGGATGACTCTTTGGGAGGCAGGATTGCGTTTCTTGTGGTTTCTGCGGCATGCGAAGGATCATGGACTCTTGTACATAGGAGGGGGATTGTTGGATGGAGTCCGACTCCACGGTTGGAGTGACTCAGTTTGGGGAGGAGATCCGGACACGAGGAGATCTACTTCAGGTCCAGGAGCAGTTTTACGGAGCAGTAAGAGGCAGTCATCTTTTGCCTTGTCGTTGACAGAGGCAGAGAACTGGGCTGCTTGTGATGTTGCTTGTGAGGTGGTGAGGATGCAGAGGTTGCATTGCAAGTTTGGGCTTCCACTGGAGGAACCCATGGTCATCCAGAGGCACTTTGTTCGTGGACAGATCGTTGCTGATGGCATCTTGCTAGACGGAGGACAGTACGGTGGACCTCTTCACGAAGTCGCTATCTCAGGATTTGCTCAGGCGGCACCCCAGCTCCCTGTGGTTGGTTTCACAGCTAGGAGCTGAGAGGGGGTGTTAGAAGTCATCTCCTGTCTAGTTTTTTACACCAGGGCCTTTGTTGTGGGTGTGCCCGCCCTTATGAGGTGTTTTACCATTTTTCCCCACTCTTCGTATTTTTTCCCTATTTTTTCCCATTTTCCAGTGGTGTGGAGGGATGCCAGAGGTTGGCAGGAGCACCTAGTGGCTGGCCGACTGCCCATCAGCAAGGGTGGAGTGTTTTATTGCTGGTGTCACCATTTGGCCACCCAAATGGTTCACTCTTGCTTTCACACTATGTACATATTGGATTGGTGTCCATGGCTTATGGAATATGCCTATGCAGGTGATTGACACGTGTCATGCTATATAGTTGGATATGATATTCCGCTGGGACTTGATGTTATCATGCCCGGAATATCTGGAGGACTTGGCTTTCCGCTGGGACTTGTGCCTTTCTGTAAATGCCCGGAAACGCCTGGAGGACTTGGCTTTCCGCTGGGACTTGTGCCTGTGTACATGCCCGGAAACGCCTGGAGGATTGGCTTTCCACTGGGTCTGGTATCGCATATACTTGCCTGGAAACGCCTGGTCTTATATGGTTTCATGAACGGGAATTGCTCATGCCAATGCTGCATTGCATAGCATCTTTATGTGCTTGCCTGCAAATGAAATTGCATGCTGTTTTCATGCCTGCATGACCTATGTGTAGTTCCGGGCTAGGGGACGCCCGCCCGTGAACCGTGCGTGTGAAACTGTCTGCTGACATGGTTGTGTGGCATGTGAACAGGTGGTAAGTATTACCCAATCTAGGCTCAAATAGCCCTTAGGACTTAGCCAATATTTATAAGTGAGTGCGTTCCCATTTCATTAAAGTTTGGGCGCCCAAAAGTCACTTATAAATTATGACCGCTTCCAAGTTTACACTCACTGAAGTCCCGAGGCGGACAAGACTCAATGTCCAGGACCTGATCCTCCCTTTTTACTCATAAATGGGCATCTCCCCATGTCCCTTCACCTGATTGGACCCCAATTCACTTACTTATTAAGAGAAATTCGTGTTTTCTCTTCATGAGGATTTTTGGAGGCTGAAAACTCTGTTTTTCCACCATTTTTCTCCATTTCCAAGCTCTCCATAGCCATACCCAACTTGCTAGGGTGTTTTCCAAGCTTCCAAGAGTGTTTCCAAGTGCTAATCACTCTCCTACTCACTCCCAATGACTGAAATTCAGCAAAACAGCTCTCATTTTTGCTGTAATTTCTGGTCTTTTTGCTGAAAACCCTAATTTCAGCCTTCCTTTCTCAAGTTGAACCATAGGGGAAGCTTTCCCAAGGTTCCCTTCATCCTCTTGAAGACTTTTGTCGCGAAGGATTGCGGCAAATCGAAGATATCAACACTTCTAAAGCTTCCAACGCGAAGGCTTCCGCTTGCAACAACTTCTATGAAGACTGGTAAGCTAATTGGACAATGTGTTGTCATTACTTACTCAGTAGAAGGGTAGGACTCCTTGTTTAGCCGCCCTGTGTAGTATTTCTCTTGTCCTATGTGCTCTTGAAGATGTTGCTACCTTGCTTGGTAGAACATAGAGCCAATGGTAGAGAATATGGGCACTGAAGTCGGGCCGGGCATCAAGGCAGCTCCTTGGTGATCTACATCGACATACCATTGTTTTCTAAATGCTGAATTTCATATGCATTGGCATGGAGGATTTGGCAATGGATGCCCGTGAAGCTATGTATTGAATTTCTCCAATAGTAATACAATTTACTCAAGGGAGGGGTCGGCCGTTCCGGCTCATTGTGTGCCTCTTGTCAATTCAGCAATTTACTTCTTGTATTTGAGCAAGTGTCCTTCAAATCTTAGTGTATTTAAGTGTATTGATTAGCATTGTGTTCAACCAAGTTACAGCTGGCCAACTTGCTGTATGTAGTCGTGGGCTTCATTTATTGCTGGCTGACTGCTCATGCAGTCGTGGAGGGCCACAGTGCTGGCCGACTGCTCACATGGGGCATATAAATAGGCCCCATGTCCCCACCACTTCCTCATTCAGTCTTTTGCGGGATCTTGTCTATATAGAGCAGAGTTACACGCCTATACCTCTCTTTCTCTTGTGCTGTATTGTTCTGCATGCGTTTTTGCTCGTGTTCCCAGATCTTCTCTGCTGTGTATTCTGACAATTTAGACATACAGGTGCTGAGCAGTACTGATGGATATAGATTTGGTGCAGCGTTGAGTGTTGTTATTGGTTTTGCTTTTGACACACCTCACCTGTGGTACACAGAGGATAGCATGTACAGGCCTGTGGATAGGCGGATGTGTCACGTGGGAGTGATGACGCGACGATGATGACACATGGTAGGTCGACAACAAGACAACATATACTAGTAGCATTGGTGCATTCATATACGTGGGTAGTCAAATCATCATAATCATTTGCTTTCCTCAGTGTTGGACTTCACAGAGCGTCTCTTTGTAGGTGAAGTGCTAGTAGCCAGGAGTGTACAGTAGGTCCAGGGTTGCAGTTGATGGTTTCACTCAACTGCATCCGATTGTATTACTTCTTTCTTATACATAATACAGACAATAGTTTATGGGTCTTGTATGTACTGTGTGTGATTCCTCTGCATTCTTCTTTCTCTGTGAAAACCCTGGCACATAGGTACAAGTGTTCTACATATACACGAGAAAGAACCCAAATAATTTCGGGGTGCCAATACAACAAAAAGATAGTGGTTTTTCCCAAACCCGGCCTTGTGCACTCATGGAATCTAGGGGCTCCACCCTATCCAATCAGTCAACGCACATGGGTGCACACGAGGCTGTGATACCAACTGTGGAGCACCTGTGCCTATGTGCTAGGGAGAGAAGAGTGCAACAAAATCACACATACAGCACACACGAGTCCTAAACTACCATTTGTATTATTAAGAAATGAAGACTCAAATCGCAACCCAAGCATTGCTGAAGATCTCCTTGGCTAGCCCATGCTCGAAGAGAAACGCTGTGTAGAGAGACTAGTAGTGAGAAATGTAGATGATAATAACGATTACCAAGGCCATGTATATATATGGTACACTGCTGCTGGCCAGCCTGTACTACCACTGTCCACCTGCTCTGCCCGACTTGCCACGTGGTAGTCTCTGATAGCCATGCCCTGTATCGGGCCCACTATTGCTGTACACTGCCCTAACTGCCCACGGCCAATACTTGCAGGCTGCCGTGGTGCTACTGCAGGTGAGGTGTGTCACAGTCAGCCTACTGGTCATGGGTGAGATTGAGGAGAAAAATCCCTTTTGACCACTTTCTTTTCTAGGACAGTTATCTAGGGCACCCAAGGCTCCTTCAGAGCTTCCAAAAGTCCTTGCAAATATGGAGCATTTGCTGGATGGTTGGGATTTCTTCATTTCCAGCCTGTGCTTTACAGAATCTTTTGCTCTTCAGCTCTTGTTTGGCTTTCCTTGATTCTTCTAGTCTTCATTTGATCTTTCCATTGGTCTCGTGATCCTATTTTGCAAATCACACTTGACTTCTGGTTCATAAGCGTCACATATTTCCACATAGAGCATAGAGCATCGGTTTCCGGCTGCACACTGTTTTCGAGAGTTGCCGGCCTGTCCATCTTCATATGACCATGTGTCTCTAGGATGGCTGGCTTGCTTTCCACTTTGGGTGACTCTAAATTTGGTTTTGTTGTCGAATGAGTTTAATGCTTATGTTTATGCGTTTCATGGCTTTAGTGTTTCAGGTATTTTCATTTCCTGCAATTCAAATAGTCCAACTGCATTACGAGGGGGGTTCTGCATGTCCTACGAGGATTTTAAATCAAGCTAGAGATTAACTTGGATATAAACTTTGCAGAGAGGTGGCCAAAAAGTGTCAATGACTGCAATGGGTATATCAGGTGGAGCATGGGTTGCAGCTGCTATTTGTGTGGCAGTAGCCTGGCCCCAAGGCAGATGGCTTTGGCTCGTTTCGGACTTCAAGTGAGTTTTGTTGTGGTGGTGTAGAGATATGCATCACTCATTTGTGGTTCTTAATGGTTGCCAGATCATCTGTATGTGCAAAACAGATCATCCATTGGTCTTATTTTGTGTGTAAGAGAGAGTAATTATATTTCATAAGAGGTTGGGGTCCAAACTCGTGCCCCCAGGTGGGGAATGTGGTGCCATAGCCACTTGGGCAAGGGCCAGCTGACTTGCGTAATTTCTTTTTAGTTCAAAGGGTATTTTTTCAAGGCTAAGTATGCCTACATGTTTTTCTTTTTTGGAACAGTATCATTCAAGTTGTCATGACACTTATCAAATACATCCCTCAGGTACGTGATTCTTCCATGCTAAGCAACCCTAGTGCAAGAGGAAGGACATGGGTTCTGAATTGTTAACCATGAAGGGGGTAGTCTTTGCTGCAAATGCTCTCATGAAACAATCCATGATCTGATCTTGCTCAACTACGATCTTACATGCTTTTTGCATCAGAGATGTTGCGAATTTCTAACTAACCCCCCTCCCACCCTCCCCCACAACGCCTGCCACCCCTTCCTCCCACTTCCCGGCTTTCCGTTATTTGTAGGCATGGATGAACTATAAACGGAAGAGCACAGCCGGTTGGAGTATTGGAAACATTCTTCTGGATTTGTCTGGTGGACTTGGTAACTTTTTGCAAATGGGTGTGCAGTCTATTGATCAAGGTATGCTTGTAATTTTTTTTGTGTAGAGCTGCAAATGTCTGTGCCCTTGTGATTTTGGTTCTAGAAACAAGTAAGCATTTTTAACATGGCCGTGAGAGGCTCTGCTCAACTCCTCCCACCAGAAGTTCTCCAAACATGCCATGCCATCAGGTTGTATCAAGGGGACTTTCAGGGAAAGTTGGGTTGGGGGAGGGGGGGAGATAGGTATCTCAATAAGAAAAGAATCAGTGTTCTGCCTCCTTGCTTAGAAGCCTATAGTCTTCGCCAGCTTCTATGTGAAGTTGCTCTTTGTGTCCTGCTGCAACTCTATATTGTGCTCGAACATTTTTGTTTGGTACTCTATCTTGGCTTTCTTCTTCTTCGACTTGGCTTTTAGATGCACCTTTTGCTGCTTCAGCTGGGTCTTCTTCAGTGTCTGCTTCTTGTTGCAGCCTGCAGGTCAGTCTAGACTCTACGCTGATATCTGCTGCTAAATGGCTGAGGTTTAGCTCCCACTGAGAGGTGCTGAATAAGAGGGAATGCCCTCTCTAAAGGTTGTAGAAAACACGTGACATTCATGCACGAGGACACTATGGGGTTCCAATGTCACCGCTCCTCAACCATCCCCCCCCCCCCTTTCTCTCCCCCTCTTTTCCCTTCCCTTTTACCTCACTGCGCTTTCAATGTCTTACCAAACTGGGAACTATGGCAGAACTCTGTCAGGTTTGGTCAGTCGCTTTCCATTCGAATTTGTCTGTTATTTTCTATGAGGACCTGTCTATCTGCAAAGGAGCGGGGTGCTGCTTGCTGAATTTTCGGTGTCTGAGCTTCTCACAAAGCTCCCTTGGGATACATTATATATATATATATAAACACAACACTCCCCCCCCCCCCCCCCCCCCCCCAAAAAAAAATCCTGCTGCTTTATTTAACCAGAGGTCATGGGCAAGAAATAGGCTTTATTGTCCTATTTTTTCAGCCTCTCGAGTTGCTTTTCACCCACCCACCCAGCCACAGCCAAGACCCTCCCCACATGGGATCGTCGGTGGGGTGGCTGTTTGGGGTGCCCCAGGGTTTTTGCTCACCCGTTTGAATCTGGGTCTTCATTGGCTGATTTGCCTTGTGGAATGTCCCCAAACTTATGATGGTGGGGTCTTCTTTGCTGATGTCTCTTGCATGTGTCACATGGCAGTAGGTGTCTCGTACTGCCTTTTACTTGTCCTTCTGGTTCCTGGCTAGTCCATTCTCATAGGCCAGGTGCCTCCGGGTGGCTATAAGTTGTTGTTGGCATGCATCTACATCTACCTAGCATGTGCAACCCTAATCTACACCTGGAGTCGCTCCTCGACCACACTCCTTCAGGGCTCACAAAGGTTCTGCTGAATCCGACGCGCTGTGTTTTGTGTTACCTACCTAGGGTGCCTCTAGTGACAAAGGAGTCCGAAGGCTCTTCGAGTGAGAAAGGGGCTGGGGTTCCAAGTATGCAAGAAAAGGGCTCAGTGCTGCCATGTCCCTGAAGGGTGTGTACAAGGTCCGTCCAAATGGACCGGCTGGTCTTTGTGGGCGGGGTGATGGAAATCGCACTTGTGGTCATCCTTGTAGAGTAAGGACAAACCGATCAAGCAATCAATCCTTGGGTGATGGTCAGGAGTGTGGTGCGCTTGGAGGTGAAACATGCATAGAATTCTCCAGAAAATTTTCTGGGCCCTTGGCCGATGTCAAACGCAATGGCACTACGTCTCATGGGGAGTGCCACATTGGTGACAAGAAGCTGTTCGGCCCGCAATTGGCCATTGTTGTCACTGAGATGCAGCGGTGCGAGAGCATGAGGGCCAGGCGGCCTCTGTCATCCTCGTAGAAGATTTCTGGGCCGGCCCCCCCCTCTTCCTTTTCCTGCCCCGTCCCCTGCTCCCAGGAATGGTGCGGGCAGCTGCAGGGTCGGAAGTGATTAGGAGGAAAATGCGCCACCAAACCTGTTGGGTCTAGGAAGGTCGTCGGGATCCCCTGATCCTGCTTGGGGGGGGCAGGGCGGGGGGCGTCAATCTGCTGTTGGAGGATCCGACATCCCAGTTTAGCCGAGTACTTGAAGAAGGGGTGCTGTCAATCTGCTGTAGGAGGATCCAACACCCCAGTTTAGCCGAGTACTCGAAGAAGGGGTAGGGGGGTCATCAGGAGAAGCTATTGTCATTAGCTGATCACAACATATCTCACTCTACACAAGATCATCTGTTGATCACATGTACTGTTAGATGTTTTCATTTTACTTTTTCTTTCAGTTTTCCATGGCTCAGTATATCCATGGTACCATTTCATTCAATTTGAATGAAATGAAACGCGTTTCATTCATGTCTACCTAGAAACTGTACGATTTAAGCATTTTTTACCCAAATTCTTTAGTTTTTACTTGAAAACATGTTTTAATGTGTAAATGATGCATGTTTAATATTGTTTTGGAGGGAAGGCAACATATTTTTTACATATTATAAACTTATATATAAATTTTGGGGCCTATAATGTAAGATTCCTCCCCCAAGCCCTCATAATGTCCAGTATCTTCCCCTGTAATTCATTCCTCTCTTCAGGAATATAAAAGATCTTGTTTCCACACTTTGCATATATTTAGGGCTTTTCTGCATTATCAATTCTACCTCAAAATTAAAGTCTTCAGCATGCCAAACATTTGGGGATTTCTCAAAAATTGGAGAAATTAGCTCAAATTGAAGCCCCTACCTCAACCAAAAATTTGGGCTTTTCTATTTTAGGGCTAATTGACACTTCTGCAACAACATAAATTTGGGGAATTTTTCACAAATCAGCCAAAATTGGGCAAATCATATCTCCTTCCCATAAGGTCATGGACGGGGCACAGTACAATGGAAGAGAGCCGGAAAAGGCGACATACCAGCATCAAGGGGAGATTTAATCTTCTAAAATCATTTTCATGTTTTTATGTGTTGAGAGTCATGGGCCCTTTGCCTGGAATGTCCCCCAAAATTGATTGTAATAAATATTCACCATGTGTGTCTATTTTCCTACATTAATGTAATAAAAGGCTTTGATGTATCCAGTTTTCCCAAATAGGAGCTAGGGGAGCTGATCTCGCTGCCTCGATCTTACCTTGATAGGAGAGACTACCATTGCACAGGAGGTGCAGATGGTGAGTCTAGCTCTGAGGTAGGGTGGGTGGGTAGAAACTTTTTTGCGTGAGGGTCTCACCACCTTCGTTGGTTTGTTGGGTATTTCGGAGCTTCACATGTGTGTCCATCGTGTGTTTGTATAACCTTGTTTGTGTATCTGCGTGTGTTTGTGTACAACCTCTAAAAGGGCTAAAATGTGTACGTCCATCTTGTTCATTTATGAGTGTGTGAACACCTGCTTAGATGTGAACGCCCTCTTATGTGGATAAGATAAGTATGTGTTATGTATCATGTGCCCATTAGTACTTGCGATTTGTGTGAGTCAAAAGATAAGGTCTTGCATCTACAAAAAAGAGCATGTACTTTCATTTTATAATCAATGAAGCATTATGTGAGTTTGTGCCCAACACTCGTGCCTCACCATGGAGGACATTGAGGATATCCGCCATCGACCGATGAGAGACATCTTTGGATAGTGATGTGTATGATGCTTACCTTTGTTGCTGGAGTTTTCCTCCCACATGTTATCCATTAGGAGCTCCTGGTACCGTACTTTTCCTCATAGTTGTTTCAGTTTCAGTTAGTTGTTTAATTGTTTTTAGCTTTCCTTACACAGACATTGTATCAGATCCACCAATTGTTGTAACCTTTTTGGTCTCATAGGTCATTTTGGCCTTTTGAAGACGTTAATATATCATTTCATTTCATTTCATTTCTCTCTCTCTCTCTCTCTCTCTCTCTCTCTCTCTCTCTCTCTCGGGCAAAGTTCTCCTTTTAGGGGACTTCAACGCCAGGACTTGGAGCGAGAAGGCATTTGTATATGACCAGGAGGAGCCAACCATGAAGGAGATAGACTCAGAAGAGATTAGCATTTAGCGAGCATCACAGGACAGAGGGGACATTACAACATCAGCGAGAGAGTTCCTCATGCTGGGGACCACACATGGCTTAGCCATCTTCAACGGGATGTCCCGTTCGCCTTCTTCCGGAGCTCTCACATCCTTCCCACATGGTGGAGGCTCGAATACAGTGGATTTACCTGATGGGATCTCCGGCTATTGCCACGTCCATACATACCTTCACCATTCCCACTTGCCCCCCTTGGAGCCGACCATGCCTATCTAAGGGACAATACAAGGACTATTACCAATCTCTAAAAGGTGTGAACTGTACTGAGGGTTGGAAGAAAATCCAGGAGAAATGCCCACCCACACCCATTACATCTCCATTCATATGGCACACATATGCACGATCCGTGTACGAAGTACTAGATCAACCCCCATCCCACCACCATCACATCCACCTTCTTCACACCTCTCATGGTAGCCCGAGCCATCCGGAGACGCAAAAATGGTAGATCACAAGACCACAAGGGCCTCTTGGCAGAGCACATCTCCCAAGCGGGGGAGACTCTAGTGGCCCATATGTTCAACAACCAAGCTCTTTTGGAAGGCTTCCCACCCACCTGGACAGCTCATATCATCACACCCATCCATAAAGCCGGAGATCCCATGGACCCCAACAATTAACGGACCCAATAATTACAGGACTAATATGATTGGCCACACATTGGCCAAACTTTATGGGTTGGTACTTGAGATTGAGCTCAACACACTAGTAGAGAGACATGGGCGCACAGCATCAGGGCAGGCAGGCTTCCGTAGTTCATTCTCTACTTTGGATCACAGCTTCACCCTCCGAGCCATCACAGAAGAGGCCAGAGCATGACACCGACGGGTTTACTATTGCTTTGTGGATTTCCGCAAAGCATTTGATATGGTGCCTCGAGCTAGACTACTACAGAGACTGTAGGATATGGGGGCACCACCAGACATGATTTGGGGGATCATGGCATTATATGAGTCAGTCATAGAGATGCCTAGGAGGATTATCAGAGAAGGTCTCCAATACCATTGGAGTGAAGCAAGGATGCCCATTGTCCCCCACTCTCTTTGGCCTCTACATCGACGAGATTTCAGCCTTCATTGATAGAGGAGGGGGAGTGTATCACTAGTAGGCATCGTGATAACATAGTGCTTATTGCAGATTCTCCAGAGGCATCTTTACACATTACAAGACTTTTGTGCACAGCGGGTAAATCTTGGGAAAACCAAGGTTATGGTCTTCAACACATCCCCACTAAGTTTCACCTATTAATTGAATATGTGTATTGGAGACCTTAGCCTAAGGGTCCACATTTTCAGAAATTTTTGATTAAGGTCCAAATAAGGTTCTAAAGGGCCAATAGGATTAATCCAAGTGTTAGGATGAGAAAAATACAAAGAATAAAAGAAAATCCCCCAAAAATGATTAAATGTTCACATAAGATGAACAGTTGACCAAGTACTGGGTTTATTAGTAAAAAAAAGGGGATATTATGATAAAATAATGAAATTTTGACACCTTAGTAAGGAGGGAAAGGGCTCATGAAGTAGGCGCCTTTTTCTCACCATTATTCAAAAAAATGAGATATTTTTATCTCTCTTCTTGTAAACTGGATCAAATAGGGAGCCAAACTAGTCCAAATCTTGTCCAAATTGGGTCAAACTGAAGCTAAAAACCTCTGGAACCGAGTTGGACTTGGTTAGTGGCCTTCCTCACCTATAAATAGACCCTCATTCCTTTGTATTTCTATCTTTGAGTAATTACATGCTAGTATTATCTTCATTTTAGTGTAATTCTAATATCCCTTTATTTTGCCTCTCCTTTTGGAAGCTTTGGAGCTTCACAATTCTTCATCCTCTCTTGGAGATTACCCTCCCCAACTTCGTGGTGGCCAAAGCTTGCTTTGTGGGCTTCACTCTTTTCTTCTTAAAGAAACAAGCCAATAAGCCTTAATCCAATGGTTTTTCTATGTTTCTCAATGGTTATCTCCTTCCCAATCCCTCTAATGATTGGGAAGCTTGGCCCACTAGAGATTGTGCACACTCATATGTGTACTTAGGAGTCACTTTTACAGGATCAGTCATCTCGATGAGCCATGCTGCAGAGGCTAGACTGATGCGAGGGTATGCTTTTCTTGCTCTCATGGAGAGAGAGTGCTTCCACGCCCATTTCTAGGATGTTCATGAGGCAGGGACTTAGGATGGATCGCCTCTCCCAACTCCAAAATGACCCGAACTCCCCATTCATCAGGCTCTCTCAGCATGACAGGAACCACATGATCAGATATGATTGATTGGGAATATACATACAGGATCCCTAGATCACAACACATGAGCCGCCCTCACACAAACGGCAATACTACATGGATACTTTGATGAGGCTTACAGAGGATGGTTTCATATTGAGGGCCAGTATCTTGACATATACATGTCACATGCCATGCGGATTGCATTGGGCCAGTTGCAGGTGTCAACAAACCTTTCGAGAATAGTCACAAGGAGAGCCATGCAGATACCTTGTGAGGAGAGGATTTGCACTATGTGCCAACAGAAGGTTGAGTCAGAGGAGCACTTTATATGCAAGTGCACCATATATTATGAGATTCGAGGGAGGTGCCACTCTCTCTTC
Source organism: Cibotium barometz (assembly GCF_041138505.1). Taxonomy (NCBI): domain Eukaryota; kingdom Viridiplantae; phylum Streptophyta; class Polypodiopsida; order Cyatheales; family Cibotiaceae; genus Cibotium; species Cibotium barometz. The sequence continues at coordinate 47,403,592 of NC_141087.1, forward strand.
ACAGAGGGGTTTGAACCCTTATCCAAGACCCAAATCAGAGGTGCCTGGGTCTCTTCCTACTAGAGCTTCATCGCCACAAAGACTCACTGATTAGGGAGTTGAGACCCCATGGTAGACATCCACCCCGGCCCCAGGTGACCATCACTCGGTTCTTTCGACCATGAGAAAGAAAGAAAGATATATTAACGTCTACAAAAGGCCAAAATTGGCCTATGAGACAAACAAGTAGTACAATGATGTTCCTCTAGTCATCAAGAGGAAAATGTGGAGTGAGGATGCCCCACCAGCCACCAGACTCCCTGGACTTTGCCAGCAACACAGACATCAGCCCTAGTTTGAGGAGATCTTGGAGAGGCACAAAGCCATCTTCCCACACCCAGCAGATCTGCAGAGCCTCCTAAAGGCTAACCCCATACTCGATATCCTTGATGGCTCCCTCCCCTTACCGGGGGGTTAGCTTCAAAGGTTGTATGATGATGGTCCAACTTTGTATCATATGGCTCGGATTTGACATTCCCAGCTCATAGTTGTAGTCTTTGTTTTCTTTTGTACCGTGAGGAGATTACATGGACATTATTGTATCACTTTAAGACGAGTCATACATTGCATACAAGAGCCTCTCCATTTTCCCGAGGCTACTGTAGACTAGGCGGTTCAGATCCAAAGAGCTAGGCACCCAAGACCTACTGGGCCACATAGGCGCTCCACTCGTCAGCTCCAAGTCCAGGAGATGCTCCGACGATACAGAGATGCCCACACAGGACATGTGGACATTAATGCCCTTTACACAGTTCCTGAGGATGATGATGGGACCTCTCCACCAACCACCCTAGCTTGATGTTCCTTGGACCTTAAGTCATCATGCTATTGTATGCGTGATGATGTATTCCTGAGGATGCTACTTGTATTTGTAGCTAGTAGTCTTATTTCCAGTGTTTTATTTTTCTGTTTTACCAGGATCAGTGTAGCACTTGGATACTTTGTAATACCTTTTTTGTCTCATAGACCCTAGTGGTCTTTTGAAGACGTTAATAAAAGTTTCTTTCTTTCTCTGTCTCTCTCCATGCTATGGAGTTTCAGCCCCCATAGCTGCTGCAGCCATTGCCTAACCCTAGGACTGTTGGTCTTTCAAATGGGACCCTGGTGAGTGGAGCTAGCACGACCCCACCTCCGCCTCGACCAAAACCGATCTAATGCTGGAGTGAATGTCAGGTCTCTGTGATGGGAACGTGTCATGTCGGTGGAGAACCTCACGAATCCTTCTCTGTGTGGCGGAGGTTCCTGATGCTTTGGGTCGGGGACGTCTGGCTCGCAGAATGGATCAAGCTCTCTCACTAAGAACTCCTCTAGGCTGTAAGACCCCCGCCCCCTCCGCGATGCACCCTCCGAGGGCGCTGGCGGCGGAAGCAAGCGGCGGCCTCTTGCGCGGGGCAGGGATCCCCACTCGGGGCCTCGCCCACGGATATCCGGACAAGAGACTAGCTCGGTGGTTCATCCAAAACCGAACCTAGAAAAACTTTCCTCGCTCGGAAGACACGGGCGATTCCACCAGGAAAATCATTTAAAGGGAGAATTGATCTAACGAGTCAAAGTCTTAACTACTCAAACTGATCCGATCGAAGCCTAAAATCACATGGTCAGATCGAGGAAGAGACTTGCACTCGGCCCATAGAATCACCGCTTTTTTTTCCCTTTAGCGAGGCACAGCCATTGATTCCCTCCCACAGAACAAGGGTCTTCCTGGGACTTAATCTAACTAACGTAACTTAATCGTAACTATTTGTATCGCAGGAATCTCCCGATCGAGCCTAACCTCAACTGGCCCATGGATTAGCCAACCGCCCAACCACTGTATTGGTGGGATTTCTTTATAAAAATTTGGTTATGTTTTGCTTGAGTACCGAGGAAAAGAGTTCCCAAGCTCCCTAGCCAGTGCTTCAAGCAAAATTCAAGATAGTCATACCACTTACGCATTCAATATGAAATTGCCATTTTAACAGATTCGGTTGTCTTTAAAACAATCTTTCAGTGAAATCATAGTATTATTGATCATAATTCTCCAAAATATTGAGTCCATTGTTTTACAAAATATATCATCCGGACTAGTTGGTCAACCAACGAGATTCAATATCAAAATTCAGTTCACAAAAGTAATTCTTTTCAGTTTATTCGTATCTTCCTCGACGTATGCATGGGTGTCCTAGCAACCGCGAGCCCGTGTATCATCTGGTCACTCAGAATCCTCTAGGATCCTACTTAGGTGTCGTAGCACTTTACGCAAGGACCTCTTCGTCAGTCCTCACCCATCGTACCGGAAGCGCACCATTTTAACCATATCGAGGCTGATCAAGACCTTGGTAGGCTTTGCCGCGAGCGACGTCCCTCGACGACTCCCCGCCAGCTGTTGCAACGAGTCTCTCCTTAGTTAATCACATACCAAATGCTTCCTCCAACATTCTAGCGTAAACAGTCCTTTAAAAGAAAACAGAGGTTCTATGCAAGTAGAATTTCCGGTTTGAGTTTGATTCCACAGAATCCTTTTTCCATAATCTAGATTCTCTTAATGAGAATCATTGATCTCTCATCAGGATAATCTATCTATCATTTGATTGAATTTCCAACTAGATTCTTGGTGATTTCGGTTACGGAAAAATTACGCTAATTCAACGGTAGTCTAACCTTTGTGTCAAGATTTGGAATTGGTCTCGAAGTTTTTGCTTGATTCAGATTCGAGAGATGGGCAAGTAGCCTAGTGGCCGCCATTCTCACAGTCGGGGTCTAACCAAAATTATTCGGTTTACTTCTAACTTTGATTCTTAAGGATTTTCTTCAGATAAAAGTCTACTGAACTTCTAACTATAAGAAAAATTCCAACTTTATGAATTTCATTTCTTACTAACCACAATAGATTAAGAAATAGTTCTTACGAGAATATCAGGATTTTATAAAAATGCTCTTCTTCCACTAATCTAATTTTGAGTAAATATCAATATGGTGATTTATCCACATAAAATATCTAAGAATATTCTTTTCACTAATTTAGTTATCAACCCTAATTTTCTAAGTGAAATTATGGTAAAATTTTCTCTTTTGTCATCAAAATTACTTTAAATCTTTTTCTACCATAAAAATTCATCTTTTAATTAAATATAAATATCTATTTTTTTATATACTTAAAATTTCTCTTTTTGCATTTAAATGATTGAATTTCAAATGTCATGGAAATTTCTCTTTTATCATTTAAAAATTCTTATGCATAAAATAAATTTATAAAAAATTTCTCTTTTTCTTAATTAAATAAAAATATCCATTATTTTGAATATGTCAAAAATTTCTCTTTTTGCATTTAAATGATTGAATTTCAAATGTTATGGAAATTTCTCTTTTATCATTTAAAAATTCTTATGCAAAAGATAAATTTATAAAAATTTATCTTTTTCTTAATTAAATAATTATGCGTAAATATAACAAAAAGTATTCTTTCCTAAAAATAGTCAAAAACATTCTTTTGCTTTAAATTTCTAAACCTACAATATAGTAGGAGTTCCTCTTTTAGTATTATGCATAAAAAAAAGATATGTATTTTTTTCAGTAAAAATTACCATACCTTAGTTGCTATTACTGATAATTTTTAATTTTCCTAAAAGAATAAAATGTTGTAATGAAAATATGATATAAGATCTACTTTTAAGCTTAAATCTAAACTATGAATTTAAATCATAATTTTAACCATACTCATAAACTTAATTATGATTATCTCACTAGATTAAGCTAATTTTATTATTCCTCTTTTTGCAATTTGATAAGATAATCTATTTCTCATTTAGAATCAATTAAAGTAGTTTTTAACTACTTATAAATAATCTAAAAGAAATAACCATTATTTTGTTAACACAAAATCATGAAAATACCATTTTCTTAATGTCTAGCTTATCAAGCCTAGAGTTTGGTTTTGAAATAAGAAATTATCAATGAGAAGCGTTCTTTTGCTAAAGAATTAGCCATAGAGATGACTATTCGTTTTGAGAGAGAGATATACATAAGAAAGCATTCTAAATAAGTATAATGATTAATTTTTTCTTAATTAAACATTAAGATTTTTAGGGAAAGCTTGATTTTTTTTTTCCGAGAAAAGATCCTTTCATTAGTTATGTAAAAAACGCCCGAAGGGCTACAAAAGAAATCCCTCCTGCTCCTAACAGAGAGAAGAGCAGTGAATACATCATGGCAGCCCGGGAGACTCTCCCTAGGTGCTGCAAAATACAAGCATCAGTCTAAAGGACTGAGCGGCTAAATCATACAATGGGGGGGGGAAAGAGCCAAACAGGTGGCCTGTAGTGCCAACGGGGGGATCCCGTGTGTAGGGTGTAGAACGGGCCGCAGCGCCAAGTGGTATGAAAGGCCTGGCACCGTAAGATCGCCTCATCCGAGTCTCCCCGGATGCGGTCGTACTGTCCTCGCAGGGTGTGGATCAACTCCTGCCAAATCCCCCGAACAGTCTCTGCTGGTGGCTCTAATCTCCCCTCAAAGGCCGTAAAGCACCGGGCCCTCCAGGTGAACCAGATGGTGAGGCTGCTGAGGAGCTCCCATCGTAAATCCCTCTCCTGTGTCCAGCTGGCGGACGAGAAATCCGGTGCCGGAACCAGGCGAGGCTGGCCCCTAATAAATCTGATGGCCTGACTGCCCTGCTCCATCTCATAGCCCATAGCAGGCCCTGACGAAGTCGACCAAGCAGCGGCACCCCACGTAAACATACCCTCTGGAGAGAGGGGGGCCAGAATACGCAGCATCCGCAGCCAAATCTGCTGTGCCTGAGGGCAGTCCCAAAGGCAGTGTCTCTGTGTCTCCATAGGGTGGCCGCATCGGACGCAGGCCGCCGGAAGACCGCTGTAAACAAGCCAAGTGCCAACTGCTGAGCCCCTGTGGGCGACCAGCCACTGAAAAACCGAGATCCTGCGGGCCTGTCGACTAGCCCAGAGCCGAGCCCAGAAATCCTCCAGGAACTCCTGTGATAGTCCCTGCAATCGCCAATGCCCCGCTGCCGCTGGAGAAACCGTCCTCCTCGCCGTCAAAATATGCCGTCCCAGCCGAACAGTATACTGGAAAAATGTGATCTCTGTGGCCTCAAGGGATGCATAAGGATCATGCCACTCGTACTCTCCGGGGTCCCACTGTAGCCGGGCCAAGGGGCGCGCTGCATATGCCCATATGCGCCAATCCGGGAGCACGTTAGCAGGGTCGGGGTCAATATGCCACTTCCGAGAAGCGGCAGCCACTACCCGAATCCTCTGAAAGGTGCACTCTGCAACCAAAGGCGACTCCACCTCCACTCTCTGGAGTCTGCCCTCATCCTGAATCTCATAATAGAGGCATCTGCCATCCTCAGTGCTAGCTCTGACAGCAATCAGGATCTCCAACTGCGTAAAGGCTCCCATCCACCGTGGGGCCACTGGCTCGATAGGTGTGAACCACTCCTCTGAAAGTGCCTCCTGAATATCATCCCTCATAATCAACCCCCCTCTGAAGTGACTCAGCCTCTCCACCTGGGTCTCCTCTGGTAGACTGCTGAAAGCCTGCCAGTCTCCAAAGCTACGAGCTGGGCCTGCCGCTAAAGGTCCCCAGGCTAGACGAGGCCGAGAACCCAGCATATGACCCTGCTCTGTACGAACCGCTGGGCTCCAGATGAGCGGCTGCCTGGCCCGCTCCTCAACACAAGAAGGAGGCCGCTGAGAGAGCCCCGGTCTCAGCAGCTCCCAAGCTCTCAGGATACTCAAAGCAAATCTGTCCTCCCATCCTCTACTGAGGCCTGTCCTCCTCATCTCTATGAAGATCCAGCGAATCTCTGGTGCCCAAGTACCCCCTGCAGGAGGCGCCCGGGCCTGCAGTCGCTGCAAGAGGAGCTCTTTCCAAGGCTCCGCGCCTGGAAGCAACCCCCGAACAATAAGCTTCCCCAATAAGGCTCTACTCTGATCGACTGGATCTATAATGCCCAAACCGCCCTGAGCCAGCGGAAGTGTAATAACTGCCCATGCAACCTTTGCCCGAGCTGGCTGACCGTCCCGCCCAGACCACAGAAAGTTCCTGATCAGCCTCTGTACCTGGCTGATGCAAGAGCTCGAGAAAATCCAGCAAGACGTAATGTACCACATAGTCGCTAACAGCACCTGATTTGCCACCACCACCCTCCCAGCCAAGGATAGTCGAGCTGTACTCCAATACAATAGCTTCTTCCGAATGCTCAGAAGAAGCGGGGCAATCTGCTGCTCTGGTGACAAATCGAGGCCAATCTGGCATCCCAAATACCGCACTGCTGTGCCGGGAGGAATCCATCTAAAACCGGGGTCCGGACTCCATGCCGGAGTGGGAGCACTACTGATCCAAAAGGCCACTGTCTTGCGCCAATTGATCAATGCTCCCGAAGCTGCACTAAAAACCTGGAGCGACTGCTCAGCCCGAATAAGATTGGCCTCTTGGCCATGCAAAAATAAGCCCGTGTCGTCTGCAAACTCAGCATCAAGCACATCCTCCCCCCGGACTGGGAGCTGAAGTCCTCTCAAACCAACCTCCTCTGCCGTCAAATACATACTCATAGCCTCCGCAAAGAAGAGAAAAAGGAAAGGGGCGAGAGGACACCCCTGACGGACTGATCTGGTCAGCTCAAAACTCGGCCCCCGACCTCCTGCAATCAGCACCTGGCTGCGAGCTGTGGAATACAAAGCTGCCACCCCTCTGATCCATCCTGGCTCAAAGCCCAGGCGTAGCATAGTGCCCTCTAAGAATCCCCAATGAACTCTATCGTATGCCTTCTCAAAATCGAGAAGCATCACGACCAAGTCCTCGCCAAGAAACCTAGCTCGGGCCGTCGCCTCCCAGAAAGTAAAGATGTTGTCAAGGATACTGCGCTCCTTGACAAATCCTGTCTGAGTAGCATGAATCAACTCCCCCAGGAAGGGCTGGATCCTCAAACTCAAGGCCTTTGCCAAGACCTTGTAGACAGTATTGAGGATCGTAATAGGCCTCCAATGCCGAATATCATCTGATACTCCCTCGCCCTTGGGGATAAGATAGATCAAGCCCTCTGAAAAGCTCTGCGGCATCACCCCAGTGTCCAAAACATGCTGAAAGCCCCTGCGGAGGCCTGGCCCCAAAAGGTCCCAATAGCGCATAAAAAAGGCCGGCGTCAGTCCGTCCTCCCCTGGGCAACTATGTCGCGGTAGGACCCTCAAGGCCTCGGCAAGCTCAATCTCTGACAGAGGCGCACCTAGAACTGTGCGCATATGGTCTGTGACCCTCCTCTGCACATGGGCCCACACAGTCTGTCTGCATACATCTCGATCCTCAGTGGCTGGCTCCGCTGAAAGCAAGTCACTATAAAAAGCAGTGGCAATGGCTCTGATCTCCCCGAGCTCAGTAGCTATCGATCCATCCGGTCTACCAAGCTGGCGAACCCCTGCTCGCGCATGACGGGGTCCAGTGATCTCAAAAAACTCCCCAATCACTCTATCACCAAGCTGCGTCCACTGAGAGGCCTGACGACGATAGTAAAACTCATGTCTCTGCTCCTCTGCCTCTCTAACCTCCTGGCGTGCCTGGCTCAGCTGGGACGCCACCCACTCACATGCTGGCTGCTGCTCCTGAAGGCGCTGTAGCGAAGCAAGGCTGCGTCTCAGCCGTTGCTCCCGCTCGCGAATCTCTCCCAATCGTGTCAAAGCTGCAGCGTGCAGAAAAGAGCTAAGATCAATGAGTCCCTGGGCACACTGGCCCGCTGCATCCTGGTCAGAGCGCTGACTATCATGCCAGATCCTCTCAATGTCCTCAGCGAGACTGGGGTCTGCAAGTACCCGCTCTGGGATCCTCAACTGCAAGCTGGGCTCCCGTGCCCCCTCCTCCAAAGTCAATATAACTGGCGCATGATCTGAAAATGAGGTGCCAGCAAGAATGCCGACGGAGCCCCCTCGCTCCCCCAACCAATCGCCCACATAAAAGCGATCAATCCGAGATAGATTAGTCCCTCCCTGCCGGCGATCCGACCGAGAGAAACTAAGACTGTCCTGAGACCGGGAGAAAGCCCCATGCTGCCATGCATGAGTGATCCTCAGTGACATGCAAAACCGGTCCCAAGCTGCAAGCTCCGTGCCGTGCACTGTAACATGACTGCCTCCCACCCTATCTGCCGGGTCCTCAAGCATGTTGAAGTCTCCCCCAACACACCAATGTGCGGCCTCTGGCAATGCATCTGTAACCTGAGTCCAGAACTCTGCTCTGGCACTAGCATGATTGGGCGCATAGATGTTGAGCACACCCAATAGCTCATCATGCATCCTCAGAATGACATACTGTGCTCGACCAGGCACAATGATCCCTCGATCCACAATGGCCTGCCGCCATGCATCTGCAATAACCATGCATACTCCTCCCTGTCCACCCAAAGGACCAAACCCTGCAGACCAGAAAGTGTCCCATCTACCAGGCATCACCGAACCATATCTCCGGATCCTGCTCTCACCCAAGTGGTGCTCCTGCATCATCAGAATGTCAATGCTGCCACCAACCAGGCATCTCTGTAGCTCCTGCCTCAAGCAGCCTCGATAGCGTATAAAGTGTGCTCCGCCAAGGCCCTGTACATTCCATGAGATGATCCTCATGGATGTCCTACTGAGGTGGATGCTGTCTCAGCCGTGCGGCGAGCCTTCGCAAGCGGCTTGGATGGAGAGTAGTCCCCATCCGAACGGCTGCGAGTCTGCCCACCCGGTGTACTGCAAGAATCCCGGATCAGGCGCCAGTGGCTGTGACCCATGGCGACTGCCTCCTGCTCTGACATAGTAACCTCGTGTATACTCACATATCCTGGGTCGCGTGCCAAATCTGCAACTATGCGCACGACCAAATGCCGAATCCCGGATGTATCCACACTCCCGGGATCCAAGAAAAAATGAGCCAACTCCCAAAGTCGGCCTATCACATCTGTAACCTCCAAATCGCTCATGTGATGCGAAAACTCCACTGCCTGAGTCTTCAACGTGCTGAGAGCGAGCTCTAGAGTCCACTCCCGGTCACAAGGTCCACATAGAGGGAACGAGAAGGCCACCGCTGAGTCTAGTGCCTCCTCCCCGCGGGCCGGAGGTATCACTACATGCACTCGGATGGGTGCTGGCTCATGAGGGCCCTCTGCTCCAAAAAGCCGTGTAAAGGTATAATCAAACGCCTCCGAGCGCTGTCGAATGCCGAGGCGACTCAGCCGACTGCGGATAGATGAAATCCGTGAGGCCCTAATCGGCATGGGTCTCCTCTGTGATGCTCGAGCGAGGTCTGTGCTCAGCGCTCTCCGGACTGCAGGTGAGCGCCAGGGAACTGCCAGGGTCTCCCGGGAAGGTGAGGCGGGCGGAGGGGGAGGAGGGGGAGGCGAGGGAGGTGGAGAGGGAGCCGCTGCCGAAACCGGAGCGGGGGCGGGCGGAGGCGAAGGTGGAAGCGAGGCGGTGGGAGGGGACGGGGGTGGGGGAGGTGAAGGAGGGGGAGCTGGCATCTCCTGGTCCTCGGTCGCTGCAGGGGTCTCCTCCCGAAGGGGAGCAAAGCTGTTCCTCACTGGAACCCAGTGAGACTGAGACTGTGGCTGCTGATGCAGCGGTCTCTGTGCGTGCTGCTGTGGCTGTCTCCCTCGGCGGCGCCCCTGTCCAGGCTGCCACTCCGAGGTCTCTGTGGCCTGAGCAGGTGTCCCTGAGGCAGCCTGCCGAGCCGAATCTGTGGGCGGGCCATCAGTAGCCTGCTGCTGTGGTGCGGGTCGAGGTCTCCTGCGAGGGCAGGCCTTGGCCAAATGACCGACCTGCCTGCAAATGAAGCACTGGTTCGGGAGCCCCGAAAACTCCACTCTCTGATCTATCCACCCCCCCCTATCCTAGGTAGCTGAATGACCTTAGGAAGGGAGGAGATGTCAGACACCAACACTCTGACCGAAGGTAGCCCAGCTGCTCTGGCCACCACTGAAGCAGCTGAGGGGCCCGTCTCTAGTACCGAGCCCACCAATGCTCCGAGCCTGGAGAGGAGCGGAAGATACTCCCGGCGGAGACCAGGGAAACAGACTGTAATATGGAAGAGGCGCTCTCCCTGCTCCGCCGCTGCTGGGTCAAATCCATGCTGCCAAGGTCTGAAGAAAGCCCGAGCACCCCTGATGTCCAGAGGACTCATGGCAAGGACCTTGGCAACGCTCTGGGCGGCCTCGAATTCGATCTGATAATGGCCCCGGCCCAGGAGCTGTACATCTAGGATCTTGCCCACATCTACAAGAAGGCGAGCCTGAAGAAGATCCCTGATCTCCCCTTTGCTGGGGCGAGTGCCGACTATACGGCAGATGGTGGAATGAGCCTGGAGGCGTTCCACCTCTGCGGTGAGGCTCGCTTCCTCTTCCGGCGAAAGAGAAAGCCTGATGGGGATGTCCTCGGGGGCGGGCGAGGGGGCTGCGGATGAGTCCCTCTGAGGCGAGGCGGGAGGATTCTCCATCAGAGTCTGAAGCTCAGGCGAAGGCGAGGCGAATGCGGGAAACCTGCAAGAAACGGGCTGCACACGAAGAGGCGGGAGACCGGAAGAAAATGAAGAAAAAACAAGAACCCCCTGGGGGTGAGAAACAGCACGAACGAGGAGGGAAGGGGGAAAAAAGAAGGAGAAGCCCTGAGGGGGGGGGGCGGCAATGAAAAAAGGCGAAAGGGAGGGGAGGCGAGGCGATGCTGAGGGGAGGCGGGTGCGAACAGGCGGAGAGGGGGGGAGGCGGCGAACAGGCGAAGAGGGGGCGGCTAGGAGGGGGGGACGAAATGGCGAAGAGGGGGGAGGCGAAGCAGCGAGGCAGGAGGGAGGGGGGGGCGCAGCGGCGAGAAGAAGGCAGGCGGGGGATTGGAGGGGCGAATAGGCGGAGAGGAGGGAGGGCGAACAGGCGAGAGAGAGAGGGGGGACAGGCGGGCGCGTGCAGAGCAGGGTGGAGGCGGGGCTTCAGCGAGCTCGAGTCTCGATCATGGGGAAAGCTTGATTTGAATTTAAAACAATCATTTAGAAAGCTTCTCAAGCTTGAGAGGGGTTGAGAAGAGAAGTCATTTGAGAAAATTAACAAAAAATCATAAAAATCCATTCTTACCTCAAGGATTAGCTTGATTCTTTCTCTAGAAGTGAAGCCCCTAACCAATCAATTGGTTAGCAAGAGGAGAAGAGAACTCCAAGAGTTGTTGAAGAGAGAGAGAGAGAAGCTCCAAGCTCCCTAAAAGTAGAGTAAAATTTAGGGATAATCGAAAATATGATTATTTTAATGTAATATTGACATGGTATAGCTCAAAGATGAGAATACAAAGGAATGAGGGTCTATTTATAGGTGAGAGAAACTACTAACTAAGTCCAACTGGGTTCTAGAATTTTTCAGGTTCAGTTTGACTCAATTTAGACAAGATTTGGATCAGTTTGGCTCCTTTTTTAATCCAGTTTGATCCAAGAGAGATAAAAATATCACAATTTTTTAAATTAAAAAATCCTTCCATACATGTTGTGCGCTTTTGCCGCACAGGTCGTAGCTGGGGACTTGCCAGACACCGTATGCGAGCCACGAATGGCTACAAGCATACAACCAGGGAAGGAAGCTCAAAACAGAATGCAAAAAGGTGTGTCACTCACCGCTTAACTGCCGCCTTGAAGGATTCCCGCGTCGCAGTCGTGAAGGAGGAGCCGCCGTCGCCGCTCTACCGCCTCTCCGCCGCCGTGCCGCTACACAGTGCTCGATCACTCTCTCTCTCTCTCTCTCTCACACACACACGCAGGAGAAGGAAACCAAAGAGATAAGGCAAGAGCACTCTCGTATTCACAACACCTGAGAATGAGGATTTTAGGGTTACATTTGACTCATATAGGTGACTTGGCCGTTCACACTTGGGCGCCCATACATGGCCGGCCGACCTTAACCCTTATCCTACTGATATCCAAGGTGCGCCTCTCATCGGCGATCACCCAATCCCTTTATCCTTAACATATGGTGCCAACAAGCCCGGCCCATGACTCAGAATATTTAAATTAATGACGTAAAACATAGTGCGTCCGCCATGGGTTAACATGCCCCCCTTCCTGATGTAGATTCCGTCCCCGGAAGCTATGGTATGGTAGAGGGTTGTTGTGGTAGACCGTCTGCAAAATAGGGAAGTAGAGTGAAAGTGTTACATTCCCGTAACGCCGCTACGGGCATTACCACAAGAGGGGACGGCCTCTGGCTCACCACCCAGCCATAGAGGAAGAATGAGGATTGCCCCTCATCCCCCAGGCTATATAGTGTGTGGCCTGCCGTCCACACTAGCTTGGCCGCCCATGACTCCGCATGGGCGTCCTCTCCCACTGAACCCCGGATATGGCCATCCGGTCTGCCGTCGGTCACAGGCATTACAGCCTACGTGACATTACCCCCCCCTTAAGAAGAGTTTTCGTCCTCGAAAACAAACTGGGGAAACCTTTTGGAAATTGCACTACGGCGTTCCCAGGTTGCCACTTTCTCATCCCTATCTGTCCATTTAACAAGTACCTCCTGGTACACTTTATGTCGGGTTTGTATGTCTCGATACCCAAGAATCCTTTCCGGTTTATGTGGTATCTTTGGTGGAGTGATCAATTCCATTAAAATATCTAGAGAAACTACGTTCTCTAACCCGTGAACTGATTTCTTCAGTTTACTAACATGGAAGACAGGATGAACTTGAGAACTCTCCGGTAACTCAAGTTTGTAGGCTACGTCCCCAATCTTCTTAAGGACCTTGAAAGGACCGCAACATCTAGGAGAAAGTTTATCACACTTTCCCGTTTGCATGGTTGCTGACTGCGCAGGAACCTTTAAAAATACAAAGTCACCTTCTGCAAAGGTCACTTGTCTGCGTCCTTTATCGGCAAATGTTTTAGCGCGATCCTGTGCGCTACGAATGCTCTCGCGTACAGCTTTGAGCATATCATTCATATCTTCAAGGAAATCCTTGACAGATTGAATCTTCTCCTTTTCTAGGCCTACAGCCATTGGAGATCTCGGCTGGAATCCATACATTAACATGAATGGTGTAAATCCAGTCGCTGAGTGTTTAGAGCTGTTATAGGCAAACTCCAATAAGGGCAAGTACTCTTCCCAATTAGATTGCTTCTTACTAATATAAGAACACAACATATCCTCGAGTATTTGGTTAACTTTTCAGTTTGACCATCAGACTCCGGATGATCTACCATACTCATACTCAGAGTAGTATCCAACTTTTTGAAGATTTCCCTCCAAAAATGACTGTTGAACTTTTATCTTCATCCGACACTATATCTGCGGGCAGGCCATATAGCTTGTAGAGATGTTCAATAAAGAGTTTTGCCAACTCTGGCGTTTTTACAGTTTTTCTCGTGGTAATAAACTTTGCCAGTTTAATTCACCTGTCCACTACCACCCACACCGAGTCATTCCTTCAACTCGTCTTGGGTAAACCGGTAATGAAATCCATGGAAATGTTTCCCATTTCCTTTGAGGAATCTCCAGTGGACGGAGTAGTCCTCCAACCTTAAGACGTTCATGTTTATTGACCTGGCACTTACTGCATTTCAGCACATAAGTCTGGACGTTCTTAAACAAACTAGGCCAATAAAACTGTCTTTTTACTAGTGCATAGGTCTTCTGAATCCCAGGATGACCCGCACTTGGACTATCAAAACTATACCTCGAAGACTCGGCTAGCCTCTCCGGACTAACTCTCGCCTCGCTACCCGCCGCACCTACGGCCAGTCTCTCCGGACTAGCATTACGTGCCGGCGAGGGCGCGGCTGTGACAAAGTGCGTACGCGTACAGCACGCCAGACCTCTGTAAAGACAGGATCATGCTCACACAAGCCATGATTTGGTATTTCAACCAAAACCCCAAGGCAAATTTCATGCCTTGATTTTGCATCATGTCATTAGCACAGAAGCTAATGTACTGGAGAGCACTCTAGTAGCGCAAGTTGTTAGACTATGCTACTAGATATTTGTAGACTACGCTACCATGTTGTTTCACCAACTTGTTAAAACTTCTCCTTGGAAAGCTCTACGGCCATAGGAGAAATAAACTAGAGCCAATCTAATCATGCATCACAAGGATTAGTTCCAAAGCTGAGAGATATTTTCTCTCTTAGAGTAACATCTTTGCACAAGCATATGCTCTAGAATCTTGTTGAGTTTCTAACTACCATCAATCTACAGATGGTTAAACTCCACTCTAACTCAGAGTAAATGTAAGTTTTGAAAATTTCCATTCAAATATAACAATCAAACTTCCTATCTCTTATGCCATACTATATATGCGAGCAGATCATATAGTATGTGGAGATGTTTGATAAAGATTCTTGCACCACTACGGGTGTCTGGAATTACATCCATTCACTTACAACTCTTTGTTGCTATTACCAGACATATCCCTTCAAGTATTGTTTGGACTCACACAACTATTCGAGTTTATGTGATATTTGAGGATATCCCTCCTTTCCCTTAAGAAAGGTTTTTGTCCTCAAAAACTGTACTCTCAAGCGGACTACGCGCTCGTGTCATAGGTCCAAGAATAAATCTAGACCGTGTTTAATATCATATGTTATATTCTTGAGTCCTTCCAAGAAACTTTTAAACATCTTGCAACGAAGATGTGGTATAGTGTCTACGCACATATGGTGGTACTATTGATAAAATGCTTTGCAACAACAGATCAGTGGTTTCACACTTGTAACAAAGTGCTTCATTGTTGCATATTATTACCCTTCATAAGCGGTTACACACTTATGAATTATTTGGGTGGGTTGTACCATCTATCAAGAAAAATTCCAAACTACTAATAACCACATTATCAATCCACAGATAATGACTGAGCTTGCTACGAAGCCATAGGTTGCTAGATAATTGATGGTAATTACACAAGCCCAATGTCTCATTACATCATACATTCAATATAAATGCAAACATCACAGTACTTCGTGATGATGAACTTAGGAATTTCATCCTATCCCTGTTTGGTGTTGATATGAAGTATAACTATGAGAACATTATTTGCTGCCTCCTCATTATAGCGGCAAAGCTACCTACCCATCACAGGTGGCAATCTCTACCAAGCTATAACCAATGACAAGCAAATAAACGAGTACTCTTGTAAGAACTTCATAACCATATCTCACACCCAACTCATAATCACTACGGACTAAATGCCAGGGCTTGCAAAATTGAATGTTATCTGATAGGTAGAGGGGATCATCAAACTACGGATGACCTCGACAATTCACTAGGACTAGTGATATGTAACTTTTAAGTTACTCCACTCTCCTTGCTTATTCCATACCATCGAACAAATCGGTCCCTCGATTTGAGCAACGTTAACATATTTATGAGTACCTCGATACTCATGGATTGTGGTTCGGTAATTTAAAATGTTGATCTAGAGTGTCTTTCACTCGAGGATCTTAATTTTATTAGCAGTTATGTATTAGTAGTGAGTAACTACGTACCCACTATCATCACACTAGTAGCTCCATACTAGTCTGTGAGTAACTCCGTACCCAATGGCGTACCTCCCCCGAGTGGGAGTACCATATACAACCATCTATAACAAGATGATTAAGTCACTTGCTGCTAAAAAGTGACTACACAAATTGACCCCTCCATTGCACATTGCAGTACAATCTCTGGTATTACAACACGAATTTTTGGACGTCCTTATCATAGAGGTCAACTTAAAAACTAGTGCATAGGTCTTGTGGAGTCTCGGCCGACCTAACCACACCACTGGTGACTTTCTAAAAAAAATGTGGCGCCGAAGTCACCACCTATGTACTTTAACTCCGTAAAGTACATGGTCTTCATCTATCATCTATGGAAAGTTGTAAAACATTCCTGCGAGATGGATTTTTATCACCCTAAAATTATAGTGCACTATTTTAGTGTGAAGAGCTTTTTTCTTGGGTACCATGGTTCACCCCAAGCTCATTTTTTGCTAAATTCTCCGATTTAACAAAAGATATGTCTGCCTCCGAACACTCCGGTTCAGCCCCAGACTTTGAGTTTACTTCTTAACACTCCGGTTAAGTCAAAACTCACCAGATACAGTAGGATTTACCACTAAGCTCTCCGGCTTAGCCTTCTATCCTAACTCAGCCCGAGTTTATGTACACTTCATATGTCGGATCCGATACTAACAACAACCAGGCTTATCTGAAGTGAGATACTACTCACTATTGCCATGTAAAACCTTATTAAATCCATGGAATGCTCCACTCATTCCCAAGGGGTCTTACGACTTATAGGGTTTACATGCACATGAACTTTGTAAGCAAAATAGCCTGTCATGCAATATTACAATTGCTTATGTAGGAAAGTAATGTATTTCCCAAATTCATATGGTAGCAACTAAAATGTGCTCACACAATCGCACACTTATGTTGAACATAAGCAAGACTACACTTGCAAAATGCTAAAGGGGTCCCTAGCATGAAACTGTCCAACCAAACTAGTCTTACTGCTAACCTCTAGATTTAGATCACTCCGGAACTAAATCACGTTAGCACTAGTACACCATCATGGTCTTGCTATCTACAGCTTCTCCGAACTTGTAACTGGGTTTTATCCCATCTTATGGCTATATTTGGTAATTTTCAAAGTTCAAATTTTATCTTGCACACTTTATCACTACAAACAAGTGTACATACAGACCTGCCAAAGAGTCAAGTTACATGCACAAGCCTTGGCGTCCCATTCCACCAAGACTACAGTCGATTCCGTGAGAATTGATGTCCCATACCATCAAATTACCACCAAACCAATTGATGTGACATATAAAAAGGCTCTTTCCCCCCTCGAAAGATCACCACAAACTCTCGAGCAGTGGGATGTCGACGCATGGCAATAAAAAGAAGAGAAAACCATGCTTAGTAAGTTTAAGAACAGTTCTCTTCGATCAACTTCTATTTATAAGGGCATTGAGCATTACATCTCAAGATTATACCCCTTCAGATTTGTTTGTCACTACAAAACAAACACAAATTTGTCCGAACAAAACTTTAACTCTAGCAAGACAACGCTCGCAAAAGTGGAAATTGAAATCTGGCGAGGCTACGCTCCCAGAGTCTAACACTAGTCATGTCTAGAGAGTACGTTGCTAATGGGGTCATGTGATCAAGGCTACTAGCAGGTAATCGATAAATGCGACCTCAATCCCAGCTATCTTAAATGCCATTGACCAATTTTAGTAGTCATGACCATAGCAAGACTGCGCTTGCAAAAGTGTCTCTACGGACTACATTTGTTCGTCACAATGGACCATGTCCAAGTAGACATTTTTCATTGGGTCTAAGCACATTGGAGCCACGAACTTCTTCTTGTGGACTTTCAACAAGAACAATGTGTCTGATTTGCTCTCATATTACTTTGTGGTAAACCACATGGTTAAACCACTAACAGAGAGAATTTATATCATGTATTTATGTATTGTCAACGAATACTTCTCGAACTACGCGAGAACATTACCATCGATTTCCCTCTTGCCACCTTAAAAAAATTCTAGTGCACTACGGCACAATGTGGGTATGAGTGCACTCACGACATGGCACCAACATGTGCATGCCATGACATGACGTGTGTGCAAGACTGTCAATGGTTCAGCAGACATGGGCACGCTACGGCACCCTTAGACGTACGTGCACCGCACGAGCAAGTGCGTTATGCCACAAATGGCCAGGGTGCACTACGGCACGACTGTGCCACACTTCTCCCAAAGATATAACTCCAAGTGTTGGTGGGGGATTAGTGTGCTACGGCACATATATTCGTCTACTACACCATGAATGCAAAGCATGTGCACTACGGCACGAATCATTTCGAGGTGCTACGGTCATAGACGTGTTCACTAGGCACAACGGCCATAGAACGGCTTTGTCTCGAAGGACTCGGCACTACGGCCGTGGGATTTGTCTCTTTCTTAGCACGCGGCGCTATGGCCGTGTGCGGTGGGTCTCTTTCGTGGAAAACAGGCACTACGGCCACACGGCGCGACGGCCGTGTGGTTTTGTTTCGTGGAGTGTGCCGTTGTTTTGTTTTGTTTTTTTTTTTAAATTTAAATTTAAAAAAAAAAAATAACGGGCCGGGCCGACCCTCGCCGCTTCGGGCGGGGCCGCCCGCCCGTGGGGAGTGTTTAGGGCCAAGTTTGGCCGCCTGCTGGGCTGGCCGCCCGCTTCATTTTTAATAAATTAAAAATGAACAATTATTTTTTTTAAAAAAAAATAATAATGGGCCGGGCCGGCCATTGCCGCTTTTGCCCGCCCATGGGGAGCGTGCCTAAGGGTTGGCCGCCCGCTATTTTCATTATTCATAAAAATAAATAATGAAAGTATATTTAAAAAAAATAAATTGTTTTTTTTTTACCCCTTTAAAAAAAAAAAATCATTTTTCCGGCCGTGTGCAGCGCTGGTGGCTGGCCTGCTTTGGCCGCCGCCGCCTAGCGCTGGCCTGGCTGGGTGGCCGCCGCCGCCGCCTAGCGCTGGCCTGGCTGGCTGGCCGCCGCCGCCGCTGGCCGCCCAAGGCTTGGCTGGCCTGGCCGGGCCTCAGCAGGGCCGTCATTTCACCTTAAAGCAGGCTCGCAGGCCCTCAACGCGCACGCGCACGCAGCCTGGGCTCAAACGGCGCAGGCCCTCACCAGCAGCGAAAGTGGTCGACTCCCCCACTTTCGCGTACGCAGCAACGGGGCTGGGGCTGCTCTTCGCCCCCCCCCCCCCCCCCCCCCCCCCCCCCCCCCCCCCTTCAACGTGGTCTTCTCCGTCTCAGTAGCATTCGTGGGCTGGTGTCGTTTCCCCCACACCCAAGCTTCAAAGAAGCTTTCGCAGACAGGGGGGCTGCTCTTCGCCCCCCCTCCCACCTCCCCCACACACAGATAGAGGAGCTTCATTGAAACGAATTGCAACTCAAACGATTTCAACGCAGAAAAGAAAAAAAAACGGAAATTGCTTACTTGATTTTCCTTGCTGTGTGTGTGTCAGGGAGAGAGAGAGAGATAGAGTTCTTCCCCTCCATTCTTCCATGGCTGCCTCCCTCCACACCCTCCATTCGAGATAAGGATAAGGAGACGAATGGTCGAAAACCATCGAGTGGGCTCCGGTCCCCCGGTCACGCGCGGGCTCTGACAATCCCATCGAACCACGCTCTGATACCAATGTTACATTCCCGTAACGCCGCTACGGGCATTACCACAAGAGGGGACGGCCTCTGGCTCACCACCCAGCCATAGAGGAAGAATGAGGATTGCCCCTCATCCCCCAGGCTATATAGTGTGTGGCCTGCCGTCCACACTAGCCTGGCCGCCCATGACTCCGCATGGGCGTCCTCTCCCACTGAACCCCGGATATGGCCATCCGGTCTGCCGTCGGTCACAGGCATTACAGCCTACGTGACAGAAAGTATGCTAGAATTCAAAAGATATAAAGTGTAGAAATTCAAGCATGTTAGACCACAATGGATGTTGCGATGAGATCTTAGTTTAAGGGTCACATGAATGAGCTAGTGTAGTAAATTAACAGGAGTTTAAAATTATTGAAAGTAAATCAAGAGTTAGCAAGGTGTCAAAGGTTAAGCAAGGTTTATAACTGGCCTAAGTCAAGGAAAAGAACCAAGCTTAATAAATAAACAGATGACCACACGGTGTCTACTCTAAGAACAAGTTTATACCCCAAGCCTAGGGACACAAGAAACATTAGAGTTACAGGAGCCTTTTGCCTTTATTTCTTCATGCACGTGACAATTTTTATACACAATGGCGACCTTCCTAAGGCAAAACTAACATCGATCCTGGTACCATGTTTAACACAAGGCATTATCCAGGAATCTATTAGCTCACTTTAGGCAAGGCTACCCCCTACCAACCAAGGCATCGGTCTGGAGTAGAATACTCCTCGCCTACCAAGTATCAATAAGGCGATAGGCCAACATTAAAGCACATCATAGACTTGTATTGCCATTTATTGTAGGCTTTTTTTTTTTTTTTGGAGATTTTTTTTTTTGATCTTCGCTCCTGAACTAAAATGTGTTCTTACATCCTTTCGACAAGGGGTCAAAGCTATGTCCTAGAGGTCAACACACACACAGCCAGGTGTTCAAACATTAAGATGGTTTGACCTTAGACCTAAGACAATCGTATTCCAAGGTTAACTAAAGACGTCATGCTGCCTAGGAATATTTCCTATAAAGTTAAGCTCATTAATGATTTACACTAGCATGCAAGCAACTTCAAAAACTAAGTAGTACATTGACAATTTCCATGTGGTCATGCCTTATAGTTTATGAAATTAATTGAACAGTAAAAACGAAAGAGAGTGGGTATGGAAGAATTACACCTGTAATTGGAGATCTCCTTGATTTGACGAGACAGCTTGCAATTTGATGTAGATATATTTTGATGAACGTTGCGGCAGTCTCAGGACTTGAAAGCGAACCCACCTCAAACTTTTCAACCTGTTCAATCAACTAACAAGCACTATACCTCGAGAGGCACATCAGTGTGAAAATTTCAAGACTTGTTTAAGGAATCTAAACTAGAAAAAACTTGGAAACGCTAACCTACCTACCAGTCACCACACTACTACTGAGGATACGGTAAGAGGATGTTGTAGAGTCCTGGCTCTAGCCCTAAGGCTAAGCCTCTATCCGCATCATCCAAACAAATAAAGTCAACCTCAGTAGTGCCATGAGTTTCATCCGTCCATTCATCATTGTCAGATATTTCCTTTTCATTTTCCCATCCACATAAACTCATCAAAAATGTAACCATGCGAGGATAGTCATCTTGTGGAAAAGGAAAGCATTGGGCTATCGGGGATATGTCCTCTACGGAGTAGGGGTCAGTCATGGTCAATAGGCGAATTAGCCATTCTAATTCCTCAACATTTTCCTCATTGGCTAGTACATCTATATGATCCCATTCAGTTTCAATTACAGGATAGCACATGTGGAATATCTGAGAAAGGTACAGATGATACCTCTCACCAAAGGTAGGAGTTGATGAAGTGTATGATGATCGTGCATCTGCCATATCTGCAAACACAGATATAGCATCAGTAGGTTTGTGACAGGTCAATCTAGTTCTTGATTGTATACGGATATCTCTGCTCTGAACGTGCTCTTGCTCTTTTTTACTATTTTTTTATTTTGTTTTCTTTGTTTTGTTTATGTATGAAGCTATATATATACATCCCCTTGAATTTGGCAATTACATGGTCAGGGGAGAAGGTTAAGGAGGAAGCATTAGAATGTCGAGCGTGAGTACATGCTCCCCCTTTCCTTGGGTAGATCATATTATTTGCAATGATGTTGCAGCCTCTTGGAACCAATTTGTCCAGCGGGTCATAGGTTGTGATGTGGGCAGATAGCTTTTTATGACCCTTGTGGCCACATCCAATTGTAGAGATGGTAGTGTACGCTCCCATTGACGAATGGAGGAAATGGTTTCCGACGATACTATTACAAGGGGAGACGTAGACTCATCGGTTTTTTGTTGGGTGTTGACAAGAGTAGGTGTAGAGCATGTAGAAACTTCTATATGATTGTGTGCCTGGCATGAGGAGCTAGAAGCTTCATGTGGCTCCCCCCTTCCTGAGCTAGGTGGTAATGATCGATATCGTTTGGGAATCCAAACTAACTCTGGAAGTAGTGCGGAGCACTCTGTTACCTTTCCCTTACCACGGTCTTGAATTGTCATTGGGGTGGCAACAATTGGTTTGCAAGGTTTTATAGGTGATGTAGAGGGATTCACCTTATGTTTAGGGACCCAAATCTGGTCATTCCCCTCGTAGTACCCTTGGGCTACTAATAATTTTTTAGGGATCCATCGCGATGTTACATTGCCCTTTCTCGGGTGGGTAGCTACTTTCCTTTTACTACGAGGCTTCTTGGTGGCTGAACGAGATTGAGCAGGGGAAGTAGCTGTTAACGAAGCTTTGGGGACCCATTTGTATGTACTCTTTGGCATAGTAAGCGAAGCTTTAGGGACCACCTTGCCTGTTTCCACTCTTGGCGTTGAAGCGTTAGAGGGGTGGCAAACAATCAAAGATGGTTTTGCCCCTGGACTTTGTGATTTTTCGTTATCTAATATTTGAGTGGATGACTTAGGTGCGGGATTTTGAGCGGTCAGACCTAGTATTGGTTCTTGCGTTGTGACTTGTCTGGTTGCCCAATCGATATTGCACTTGGTGGCCATCATCCATTTGCGCCCTAAGATTACAGTCCCTTCCATGGTACCAGCAGGCATAACCAAAAAGCTTTGAATTATGGTTCCCTTGTCATAAGCAACCGGAGTGTGCAGAATTCCTGAGACAGGGGTTTTCTTCTTGTTGATTCCTTGAACTTGGATAGAACTCTTGGATAAAGGTGGTTTTCCCAGTTGACACCACACGCCATATGATAGCAAATTGTGTTGAGCTCCTGTATCCAATAATGCATTATACAGCACCTCCCCGTAAGGACTCTGTAACTCAATTGGGTACCTTAGAGGTGGGTCAGATTCCAGTGCATCCTCTTCTGCTTCCTCGAAAAATACTTGCGTAATTCCCAAGTTGGCTTCTCGTTGTCTCTTAGCACGCTGTTGACGTTCTTTGGCTTCGACTCTTGCTTGTATCTTTTTAAGCTCAGCCTGTTCTTTAGCTGCCTTCTTTTGACGGATTGCGTGTAACTCCTCCTGGCTCAGGGGGTCATAGTATCTTTTGAATTTACTCCCATTAAGGAATCCAATGGTTTCAACTCCGTCGAGAGTCTCCACTCTGATGGTACCTTGCGGTGTAATTTCACATACTCTATACGGTCCCTTACCAGCATATTTGAGCTTCTTCTTTTCGTTTCGCACTCCATACATCAGGACTTTATCCCCAACCTTGATGTCCTTGTCCTTTAGATGGCGATCAAACTATTTTTTCCTTCTATCCTTCTCCACAAGGGCATTGTATACAGCCAATTGTCTTTCTTCGTTTAGTCGCTCAAGGATATACAGACGCTCTGCTAAGGGATTACCATCCCAACCCTCTTGAGTAGCAACACGAAGACTAGGAATGACAAATTCCCATGGCATGACTGCTTCTTGGCCATATACCATTTTGAATGGTGTGCAATTAATAGCCACTTTGTACGCAGTACGATAGGTCCATAAAGCTGTCGTGAGCTTTAGATCCCAATCCGTGCGATGAGCTTCAACTGTCTTTGTCAAAACAGAGATTAATGTCTTGTTTGTACTCTCGGCTTGGCCATTCGCTTGCGGATAATAAGGAGTAGATTTATGATGGGATATCATGAAATTTGTTGTGAGCTCCTTAATCACTTCATTTATAAAATGCGTACCATTGTCGCTCACAAGTTCAAAAGGACAACCGAAGCGTGTGATTATATTTTCAAAGAGAAACTTGGCTGTTGTCCTCGCATCTGCCTTACGTGTCGCTTTCGCTTCAGCCCATTTGGTCATATAGTCAGTGGCCACAATAATATAGCGAGATTGTGTGTTTCGGGCCGCTGGGCTAATTGGACCTACAAAGTCTAAACCCCACTTTTCAAATGGTTGGTTTACTTTGATTGGATGTAGGGGCATCTGATCTTTCCGTTGGGGTTTCTTGTATCGTTGGCATTCATCGCAACCCTTCACAAAGAGTGATGCATCTTGGAACATAGTGGGCCACCAATACCCTGATTGTAAGATCTTTCGCGCAGTTAAGTCTCCTGAGAAGTGACCACCGGCTACGCCCATGTGTGCCTCTTGCAAAATGTATAGATACTCATCCTCTCGGGCACAACGCCTAAGAACATCATCCTTTCCTCTTTTATAAAGAGTCCCGGCTATCAGGCAATAGGGTTCGCATTCTTTGATCAGCTTCCGAGCTAGATCTTTACGAAGCTCCTTGGGTGGAAAGCCATTAATAAAAAAGTTAACAATTTTCTCACTCCATTCAGGCATTGTCTCTACCATGAACAGGGAAGTGTCAGGTAAGTCATCATCAACCCCCGTAGGAGCCTCACCATTAGGTATGCGAGACAAATGATCAGCCATAACATGTTTTTTGCCAGGTCTCACAACAACAGTGAAATCAAACTCAAGAAGAATCAATAGCCATCGTGTGATTCTTCCTGTGGAGCATGGTTTGTTTACCAGATACAACAATGCTTGATGATCCACATAGAAAACAAACTTGGTGGCAAGGAGGTAATAACGAAATTTCCTTACTGCATATATCATTGCCAACCCTTCTCGCTCCGTAGTGGTGTAGTTCATCTCAGCATCGTTCAACTGGCGACTGGCAAAGCTAATGGGGTAGTCTAGCTTATGTTCTCCAGGTTGAGTTAACACACACCCAATAGCAAAGTTTGATGCATCAATATGCACATGGAAGAGTAAATCCCAGTTAGGCATTCTCAAGATTGGAGCACTTGCCAAGGCCTTCTTTAATAGCTCATAGGCACGATCACATTCTTCGGTCCAAATAAACTCGATGAGAAGCTTATACAATGGTCGAGCTATCTCGGCGAAGAATAGAATAAACCTTCGATAATAACCAACGTGGCCCATAAAGCGTTGGACTCCCTTGTAGTTGGTGGGTGGGGGTAATTCCAGAATGACCTTGATTTTACTCTCGTCCGTGGAAATCCCATTTTTGGACACTATATGCCCTAAGATAACTCCGTGTTTAACCCAGAATTGGCATTTGAAAGGATTCAAGGAGATGCGATATAATCTACACCTTTCAAATATTTTTCGTAAACACATCAAGTGCTCGTCCCAAGAGGAATGAACACAAAGATCATCTAAGAAAGCTTCACAGAAGTCCCTTAGATATTCCTTAAAGGCCGTGTTTATCAATCGTTGGAATGTTGCAGGTGCATTGGTCAAGCCAAAAGCCATGACGCGAAAGGCAAACACTCCAAACTCCGTGATAAATGCTGTTTTAGCTTGGTCCTCGACTGCAATTGTGATGTGATTGTAACCCGAGTACCCATCTAAAAAGCTATATGCCTCCTTGCCTGCCACTCTTTCAAGCACATGTTCAGAATATGGCAAGGGGTAATGATCCCTTCTGGTGGCTGCATTAACCTTTTTGAGATCAACGCACACTCTGAGTTTCCCATTCTTCTTTGGTACGATGACTATCGGAGAAACCCTTTCTGAGTGCTCAATAGGGTATATGAATCCACATTTTACAAGCTTTTCAATTTCCTCTTGTACAATCTTTGCGTACTTAGGATTCATTGGGTAGGGACGTCCTGGACTGGTTTAGCAGTGCTAATCATTGGAATCGTGTGTTGCACCACCGAGGGTGGAACACCCTTCATATCATGATATGTCCAAGCAAATATGTCCTTGAATTCTTTAAGAAGCTTCGTAAGTGCAGCTTCTTCCGCCTTGGTGAGGTCTTGAGCAATATAAACTGGTTTAGACTCCTCACTCGGATCTGCTAAGTCTATCTCCTTAACTACCGCAGGGCCATCGTAGACACCGCTACTCCCATTGGTAGGCGTTCGTTGGGCTTTTGTGTAGACTACTTTACGTTCCCCTGTGGTGAATGATTTGAAATGCTCGGGTGCGGGGTGTAAGTCTACTGGTTCTTGTTGTGCCCGGTTTTTTTCTTTTAATTCCGCCTCCTTTTGTTGTTGAGCCAACTCTTGGTTTTGCCGCCTTCTTGCAGTACGACTTAGTTTCGGCTTCTCTTCGATTTCTAATTGGGCGACGTCATGAGGTTGCGGAATACACCACATGACACTTTGGAGGTATTGTCCCCAATTATCCGCTATCTTCCGATGAGCATCAATGGCTCCTACATAACTAAGCCATTCTGCAGTGGATCTTTCCTTGTTTATTGCAGTTCGTACATTAGCTCGATAGCGTTGGCGCTTATGTCTCGTTTTCTTCTTACCAAGTTTTTGATTTTTGTTTCTATCCGATTCGGACTCACTTGGTCGATCTTCACTTTCGGATGAACTGCAGGAGGCCACTGTCCTAGGCCTTGAGCACCTTGCTTCCATTCATTTTTCCCATCGGGCTCAGGGTCAGTTTCTTCTTGAGATTCATACTCAGAGTTGCATTGGTCAGAGTCTTCGCTACTTTCAGTGTCGGTGGAGGTTGCCACTTTCTCGCCACCATCAGGGGTCAAGTGCATAACACCTATCATGTTTATTGGCACTAACGGTGGCATATCTTGCCCCTCAGGTGTTACCCAACTTGTGCCTCTATTTCCCCATGTGTCTATGGTTGCCGCTAGGTGTACCCAATCCACGTTATCCGACTCAGTCATACCCAGTAGGACATCCATATAAGGAGAATCTTTCCCATCATCAGTCTCTTTTTTGCATGTATAGCAATACCTTAATGGGGCAGAGTGAACAGTGGTATCCGATCGATTATCAATGATAACCTTGCTTCCTAAGGGATGCGCACGACCATTCTCAAGATCAACTCGAATGACAGAGTCCTGGAATTGTAGATAGACATGGTTTTTCGACCAGTCATGCACCATTTGTGCTTCCCTCATGAAAGGACGTCCTAAGATCATTTGATATGACATAGGATGCTTGGAGAAATCCATTACAATGAAGGTATGTTTTACCTTGTATCCCAGGACCTTGATCTTGAGGTCCCTTAACATTCCAATAGGTTTAGCTATGGTTCCGTTTGCCATCTTAACCACTATGTTTGTGACTCCGAGGTGAGGTCTTCCCATGGATTCCCAACAGTTTTTAGTCACAATGCTCACTCCAGCACCACCATCAAGGATTCCCTTTAGAGTTAATCCCTTGGTAGTAATGGGGAGGGTTGCATTAGATTCGTCACCTTCAAAGTACTGTCCCAACTTGTTCACAGGTATTTCCACGACCGAATCTTCATCAAAGTTGGGTTGTAGATCCCAATGCTCCCCTTCATCTTGAAGCGTGTCGGGTCTATCCATATTTGCAAATTGTGGTAACCCCGCCTTTAGTTCTCCATTGAGAAATGCCCGAAGAGCTAAGAATAGCTCAGGATCTCCGTATAATTTGGATATGATCGTGGTTCTGATCTCGGAGGACATGAAATCCATTAGCTTAGACACATTCAACGGTACTTTTCGAGACATCGCCCCTTGACTAGGGACTGGTGAAGATGGAATCACTTCCTCCTCGATGGGATCAGGCATTCTCTCACTAAACATTCTTTCAAGCAAAAAGGGTGTTTGCCCACTTCCTGATGTTCTATCCTCACTTTCTTCTCGAATGATACTCGGTATAGCTAACGGTTTATGGTTCCGGTGAGGCTGAACTTGCGTAGGAAACACTGTGTCTGGAATTTTGATTTTTCTCGGGTTTGGCTCCAGTTCTCTTTGTGTTTCTTCCACCAAACCCCTTAAGTGTTGCACTTGTTCAATCTCCTCAACTGGGTTTGGGTAAGTTCCAATCTTTTTCTTGAGGGTTTTTGGCCCACGTGGCTTGTCTTGGGGAGTCTCGGCAGTCAGTTTGGGTGGTCGAGAGGGCATTAACTGACTTGGTTGTGGGACCGAGGAAGTTTCCTTCTGTTTTTTCTTATTTATGTACTCGCTTGATTCTCCTTCATTGAGCTCCCGAGTGGGTTCCTCCCTTAAGGTAGTGGCTTTGGTCCCCATGGTTTCTATTGAATCGGAATCATCTTCAGGATCATTCATATACACGGGGTCGTCTCCCGTCCCTATGTTAGTCTTTGAACTGGGCTTGGAGCTCGTGGCATTAAGCGATCTCTTTCGTCGTGTTTTCTTTTTCTTTCCCTGAGTGATTGATGCAGTATCCCTCTCTTCGAGAATGTAGTTTTGATTTTGAAGCATTGACCGTGTAACTACATTCGCGGGTACAACAACGGGTATGGTTCTTCGTGCTTGGTTGGTGACCTCAACCAAATTCAATGGCGTAATCTTGGGTGCATTAGGATTATGTGGACATTGAGCGATCAAATGATCTATGCCACAACGATTACATGTAAGTACCGGCATTCCCGATGTGCTCCCTTGATTTGGTTGCATCTGAGTAGCGATCTTTTGTAACCTATTAGGGCACTCCGCTACACGATGCGGTCCACCACAATCATAGCATTGAAGAGGTGGTCTCCTCGCCAAGGTATTAAGGTTTTGCCCTCTTGTGGCGAGAGCAGCCGCTTGATATACAGGCTTAACTTGCCCGAAATGATCCTCCATGTAGTACTGGGGAATCATTTCAAACGTATCAATCCCGTATGGAGCAGTAGGGTCTATCTCCTCTTCATAATCCCCACATGCACTATGTGACTCACAACCCATCTGGTTTATTGGGGTAATCCTTGGTGGATGTGGAGGTTGTGGTCCTAGCACTGGCGGTGGTAACGGCACAGACTGGACTACATTCGGATTCCTTGGAACTATGTGCTGTGACGGTTGCTCGATAGGTTGTGCAGCTATTAGCGCGGGTACTTGAGGTGTGTTTGACCAAGCTAGTGGTGCCTGGTTTGCCAACATTCGCTTAAGTGTTAGGCAATCTTTAGATTGATGGCCATACTTACCACATGCATTGCAATTCCCATTGAATTTGACTCTAAATGTGGGACATTCACTCGTGCTATGTGGTCCTAAGCACACCGAACACCATTGTTGCTCTCTTCTTGGGTACATATGGCTATTCTGAGGAGCTCGATTACCCCTAAAGTATTCTTGGAGGCTTAGTAAGGTCGGTCACAGACATTTCAGATATCTTGGGCTCCTTGGCAATTGGTTTTACCGTCATTGGCTCGTGCCCAGATACTTGCGAACTAACGGATTTTGTTTCTGAAGACACCTTTTTACCTGCAATCATCAAGTTGTCTTCTAACTGGATTGCATTGGCAGTGACTGCTTCCCACGTTGTAAGACCTCTAATGACTAGGCCATTGTAAATGTCCTCGTGGCGCAATCCTCGGATGAATCTATCGAGGAGTTGGTTGTTATTAAAGCGCTCGTCGGGAGTGCAACGAGAATTTAGATGCTTCAATCGACTTATAAAGTCTCTCACTGACTCCCCTTCCTCGCGTTCAGCTTTTTGGAGTTGAGATGCTACTCCCCAAAGCACACCCTCACGTATGTATTCTTTCAAGAACAATCTCTTGAGAGTGGGGTAGTGAGTACGCTCTTCAACCCTTAAGGTTCGATACCAATCTCCGGCCTTCCCACTCAAGGTTAAGCCTAAGGCTTTACACTTATGCAGCTCATTGTGCTCTTCCAAGGAATCACACACGTGTTCAAAGACCTCAATGTGCTTCCTAACATCCTCGTTACCACTGAAGTTTTGAGTGAGCTTAGCCACTTGTACTGCCTTGCTTCTAGGTTCTCTCTCAGGCATACCCCGCATGTTTTCTGCAATGGATCGTCCGATCGTCTGAGCAAATGCTGCGAGATCACCTAAGTGAGCAGGCATAGTTGGTGGAGGCACTTCTGGGATAGCCTGGCTGATAGGAGTTGGCATTGGTCTGAGTAGGTTGGCAAATGACGTAGAATATGATATGTGACTAGGCCTAGCTCCCCTTGGATAATGGTTATGATAAGGCGGTCGTGGAGCATACGCCATTGGCATACTAAGAGGCGTAGGAGCTACCTGAGCATGAGTAGCGATAGGTACATAGGGTCGATAGGCACTGGCACGCACTGTTGTAGGTACTGTTCCACTAGGTAGCGGTGTCGTACTAACTACAGCGGTAACAGGTGCACTTTCAGCTATGCTCATCATTGGGGTAGGCATTGCAGATTCCCTAATGGAAAGTTGAGCCAAGGTTGGAAAGCTAAAGTTACTGCTCGTGGGCTCAACTTGCATTGAAACTCCAGGCGAAACAACATATGAAGGGTCTATGGGACTCACCGAGGGAGTCTCCAATTGTGATAGGGTTGGTTGTTTGGCCTTGCCTGTATCCAAGAATCTCATAGGGCCAGTGGAACCTAAGTTCACTCCCCTATTTTGCCTCTCAATTTGGATAATTCTATGAATAACCTCACATATCATTTGCTGCTGCTCTTCTAGATTAGTGGCGCTAGATGTAGATCGTAGGACTTCTAACCAACCTACATGGTATGTGTAACCCGTGTATAGGTCCGTTAGAGTCTCTGTGTGTAGATCATATTCCCAATTTTCATTGAGAAATACCCCATCCAGACTTGGTGTGCCAAACGGTTCTCTTGAAGTGGACGCAATGTCACTTCTTATGGATTGGCTTCTAGGGACCTCTACTTTAGGAAGAGCATCGGAATGTGGTAGCTCAGTAGGGCCCTCATTGAACAAAGTCGGTAGAATATCCACATGGACACTCTTTGGGAGGGTAGGGTCTACATAAGATGTGAATGGCGAATCCACTACCCCTCCTTCCTCATTTACTTCGCTTGTTGCATGCTCAGAGCGTGTAGCTCTACTAAAGGTCTCGATTAGACGACTAAACATGCTAGATTCAGGTTGTGGGGCCCACACTGGCATGTTTTGGCTTGTCTCCTCAGGGTTCTTGGTAGGGTGTCCTTCCATGGCTTCTGAGTCAGAGGACGAGTCACTATCCACTATTCGAGGATCTTGGGTTGCACTCCCTTGGGTTCCAGCCGAAGGCCAAGATGCCAACGTGGAGGGATGGTGTGAGCCTGCGTAGACTGAAACGCTTTCTAGTGGTTCAGGCTCTAG
Source organism: Cibotium barometz (assembly GCF_041138505.1). Classification (NCBI taxonomy): domain Eukaryota; kingdom Viridiplantae; phylum Streptophyta; class Polypodiopsida; order Cyatheales; family Cibotiaceae; genus Cibotium; species Cibotium barometz. Next base: position 47,434,253 of record NC_141087.1, read on the forward strand.
CACCCGACCAGAACGTAGATGCATGTGACGTGGGTACCCTACGTGCGTTGGTAACTACCCTTGAAGCCCACACAAGTGGTTTCTTGGGTATTTTGCACCTCGTTTTTACTTGTTTTTAGATTGTTTTTAACTCGTTTTTGACCCCCTTACTTACGGTCGAACTTGGACTAGGGCGTGTGATAGCTCGAAACGAGCGTATCGTTTAAAGGGTCCTAGTGTGCTTTACAGCACCGTGTTCGCCTATCTAGAGCTCCTGTAGTCCTCAAAATAGTCCGTTTCCTTTGGGGGGAAGGGGCAAAAGCCTATTTGCTTGTGGAGGAAAGGGTGAGGGCTTTATCCCACATGCTCACTTTACTCCTTGGGGAGTGGGCTACATATAGGGCACGACTTCCCATAAGCTCTCACTTGAGAGAAAGCTATGGAGGCTCACTCTCCTATATATATATATCAAAAGACCGAGACCGAGACCGAGGCCGGGGCCGGGGTCGGGGTCGGGGTCGGGGTCGTGGGTCGTGGGTCAATTGGGGTTCTTTCTTTTCAAAAAATTTTTCTCCAATTAGAAAAGCTTTCCTCTCCACACGTTTGGTTCTTTCTTTGAAAATAAAATTTAATTTTTTCTTTTTTCTTTTTTATAATTTTTTTATTTTTTATTTTCTGTTTTTTTTTTGTGAGATAAGTTTTCTAGGGTTTCCTTAGGGTTCAGCCTTGGCCGCGGTGCAGTTCGCACACACAGCACAGATCTGGGGATTCAGAAATCCCTCTCACACGCAGAAACCAGATAACAGAACGTACGCCTACACGCGGAGCGAAAATATAACAAAAGAAACAGGGATACAGAAGACAAATTGCAGAAACAGAGATTGAAAACCACAGAAACACCTCAACAGCAACACAGACGCCTTTCCTGCAGTGTAGATTAAACTTCACGCAGCAGCCAAGCTGCAAACTGGAGCTTGGTGCAGGGCAACTCCCCGGCAGCGGCGCCAAAAATGTGCGCTTTTGCTGCACAGGTCGTAGCTGGGGACTTGCCAGACACCGTATGCGAGCCACGAATGGCTACAAGCATACAACCAGGGAAGGAAGCTCAAAACAGAATGCAAAAAGGTGTGTCACTCACCGCTTAACTGCCGCCTTGAAGGATTCCCGCGTCGCAGTCGTGAAGGAGGAGCCGCCGTCACCGCTCTACCGCCTCTCCGCCGCCGTGCCGCTACACAGTGCTCGATCACTCTCTCTCTCTCTCTCTCTCTCTCTCTCTCACACACACACACACACGCAGGAGAAGGAAACCAAAGAGATAAGGCAAGAGCACTCTCGTATTCACAACACCTGAGAATGAGGATTTTAGGGTTACATTTGACTCATATAGGTGACTTGGCCGTTCACACTTGGGCGCCCATACATGGCCGGCCGACCTTAACCCTTATCCTACTGATATCCAAGGTGCGCCTCTCATCGGCGATCACCCAATCCCTTTATCCTTAACATATGGTGCCGACAAGCCCGGCCCATGACTCAGAATATTTAAATTAATGACGTAAAACATAGTGCGTCCGCCATGGGTTAACACATGTGAAAAAGGGGCCTACCTTAAAGGTCTCCCCTCTCCTTATTACCAAGGTGTCAAAAATGCATCATTTTTTTAAAATATCTCTTTTTTTTAGTAATATCTTTTAATTTTTAACTAATAAATCTTGTACTCAGTCAACTCTTTATCTTATGTGAGCATTTACTCATTTTTGGATATTTTCTTTTATTCTTTGGATTTATCTTATCCCAACACTAGGATTAATCCTATTGGCCCATAGGAATCTTAATTGGACTATAATCCAAATTTTTTTGAAAATCTAGACCCTTAGGCTAAGGTCTCTTATATCATTTTTAATTGATTCCTAATGCACATTGGAGAATTTATTTTGAACTTCTGTTTCAGGAAAATATATTTCAGATATTAAGAGAATTTTTATATCCAAAAATATCTCAATATTGAATTACCTCTCTCTAGAATTTTTCTTCTCTCTAGGAAAAAACAAGAAAAAATAATATTTTCTTGCATTGTGAAATAGGAAATGATTACAAAGGATTGAGGTAAAAGCTTATTCATTATTCAGGTTGAGGAGGAATCTTACATCTAGGGCATAGAGCTGCAGTGTGGGTACGGATGGTGGACTTCGATGTCGTAGTAGAGGAACTGTCGTGGGCATTCGAGAGAGAGAGAAAGAAAGAAAGAAAGAAAGAAAGCTGTTTTTTTTTTTTGAAAAACGATCCTTCTATTAGTTAATGAGAAAACGCCATAAGGCTACAAAGCTCACCTCACAAGGAGGGATAATAAACACTGAACACCTGAGCTCCACCCCCTGTGGCTGGCCGCTCTCTGGGGGGGGCTACCTAGTAGTACATGCGGGAGGTGAGAAGAGCCAAACTGGAGGCCTGTACTGCCAAATGACATCCTCGCCTCTCGCAATGAGGAAAGGAAGTGCGGAGGAACGCCTTGCGGCGACCTCTCATGCGATCCGAGTCGCCTTGAAGTTTCCCCCAGTGTCCTCTCAAGGTGTGAATGATGTCCACCCAGAGGGCCTGTATGACCTCCGCCGGTGGAGTCGCTTGGCGGTCCATGGCCTCCCTACATCGGGCTCTCCATATGTGCTAAGCCGTCATGCTGCTGATCATCTCCCATCTGTGCCCGTCCCCCTCCTGGGAGACTGCCGAAGAGAAGTCTGGCGTCGGAACCACCGCCATCGCCCTGTCAGAAACCTGGATGGTCACACTGCCAGGGACGTCCTCGTATCCAAGGGCCGGGCCGCTGTCTGTGGCCCAAGTCACCGCACCCCACGTCACCATCATCTCACCTGGCGAGCCTGCAAAAACCATCCTGAGAGCGTGCTGCCAGACCTGTTGTGCCTGTGGGCAATCCCATAAGCAGTGCCGCTGCGACTCCTGTGCATGGCCGCACCGAGGGCAGGACGCTGGGTGTCTGCCAAAAGCTAGCGAAGCCCCAACAGCCAGTCCTCTATGCGCTGTAAGCCAGAGAAAAAGCGTCACCTTTCGGGGCCGGAAGCTGGCCCAAAGGCGCTGCCAGAAGTCCCTAAGGAAGGCAGGGGAGAGCCCCTGTCGCCGCCGCCGGGGTGCCCGCTATCCTGTGCCTCTGGGTCCGCCGCCCCAGCCTCGCTGTGTACTGAAAAAAGAGGATGCCTGGGCTGGTAGGGGCCGAGTAGGGATCTCGCCAAAGCCACTCACCTGGATCCCACTGAAGGCGAATAAGAGGCTTGCTGTTCCAAGCCCATAATCTCCAAGAAAGGTCCTCCCCTATCGAGGCCGGTGAGGGGTCTACATGCCACTGTCTTTGATGAAAGCCGACCACCCGCACCCTCTGAAAAATACAACCCTGGAGCTCATCCAAATCTAGTCGGGTCCTCTGAAGCTGGCCTCCCTCTCCCACCTCGAAAGTGAGTGGGGCGACTCTCTCTGCTGAGCCGCAGACTGCTAGAAGGATCTCATGCCGAGTGAAGACGCCCATCCACTGTGGAGGTGGAGGGTCCTGTACTAGAGTCCGCCACTCCCAGGGATGGCCGCCTCAATGTCCTGCCTCATCAACTCTCTGCCCCTCATCCCGCTGAGTCTCCTCTCCTGAGCCTCTAGAGGCAGTTGCTGAAAACATATCCAGTCGTCTAGGGACTGGGCTGGGCCGGAGCTCAACGGGCCCCACGACACGTGAGATCGCGATCCAACCATATGACCACTGGGAAGTCGGATCAAGGGGTTCCAGATCAATGGCTGCCTCAGGCGCTCCTCATCGGTGCCCGGGGGAGTCTGGAAGAGTGACGGCCTCAGATGCTCCCAGGCCCTCAGAAGGCTAGCTGCAAAACGCTCCTCGAAGCCAAGGCCCACTCCTCTGGATCGTTGCTCTGTAAAGATCCACCTGATGCTGGGGGTCCAGGGGCCGCTAAGAGAAGGAGTGCGGCTGAGAATCCTGGAAACAAGAAACTCCTTCCACGGCTCAGCGCCTGGTAGGAGGCCACGAACCACCAACTTGCCAAGCAAAGCTCGGCTTTGGCAAATAGGATCAACTATGCCCAGGCCGCCTCTCTCCCTCGGCTGAGTGATCACAGCCCATGCCACCTTGGCCCTGGCGGGCCGCCCGTCGCCACCGGACCAAAGAAAGTTCCTGATGAGCCTCTGTACCTGGCCAATGCACGCCCGAGAGAAGGCCCAGCAAGAAGTGATGTACCACATGGTAGCAAGCAGAACCTGGTTGGCCACAACCACTCGGCCAGCCAGAGATAAACGAGCGGTACTCCAATACAGAAGCTTCTTCCGAATGCTCAGAAGAAGGGGGGCTATCTGCTGCTCCGGAGATATGTCAATGCCCACATAGCATCCCAAATAGCGCACTGTAGTGCCGGGGGGCAGCCAGTGAAACCCATCAACTGGCCTCCAAGTCGGGGGGGGCACAGAACTGACCCACAACCCACACGACTCGTGCCAGTTGATCAAAGCGCCCGAAGCTCTGCAAAACCTGTCCATGGCTGAGGCGAAGCCTCCTCCCCTCCGTGAAGATAGACAGCAGTGTCATCCGCAAACTCCGAGTCTAGGAGCTCCTCCGAGGTACGGATGGGGAGCTGGAGGCCCCGCAAACCTGTATCCTGTGCCGTCAAAAAAGTGCTCATGGCCTCTGCCACAAAAAGAAAAAGAAAGGGCGCCAAGAGGCACCCCTGCCGCACCGAGCACGAGAGCTGGAACCTCTCTCCGCGCACGCCCTGTATCAGCACCTGGCTATGAGCCGATGTGTAGAGTGCAGAGACCCCACGGATCCACTGAGGGGGGAAGCCCATCCTCTCCATAGTGCCTTCCAGGAAGGCCCAGTCCACCCGATCATATGCCTTCTCGAAGTCGAGAAGGAGCACAGCCAGATCCTCCTGCCGAAATCTAGCCAAAGCCGTAGCCTCCCAGAAAGAGAAGATGTTATCCAGGATGCTCCTATCCTGGATGAAGCCTGTCTGCGTGGAGTGGATGATGTCCGGAAGGTGAGGCTGAAGCCGCCTGCTGATCGCCTTAGCTAGGACCTTGTAGGCCGTGCCTAGCAAGGTGATCGGTCTCCACTGTCTAATCTCCAATCTGTCTCCTCCCACTTTGGGGATCAAGTGAATCAGCCCCTCTGCCATGCTGTCCGACATGTCTCCGACTCCATAATCTCCTGGAATGCCAATCTGAAACTCCTATGCAAGAGACCCCAGTACCTCTGGAAGAAAGCCACCGAGAGACCGTCCTCTCCTGGGCATTTGCCCCGAGGAAGTGCCTGAAGAGCCTCCTCCAGTTCCGTATCCGAGAAGGGGGAGAGAAGGGAGTGCTGCAAATGGGCCGGCACAACCGGTCTCGTGAAGCTCCAGACTGCCTCCCGAGCCTCTCTCACCCTGTCATTTGCTGGCTCAACAGAGAGCAGATCCCTGTAAAAATCGGTGGCTATCGCCCGAACCCTGGGGGGATCCACCACTACCTGGCCATCAGCCTGCCGAAGACGCCTGAGGCCCTCTCGTCTGAAGCGAGGCCCTGTCGCCTCAGAAATCTGGAGTCACTTTGTCTCCAGCCTGTCTCCAAAAAGAAGCCTGAGCATGGAATCGGAACTCCACCCTCCTCTCCTCGATGGATCTGATCTCTGTGCGAGCTGACTCCATCTGCTCTAAAATCCAAGGGCTCGTAGGATCCCTCTCCTGGAGTCTCTGAAGGGAAGCTAGACTCCTCCGCAAGCTCCTCTCGTGCTCTCTGAAAGCCTCCAGACGGTCCAGGGCAGCCTGTCTGAGCATCCTACTGATCTCCTGCAAACCCCTGGCAAGATCGCTGGCTGCCGATCCTCTCCTGAACTGAAGCTCCTGCCAGACCTGCTCAACTCTGGTCGCAATCTCAGGCTCCTCTAAGAGACAATCTGGAATCCGGACACTCTGGCCTCGCTCTCCTCTCGTAGGGTCCTCGATCTGGAGAAGCACTGGAAAGTGGTCTGAAAACGAGGAGCCTGCAAGTATACCCACAGTGCCACCTCTATCACAAGCCCACTCATCAATGTAAAACCTGTCAATGCGGGAAAGGTTAACCCCTGTGGCCCGTCTATCCGAGCGCGAGAAAGATAAACTCCCCTGCAACGTGCCAAACTCCGAGAGAGTCCACGGATCCTGGCCTCTCACCTGCAGCACTAGTTCCTCCCAGGCAGCGAGCTCCGGCCCATGAATGGTCTCCTGGCTGCCCCCCATCCTGTCCTCTGCATCCTCCAGCATGTTGCAATCCCACCCTAGGCACCAATGGTCTGCCATGGGGAGGGACTGCCTAATGGTGCTCCAGAACTCGGCTCTCCCGGTCGCCCCATTAGGGGCGTAGAAGTTGAGGAAGCCAATGCGGTCTTCCCCAACCCGAAGGATGATCCACTGCGCTCGACCCTGGACCAGAGTGCCAGAATCCACAACCTCGGATAGAAGCTGCTCGCTGACTGAGATGCATACTCCACCCTGGTTCCCCTGGGAGCCATATGCCGGTGACCAAAAAGTGTGACTCCTGCCTGGCAAGATCTTCCCGCAGGTGCGGGTACGCCCGGCAGAAAGGTGGTGTTCCTGAATGAAAAGGATATCTATGGGTCCTCCAACGAGAGCCCTCTGGATCTCTTGGCGGAGTCTGCCCCGACCAATGTAGCAGCGATGTCCACCAAGACCCTGGATGTTCCATGAGAGGATCCTCATGGATGAGCTATGGCAAGTGAAGCAGCCGCCACTGGCTCACCCCTCTCAGCCGGCCCGGATGATCTGCCCTCCACTCTGAGAGTCTTGGGCGCCGGCTTGGAGGGAGAATAGTTACTGTCTGTCCAGGTGCGGAGTCTCTCCAAAAAGAGGGTGACCTGTCTCTGTCTCCAGCCCCACTCCGTCTTCGCCCTGTTCAGGGCATAGGCGTGAGACCAATCCTCTGCATATATGTATCTAAAGGTAGGCTGCACCCTCGGGGCGGCATGGAGGAGAATCAGTAGCACCGCCTCAACTGAGGTGTGGACCGGATCCGCCCGCCAATCTCCTATACCAAACAAGCTCATGCGGGCTGAGTGTAATCGGGTCTGCAATAGGTCCGTGAGCCCCAAGTCACTGAAGTGGTGAGAAAACTCCAGTATCTGATCACGCAAAACTTCCTCTACAGAGTTGCAATCCCATGCTGTATCTGGGGCAACACTGAGAGGAAAGGAGAAGGCCACCATGCTGCTCACCACATTGAAGGAGAACGAGAGGGATGGCACACCACGCAAACTCGCAAGGGTGCGACCAGTGTCTCGAACGGGCCAGCATCCAGTTGGGAACACCTGAAAAAACCGTAATCCACTGGGAGCCCCATCACTCGCGGGGGGCCCCCAGGGGAGGTCGGAGAGAACTCTGTGGCAGGCGAAGCTAGGATCGCCATCTCCACCGGCCCGGAGTGGCGGTGGAACAGCCGCTGGACTGAACTCTGGCCTACCCAGCTGCGCTGCCCCGGGGCAGTGGGTGGTCTGGCGGAGTATCATGGAGAGGCCGAGGGAGGGATGGTGGCTCGCGGAGAGGAGGGGGGAGAGCGAGGAGAGGATGGAGAGGCATCTGCCAGAGGATAGGTGTCAGGGGGGGCCGCCGGGGGAGGCGGGAGGGGGGGAGAGGGGGGGGTGGAAGGAGTGCTCTCCGAGTGAGGGGAAGAGGAGCCGGGGGTCGCAGTGTGCGGCCCGGGATCCTCAGGAATCTGCTCCATGGAGGGGGTGGGGCCCCCCGCGGGGGGAGGCGGGAGCGGGGTCTCCACGTGGGGGGCTCCACCGGAGGCCTCAATGGGCACTGAGTCTGAATCCTCGTCCATCGGGGTGGGACCTGTTGGCCGCCTATCCCTGACTGGAGCATAAGTGCGGGTAGGTGCCTGGACGCCAGCCGGAGTCACCTGTCCGCTAGCCTGTGCTGCCTGCTGGCGTCGGCGACGGTCCCTGCGGGTCGGGCGTTTCCACCGCCGGTGAACCTCCTGCCATCCGCCAGCCTCCTAGGTCTGCGCGGCATCCTCCGCCGGGGCCTGCTCGTCAGATGATGGCGCCTGCTGAGACGAGCCAGGGATGTCCGGTCTCTGAGGTGGATGGCCACCCCTCGGGCCTCCTGAAGGGGGTCCAGAGGTGGCAGTGCGTGGAGGATGAACCTCCTTGCGGGGACAGGCGCGTGCGAGGTGGCCCATCTCCCGACAGATGTAGCACTGGCCGGGGAGGCCCGAATACTCCACGCGCTATATCAGATGTCCTCCAGAAAGACAAGGGAGGAGGATCGTCTTCGGGAGGGACTCCGGTGACGGAACCACAACACGAATGGCCGGGAGTCCTGCTGCCCGAGCTATCACTGAAGCCGCTGTCTGAGGCGTCTCCACCACCTGTCCGAACGCCTTGCCAATGGATGACAAGAGGGGCAAGTACTCCCTGCGGAGTCCAGGAAAGCAAATAGTGATGGGGAAAGCTGTCGCGCCTGCTAGCGGGTCAGAAGCGGGGTCGAAACCGTGAGTCCATCGCGCCAGGAACGCCCGGGATGAGTGGAGGGCAATGGGGCTCCGAGCCAGCACCATCTGAGCTGCTTGGGGGGACTCGAAATCCACCTGGTAGTAGCCACGTCCCAAAAAATCGACGCTGACGATCTTGGCAGGCACGCCAACGAGGCTGCCTTGCAGAAGGTCGCGAAGCTCTCTCCGCATCGGACGGCTACTCACTATCTTGCAGACCAAGGAGGAGGCCTCAAGAGCGGATACTGTGGAAACAAACAACTGATGATCTGCAGCTGTGAACTCCAGACAGAGACCGGAATCGGCAGGGGTAGTCGGAGCGGCTTCCATGGAGTCCTCCAGAGGGAAAAGGCCAGAAACCGGGGTCACCAACGGGAGGGACACAGCCCTACGAGGAAACGGAGAGGCGGAAGGTTAGCGGATAGCGGGGGCGGGGCGGGGGGAGCGGAGCGGAGGCGGGGGAACTAGCGGTGGGGGGAGGGGCGAGACGGAAGGGGAGGTGAGGGAGAAGGCGGGGGGGAAGAGCCGCGCAGCGGAAGAGAAGGCGGGGGGGGGGGGGGGGGGGGGGAAGAGATGGCGGGGGAGAGAAGCGAGGCGGAGGAGAAGGCGGGGGGGGAGAGATGGCGGAGGAGAAGGCGGGGGAAGAGAAGCGAGGAAGGAGGCGGGGGAGAGAAGCGAGGAAGGAGGCGGGGGGGGGAGAGATGGCGGGGGAGGAAACGAGGAAGGAGGTGGAGGAGGAGAAGGCGGGGGGGGAGAGATGGCGGGGGGAGAAGGCGAGGAAGGAGGCGGGGGGGAGAGGGGGGTGCGCGACGGCGAGAAGCAGCGGGAGGGGGAAGAGGCGGCGCTCGCAGGGGTAGATCACGACAGTGTAAGGTTTTTAGAAAGAAAGCTGTATTAACGTCTACTAGAGGCCGAACTCGACTTATGAGACAAATCAATGTCTTTTGGATGTCCAGAAATAAAAGGACAAAATGAACATGAAATAAAGTATGAAAGTACTGAGCTAGTGGGGGGGGTGATGAATGGAGCACTACTGCTAGAGGCTCAGTATGCAACCTATATGTGTAGGGTATACAAGAATGCAATGCAGATCTGTCTAGCTTCAACCAGTACCATAATGGGGGGTGTAATATGTGATACATAAGCGATGGTGAGGCAAAAATACCTCGGAGCATGATCTCCGGGTGTGAGTGTAAGTGAGCTAGCCGCTCCTGGATATGGTGCTAATGTCGAGCCCGTATCTCTGTGATCTCCCTCTGATGTAGTCTGGGAGTCTGGTAGCTTGGTGTTCTCGGTCTCCGTCTAGCTCGGAGGTCCGCAGCGCGCTGAAGTGTAACCTCCTCCTGTGTCAGGGTAGGCACTGGGATAGATCTCTGAAAGAAATCAGTGAGCTGGAGCTGTCGCCCACCTCTCCCTGTGGTATGAGTCCGTATTAGTGTCTCTCTGTGGTGCTGTGTCTCTAACAAGAACTGGCCAAATTTGCGCTGGTCTGCGGACTCCATGATCTAGCGGAGTGAGGGATGTCTACTGAAGATGGTGGTGTATCTCTCTCTAATGACACTATATGCTCTGCATTTGCATATATAATGTTGCTCACTCTTAATCTCCTCTTGGCATAATCTGCATATCCTCTCTGCTCTGGGGATCCGTGCTACCCTACCTGGCTCAATCTCAAGCTGGTGTGATGACACTCTGAGCTGGCCAATCGCCACTCGGGCACTGTGAGGCATGTACACATCCATGTATCCAGGTCTCTGTATGAATCCATCCGCTGAGATACGCATAAACTGATCTTTGTAGTATAGCATCTTCGGCGGTAGAGGCTTCTTGATAGCTTCATCAACTGCTGAGAATAATTACGTTGAGGTGCTACTGACACCAAAAAGAAATGAATATAGCCAACAGCAGTATGATAGACTGGGTGTAATCCAAGTCTCGAGTGTATCGTTGCCATAAATCCTGCCGAAGGACTCTGTTCCTCTCACTGTGAGAGAGTTGGATGTGTGGTGTATGTATATCATACTGGAAAGGTGGCAGGTGATCTATGTCGAGACCATGCTGAGTGAGCCACTGTATCATCTGTGAATACCATGATCTCCTATCTCCACTCTCTGTGCGAGCTACCTGGACGCCTCAAAAGCTCTATGTGAGAGTCGATCTGATGGCATATCTCTGATCCTCCGTATGAAGCAGATCGTCTGGAAGAGGACCTCTACTAGCATAGGAGATGCAGCAAACTCCGTGTTGGGCACAAACTCATAATGCTTCATTGTTTATAAAATGAAAGTACATTCTCTTTTTGTAGGTGCAAGGTCTTATCTTTTGAATCACACAAATCACAAGTACTAATGGGAACATGACACATAGCACATACTTATCTTATCCAGATAAGAGGACATTCATATCTAACAGGTGTTCACAAACTTATAAATGAACAAGGTGGTCATACACATTTAGCCCTTTTAGAGGCTTTACACATGGACACATGTAGATACACAAACACAGTTATATAAGCACACAATGGACACACGTGAAGCTCCGAAATACCCAACACCATTGGACATGCACCAAAGGTCTATTCACTGAAAGTCGTAAGTGCTAGGATGTGACACCCATGATCTCAACAGGGGGGGGGGGGGGGGATTGATGTCCCACTTCCTCTCCTAGAGGCCCATGATGTAGACTCTTTGGACGAAAGTGGGAATAGTACCATCAAAGATCTATCATGAGTGGGTGAGGCTCCTATGGGGACCAACCTCCTATGGAGAACCCCCGTCTTGAAGGACTCCATCCAGGCATCATCCTCATCAAAGGATAGGATAGAGAGTACCACACAGTAAACCAAACCAAATTGGGTACAATCTCCCCTCTCAAGCGTGTAGCTCCACTTCCACGACTTAAGTATTTTGAGACACATTTACACCTATACATTAATCTTGTGTTAACCTGCACATTCCATTAAAGTGAATCCTGCACAAATTAAATTAAACATATTTTTGTAATTCATTAAAAAAAATGAATAAATATATACTTGTAAAACAGTCCTCCCGTTTGAGGAAGCAATTGTAAAACAGTTCTCTCGTTTGAGGAAGCAATTGTCCTCAATTGCGTAAGAAAAATGTTAAGAGAACAAGATTGTTGATGTCATAGCCTGCAAGGTAAACTTAGAGGTCTGAACATGGCTCAGAGGCACAAAGGCATGGCTCAGAGGTTCTTATGGATATGGAATACCAATCAAGAAAACTCGTGCGACACCAAAGTTGGTGATCATCACACTGATTATCAAATCAAGAAAACATGTACAAAAATGATCATCATCTTCACACCACCTCACAATCCACCAGCCATACGACACCTCAATCGGTACCCTCGTATAGTGCGACACGTCAATCGGTATCCTCATACATCTCATGCAATGCGACATCTCAATCGGTATCCTCGCACTTCTCGTTGCTATACTCAGACGCTATCCACGTTAGTTAATTAAACAATTAATTGAACACATCAGTTAATCCTAACGTCGTCTTGAGATATAGATAACCCATAAATAATCAAATACAGCCATACACATGTTTGCCAGGCGTAAGTATCCAGAGAATCACCTCTCCATACGAGCCAACTGAAACAAACAGTGAAAGCAGCCACACACATGTTTGCCAGGCGTAAGTATCCAAGGAATCACCCCTCAATACGAACCAACAATGGAGGTATGTATACATATTCGCCTTCTTTTATAACAACTTTTTCATAAGTTTTTCTATAATCTCATTTCAACCTAATAATGTAATTACTAAACCTTACATTAAGATTAGTTCAAGCTCAATAAAATAAATGAAATTTCTAGATAGAGAAAAATTATGTCGGAATTTAAGTTTCACAGGGAGCTGGCACTCTGCCTCAAACTTTTATTCTGAAGAAAGTAATGTATAAAATTAATCTGGTGGTATGGGACATCAGATTGCTTTCATATACTTACTCCAGACGCATTTATGTCTTCTATCTTTCTACCATCCTATGTTTGTATGTACAACACGACTATGTGGTATGGGACACATAGGCTCGTCTTACATACATTCATTTGATTGATTCACTGCATATTAGATCTAGTCTTTCACACCAATCATAAAGCCATCCTCTCATGCGTTTATGCTACCGTATATCGGGGACGCCCGTATATGGTATGCTTTTGTGTCCTCACTGTTTGTTTCAGTTGGTTCGTATGGAGGGGTGATTCCCTGGATACTTACGCCTGGCAAACATGTGTGTGGCTGCCTTCATTGTTTGTTTCAGTTGGTTCGTATGGAGGGGTGATTCCTTGGGTACTTACGCCTGGCAAACAGGGGTATGGTTGTATTTGATTATTTATGGGTTATCTATATCTCAAGACGACATTGGGATTAATTGATGTATTCAATTAATTATTTAACTAACGTGGATAGCGTCTAAGTATAGCAACGAGAAGTGCGAGGATACCGATTGAGGTGTCGCACTGCATGAGATGTACGAGGGTACCGATTGACGTGTCGCACTATACGAGGGTATCGATTGAGGTATCGTATGGTTGGTAGATTGTGCGGTGGTGTAAAGATGATGATCATTTTTGTATATGTTTTCTTGATTTGACAATCAGTGTAATGATCACCAACTTTGGTGTCGCACGAGTTTTCTTGATTGGTATTCCATGTCCATAAGAACCTTTGAGCTATGCCTTTGTGCCTCTGAGCCATGTTCGGACCTCTGAGTTTACCTTGCATATTATGACATCAACAATCTTGTTCTCTTGACATTTTTCTTACGCAATTGAGGACAATTGCTTCCTCAAACGGGAGGACTGTTACAAGTATATATTTATTCATATTTTTTTGATGAATTACAAAAATATGCTTAATTTAATTTATGGAGGATTCAGTTTAATGAAATGTGCAAGTTGGTACAAGATTAATGTATAGGTGTAAATGTGCACAAAGTCATTTTTTGTAACAAGGCCCATTAGCAATTTTATTTGGGCAAAGGTTTTTATATGTACAAACCTTAGGAGATTTCATACGGTTAAAAATGTGTAAAGCAATACCCCAAAAGTGGGAGAAGGAAGCCCAATATGTACGCTCATCTATTCTTAGCTCCTTGGGCTATTTTTATTAATAAAATTCTCAAAATACTCAAGTCATGGAAGTGGAGCTACACGCTTGAGGGGGGAGATTGTACCCAATTTGGTTTGGTTTACTGTGTGGTACTCTCTGTCCTATCCTTTGATGATGATGATGTTATTTTATTTCCTTTTCTTAATGTTATGTTACGTTATTTGATTTTAATTTAAATTCAAGACTTTGTTTTAATAATTGATGTATTTTATGAGTGTTTAATTATTTCTTCTCAAGAAGTACAAAAAGGGTTTCCGTGACAGAATCCCTGATTAAGTGAGCATTTAGGGCATCATTAGCAGCATCACAGAATTACCATCAACATCAGCATCATCAACAGAACCATCAGTATCACCATCTACAGCATAGGAGGGCTTGGCACCCTGTCGACAGCCAGCAGAAGGCCCAAGCAGCAGGTGGCCAAGTGATAGGCACGTAGGCAGAAGTGTGGACAGCACAGTACAGGAAGCGCATCATTTACAAGGGGATTTATCCATGAAGGTTGTCCAGTACTGGCCGACAGCTCCTGTAGCTGGCCGACCAGCCTCCTTAGCATATATAAAAGTATGGGACATCATTTTCAGAAGTCAAGTCATTTCTATCATTCATTGATCATAGAAGTTATTAGTAGGAGAGTATGTAGGGCCAGAAGTCAACCCCTTTGGGGCTGACCAAGGGCCTCAAGCCATAAGCAACCTTTTTGTACCATATAATACAAAGAAAAACCCTGCTCTCTCTTCTTCTCTCTCCTCTGTCTTAATCATGTTTAAATCAGCATCTTGTTCTTTATCAGGCTTAGGGCTGTGGATCAATACAGCAAGGCTTCCGCACATGCAACAGCTGGTAACACTGATGCTGGCCCTTGTCGCGGTGGCAATTGCGGTTGCAGTTGCCAATAGTGTACTACTCCAAGTCTAGCTCCTTGTGGGGATGAGGCCCCAGGTGAGGACTTTGCACTTGGAGCCACGGCTGCCGGATGCTTGGGGTGCTGTGGTGCGGCAAAGGGGGCAAGCACGTGCAAGGTGTCCCATCTGTCAGCATATATACCACTGGTGTGGATGCCCAGAAAACTCCACTCTCTGTAGAAAATGGGAGTTATTGAGGCGGGGGATCGGCAAGTGGTAAGGTAGGTTCATTGGGGAGGCTTCAAGTATTTGGAGTGTGGGGTGTCACATTCCAAGGCTATCAGGTTAGGTTAACCATAGCCTATGGGTAAGGCATCTTAAGTGGGGTAAGTAGCTATTATGACTCATAAGGGTGCTTTCTGTCAAGGCTGTTGTTTCTGATGTAGCCATTGCCCAAGAACTGGATGTTGGTCATCCGTCCTTGGTTCCCAATGAGAGCTGCCTGCAGGAGGTCTCAGAGTTGCCTGCTCGGGCTGCCGACAAGCATGGTGGCTTCTAACGATTTCACAGAGAAGATGAGGGCTGGAGTCCACAATACACAGTTGGGGGCGGCCATAAAGTCCTCCAAGGGGGATAGACTCGGAGGGGGATGAGGGAGCGGCTGCCATAAAGTCCTCCAAGGGGGATAGACAAGGGGTGGGCACCAATTGTGGATAGAGCACGTGACCAATGACCAGGTGGAATCAACGAGAAGTGGGCGGACGGGCGGAGAGAGGACCGAAGTGTGTGGGCGCTGGGGCGAAGTGGAACTGAAGGGCGAGCAGGGTGGAGAGGCAGGTGAGGGTGAAGTGGGGCAGGGGCAGGGGTAGGGAGGCTGTGCACAGGGGCTGCACATGGCAGGGCGGGCAGAGGAGGTAGGCGGCGAAGAAGGGCGAGGGTGGAGAGGTGGTGCACAGGCAGGCAGCGTGTGAAGATGCGAAGCAGGAGGGGGGGTGTGGACAGTGCGAGGAGGTAGGGGACGAGCAGAGTGGAGGGGGTTGTGATGGTGATGGCTAGGGCAGGGCGCGAGCAAGGTGCATGGGGAGGGAGGTCACGGCCGTGGGAGCTCCAGCTTGATTATCTTCTACATATCTTTTGAAGCAGGGGGAAGAAAATCAGCAGAATTAGCCCAAAACAGCATCAAATCCGCCCTCAGAAGCAGCTTGAACAACAGCAATTAATGCATGTTAACAATGGATACAGCTGCATATAGTACACCCTGGACCCACTCCAGGTGTGGTGTGCAAAAGAGAACTCTATGCATGGCTGGAGGGTGAACCAGAAAGAACTGACAGGTAGGTCAAAAGTAAGACTGAAAGCACCATGCTCCAGCCCAGCAAGAGACCAAGATCCCATGCAAGAGATAGGTTTCCCCCCAACACTCTTATTTGTCAGCTAAGAAAACTCTTGTCTGATCTGCTGACTTATTCTGAATCGTTTTCTCAGGCTCTACAGATAATTTTTCAGGCAACATCGGAAAGTTGCTGTTGTCACTGGTGCGTAACTTTGGATTCTCTTTTTTTTTTTGGAAGTAATTTTTGTATATCTAGATAATCCCTTTGTCAGGGGAAGCAGAAAACAAGAATTTCAACCTCCGGCCTTGCCCAACTGATGATATCCCATATTAAACAAACTAATAAAGTAGACTTGAATTCTCTTCACATAGTGGCCTCATCTTTTGATCTTGAACTATCCTTTTTTTTGTTCAGATCGTTATTGCATTCGATCTCCTTTTCATTGTCCAACATTATGTTCTCTACCGGGCAACGAAGCTCCAAAATACCTTGTACTATCTGTTGGATTCAGAAGACACGGAAGTGAAGGGTGAAGATGCCACTGAAGTTCAGAAGTTTCATGTATAGAAATCTCTATATAGTCCTGCTATCTTGTGAAAGTAAGCTCTGTATTTTATTTATTTATTTTTTGTGGGAGCATTATCCAAATACAAATACAAGGGCTACAAATACAAGGGCAGGGCCAGCTAGCTTCAAACACCCCCCTCCCCTTTACCCCCAACTTTTATGCTTACTCAGTTGGGAGGAGGTGGTGCTCCTCTAACCAAATGGTTTTCTGAAATTTTAGGATGTTGCAGCTATTTATGTAACATCCATATCCACAGGGTGTATCAATGTGTTCTCCAGTAACCAGCAGTTTATCACAATTAGTGATAAACAATGATAGTTTATCATTGTACACTGTCCTTTACGTTGTTTGTTTGACCTTATATTGTTGTCTGCATGTCCTCTTGAATCACTTCACTCTTTGATGAGTATTCTATCAGGTAGCTTGTCTATTTTGAGTTCATAGAATTTGTGTAAACTCAGGAACATTGCATTAAGACTTAGAGAACCTTTTGGTGCTGTTTTTTCTCAAGCACATTGAGCTCTTTGCTCTACTTGCTTGTTTCAAGTTGACTTTTGTTGGATGTCTTGAAGACATTATGCAGTTAATACACATCTAAACTGGGTTTTTTTTTAAAGCACAGATATGCCCCTTCAGGTGATAGGATTCCTAAAACCAGAGAAGGAAGAGGCTGTTGCCTTCTATTCCATTCAGTCTTGATGGCAGATGAAGAGATGTGATGTACAGGTGATCGCACTTGGTTCTTTGATCTGTACAGTGAGAGTAGTGGGTCGCTATGGGAAGCCTTGGTATACTGATACTTCCCTAGTGATGGTTACTCGTGCTTCGTGGTATGAGGTGAGACGCATCCACCGCTAGGGGACCTATGGCTATATAGTGGATGTTCTATCAAATATCTACATTGGGACCCTTACGAGTGGGAATAGCCCTTACGAGTGGG
The DNA here is from genome assembly GCF_041138505.1 of Cibotium barometz. Classification (NCBI taxonomy): domain Eukaryota; kingdom Viridiplantae; phylum Streptophyta; class Polypodiopsida; order Cyatheales; family Cibotiaceae; genus Cibotium; species Cibotium barometz. The sequence goes on from NC_141087.1 coordinate 47,451,592, forward strand.
AATGGACTGATGATACTTACCCCATGAGAAGCATACCTTTCTTCAGCTACACTACATTGTGTGTAATGCTTAGTTGCTCATGCTTGGACAAACCCTTAGTCTCACTCTTAGGCCTCACTGGGAGACATATGACATTACATCCCATGGCTTTCTTGTCACTCATAGAAACACAATCACAAGAGCTTACCTTCGCGAGCTACAACCATCGTGGGGATCTTTCCAATGGCTAAACTTGAGTACACCGCTTTAAGAGCTCCACACCCCACCGTCTCCGAGCATTTCGCACCGTTACGTTGGACTAGAGGTCCTTGTCCCTCCTCTAACCTCAAATCACTCATACACACTCACTAGCATGCATTAGAAGAGATAATTAGTTAGCGAGTTAGCAAGAGTAAGACTCTTATTGCATAATGGAAGACTATATTGCATTATGAGAGAAAGTAACTTATATACAAGGCTATAAGTGTTCACACTTTAACCGTGCTGATCGGATGCCCAAGGCTCATAAGAGGCCTATTGCTTATACCATACTTCAGGGAATCCATTCAAGCTTGTTGCCACATGCTCTTGGAGTGAAATTGCTCTATAAGTATTTCATCGGCGGACAATTTCTAGGCGCCCTTCCAAGTTGTAGATTTGGACACCGTTGCTCGGTAATTCCCCTTGTCGATCGCATTCATGATTGAGTAAAAGATTGTGTTGTGGAGGAGAAGCTGTTTTGTTGATGCTTATGAATATCCAATGATCATTGTTCCTTCGGAAGGAATGGGGAAGGCTAGTTATTAAATGATAAAGATATCGATTTCTGCTTGAGTGATTGCATTTTTGGATTTTTGTTTTTGTTTATCTGTTTTTGTTTGTGGCAATCACAAGCAAGTTTATATTAATTAGATAAGTTAGCAACAATTCTAAGCCTTGTTAGAAATGGAGGAAATGGAGGAGAAGGTGTGGGGGATCCGAAGGAATGCTGTTTAATCCATCAGAACTAGTGTCTCAGTCCTCATTCGATTCATTGAACCAATGCAAATGTTGTTCTAGGTTATTACTTTTCCTTGTTGCAAGACACTATCAAATGATCCGAAAGTGGATTTATCTCTGTATTCTTCTTGCCATGTGTTTTTTGTTTTTAATGTATAAATATGTTTTGTTGCTCTTATAAGTAGATATCATTGGCATTAAAGTGAGTCAAGCAGACTCTTGATGTAGTTGTTTTTTATGTCAAAATCATTAGAGAGGCATGAAAGAAATCTTTTGACTTGCGAGGTTAATTAAAAAATTCTTCATCTTTTTGAGACAAGTGTGGATTTTATGGTGAAGAGATTATTGCTGAGGGTTTTGTTGATGGGGAGGTTTTAATGAATGTCATCATGTAAAGAAAAATCTAGGTGATGGATTATATCATTCGTCTACCATGTCTCCCTCACATCTAGAGATGTACTTGGAAGGATGTTGATGACGAGGTTATGGTACATACAAACTTGTATTTTTTTTCACTAATGGATAAGTGTGTACTCACGGAGTAACTGCTATAGTAGTTAGCCAATTGAAAGTAGAATGGTAAGTCTATCAACTTACCCATTGATGTAATTGACTATTGACGACAATGAATGTTTTGGTGTTTTTTTTACGGTAAATATTGATTGGGTAGTAATAATTAGGATTTGTTAATATGCACTGAAGTGATCTGTAGGCCTATGTAGTGATATGGAAGGATTCCATGTTACATGAAAAACTAGACTAATTTTTGCGATAAATATTGATTGGGTAGTAATAATTAGGATTTGTTAATATGCACTAAAGTGATCTGTAGGCTTGTGTAGTGATATGGAAGGATTCCATGTTACATGAAAAACTAGACTAATTTTTCATGGCATGAATATCTTGAGATATTCACGTCAAAAAAAGTCATCATTTTGAGGTACAAATAGGCTAAAATGCATAAGATGTGATCACTGTGGAAAAAGTCATTCTTGAACCTTTTTTCTGACGTGAAAAAACATCTAGCTTTTCATGGCGTGAATATCTTGAGATATTCATGGATGAAAATTTGTATAGTTTGGATTCTTTTTATGTATATTACTATCATAGATCACTCAGATGGTGAATGTAGGTTAGTAGATCATGTAATGTATATGATTAGTGTGATGCAAATAACTAGGATAGCATATTCACAAATAAATTACGTCAAACGAATGATTTGATGTAAAATGATGGTAGATGGATGTGCTAAGTTTAGAGAAAAAAGGTATGAGAATTGACTATTTTTAGGGACTTTAACTTGGCTATACATAGCTTTGGTCAAAAAGATGTGGACATGAAAAACCGGATTGGTTTTTCACTACGTGAACATTAATACTGGTTTTTCATACCAAATGAAGTTTTGATTTTTCTCGTGTTGAAGTGATTTTGTGCTTTACCTAATCATTGGGAGCGGCTAGGATTGATTCATGCTACTCTTCAAATATTTTTTTTGGATGTGAAAAAATCCAGATGTTCACGATTGTGAATTTTCATTGGTTTTTCACGCCAATTGAACTTTTGTTTTTGTTTTTTTTGTTTTTGAGTTGATTTTTTGAAGTACATATTCACTATGAAGACCTTGGTTTGATTTTCATTGCTTTTGAACCACCTTTTTTGGAAATAAAAAACTTGAGATTTTATACTTCAAGGGTCATGAGATTATGTTCACACCATGGATAAAGTTGGGCTTGAATTGTGTTTATATTTTCAAAGGCTTTTAAATCTTGCATCAAATCTTAGAAGATTTAGAGTAGGGTCTAGTTCAAGCATTGGGATTTCAGTATTTATCACATCAATGTTTCTAGGAGTGAGTGCTAGTTTTCCCAAGGTTATCCAAGTTTCTTGGATGTGATGTTGTGACTAGCGTTAGGACTAATCATTGCTCTTTTTTTGTTCTAGCTAAACTTTGATCGACTCCTTAAATGGGATCATGGAGGTGTTAATTTCACACTGTCAACATTTTCAAGATTCCTCAATGTGAACAATGGCATTGTAGGTTCTCTTATTGTGTTTATTGAGACTTTGTTTAGAAGCTTGTGAAGACCTTGAAGGTTTATATGCGGCATTAGAACACCCTTCGATGTAAGCTTTTAGACTGAGGTACAATTCAAAATTAGATTGGAGAGGTGCAATGATGGAGGTTACATGATCACAAGATGAGACTTGTTTAGAAGCTTGTGATGAAGACCTTGAAGGTTTGCATGCGGCATTAGAACACCCTTCGATGTAAGCTTTTAGACCGAGGTACAAGTCAAAATTAGATTGGAGGCGTGCAATGATGGAGGTTACATGATCACAAGATGAGATTGTGTCTCTCAGTGCAAATCTGAAATGAGATGTCATCACAAACTCTCTAGATCTTTCAATCTCATTTTCAGTTGAATACTGACTTGCATTATTCTTTGGTTTTGAGTTGATTGTTGTACACTTGTTGCATGTTTACGTAAATACATACATTGTGAGATGTCATGATTGAAAGCCTTGCAATGACTGCAATAAAGTAAGACTGGTTTAGGATGCAAGTGAAGTGTTATAGAATTCTGTAATGGATTATAAAGTAAGAGTGGTTTAGGATGCAAGTGAAGTGTGATAGAATTCTGTAATGGATATCTCAAAGATCAATGTCTCTTTACTCCTTGCTTATTGATTTAGACGAGGAAGAATTGGATTACTTTTTTTTGTAACATTGAGCAAAAGAGTTTGGATTTAAGACTATGATCCAATTGTGCAAGTGTTTTTCTTTAATCCTATGGGAAACATCGCTTTATTTGCACATCATTAAGTTATCCCAGTCCTCACATTATTGCGAGTTAAGGGTTTTCATGCGTAAGGTGTAAAACCATACGGTTTCCTCAAGTCTCCACTCTATCGTGTAGAGCTTTGTTGTAGCACTTCATCTAGGGTCTTGTCTCGAGAATCCGTAGATAAAGACAGTCTTCAGAGTTTTGAAATTTATCTTGCATCAATGTGATGAACCATCTATTGGACTTACTTACTAAGCATTGATTGAGCACATGCACCTTGGTAGGGCAATCCGGATTGTCTCGAGAATGTAAGATGTAATCCCACATGGTTTTCTTAGGTCTCCACTCTATCATGTAAAGCTTTGTTATAGCACTTCACCTAGGGCCTTGTCTCGAGAATTCGTAGATAAAGACAGTCTTTAGAGTTTTGAAATTTGTCTTAATCGCAGGCATAAATGTGATGAACCATCTATTGGACTTACTTACTAAGCATAGATTGAGTGCATGTAACTTGGTAGGAAAATCCTAATTGCCAAACGCTTCACATTGTTGCTCCAATATTCGCATGAATTAAACATGATCAAGAATTCCATCATATTTGTCCATGGGCTTGTAAAATTCTATGGACTCGAGTTTAGATGACTCCTTTGGGTTATGTGCAGGTCCTTCCTTGGTTAAAGCACCATGAATTCCTTATGCAACTCCCCTTTCTAGATTGTTCAATAGTGTTAAAGTTTGGACACCTAGGGGTCGCGAGGTGTGTGGCATACCCACTTCGAGCATTTGCAAGAAGGTCGGACCAATTTTTGTATTTGGCATAGGACTAATAATTGTGGGAATTGGAGTCACCAAGGGTTTGAAACCTGGTGGCACAAATAAAGGTATTTGATTGGTCCATGCGTGGCAGATGTGACTATGGGTTATACTTGAGGCATGGGCCTCAAGGACTGATAAGTTTTAGCTGTTGGATTCAGGTTTGATATTGGCACGCTTAACCTCCCTAGGTTAGCCATTATGTTCACTATTTTCTTGATTTGTTTTTTGTTTTTTTTTTGTTTCCTTGTAGCCCGAAACAACCTTTGTATGATAGGTCTACCTTTTATGTCTCAAACAAGGGTTTGCCAGGGTTCGTTTACATGATTCTTCTCCTAGACGCTAGGGTATGTGAACACCCTCCAAGAAATATTTGTTCGAAAGTGCACAAGCCAATAGTTTTCCAAACGATAGAGAAGAACTCAAAACTTGTTTTCCATCGTGGTCAAATCATGCGTGTTTTTTTTTAAAAAAATATCAAAATGATTTAGTTTTTGCAGTCTTTTTTCAAATGTTAGCCTACAAAAAGAATTTGGATACAAATTCTATGAGAGAGTTAAAATATTTTTGGATTTGCTCTCCTAATCCTCTTAGAATTCTTATGTTTGGTGGCTCAAATGGTAGTTCGAAAATGGTCTACAAGCTTGTTTTGGTTGATTTCAGTGTGTTTTTTTTCCTTGGTTTTCGGGTCGACTTTTTAACAATTGGTGGGAGGGCCAAAACGATGGAAATTGTCTTGGTCCGTTCAAAGGAATATTTAAAGAGCCCCGAAAGATCTTGAAGATGAACATTAGCATAGGTTCATTGACCTTTGTGGTTTGGGAAAGATATACATGCCTACAAACATGGCTACTTTTTATACTCTTTTTTTAAAATAAAACCCTCTAGTTTTTCACACGTGAATATCTAGGAGATAGTTACGGCGGTGAAAAATGTGTTTTTCAAGTTATATTTTTTTCAAGTTTTGAGTGCAAATTTATTACCAATAAAGTCTAACACTCGGTCCAATATATGTAATCACCTTGCCAACCGCAAAAGATGAAATTTTTTTGATGTGATCTTCTCAAGAAATCCTCGACATGAATATCTAGGAGAGTCATGGCCGTGAAAAACTTTGGTTTTTCATCCCAATTTGTTTTTTAATTTTTAGGTTCAAAATCACTTCCATTGGACTTTCAATTGGTCCCTATCATTTGGTCACCTTCTCAATCCCAATATATGAAATTTTTGATGTGATTTGCTCAAGAAATTCACGGCATGAATATCTAGAAGATAGTCATGGCCATGAAAAACTTTGTTTTTTCATGCAAAAAAAATGAGGATAAGATTTTCAGGATAAAGTTTTCTAGTCTTGGCAAGGTAAGTCCTCTAATCACAAAGTGGTTTTCAAAGCTTTTTTTTGTGTGAATTTCTTTGGTTTTTTATGCGAGCATTGACGTGAATATCTCATTTTTCATTTCTCTCCTTTAAAAAAAAAGTGGTTTTTGAAATCCGGGTTGTGCGGATAGAGGTTTTCTTTTTGTTTTGTTTTCCTAAGGGTGGATTTGAAAAAGGTGTGGGTGAGAAAAGTCAACACCTCACTTACACTCTGTTTAAAGCTTTCTCTTTTTTCGGCCTTCACCCTTACACATGCATTGAAGGCCTCTTACACCCTCTTACACATGCCTTGAATGCATTCCAAAAAAGGAAATATTCAAACAAACTAATCTATTTTTAATTAACTCTAATCCATTATTAAAAGTTATGCTTAAGAGCTAATCAAAAGATTAACTCACTTGCTAATGTTCTCCCTTTGTGTCTAATCCTTGGGTTCAAGCTAATCTTTAATATGAGTTAATTAACATAACCAAGCACATCATTAGATCGCTTATGTGATTGCTAAACCATGTGCATGGTTTAAGAGAAGATCATATTATACTTTTCCTTAGAGGCATTAGCTCAAAGATATTTTCTTCTCAGGATGTCTCATAGTCACAATATATCCCACCTTCATGGAGTATCAACACCATCTCGGAGATTATTACTAGTATCACAACAGGGCACTTTTGGAAGGCCAAATGCTCAGAGGAATTTGAGGGTATTCAGGTTTATGACACCCAATGTATGTGAAGTATATGGCATGACACACTCTTGTGGGCATTTAGGCTTTGCATATAGGGAGCTTCTAGAGCTGCATGGATAAAGTGCAATAGATTATGAGTGGAACCATGGTATTTTCTACTCGTCCACTCCTACAGGGTTTTTATGGCAGCATAGTGCCCTGAATTGGTTGAGATCTCCCTACTTTTGGTTTGAGATCTCCCTTTGTATAGTTTTATTTTACTTAACTTCTAGGGGAAAAAATACAAGCCTAGACCATGAAAGGTCTCATGTTAGTTAAAGAGATCACTTTTAGCTCTTGGAGGGAGGGACCCTTGTAAAGGGAAGACTATAGAAGGTTTAATTATAAGCGCAAAAGAATAGAAATGGTAGATCACTTTATTAATTTTGATTTTCACGGCGGTAAAGACTTGTCCCTTTCAAAGCATTGCCCATTTTGTCTTTAGATACTATCATTGGAGATGAAGTGTGACCTAAAAATTGCATTACATGGGCTTCATGAGATTCAAAACCTGCACCTCTATATTTTGGTATGTTGTCTCTTGTGAAGGTAGGCACATGCATTCAAAAGCATGTTGTATGTGGAAGTGTTTCAAGCTACCTAACTGTGCTTTGTATGCTATTATGCCTATCTATTTGAGTTGTTGGAGTGAGTTTCACTCATATGCAAAGGTGTTGACATGTTGTGTGTGTGAAAGAGAGGGAGAGAGTTTTATTAAACTTTTCAAAAGAATATTAACATTCAACATTTACAAAAGACTAAAGGCTTTATGTGACCAAAGTGTTACAATGAGTCCATGAAGGAACTTTTTTTATGAAAAAATTAGCTACTACACCTAGATAAAACAATCATATGTGAGACCATGCTATAAGGACCATCATCTTCGAAGACTATCTTCTTTGGCTCTTTTCGCCTTCTCCTCCTGCCCAGATTCCATTTCCACCCATAGGGTGGTATGCCTATTGGTTCTAACTTTGGTACTCCCCTTCCCCTTTTTGCTAGGTGACCCCGTGCTGAGGGGCACTAGCAGTATCACTCTTCGAATGAGATGTTGCCTCCTCACTCGGATCTGCGATTCATAAGAGCCCATTGCTTCCACGCAGTGCTTTAGATCTGGGGGAGGGGCTTCTTCCCTGAGCGGCGGCTCTGGCCCTATTTTGCTGCCTTAGTAGGTGCTTCCAACTGGTTCATGAATTTTACAATTTCATCCCTATTGGAAGGCCTTATGGCACCTGCCTGCTAAGCCGTCTGGATTAAAATTTGCATACACTTTAGTGCAGTCTCCTTCCAGAGGCCCATGCTCTTTTGGCCCATTTCTTCTTGGATCCTTTTCTGTAGGTCCTCCTTTAACCTTTTTTCTCTTTTTGCCCAGCTTTGGAAGTCTTCAAACATCTTTTCCTTTGTTTGCACTCCCTCTGCATGTGCCTTTCTCATGGCCTCTATTTGGTTTGTTCTCTTTTGGAGGTTAGCATTGGTTGTCACCTCATCAAAGCGACATTTAGCTCATTTATTGTCATTTCCCCCCCTTTCCCTCTTGTCACCCTTACAGGTGTAGCTACCTCTACCTCCTTTTTCAGGGCCTTTATCGTTTTTCCATCCTATTTCTGCCATTCTTTGAATTCTTTGGCAGGTGACTCCAACTCTTCAATCTGGACTTTAAGTATGGCCTCATTGTTTTCTTTTTCTTCTAGTTTCTTTGTAGCTGCCCATGCATGCTCTTTTATTTCGTCATTTAGGGATTAGGTCCATTGATGAACCTTTCTATAGCACAATTTCTTTCCCCTTCCCTTTTAACTATGCGGCTGGCTTCTTTCCAGTTCCCTTCAAGGCAGTGAATTTCTTTTTCTAGGTCTCTCAATTTCTTGCCACAACTACTTATTTTCCATTTGCAGCCCTTCCTCCCTTCTGGCGCCTCACCCACCTGTCTCGCCAACCTCCTTGCCCACTTGGCCGGTTTTGCAGCTACTTCTAAGGCCTTTGTTGGCTTTGGGTTGCTGTGTCGGGGCGGATCCCCTGTTCGGATTTCTACCTTGTGATTGGTGGGGAACCATCTGTTCTACAGAGGAAGGTATGGGGGCTTGCATTATAGTTGCTAATTTCTCTAGATATTCTCCCCACACCTCCTTAAGATCATCTATTAGATGACCTTCCCACACCTCCTTAAGGTCATCTATTAGATGACCTTCCCATTGTTCCATCTTCTTGGCATCTAGATCAAACTCCTCTACATCCAGGACTACCAGCTTGGCTCTTGCTTTTATCAACTCTACTTTGTCTCTGTCAGCCCTATCCTACACCTCTTTAATGATTTTAAGGTGCTTCTCATGGATCAGGGTGACGACCCTCCGTTCTTGCTTGGCTTTCCCTGGCCCCTTCCAAATCATCATGCAGCTTGCCCAGTTACCTGTTATTTTTTGGCCATCATTTCCTTCATCTTTTTCATTTCCACTTTCATTTCCCAATTGGCCTTTTGGAGTTTCTGGATTTGCTTTTGCATCTCATCCAACCAGCCAACTTCCATCCTTCTCCTACGTAGCTCCTCTTGCAGCTTGCTAGCTCCTCTCACCACTTGGATGGCAACATCCTTTTCCTTGAGTGATGAGTGACTGTAGATTTGTCATCTCCTTCAAACCATCTGTCATGCAGCGTTGGAGGTAGTTAAGGGCTCCCTGCACCCACTTTGTGTCGATTGAATTTGGAAAGTTTGAAGAGCTAGTTAAAGATAAAAGAGAGATCTGATTATGTAAGTTCATGAAGGTGGTAGCCTCCTATTTGTTGTTGCTCCAGTCTCTAGGATAGGACTGACTTGCCAATATCGACCAAGTTCTCTTTTAGCTACTGTCGGCTGCCTATTGCCTTCGTTGCCCCCTATTGGCCCTCTCCTTGGCAATCCTCCCTTTCTTGCTGCCTGTCTTTTTCTCCCCAAACTCGAAGACTCTTTTCCCAATCCCGATGCCGCCTAGTCTTTGCCCCGGTCCGGACATAGTCTGGTTGCCCTGTCCAAAAACCGGACACAATTTTTCTCTTGTTCTGGCATCTATCCAATGATAAGGCTTGAGCTTATACCCATTCACCATTTTCCTTAGCCTTTCCCCATCCAGGCTTGCTAGCTCAAAGGTTTATGTCCCCATTTTTCTAACAATTCTAAATGGGCCCGCTGTTCGTCTCATTTTCAACTTTCATGGGTGGGGTCCCATTCTTGACGAGAAAAGCAGGACTACATCTCCTTTTGAAGATCTTAAATTCTGTGTTTCTGTCCACCTGGAGCTTTCTCCTCTTCTATACAATTTTGGTTGTCCATGCACTATGTAGTCTCCTTTCATCTAGCCAAAGGAGTTGCTCAATTCTATGTACTTCTGACTCTTCTCGGAGAGAGTCTTTTTGCTACTGCTATCCTAAGGCTCTTATGTGAGGAACCCCATGGGCACTACTACTTTGAATCCATACACCATGGTGAAAGGTGTAAGTCCTGTTGCATTCTTGTAAGCTGTTCAGAATGCCCATAATGCTGAGTGCAGCTTTGTGTCCCATCGATTCTATTTTCATTCACCGTCTTGACTAGGATTCCATTCAGGATTTTCTCAATGGATTTTACTTTGCCCATTTTCGTGTGTAGTAGATTGTGGACTTCTTATGTATGATTGTATGTTGCTCTGTCAGCTTCTTAATCACTTCATTGAGGAGGTGGCTCCCTTGGTCGCTAACTGTCTCTATTGGGCATCCGAATCTTATCATGATAGTTTGATAAAGAAACTTTGCTACTTTGCTACTGACGCTGTCTTATTACTGTCTCTTAGAGCCTTGGCTTCTACCTATTTTGTGCAGTAATCCACAGCCACAAGATTGTATTTATTTCTTTTTCGCTGAGCTACTCACTTGAATGGGCCGACGAATTCTAGACCCCACTTTTGGAATGGTGCTAGGGATAATATTGGGTTTTCAGACATTCTATCTGCATCATTTGGTTGCCCCATCTAGCGTATGTCGTACTCCTTTCCGAACTTATGTGTATCTTTTAATGTCGTCGGCCACCATAATCCTACCTAAAACACTTTCCACCCTATGAATTCTCCGAAAAAGTTCCCTCCTCCACTTATTCCTTGATGCGCTTCAGCCAACACAACCTGTTGTTCATGCAGGGATGCATCTTCTCAATATTTGATCAATGCCTATCTTGTAGAGCTAACCTACTACCACCATAAATGACTTGCTTTGTAGAGTCAACTTTTTTCTCTAGAAAGGATAAGTTGGAGAGAAACTGTAGCATGTCATCATACCAGCTAGGTTTTTCTCCATCTATAAATGAAGAGCTACGTATCCAAGAAGTTATCTTCCATCCCTTATAGATCTTCTCCTGACCCCAGCCGCCAGGATAGGAAATTTGCTACTGTGTGCTTGCTAGGTCTGGTTTGTTCACATGTACAAGAGTGATTTGTGATCCACGTGAAATTCAAACACATTTTCTAATAGATAGTGTTTGAATTCCTTAATCGAGTAGATCATCTCCAATGACTCCTTTTCTGTGGTGGAGTAGTTCCTTTTTGGCTTGGGATGTGGACTTTAGGATGAGTGTCTTCCTCATCTTCCTTTGCACTCTCTTCATTCATTAGCACTTCAGGATGAGTGTCTTCCTCATCTTCCTTTGCACTCTCTTCATTCATTAGCACTTCAGGATGAGTGATCAGGACTTATGGATCATATCTCTATACAATCCTCTCAATATACACCTCAAATAGTGACATCAACAGATCTCGATTTTCTTTCAGGGTCTGCTCTTCTTCATCGTCTTCTACCCCTTCCAAGTAATTTAGGTCTTCTGCATGCAGTAGTTGGCTCGCCATATTCAACTTGTCTTTTCCTGTGAACTGAGATGTAGACCTTCTTTTTGCCCCTCCAAATTATGATCCTGTCCGTATCCAAGTTGTGCTTGATCCTTCCACTTCTGAGCCACGGTCTTCCCAATAGCATGGGATATGCACCCATTATCTCAGTCATTTTCAGGACTATGAACACGACATTAAACACGCATCCTGTCACTTTTATTTGTTCTCCCTTGATTATTCCAACTGGTGGGACTCTTCTCTGATCAACCATGTGGATCTAGAACAACGGAGCCAACTGCATATCCGCGATTTGTAGCTTTTTGGCTAGGCTATGTGATATTAAGTTAACTCCTGATCCTCCATCCATGATGGCCCTTACCACTGTCTCCCCTCTGATCTTTATGGTCACGTCCAGAACGGATGCGTCACAGTCTTGGCTGCTCGGGGGATTCACTATATGTAAATCCTCTGTATATCACGTTGTGTGGCTAAAAATAGAGGGTGATAATGTGTACATATGTGTACATGGCGTGTGTGAAGTTTTGCTTTTGAGAGCATTGCCAGGTGTACAGGGTGGACGGTATTGGCTTTGAGCTTGTTGCAGGCCTGTCGGGTGAGAGGTCAGATGATGGAGAAGATGTCAGCTGTTTGATGGCTCGTATGTGTGTGTGGCCGTTTGGTATGTGTGGGCACGTCAAAGTACAAAGGGCACTAAGCTGCATTTGAAGTTGGTGGAGGGCTTGTCTTGGACATGGTGTGAAAAGAGAACATGGTGGTTTTTTTTTCTTCAAAATAAATAAAATAAAATGATGAAAAATATGGCCACTTATAAGGCAACTGCGTGGAGCCTTGAATGGCTGCCAACGCAGCTTCTGGAAAAGCGTGGCAAGCACGTGAAGGCGAAGCATGGAGAAGGGCTGAGGAGTCAGCGCAGCTGGAAGGCGTGAGGGGGTCGTGTTGTTTGAAGGGGGACTCTCTGAGGTTCAGGAGCGGTGTGCAGCCGCCGCGGGTGTGGTTGCAGTGGTGGGGGGTCTCGTTGGAGCGCAGGACAGCAGGGCTCGTGTGTTTTGGGTGGCTTGCTGCAGCCAGACAGGTGCATGGAGAGAAGCGTGGGCGAAGGGAGTTCGCCGTGTAGAGAGCTGGGAGACTCTCTGGGGGTCCAGTATAGCGGGTAGGCTTGCTGGCGCAACAAGGAGAGGGACGTGAGAAGCGCAGCTGGAAGGAAGTGACGGGGATGGTGCTGTTGCAAGGGAAGGCTCCTTGGTGAGCGCATGGGTAGTAGAGCCGAAAGAAACTGGCGACAGTGTGAAGGTGGCTGGAGGCGTGGAGAGCAGTCCTGTGCAGTGGGCCGCATGTGGGTTCTAGGTGTTTGTGTGAAGCCTAGAGTGAGCTGGGTGTGCTGGTCAAGGGGTGACAGGGGAGACAGCTACAGGCAGGCGAAGTGCAGAGGGGCGCAGGCTTGGTGGGCCTTTGGTATTGTGTGGTTTGGGCTAGTTGTTGGGTTTGTGACAAAGTCAGAAGGGTGACTGGTTCTTTGCGTGAGGACTGGCAGTGTGCTGGTGGTGTAGCAGAGAGATCCAAAGCTGAGGTGCAGAGCAGAGAGTGAAGAGGTCGGTTGTAGAGAACCAAGAGAGAACTGATTCGGAGCGACCAGGAGCTGGAGAGAGGGCTGATTGCGAGCGGGTGCTTGATGAAGCTGGTGTTTGGGATATTTTTGGGATATCCACCTCTGTAAAGGTCAAGGTCCTTTCTGAAATATAAGTCTTGTTCATGCTCTTTGGTCTGGTGTTCTGGTGTGTTTGCATGCGTGTGTGGAAGTGTGGCGCTCTATAAAGGCGTAGACAGCTCTACCGCTTCCGTGCCATCACTTTTTGGTGCCCCCACTGAGGAGCAGATTTCCTCTGGTTTGTGAAAGAGAAAAAGGGCTGTGTGAAGAAAGATTTGGAAATGGCTCAGGATTTTCCGGAGTATTGGGGATTGCCCACAGGAGAATGCAACCAGGTTTCTGGAGAAGATGGAGTTTACAGCTTTGATGAAAGACAGGGCAACCCCGGAGATCCTTTCTCATATTTTGGCTTATTGCTTGCAAGGTGATGCAAAAGTATGGCTGCAGATGTTTGTGACTGCACACAGGAATGTTCATCAACAGGATCCTGAGTACCGTGTAGTCAGAGCTGCCTTTTTGGCATAGTTTGTCCATGTGAAGAGTCTGAATGAAGTATGGAAGGAGTTGTGTAACATTCAGCAGAAGGATGGTCAGGATGTGGATCAGTATCTGATAGAGTTTGGTAGACTGTGGAGTCTATGGTGTGAGGCTCTGATTCCTGAATTACCCCCGCAGATGATAAAGAGGGAGCGGTTTGTGGCTGGTCTCTGGAGCCAACGATCCGTCTGAAAGTGGAGCTGAAGAACCTGGATAGCTTTGAGGAGGCTGTCAGAGTTGCTCGTGAGAAGGAGTGGAAGGTGAAGCGTCTGAGGCAGATGGGAATGCGGGAAGAGCCGAAAAGATTTGTGAAGGTGCCAGAGATTGAGGGTATGCATCCTGGAAGAAAAGCTGCTGTTGTTTCTAAACAGGAGGATTCTTTGAGGAGGGAGGTTCATGATGCAGTGGAGCTCATGGAGTCTTTAAGCGTGAATTGGATAGAGTCTACAGGAGGAAGAGGAAGAGGCATGGGTGTTATTGAAAGGAAGACTGATGCATCATCTCGTTCTGGAGGAAATTCAGCGGATATTGGAAGAGGGAGAGGGTATCTGAGTGATGTGCAATGCCGAAATTGTGGTGAGTGGGGTCATATTAGTCCACAATGTGAGAGACTAGCCAAAGCTAATGGTGGAATATATCAATTGTCTTTGGGAATGAGTGATAAGGTGATGGGCCCTAATATGCAGGTGAAGGATGTAATCCAGCCCAATGTTCATGAAGTTTGTAAGGTCACATTTGCAGAGCAGGATATGGGACAGATTAATCTGTTGGAAATGGAGAAGGATAAGGTTTCTGGAATCAGCCCCTGAAGAGCTTTCAGAAGGTGAGGAGGAGAAGGATGGAATAATGGATGGTGTTGTGGATTGTGAAAGTGATGCTAGTGCTGTGGAGCCTGATGAGTTTGAGTATGGATATGGCTTGGATGATCTCTTTGATTCAGAGAAGAGTAATGACTTGTAGGTGCCTGTACTTCAACCAGTCAAGGTAGAGAGTGATGATCAAGGTGTCACTAATGAAGATGCTGTGGATGGAGTATCTATGGATGATCCGGGTAATGAGTTGGATATTGCAGCTTGTGAGAGTGTGGATGGTGAGCTGGACAGTGTACTTGATAGTGCACTGGGATGATCTGTTGGAGATGGCTTCCTTGAAGAAGATAACAGATACTTACATGCCAATTGTGCAGCAGGAAGAGAGTGATGGTATGACTGATGGTGAGCTGGATGTTACTTTGAATGGTGGTGTGATAGATTTCGCAGGTGTGGATGCTGATCATAAGGTGTGTGTTCCTTGTCATGCCCAAGAAGATGAGGTGGTTGTGAGTGGTGAGGATGCATGTGAGGCTATTGTTGTTGGTCAGGGGGACCAAGATGCTTTGCCTGGGAGTTTGGGGAGCTTGGACTTGGTTGGGATGCCTGTGCAAGATGTGGAGAATCTTGCAGGATCGCCAATGGTCTTGAAGCTGGAGAAACTGCAGGAAAGCGACAATGATGAGTCTGCAGTGCATGAAGTTGCTGTGTGTGATGTTGATGGGCTAAAGGGAAGTGAGTGTATGGTGAACACACCATATGTGGATGCTCAGCATATGGATGAGTGGTTTGGTTATAGTTCGAGTTTGGCAGATTGCCCAGAGAAGGGGTTGGAAGCCAATGATGTGGGTGGCAAATTGGATGACCGTAAGGTGGAAGTTGATGATGAGATATCTGTTATTTCGGTATATGATTATGAATGGGAGTCAGATGTGTCCGAGGGGAGTAGAGGTGAGGAATGGTTGTTTCCCTCACAAGGTTATGTGAGCTGGTCTGGAGGAGGAAATGCAACAGAAGATGGTGATGAGGCCATGTACAAAGAGCCGAGGGGGTTGCTGAAAGTAGGTCATGACAGAATCTGTCAATGGTTGTTTGATGGAGGAAGATGCTTGAAGGATTGGAAGGTAGATGCACCGAGGTTTCTGTTTGATCCAGGGGGATAAGTGGTTTCTGATTGTGTAGCTGCTGGACATAAATGTCTCAGCAGAAGAAAGGGGGTTGCTAAATATGTGTGGCTAAAAATAGAGGGTGATAATGTGTACATATGTGTACATGGCGTGTGTGAAGTTTTGCTTTTGAGAGCATTGCCAGGTGTACAGGGTGGACGGTATTGGCTTTGAGCTTGTTGCAGGCCTGTCGGGTGAGAGGTCAGATGATGGAGAAGATGTCAGCTGTTCGATGGCTCGTATGTGTGTGTGGCCGTTTGGTATGTGTGGGCTCGTCAAAGTACAAAGGGCACTAAGCGTTGAAGTTGGTGGAGGGCTTGTCTTGGACATGGTGTGAAAAGAGAACATGGTGGTTTTTTTTCTTCAAAATAAATAAAATAAAATGATGAAAAATGTGGCCACTTATAAGGCAACTGCGTGGAGCCTTGAATGGCTGCCAACGCAGCTTCTGGAAGCGTGGCAAGCACGTGAAGGCGAAGCATGGAGAAGGGCTGAGGAGTCAGCACAGCTGGAAGGCGTGAGGGGGTCGTGTTGTTTGAAGGGGGACGACTCTCTGAGGTTCAGGAGCGGTGTGCAGCCGCGAGTGTGGTTGCAGTGGTGGGGGGTCTCGTTGGAGCGCAGGACAGCAGGGCTCGTGTGTTTTGGGTGGCTTGCTGCAGCCACACAGGTGCATGGAGAGAAGCGTGGGCGAAGGGAGTTCGTTGTGTAGAGAGCTGGGAGACTCTCTGGGGGTCCAGTATAGCGGGTAGGCTTGCTGGTGCAACAGGGAGAGGGACGTGAGAAGCGCAGCTGGAAGGAAGTGACGGGGATGGTGTTGTTGCAAGGGAAGGCTCCTTGGTGAGCGCATGGGTAGTAGAGTCGAAAGAAACTGGCGACAGTGCGAAGGTGGCTGGAGGCGTGGAGAGCAGTCCTGTGCAGTGGGCCGCATGTGGGTTCTAGGTGTTTGTGTGAAGCCTGGAGTGAGCTGGGTGTGCTGGTCAAAGGGGTGACAGGCTGGAGCGGACAGCGTAGTGGGTGGTGCAAAGAAAAAGAGAGAGATGATGGAATAGTGGGCTGTTGAAAGAGCCTGGATCATCAAGTGAAGAGTCTGAATTGCTGAGGCGACTGGGGAGACAGCTACAGGCAGGCGAAGTGCAGAGAGGGGCGCAGGCTTGGTGGGCCTTTGGTATTGTGTGGTTTGGGCTGGTTGTTGGGTTTGTGACAAAGTCAGAAGGGTGACTGGTTCTTTGCGTGAGGACTGGCAGTGTGCTGGTGGTGTAGCAGAGAGATCCAAAGCTGAGGTGCAGAGCAGAGAGTGAAGAGGTCGGCTGCAGAGAACCAAGAGGGAACTGATTCGGAGCGACCAGGAGCTGGAGAGGGCTGATTGCGAGCGGGTGCTTGATGAAGCTGGTGTTTGGGATATTTTTGGGATATCCACCTCTGTAAAGGTCAAGGTCCTTTCTGAAATATAAGTCTTGTTCATGCTCTTTGGTCTGGTGTTCTGGTGTGTTTGCATGCGTGTGTGGAAGTGTGGCGCTCTATAAAGGCGTAGACAGCTCTACCGCTCCTGTGCCATCAACGTGCGTTCAAGGCCTACTTTAAAATCCCATATCTGTGAATTTTTCATGAATAAAACACACCCTTTTTCTATTCAACGTGTGAATACTCCCTTTAAATGGTACCCTTCTGTATGTAAAAAAAGTGTAAAAAAGGGATTTTAAAAATCCCTTCTGTTGAACCCACGTGCTACGCTTACATATTTATGAGTGACGCCCCCCCGAGTCAGACTGTTTTCACATTTTTGCATTCAGTTGTGCCGAATTTTCTATTTCCTACACAGGCATCTGCACCAATCTCTCATTTGGTACTATGGCTTGAAGCAGCTTTTGCATGTAGTTGGGAAATAGATTCAACATTTGATCCAATATGATATTAAGTTTCATCTTGTTGAGATACTCCCACATGTCATATTCCTTCATATAAGATTCCTCCTTAGCCTGAATAATGAATAAGCCTTTACTTCAATCCCCTGTAATCATTCCCTGTTTCTGAATACAAGAAAATATTATTTTTTCTTATTTTTACCTAGAGATAAAAAATTCTAGAGAGTGGTAATTCAATATTGAGATATTTTTGGATAAACAAATTCTTCTAATATCAAAAATATGTTTTCCTAAAACAGAAAATCAAAATAAAATTTTCAAGGTGCATTAAGAATCAATTAAAAATAATTTTAAAGACCTTAGCCTAAGGATCAAGATTTTCTAAATTTTTTGGATTATAGTCCAGTTAAGGTTCCTATGGACCAATAAGATTAATCCAAGTGTTGGGATGAGATAAATCCAATGAATAAAAGAAAATATCAAAAAATGAGTTGGACCCAGTTAGTGGCCTTCCTCGCCTATAAATAAACCCTCAATCTTTTGTATTCTCATCTGTGCCAGTATTACCTTAAAATAAGTATATTTTCTATTATCCTCTAAAAATCCTCTACAGAGAGATTGGAGCTTCTCTCTCTCTCTTCAACCTTCCTTGGAGCTTTCCTCTCAACATACTAACTAATTGATTGGTTGGGGGCCTCTCCTAAGAATCAAGCAAAACAAGAGGTAAGATAGAGAATCAAGCAAAACAAGAGGTAAGGTGTGACTTTATGTTTTTTTTCTTAATCTTCTAAATGTTTTTCACTTCTCAACCCCTCTCAACCAAGTATTCAATTGAATGGTTCTTAAATGCAAATGCAGCTCTCTAATGAATTTTAATGATTCATCTTATAAAGTTTACATTTATACTTAATTAGAATATTTTTTAAGCATTAATCTCTCTCTCCTCCAAAGAATGGTCATTCCTATGATCAATTCTCTATTCAAATGATGCTTCTCATGGAACAATTCTTAATTCTAAAAGTAAACTCTATGCTAGTCAAGTTAGAGGCCAAAAAAGTAGCTTTTTAATGCTTTTATGTTGGATAAACTTAGGGATTAAGTCTATAAATTAGATATTGGTCCAAATGATAGTTATTCTATAATATTATATTACTAAACCTTATGCTTTTTAAAATTATTAAAAATTATCAGTAATAATAGCAGTCGCGCTATGGTAAAATTTTTAAAAATTAACACATAAATCATTTTCATGCATAATGTGAAAAGAGGACTTCCTACCATATTCTAGGATTAGTCATCCTATGTTAAATGAATAATTCTCATCATATCCATGGAAATTAAATTTTAATGTTTATGCATGAATAGTTAATTAGAGAAAAAGAGAAATTTTTAGTACTTTTATTTTTATAATAAAAGAGAAATTTCCATGATAATGGAGATCCATATATTCCATTGGAGAAAGAGAAAATTTGGAATACTAAAAAAATGGATATTTTATTTAAAATTAAAGAAGAATTTTAGATAAATTATTTTTATGCATGAAAAATTTAAATGATGAAAATTTTTTTTATCATAATTGTAATTCAATCATTTAAATGGAAAAATTGAAGTTCTTGTCATATTTAGAATAATGGATATTTTTATATAATTTTTAAGAGAAATTTTACTTAAAATTATTTTATGCATGAATAGATTTAAATGATGAAAGAGGAATTCCCATCATATTTGAAATTCAATCATTTAAATAGAAAAAGATGAATTTTTGGTATATTTAAAATATTAAGTATTTTTATTTAATTTTTAAGAGAAATTTTAGTTAAAATTATTTTATGCATCTATAAATTTAAATGATGAAAGAGGAATTCCCATCATATTTGGAATTCAATCATTTAAACAGAAAAAGAAGAATTCTTGGTATATTAGAATATTAAATATTTTTTATTTAATTTAAAGAGAAATTTTAGATAGATTTAAGTTATAATGGTAAAAGAGGAATTCCCATGACATTGGATTGCACTCATTAAATGAGAAAAAGAGAAATTTCAAGCTTATTCAAAAAATAGATATTGGTATTTAGTTAAAAGAAAATTTTTATGATATTTAAGAAAAGAAAGATTTAAATTAAGTTTAGGTGTCAAAAGATAAATTTAAACCATAAGTCTACCTGGGGAATTAGGGTTGAGAAATTAAATGGTAGAAAGAATATCTTTAGATATTTTATGTGGCTAAATCACTAAATTGGTATTTATCCAAAAGTAAATGTTTATCTGAAGAAAATCCTTGTTAGTACTAAACCAAATGATTAGACTATGATAGGGACTGACAGTAAACCTACTTATCCATCTCTCGATCTGAATCACGCAAAAAACTTCGTGACCGATTCCAGTTCCTAAATACAAAGAATAGACCACCGTTGAATTAAACTAGTTTTCCTTTGACCGAAATCACCCAGAATCTAGTTGGACAATCATTCAAATGATGGGTAGATTACCCTGATGAGAGATCAAGGATTCTCATTATGAAATTGAAGAATTAAGGAAAAAGGAGTTTTGTGGAACCAATCTCAAACTGAGAATTTTTACTTACATAGAACCTCTATTTTCATTTAAAGGACTGTCTTATGCTGCCAGAATACTGGAGGAAGCATTTGACATGTGTTTTACTAAGAGGAGGTTCGTTGTGCAACAGCTGGTGAGACGAGGAGTGGTCGAGGGACGTCGCTCGTGGCAAAGCCTGCCGAGGTCTTGATGACCACTCTCGGTACGGGTTAAAATGGTGTGCTTCCGGTACGCTGGGCAACAACCGACGAAGCGGTCCCTGAGTGAAGTGCTAGGACACCTAAGAAGGATCCTAGAGGCTTTTGACCAGGTGATGCATGGGCTCGCGGTTTCTAGGACACCGATGCGTGCATCGAGGAAGATTCAGATGGACTAAAGAGAGAGATTTTTGTGAATCAAATTTTGGTATTAGATCTCGTTGGTTGGCTCGGTGGTCTTCAACAGAGAGTCCAAATGACACATTTTGTAACACAATGGACTCAAAATTTTGGAGGATGATGATCAGTAATATTATGATTTCTATTGAAGGATTGTTTTAAAAATAATCTAATCTGTTATAAATGGCAATTTCATATTGGGTGTGTATGTGGAATGCCTACCTTAATTTTTACATGAAACGCCGGTTAGGGGGCCTGGGAACTCTTTTTCTCGATACCCAGGCAAAACACAACCTAGGAACTCTTTTGCCTCGGTACCCAGGCAAAACACAACCAAATCTTTATAAAGGAATCCCACCAATACAGTGGTCCGGTGGTTGGCTAAACCATGGGCCAGTTGGGGTAGGCTGGACAGGAGGATTCCTGCGAAACAATTAAGATGCGATTAGTTACGTTAGTTAGATTAAGTCCTAAGAAGACCTTGTTCTGTGGGAGGGGATTAGCGGTTGTGCCTCGTTTTTAAAGGAGGAAAAAAGCGGTGATTCCATGGACCAAGTGCAAGTCTCTTCTTGATCTGACCAAGTGACATCAGGTTAGGTCAAATCAGTTTAACTAGTTAAGACTTTGACTCGTTAGAGTAATTCCCTCGTTAGAAGATTTTTCCATGGCAGAATCGCCCGTGCCTTTCGGGCGAGGGGAGTCTTTCCGGGCTCGATTTCGGAGGAACTGCCCGGGCTAGTCTCTCATCCGGACATCCGTGGGCGAGGCCCCAAGTGTGGATCCCCACCTCGTGTTAAATTTGCAGCAATGTGATGAGCTATGGTGGATCAAATGCTAGAATCAACATCATCAACAAAGAGATTAGATGATAATTAAGACATTTTTAGTGAGCAATTTAACTGATAGCTTAATGTAGGCATGGATAATAAAAAACCAGCAAATTCTCATTAGGCCAATGCCTCAATTTATAGAGTTTACATCCAAGCATCTAATCCCACTGATCTCTCCTTGATTCACTCCACCTCTTTTGCTTGATTCTCTCCACCTCTCCCAGAATATCTCCACACCTCCTAAATCTCCTTATGCTACCCTTTATTCTCTCCCAGTAGATACTTCTCACCTTTTCACAGGTTCTCTCACATTTACAGATTCTCTTTTACAGCTCCTTGCCAAGGGCTTGTTCCCGCACACACCCTATTCACTTGTATATTTCAACAGCTCCCCTCAAGTGAATACTCCTAGCATGCCTGGACCCTATTCACTTGTATATTTCAACATCTCCCCTCAAGCGAATACTCCTAGCACGCCTTGACCCTATGCCAAGTTTTCCTCTTGCTTGATAGTCCGCGACCAGTGCCTCAAGTCCCTAAACTCATAGTCCTTGACTCTCTCTCTCTCTATGTGTCCAAGGCTACTCTACAAGTGCTCGTGATCGTGACTAAAGTGCTCACACATACATCTACCACATGGCCTACATCATTGGTGGCTTAGAGGTAGTTTTACTTTGTTGGGGCAGGTTACATTGTGTTGTGGGGTCTCTCTCTCTCTCTCTCTCTCTCTCTCTCTCTCTCTCTCTCTCTCTCTCTCATAAAAGATGATCTGACTCCACTTTCTTAGGAGCCTCCATGAAGTTTGCCGATGTCGTTCCTTCTCCACTAGGTTTGCTGTAGCAGTCTCTTGCCACCATGTGTCCTGGCTTTCCACAATTGTGGCAAGTGAAGTTCCTTTCCATTTTCCCCTCTCACCTCTAGGCATTCATCTTTTCCCTCAACTAGCCCCCACAGATTTTCTCTCATGAGTAGATACATGGTTTTTGTCTGCCATGTGTAAAATTGCTCCCCATTAAATTTGGCTATCTCTTGTGCCGTACTCATGATAATGTGAAGGGGGTCTTACCTCTCTTGATAATGTGAAGGGGGTCTTACCTCTTGATCCAATTTCAAGATTCAAGGGCAGTGTCTACCCTTTTACAACTCAATCTGGTGTTTAGGTGATGATTACAATAGATTTATCCGCATAATTTTACCAGAAATAACATTAAACCAAGGGTAACAAATCTATACAGAATGGTTGGAGTATCAAACCATCTCCGAATTGTAATCTGAAGTTATAGGGATATGTATCTCCTTCAGTCATGCTACGGCAAGGAACCCAAGAAGTGGTTAAGCCATTTGCATGTGGTCGAATTTGCTTACAATGCTTCTTACCATCAAAGCATTGGGATGAGCCCTTTCAAAGCTTTGTATGGGCAAGATTGCCTTACACCGTTGAGTTGATCTGAGCCATTGATCAGAGTCGAAATGTTTAGACAAATGCTTGATGACATAGACCAGCAAATGCAATCAATCTGTAAAGATATAAAGGCAGCACAAGATAGGCAAAAGCAGTATGCAAATAAAAAGAGATCAAAGAGAGAGTTTGAAGAATCAGATATGGTCTTCATTCGAGTACGACCAAAAAGAAGTTATCCTTAGTAGGGAAGTACAAGAAGCTCTCTCCCAGATACTGTGGGCCATATGCTATTATAAAGAAAGTGGACTATCTAGTCTATAAACTTCTTCTACCTCCCCATCTCAAGGTACATAATGTATTCCATGTCAGTTTGCTTAAGAAGTATGTACCCAGCCCAAGTCACGTGCTTGATGATGAACAATTGATTTCTCCGACTCAAGGCCAGATGGTACTCCAACAATCTGAGGAATTCCTTGACATTCGAGAGAAGATTCTCAGGAGCAGAGTCCTCAGAGAACTTTTAGTAAAGTGGAAGTTCTTCCCTTTAGAAGACGCCACCTGGGAGAAAGAAGAAGAGTTGGCGAAAGATTACCCCCACTTTGCAAGATGAGGACATCTCGCGTTTTTCAAGTGGGAGAGGATGTAAGATTTCTCCTCAGCCTGAATAATGAACAAGCCTAAATTACTTCAATCCCCTGTAATCATTCCCTGTTTTTTGAATACAAGAAAATATTATTTTTCCTTGTTTTTGCCTAGAGAGATGAAAAATTCTAAAGAGTGGTAATTCAATATTGAGATATTTTTGGATAAACAAATTCTTCTAATATCAAAAATATATTTCTATGAAAAAGAAAATCAAAATAAATTTTCCAAGGTGCATTAGGAATCGATAAAAAATGATTTAAAAGTCCTTAGCCTAAGGGTCAAGATTTTCTGAAATTTTTGGATTATGGTCCAATTAAGGTTCCTATGGACCAATAATATTAATCCAAGTGTTGGGATGAGATAAATCCAATGAATAAAAAAAATATCCAAAAATGAGTAAATGCTCGCATAAGATGAAGAGTTGACTGAGTACAAGGTTTATTAGTTAAAAATTATTAAATATTACTAAAAAAATAAGATATTTTAGAGTAATCATACAATTTTGACACCTTGGTAAGGAAAGGGGGAGCCTTCAAGGAGGCACCTATTTCACACATGTGAATGAGTTTTAAATTAAAAAATATTAAGATATTTTTATCTCTCCTCCATGCTTGATCAATTCGGGGTGATTTGACCATATACCCAACCATTGCTCAATTTTGCGCGATTGAACTTGGTGAGATTTAGCCACTAAGAATGTTTTCTTCTTAAGATAGGTAAGGCATTGCAACATTGTTTTTGCTTGGCACTTATAAATTTGTCCAATCACTCTCTCATGTAAGATGTGTAGATAGGTGTGTGTAGCCAAGCAGCTTTGTATTCACCATCATACCAAATGTGTTGATTTATGGTTCCACATGAGTAGGGGGTAGATAAGTTATGTTTTGAGAGGTTGTGAGAGACCAGAAAAGATGTGGTGATAAAGGTGATCATGATATACATTATCTAAATCATGGTGGAAATGTATCCATGTATAGGTGGATATTGGCATGCCATAAAATGTATTGTGATTTATGTCTTATAATGCCTACAAATGACCCAAGTCATAATACAAGTGTGCCAAGCACATGGAGGGGTTGCATACCACATGAGCCTGACAAATACAATGTATTGTGATTTATGTCTTATAATGCCTACAAATGACCCAAGTCATAATACAAGTGTGCCAAGCACATGGAGGGGTTGCATACCACATGAGCCTGACAAATACAATTGGTAGTAATGTATCCAATTTTCCTCATCCTATCTATAATACCCATCTTTTGAGTTACTGCTTTTTGTGTTGTCAAAGTATATTCTTGGTCTAAAGCTGGCAAGATAAAGGATCTAGTAATTTTATCATCCCAATCCCATAAGGCTAGGGACCCATTGGGTCTGAGTAACTACTACACTAATTATTACATAACTAGAGGACAAGTAGGTTTTTAGAGGGTATTGGATCATCTCTTCTCACAATGTTGGCAACCAATCAACCCGTTTGGCTGCTGCTCGGACTGACCGTTGTTATTGAGCCTTCTTGTTTTGTAACAAACTTATAACAGTTTCTTGAAGAACGGGTAGTACCTATGTGTTTGTAAAGGGGCAAAGGGGCATTAGTCGGATGTGTGGATTAGAGGATAGGGAAGAGTTGGCCTACCTAGCTGAGATTGTAGGAAAAAGAGTGTGTTTTTGCCTTCATAGTTCAAGAATCATGCGGGTCTACTTGGGCCCGAAGAAGATGAATAGTACTGAATGGAAGATAAGAGAGTTGAGTGAGCGGTTCATGAGCAGAGCTCTTGCTAAGGAATTGTACTATATTGTTCAAACTATTACTCAAGAATGACACATGGGTTGATCTTTATCTTATTTCTAGTCTAAATAGTTTTTTCTATTGTGCATTCACTTCTGTGTTAAGTCTAGTATGTCTGGATGTGGACTCCTATCCAGATTCAGGATAGACCCACGAACTAACATGATTGTAGTTGTGATCAACTCCCCGAGCTTAGGCAGATAGGTAGCTCAATGTCCTAGAATTGGCTTATTGCATTGGTCACAGTTGCATTAGTCGACCACTCTTCTGGAGCTGACTAGGTGGTTCGGAACCACAAAAGTGCCAGGTCTTGACCGAACACCAACACTTTTGGCGATCCTATTGGGGAACTTGTATGCCAAGTAGGGGAGAAGGAATATAGAGGCTAGTTCTAAGGTCAATCCTCCTGCACAACAGTAAGTCAATAGAGAAAAGCTAGTTGAAATAGATCTAGAAAGGAAGTGTGCACACATTAGTGTCAGGAATGTTCACAAGAAATTCATAGGAGTACAATGGAGAGTGCATGAAGAATGAAGGGATCTCAAATAGAACAATGCAGTACCATCACAGATAGGCCGAAGCTACACGAAATGAAGAACAGTTGCATCATCCAAGAAGACTTCTAGAAGGGATTCCGCACCACCAAGAAGACTTCTAGAAGGGATTCCGCACCACCAAGAACAATTGCATCATCCAAGAAGACTTCTAGAAGGGATTCCGCACCACCAAGAATGGCAGGTTTAGAAACCACTGAGAAATCAAGAAGGAGATCACCAAGAGCTTCAAAACAGGAGGCAGGAAGCTCAAGAAGAAGAAGAACCGATAGTTGTAGGAAGAATGTCTCTCAAGTACCCAAAATTCAAAGGCAGGAAAAGAGGACAATCCAAATGCCCACATCTTTGCCTTTGAAACTACATTCTTGGCCACCCGAGCTCCATTGCCACAAAAGACAGAGTATTTTGCGACAACTTTGGGTGGCAAGGCTACTAGATCTGGTATGCACAATATGGTTTGGAGCACTTCCAGGCGTTTGAAGAATTGATGAAAGCCTTCTTGAAAAGATTGAGGAAAGACAAGACCATAACAAAAGTACTTGAAAAGCTACAGATGCTAACTCAAAAAAAGAGGGCAACAGAGGATTATGCAGCTGAATTCCGAGCATTACTAATGTGTCTAGATCAACCCAACAAACCTACTCCAGTCATGCCGAGTCAGTGGTTCGTGAAAGCAACTAGAGCTAAGGGGATCTTGAAGCAAACAAGCAAAGAACCCAAGAAGAAAAACAAGGATAAAAGGAAGAAGAGGGAGAAAGAAACTTCTGAATCAGATTTCGAAGAAGATACCTCAGAATAGAATTCGAGTCAGGAGTCAGATGCCGAAGAGCGAAATCCTCAAAAAAAGAAAGGCAAGAAGCAAGCAGTAGACATTCAAGAAGAACTGAGGGCTGCCCTAGCCAAGATTATCGAAGGACACATAGGATCCAAACTCAAACCGGATGTCTGGTGCACAAGGTGTAAAAATCAAGGTCATGCAAAGGGGGAGTGCCAATTGAAAAGCATGCAACAGATATCTATGGAAGGAGCAACCATGCCGCAGAGATGTGTTTTTACAACACTTGGAATAGGAATCTGAGAGTGATGGAAAGGTAGCAACAACAAGTCCTAGCTCTCCAACCAAGTCGACCACGAAGCCTCAAAACAATAGACCATATGGAAGAGGAGGTGGAAGATTTGGGCCGAGGGGAGTTTGCTTCTACTGCAATGGTCCAGGGGGCATAGACAAAATGATTGACCCATAATACAATGCCATCAAGCAGGAACTGCAAGAGGCAAGGCCACAAAGGGAGGCAAACCCAACAGGAACTGATGCAGTAGTAAACATGGTAAAAGTGGACCAAAGGGCAGAAAACAACATGAAAAGCCACTAGAGGTGATGGCTATGACAAGATTGCAAGGGCTTGTCAAGACGTTCAATAGGTAGGAATCTCGAGTTGGGATAGAAGGAGAAGCCAAAACCGTGGGTAGGGCAGTAGCAGAGAGTCCATGATGAGCAAATCACCAAGTTGGTGCAGAGTGCACAAGGGATGGTGGTAAGGACAATGCACGAAAGCCCACTCTTGGGAGAGCATGCTAATGAGGGTCTAGACACGACAAGCCTAGTCAAGAGAAGGGAAGAAATTATAGCAGGAAAGAAGATGGTGTGCAATGATAGAGCAACCAAAGAAAGGATGTTGAGGTGCCAACTGGAACCAATTATAGCCCAAAGTAGCAAAAGTGTCTTAAGAAAAGAAGTGGAAAGGAATTCGGAAGAAGTCCATATAGGAAAGCTAACAAGGGAATGTCAGGGAAAAGAAAGGGAAGAAAAGGAGGAAGAAGGAAGAATATATAGAGGCAAAGGTATGCCCAATGCAAGGAGACAAAAGCAATAATTATGTGAAGTGTGAGACCCCCCTCCGGGTTTCCGATGGTGGAAGCAGCATCGGCCTCCCGCGAGGCCGATGCTGCTTCCGATGGTGGAAGCAGCATCGGCCTCCCGCGAGGGGCGTGGATTCACACCTGAGGCCTCGCCCCGGATGTTCGGACGAGCGACTAGCCCAGGCGGTTCCTCTGAAACCAAGCCCGAAAAAACTCCCCTCGCTCGGAAGGCACGGGAGATTCCGCCATGGGAAAATCTTCTAACGAGGGAACTACTCAATGAGTCAAAGTCTTAACTAGTTAAACTAATCTAACCAAACCTGAAGTCACCTATCAAGATCAAGAAGAGACTTGCACTTGCTCCATGGAATCACCACTTTTTTCCTCCTTTAACGAGGCACAGATGCTGATCCCCTCCCACAGAACAAGGTCTTCTCAGGACTTAATCTAACTAACATAACTAATCGCATCTTAATTGTTTCGCAGGAACCACCGATCTAGCCAACCACCCGACCATTGTATTGGTGGGATTCCTTTATAAAGATTTGGTTGTGTTTTTCCGGGTACTGAGGAAAAGAGTTCCTAGGCCCCCTAGCTGGCGTTTCATGCAAAAATTAAGGTAGGCATTCCACATACACACCCAATATGAAATTACCATTTATAACAGATTAGATTATCTTTAAAACAATCCTTCAATAGAAATCATAATATTATTGATCATCATCCTCCAAAATTTTGAGTCCATTGTGTTACAAAATGTGTCATCTGGACTCTCCGTTGAAGACCAGCTGGCCAACCAACGAGATCCAATACCGAAATTTGATTCACAAAAATCTCTCTTTAGTCCATCCGAATCTTCCTCTTGGTGATTTCGGTCAAAGGAAAACTAGTTTAATTCAACCGTGGTCTATTCTTTGTATTTAGAAACTGGAATCGGTCACGAAGTTTTTTGCTTGATTCAGATCGAGAGATGGACAAGTAGGTTTACTGTCAGTCCCTCTCGTAGTCTAATCATTCGGTTTAGTTCTAACAAGGATTTTTTTCAGATAAACATCTACTTTTGGGTAAATACCAATTTAGTGATTTAGCCACATAAAATATCTAAAGATATTCTTTCTACCATTTTAATTCCCTAGGTAGAATTATGGTGAAAATTCATCTTTTGACACCTAAAATTAATTCAAATCTTTCTTTTAACTAAATACCAATATCTATTTTTTAAATAAGCTTGAAATTCTCCTTTTTCTCATTTAATGAGTGCAATCCAAATGTTATGGGAATTTCTCTTTTATCATAACTTAAATCTATCTAAAATTCCTCTTTAAATTAAATAAAAATATTCAATATTCCAATATACCAAGAATTCCTATTTTTCCATTTAAATGATTGAATTCCAAATACGATGGGAATTCCTCTTTCATCATTTAAATTTATACATGCATAAAATAATTCCAAATATGATGGGAATTCCTCTTTCATCATTTAAATCTATTCATGCATAAAATAATATTAACTAAAATTTCTCTTAAAAATTACATAAAATATTCATTAATCCAAATATGACAAGAATTTCACTTTTTCCATTTAAATTATTGAATTTCAATTATGGTGGAAATTCCTCTTTCATCATTTAAATTTTTCATGCATAAAAATAATTTATCTAAAATTCTTCTTTAATTTTAACTAAAATATCCATTATTTTAGTATTCTAAATTTTCTCTTTCTCCATTGGATTACATCGATCTCCATTATCATGGGAATTCCTCTTTTATCATAAAAATAAAAGTACTAGAAATTTCTCTTTTTCTCTAATTAACTATTTATGCATAAACATTAAAAATTAATTTTCCATGGATATGATGAGAATGATTCATTCAACATAGGATGAATAGTCCTAGAATATGGTAGGAAGTCCTCTTTTCACATTATGCATAGAAATGATTTATGTGTTAATTTTTAAAAACTTTACCATAGCTCCATTGCTATTACTGCTAATTTTTAATAATTTTGAAAAGCATAAGGTTTAGTAATACAATATGATAGAATAACTATCATTTGGACCAATAACTAATTTATGGACTTAATTCCTAAGTTTATCATAATTTAAGTAACATAAAAGCATTAAAAAGCCACTTCTTTGGCCTCTAACTTGACTAGCATAGAGTTTACTTTTAGAATTAAGAATTGTTCCATGAGAAGCATCATTTGAATGGTCATAGGGATGACCATTCTTTGGGGGAGAGAGAGATATGCTTAAAAAACATTCTAATAGCATAAATGTAAACTTTATGTGATTAATCATTAAAATTCATTAGAGAGCTTCATTTGCATTGAAGAACCATTCAATTGAATACTTCTCAAGCTTGAGAGGGGTTGAGAAGTGAAAAACATTTAGAAGTTTAAGAAAAAAACCATAAAGTCACACCTTACCTCTTGTTTTGCTTGATTCTCTATTCTTAGGAGAGGTCCCCAGCCAATCAATTGGTTAGTATGTTGAGAGGAAAGCTCCAAGGAAGGTTAAAGAGAGAGAGAAGCTCCAATCTCTCCAAAACCTCTTGTTTTGCTTGATTCTCTATTCTTAGGAGAGGTCCCCAACCAATCAATTGGTTAGTATGTTGAGAGGAAAGCTCCAAGGAAGGTTAAAGAGAGAGAGAGAAGCTCCAATCTCTCCAAAATCTCTCCAAATTGTAGAGTATTTTTAGAGGATAATAGAAAATATACTTATTTTAAGGTAATACTGGCATGGTCTAGTTCATAGATGAGAATACAAAAGAATGAGGGTTTATTTATAGGTGAGGGAGGCCACTAACTGAGTCCAACTAAGTTCTAGAATTTTCTAGCTTCAGTTTGGTTGAATTTGGACAAGATTTGGACCAGTTTAGCTTCCTTTTTGATCTAGTTTGATGTGTGAGAATGCATTTCAGCAATTATTTTTTAGTCTAGAGACAGTGATGTAGCATGGAAAAAATGTCTTACGTAAAAGCCGCCCACCTTATCACACCTGATCCATCCATTTGGCACACATGTCTTAAAAATGTATGACATACCCAAACACACCATCTTAGCATGTTTTCACAGGTGTTAGAGTCAAATGTGAGACTTTGTGGGCTCCTCCGATCACAACGCAGTAGTTCAAGAGTGTTTGCTTTAGTAGCACATACATTACTAGTCTGTGGATCACAGTCTCATTGAGTCAAGGAGATACATTTTAAATTTGTAGCAATGTGATGAGCTATGGTGGATCAAATGCTAGAATCAACATCATTAATAAAGAGATTAGATAATAATTAAGATGTGATTAGTGAGCAATTAAGATATGATTAATGGGTAATTAAGATGTGATTAGTAAGCAATTAACTGATAGCTTAATGTAGGCATGGATAATCAAAAACCAACAAATTCTCATTAGGCCAATGCCTCAATTTATAGAGTTTATATCCAATCCCACTGATTTCTCCTTGATTCACTCCACCTCTTTTGCTTGATTCTCTCCACCTCTCCCAGAATATCTCCACACCTCCTAAATCTCCTCATGCTACCCTTTATTCTCTCCCAGTAGATACTTCTCACCTTTTCACAGTTTCTCTCACATTAACAAATTCTCTTTTACAGCCTCTTGCTAAGGGCTTGTTCCCGCACACACCCTATTCACTTGTATATTTCAACAATACATTGGCGGCTTTATATAGAAATATGTAATATTTTTTGTTGATGCATTTTGGATATTTATCTGTATTAGACAATTAAATGAAGAAATGAAATGTTGTCGCATGGAGTGGGTGAGTGAACTATGTATGTAGTTGTGTGCATGTGTATTGAAAAAAGGAATTTCAATTATGGGTGTGTGAGTTCACACCGGCTCCATGGGCCTAGTGGTGGAGGGCAAAGTTTAGGCCCATGGTATTCGAGGGTGGAAGGCTAGACCCATGGGATTAGATAGGGCCAGGCTAAGTCTATGGATCTGGTCGAAGTCATAAATAACAGGATTAAACTCTAGAAAGCAGGAGGCTGGGTGGACAAGAGATTAACTTAGACACTTGGGAAGAACATGAGACCCAATCTATTTGAAAAATTCTAGAAAGCAGGAGGCTAGGTGGACAAGAGATTATAGTGCTTTCCAAACGTGAGACCCAATATGTTTAAAAAAACTTGGACACTTGGGAAGAACATGAGACCCAATCTATTTGAAAAACTTAGACACTTGGGAGAAACAAGAATTAGATTTAGATTTAAAGAAATAGCAACTGGGTCCTACTTGTGGGAATTAGGAAGAAGAAACTTACTTGGAGGAGTCGTGTTTATTTCCCAACGTAAGGTCTATTTCGATGGGTCCTACTTGTTGTGAGAAGTTATTGGATAGCCGAACATTAGGATATTAATACATGGAGGCCTTGAGTGGGATGCTTTACCCTCATAATAGTCTGCAGCTTATAGATTTTTATAATTATCGAGAGGTATGGTCTCACATAACTAAAAATCTACATTAGAAGATGATTATTAGGGTAAAGCATCCCACTTGGAGAGTAGGCCCCGAGTGGGATGCTTTACTCTCATAATAGTCTTTTGCTATTGAAGGGTAGGGATCTCATGTAACTAATATTATGAATTTTTTGCTATAGATAATTGAGGGGTAGGGATCTCATGTAACTAATATTATGAATTTTTTGCTATAGATAATTGAGGGGTAGGGATCTCATGTAACTAATATTATGAATTTTTTGGTGGTTTCAAAGACATTTTTTCTTGAAATTTGGTGGACCAACCTTTGAATTGCTTAACTAGTTATCTCAAAATTTTTATGCAACTATAGGTGAGGTTTTATTCAGTTGTGAAAGAATGTTTTTTTCATTGTATGCACCTGTACATAGTGCCTATACTTTAAAATGCATATGGAAGGATAACTATTCTAACCCCCCCCCCACCCTCTTCCCTTCCCCAAACCTCCCCCAAACTTATCCTCAACAATTTTATAGTATTTGCTTGATATTAGATTGTTTAAAGGAAGATTAATTTGGTGGTGGAGCATGGAAGAGAGGGATTTTCTCACTAAATTATTAATACACATCCATATTACGTCATTTTACACTAAATTATTCTTACAAATCCCTATTAGGTATATTTTGTATAACATTTGTTGAAAGAGACTCTTGTTTGGAATTTTAAGCGTTACACTCATAGTGTATAAAAGAGAATGGTTTTTACAATTATGTAAGTATTCTTGCATTTCATCATCACTATTTTTTTCTAATTGTTAATCAAGAGCTATTTAACTAATCAAATGCTAAATAAAATGCAAGGAGAAACACAAACGCTCTACGATCACACTAGACTTTTGAGCTATTAAGATCATGCATTAAGATGCAACATACCCTTAGAGAAAGGTATCCTTGCATCCTAGAGCATAAATTAAGATGCAAGGTATACATGCATCCTAAAGAGAGAATGCATTAGGATGCCAGGTATACTTGCATCCTAAAGCAAGCATGCATTAAGATGCAACCTACAAAAGCAAAACTCAACATTTTTAAAAAAATTAGTCCAAGTTATGGATAATCGTCTTAGCATCTTCAATTCAATTAGCATACAAAATCCTCGTTGTGGGATAGGACTCCATTGCAAGACATTCCTATTCTTGTTAAGGATGAATGCACAAGATACAATACTAGTTATATATGCAAGGGCTCGTATCATAAAATAAAATATGAGCCTCATTTACTCAAGTTTGTTCCAAGGTTTGATCGGATAATAAACAAGTTCTCTTAAGTTTGTTCCAAGGCTTATTTACTCAAGTTTGTTCCAAGTTTTGATCGGATAATAAACACATGTTTTTTATTATTTTCATCATTTTAGCCCAATTTTTGGGTAAAATTAAGATGAATGGTGCATGAAGTGATGAAAACCCTCAACAACATGTGGATGTATTGGTCCAAGTTTATTGATCGGCCTTTTCACACATGATGGTCTTCTCCAAAGAAACCTTGTCAAAGTCTTATTAGATTTGGAGTTATTCAAGGATTTTGGGTACTAATTTGTCCAAGGATTTTCACATGCACATTGGTCCAAAGATTTTTAGATACACCTACTTGTTGATGCTTGAAGGTTTTAAACTTAGCTTTCCTCAATGGCTTGGTAAAAATCTCAACAACTTGATCATTAGTGGAATAGTAGTGTAGGTTGATATTAAACATTTGAAAGTGAGATGAAATTTGATGTACTTGTTATGGCTCACCCTAACCCTCCTTGAAACACATCCAATAAGAGATTACCTGGTAAACCACAACTATCGTGAGGATCTTTCCAATGGCCGAGCTCGTAACCCTTGAGGTCTCCAAGCTCTACAACTCCTTGAGAAGCAATTCCACCGTGTCTCCCATGAGCATTGTCACACCGCTGCATTGCACTACGTGTGCTTGTCCCTCCTCTCCTCACATCACTCACACATGCTCACTAGCATGCATTAGAGACACAGATTAGCAACAAGAGGACTAGCAAGAGCAAGACTTTATGCACAATGGGAGAGTCCTTTGTATTATGAGATATATTCACTTATATGCATGGCCATATGTGTTCACACTCACTTAAACTATGGTTGACCGGAAACTTTAGGCTCATAAGAGGCCTAATGCTATTACAATGACTACTCTCATAATATACACATGAAGTACATCACTTGGGACTTCATCCTAACTTACTACCACACGCTCGTGAAGCAGAAATCACCATAAGTATTCCATAGGACCATTACGGGTGCCCATCCAAGATGTAGATTTGGACACCATTACTGCATATCTTGTATGTATGACCTTTTGGTGTATCTACCTTGACTCCTTGATATAAGATAATGGTAGTAGCTCTTGTTAACCCTAGGAAAGGGTTAATAGTACTCAGTCCTTGCATACAAAAACTAGATTTCTTGCTTGTTGAATATTACTTTGGTTATGTGAATGAATGCTCTTTGGGTCTTCATATTGTACCTTTTGATCCATAAGTAGTCTTTTTAGCCACATTGTTTCACATGTCACATTAGTTGAACCTCTTTGTTTTGCTATTTTTTGATGATAGTAGCCTTTGAGACATCAAATAACTTAATATAACACATCAAAGGCTACAAATACAACTCATTAAGGGTAACTAATTGGATTACTCATTTATCTCAGATCACATAAGTCTAGACATTTCTTATATTTAGTTGGAGTGTAAAGCCAATTCATGCAAGAACCTAAACAAACACACACATAAGAGTAGCCAAAAGAGAAGAACTAGCCAAAAGAGAAGAAGCCAAGAATCAAGAACCACTACTAATATTTCTAGTTACAATTTTTTAAAGGCATTAGGCAAAATATGGACTCCCATTTTTGGCCCCTTAAGGATTTCCACACCTCCTCTCTCTAGAAAAATGGGTTCATGGTGAAATTTGGCATGTTACATCATCAATTTGGGGACTTCTTGAATATGAAAAATTTCCCATCATGTTATATATCATTGGAAAGGTCTCGAAGAGTAGATTCCAAATGTCCAAACTCCACTCACTTTTGAGTTGATTTACAAAAATTTCACATGAGCCCATTTTTCTAGAGAGAGGAGATGTGGAAATCCTTAAGGGGAAAAATTGAGAGTCCATATTTTGCCTAATGCGAATTGAGTGGCATAAGGTCAGTGCTAGGAGTATATAATTTATGCACAACTACTAGCATCCACGGGTACGTGTCCTATGTAGAGTTTAAGAGATAATTCCTTCGTAAATAAGTGCATCACATATAAAACTTCCTTGTTGCGTTTCAAATGCATCAATTTGAATAACATGCTACACGAAAGAATTGAAGTTAGAGAATCACCATAACATAAAATAGCACAATAAGACTCTTCTCTCTTCTTTAGACCATGAAGTAAAACTTCCTTGTTGCGTTTCAAATGCATCAATTTGAACAACATGCTACACATAAAAGAATGAAGTTAGAGAAGCACCATAAACATAAAAATAGCATAATAAGACTCTTCTCCCTTCTTTAGACCATGAAGTAAAGGAACTCCTCCCTTCACTGTATCAAGTAGTAGCTTTTGTACATAGTCAAAATTCTTGCCTTTAGGATCCTTTGTTGACATTAGAGATGCGGAT
Organism: Cibotium barometz; assembly: GCF_041138505.1. Classification (NCBI taxonomy): domain Eukaryota; kingdom Viridiplantae; phylum Streptophyta; class Polypodiopsida; order Cyatheales; family Cibotiaceae; genus Cibotium; species Cibotium barometz. The sequence goes on from NC_141087.1 coordinate 47,487,264, forward strand.
GTTTTCTCCAGATGACATTGTTTTCTTACATTTAAGCATTACACTAAATCATGCAAAGGACAAATAAAGTGCTTGCTTTACTAATAAGTAGTCAAGAAGGTGAATTTTAATCTTGAGAGCATCTTGTAACATGGCGGTTTATAGCATTGAGAGTAGGGGAGGCTCCATCATTTCCAATACTAATTAAGAAGATGAATTTGGCATTCCATGAGACAAGAAGTGTATATCTTTTCCTCCACGCCTAGAGGGTTGGATTCTTGTCGAGAAATTTTCTTTTTCCTCCACACCTAGAGAATCCATCATTTCCCATATTAAGAAGATGAATGTGGCATTCCATGAGACAAGAAGTGTATATCTTTTTCCTCCACACCTAGAGGGTTGGATTCTTGTCAAGAAATTTTCTTACCTTGACCATCAATTAACATTATCTAAGTTATTGAAGTCTCTTCACAAATGTAGGTGCATTGTTGATATATAAGACAAGGGAGCAAGGCACACCTTTGATGTTACTATTAGGAAAATTTAGGATTTAGGGACCAAAAACTTCTTCATTTGTTGCGTTTTCTTCCACAATATATCATGGTGTAAAAGGGTTGCGATTTAAAAATCAGATTCATGCTTCTATACCTCTTGAAATTGGTCCATGAAAGAAACTCAAGGAATCAATAAAAACTTTTAGTGTCCTTGTTGGTGAAGAAAGGAGAAAGTGAAAAGTAGAAAAGAAGTGCATAAGATGGAGAATAACAATTTCTATATCCACTCCATCACCCTCAACTTCAAGAGTTATGTAAGATTCCTCCCTCCAGCTTTTGAGGTGTGCAGGTGTAAGAACCTCCCCTTCTGATCTTATAATTATTCCCCTCTCTGAAATAAAAGAAAGATCCTGTTTTACCCTGTTTTGGCTTAGAGAGAGAAAATGTCTAGAGGGAGGTAATTCAAAATTGAGATATTTTTGGATATAAAAATCCTCCTAGTGTCTAAAATGCTTTCCCTTGAAATAGAAATTCAAAAAAAACTTTCCAATGTGCAATTGGAATAAATTGAAAATAGGTATAAAGGACCTTAGCCTAAGGGTCCAGATTTTCAGAAATTTTTGGATTATGGTCCAATTAAGGTTTCTATGGACCAATAAGATTAATCCAAATGTAGGAAGGAGATAAATTGAAGAATAAAAGAAAACCTCCCCAAAATGAGTAAATGCTCACATAAGATAAAGAGTGGACTAAAGAGTGGACTAAGGACCAAAGAAAAGAATTAAAAAGCTTAATTTTGACACCTTAGTGTGGTGTGGGGATCTCCCCTCATGAAGTAGGTGCCTTTTTTCTCATCATTACCTCCAATTCTTAATCAATAAAATGAGATATTTTCATCTTTCCTCTCTCCTGTTTCAAAACTAGATCCAAAAAGTAAGCTGAATTGACCAAAAAATGGTCAAAATTAGACCAAACTGATCTGGAAAATTCTAGAATCAGTTTGCTTGGTTAGAGGCTCACTTTTTCCTATAAATAGGAGCCTCCCCCTTTGTAAAAGCTTAATGGTGTTTATGCACCATTACTCTACTCCTGCCCTGAGCCATCTACATTGAATTTTTTAATAATTGAATCAGACTATGAGCAAGACTATGACCAAGACCAAACTCTTATCCGACTCCAACCTTGAATCAGACTATGACCAAGACCAAACTCTTTTGTTAGTTTCGAGGAAAGAAGGTGTGACCAGTTTAGAAAAATACACTCAAAACTCCCGCCAAATTTGAAACTAAGTTTGAGACCCTTCGAATTGATCTGTGGGGATCAAGGTTATAGAATTCGAGGAATTCTGGTATGAAATTCAGAATTTCGATCAAGAAGTTTTAGGGATACTGATTCAAGAAATATCCCTTATATTCAAAAGAAAATCAAACTGAAAACTTGCATAGAAACCCTGTTTTCTTAAAGGACTGTCTTATGCCAGAATGAGATATGATGACAAGTGAATCAGATAGATGTGAATGAATGGATGGATGGGATGTGATGTGAATAGATGTGATGAGATGTCATGTGAATCAGATAGGTGTGAATGAATGTGGATGAGATGTGATGAGATGTCATGTGAATCAGATAGGTGTGAATGAATGTGGATGAGATGTGAAGTAAATGGATGATATGTGATGAAAATGGATGTGAATGTGTATGTGAAGAATGAATGTGGATATATGTGAAAGAATGAATGTGGATATGTATGTGAAAGAATGGATGTGGATGTGTATGTGAAAGAATAGATGAGATGTGGATGTATGTGAAAGAATGGATGTGGATGTGTATGTGAAAGAATGGATGTGGCTGTGTATGTGAAAGAATGTGATGTGATGTAAAGAGATGTGATGTGACATGAATATATGTGGATGTGAAGTGATAGATATGAATGTATGGATAGATGTGGGTAGTCGTACATGTGAACGATTGGATGGATGTAGATGAATGAGATGAGATGTGTATGAATGAGAGATGATATGGATAGATGTGATGTGATGTGATGTTATGTGGATAGAATGTATGTGATGGGATGGTGATGAGAATGAATGTGATGTGATGGATGTGAATGGATGGAGGTGATGTGATGTGAAATGGATAGATGTGAGTGAATGAGATGTGATGTGAATCGGGATGTGAATGGATGAGATGTGAATGAATGTGATGTGATGATGAGATGTGGATATTGGGTAGATGCGAGTGGATGAGATCTGATGAGGATAAATGAGGAAAGATGTGATGAGATGAAAATGATCTGATTGGATGAGAATGGGAATACATATGAAATGGATGTGGATTAAATAATGTGGATTGATGTGGAACAAAGTGGAAAGACGAGAGTTTGTTATAGAAACTATATTTATGACCTGTTTTTAAATCACTATTTTATGTCAAGAATGCTGGGGAAGCATTTTGACCGTCTTGTGAATGAGGTCGTGGTGGGGAGACCTAACTGATAAAGTTGCAAGCTGACGGAGAGTCAATGGAGGACGTCTCGCGTAGCAAGGTTTGCCGAGGTCTTGACCAGCCTCGGTTCAATTTAAATGGTGAGCTTCCGGTGTATGGTGGATGAGGGACTAAGGAAGCGGCCTATGAGTGAAGCGCTAGGTGACCTGTGAAGGATCCTAGAGGGTGCTAACCATAGGGTGCTCGGGCTTTGGGTCGCCGAAGATATCCACACGTGCATCATGGAAGATATTGGAACAAGGAGTAAGAGTTGTTTTCTGAATTCGGGCATGGATCTGGTTGATTGACCTTGCTAGTCCTCAACAAATGAGTCCATGGCTCTTTTATATGGATCTGTTGGTTGATCTTGCTGATCTTCAATGAAGATTCCATTTTGATTTTTATAAGTGAATATATTGACGGGTACTATGAGCTAGGAACTATCGAAAAGGCCCCTGAGTGGATAGGTGGTGAGCGTTTTGGTTGCCCAATGATGCCATAGGTACACTGATGAAGGAAAAATTAGAAATGAGGATTCAACAGGATATTTTGGAGGATTATGATCAGTGATACTATAGTTTCATTAAAAGATTGTTTTAAAAACAACTAAATCTGTGAAAAGGCAATTTCATATTAGGTGTGTAAGTGGTGTGACTAGTTTTAAGTTTGCATGAATATCCGGCTAGGAAGCCTGGGAACTCTTTTCCCTAGTATCCGGGACAAAACCTAATCAAATTCTTAAATGGATCCCATCACCACACAGTGGTCGGGCGGGCGGTTGGCTAACCCACGGGATTGGATGGGGCTAGATTGGACTGATGGATCCCTAAAATGAGACTCAATTCTGTTATGATACGATAGATGAAGTAAATCTCAGATAAAAAAATTGTTCTATGAAAAAGAATCAACGGCTGTGACTCTTAATGAGGAAAAAAGTGTTGGTCTCTATGATCCAAGTGCAACCTTTTCCTCGATCTGACTATGGTACTTACGAGTTCAGCCAGATCAAATCAGTTAGTTAAGGCTTTTGACTACGTTAGAGTAAAAATATCCTTGGTGGAATCGCCCGTGTTTTTCGGGCGAGGGAAGTTTTCCCAGGTTCGGTTTTGGAAGAACCGAGGGATAAGTCTCTTGTCCGGATATACGTGGGCAAGGCCCCGAGTGAGGGACCCTTCCCCGGCGCAGCAAGAAGTGCTACTTCCACTGCTAGCACCCCTGAATTGTGCGGTGGGGACAGGGATCTTTCAAGTTATTGCTATCTAATCAGGGCATTCACAAAACTACAAGAAACCAATGATGACATTGAGCTCAACAAGCCTTTTAACCTAGAGGATTACCTAGAAATGAAGCAACCCTAAAAGAAAGCTTAGGCTAGATGTAATTTCATGGGTGAGTTGGAAGCATACACAACACTCACTAACCACCTATATTCCTGAATGGTGAAGTACCCAAAGAATTACGGTACTAAGAGAGAAATATGTGGGTGTGGTGCCAAAGCACCTACAATGTTGCAATGTGATATCTAGAGTTGCTTCATGCTCACACAAAACACATTGAGACTCAATATCACATGAAAACACATTGAGATTCAAAGCCACATTATGTGCTCATGTTTAGGTAGGTCAAGATGATTTACTAATGTGTCATCATGATATATAATTTCCTAGATATCTTCACAAAGGCTATCAACAGTAGTAGGGACCGGCTTGAGTACCAAATGGACTAATATCTCAATCAGCATTGGACCCCGAAGGTGGTTCACCTTCGTGGGGGGGGGGAGTTGGATATCAATGCTCCACCCTCATATCATAATGCTCCACCCTCATATCATAATGCCATTCATGCTCTCTCTCTCTCTCTCTCTCTCTCTCTCTCTCTCTCTCTCTCTCTCTCTCTCTCTCTCTCTCTCTCTCCCCACTATCTCATACTCCAAGGACAAAAGGATGAAAAGAAATAAGATCTACTAGCTCAGATGAGGGATCAAGAAGGAAAACATCTTCTTTGTTATCATCACAAGAATACTAAGGTTCATGAGATGAAGAGAGGATGCTTGATGAACGACATGGACTTTCTTCATAGAACTCCAATGTTTTTTCTAGACTTGAACTCTTTGCAACCTCCCTTTTTAACTTCATAGTTCTTTTCCTTAATATATCCAAATTATGTTCCACCTTGTCAAAACATTTGTTGAGTGCTCTCATTGTTAAGAGAGATGACTCCTTGATTACGGTTTGAGTAGTAGAATATCAATGTAGGTGCCATGTTAAGGATATCATCGATTTAAAGGAGGGAAATGACTATGAACCAGAGTAGCTTGGATAGTTTTTGGACATTAAATTTTTTTTATTTTTGAAAAACCCACTTTACACATGTTTGTGACATTGTACTTTACTTTATAAAGATCACAATATATATCTTGATTTTACATTTATATTTGTGTGCGTGTGCATGTGCGTGTACATGTACGTGTGTGCGTGCATGTGTACATGTGTGCGTGTGCATGTACGTGTGTCGTGCGTGCGTGTGTGTGTGTGTGTGTGTGTACCAAATTTGAGACATGCCCTATACATTGAATTTGTGCAACGCAAAAAGAGGCCTTATATATCTCCAATTTTATATTAGACGATTTTTAGCCATCTAAGAAACAACATCACGTTTCATTAGAATACCATAGAATAAAGTTCAATCAGCTACTAGGTGAGATTAGCCATTCAATTTGCAAAATTACCTTTTTTTCTCTACAAAAGTATGGGGAGTGGTTTTGGACAAGGTATCCTTAGCTTGCAAACCACCCCATTTTGAATACTTAATATGCAAGGTATCCTTAGCTTGCAAACCACCCCATTTTGAATACTTAATATCCTTAGCTTGCAAACCACCCCATTTTGAATACAAGAAACCCTAGTTTCTTACCTTTTTTTCAAAGTATCATCCCTTGTAAGGGGGTGGAAGGGGGTGGTTTGGCTAACTTTGTGAAAGTAGAGAAGTACACCTTTTAGAGGAAACATATGGAACTTTTCACATTTTCAAATAAATATCTCCTACAAACCTTCTCACTTTTTCGATTCCCCCTTTTGTATTTTCTTTTGGTAAATTAATGAAAATAATAGTCCCTTCTTTTGAACTCACATTTTAAATTTCTTGATGACCTCCTTGTGGGGGCAAGGAGGAGGGATGTAGGGAGGAAGAGAGTGAGGGAAATTAACACAACTATTGGTAGGTGCTTCTTTTGGGAAGATGAGTAACTAGCCACACCATAGGAAGAGTCAAAGCTTAGTTTCTATCCTAAGCACAACATATTTGATCTAGCTATAATCTTATACCAATAAGAGGATAATTTTCTCTTAAGAATAAAAGAAAGTGAGAGACAATATTGTTGAAGTGGAAAACTTTATTATAGAACTAAGGATAGATAAAATATCCACAAGGTTATATCAATAAGAGGATAAACTTCTTTTGTAGATAACAAAGAGGGAGAGATAGTAGTGTTGAAGTGAAACCTTTCTTTTAGAACTAAGGATAGGCAAAATATCCATAAGGATAGACAGTAGTGTTGAAGTGATGGAGGATTTGCACGTTGTGTTGCCCATGTGAGACACATGATGGCAATGAGATCCATGTTTTGGCGTTACTGCATTGTATTCGTATAAGGGTGCCCTGCCCAAGCCATGACGAGCCTTAAAATAGATGAGATCTCTCACCCAATTTATGAGGGTCCTTTGCTCAGCTGAGCCTAGGGAGCTCAAAATGGATTTATTTGTGATGTGCATTGAGTTATGCATGCATGGGCGGTACAGATTGTGGGTTGGTTGCTTCTCCCAGGCACATGGGTGTCCAAAAAGTACTTGGGTGGCTCCGCCTAAACAAAATGGTACTCGAAATGGACTTGAGGTGTCTAGGTTGGCTAGACACATGCATATACACTTGTTGAACACATGGACTTAGGGTGTCTATGTTGGCTAGACATATGCACATACACTTGTTGAACACTCCGATTTGCATTGAGGAGGTGTGTTGAGATTAGCAATGCTAAATTGTTGGGGGTGAGACGCGAGTTGGTCGAATTGGTTGGATGGTTAGTTTGCACACCTAATTTTACATTGAGGAGGGGTGTTGAGATGTGCAATGTAAACTAAAGCTTGGGTTATTGGGTTGAGTGTGTGAACGCACCCTATAGGTGCAAGATATTTCTTAATTAAGGGGATTGATAATAATTATTATTATAATTAAAAGAAAACATAATAACACTGCAAATGATTGAAAATAGAGACTACGATTCCATTAGTTTGATGCCTCTTAAAAGAAAACATAATTATTATAATTAAAAGAAAACATAATAACACTGCAAATGATTAAAAATAGAGACTACGATTCCATTAGTTTGATGCCTCTTAAATAGGCTCTAGATACATGAGGTTAACAAGTAATTAGGCAAGTGATTAGGTACTAATCTTTCTCCATAATCCCCTCCTCTATTAACTCCTTGCTTTTCTACACCTCTTTCCTCCAAGAATATCTCCAAGGATGGTGGATGAAGGCGTGTTGATTATGGTGGCTTTATGACCTTGTTACATAAGTAAAAAGACCCAATACTAATACCTTGATAACCTTTGAGTTTGAACTCTACCTAGGGGATGTTTATGTGTTCATGTGATGGAGCATATCCAACATTCCCTCCTTGATCCATACATGGAACATGAAAACATAATGCAATAGCATAGCTCCTATGAGCATACCTCTACATGAAATAAAATGCATGAGTCCTAGGTATTTTCTAATCATAGTGCATTCCTCCAAAGCCCCATCATAACTCCATGAAAACATAGTGCCTCACGTGCACTATCATGAGTTGGGCATGAAGACCCAACACTCCCATCAATCTCCCCTTTGAGGGCTACATGGCCAAGTGAGAGACAATGTGGGCATAGACATATCACACAACCTACATCATAGGTGGTTAGAGGTTATTTTACATGTGGGCAATGGAGAGCATTACATGGCTTTAAAGAGCCCATGATGCCTCTTCATCATCATAAGAGGCATTTCATCATCATAAGAGGCATTTACATGGTTGCATAGTGCAACATTTGCTTCAAGTGTAGAGGTGCTAGCAATGTTTTCTTCACCCTTGTTGTTGTATCAGTTTTCTGCAAGATGTCTTAGCTTTCCACATGTTGTGCACTGAAGCTTTGCCATTTATCCTTGTGATAATAATTCTTTGTAAGATGGCCGATCCTACCACAATCAGTGCATTGAGGAGGTTTGACATTCTTCTTTTGAGTGACATATGCTTGATCCATCAACTTCGCTTCAGAGGCTTCATGTCGTAGTTGTTTCTTTTTATATTCTTCCATAAGAGAGGACTCCACATCTTGAATTTTGAGATCCAGAACATTTAGAAGTGTAGTTACAACATTATTATATTCTTCAGGTATACTGTTTAGCAATAAAGCTATTGTATCTTCATTATTTATAGGTGCCTTGATATCTGCTAGTTGTGCAAGGAGACTTTTCATCTTATTCAGATGATTGGGAAAGGAGTCTCCAGTCTTCATAGTGAGCCTAAAAATTTGTAACTTCAGATTTATCTTTGAATTCTTTCCACTAGCACCAAAGAGTCTATCAAGAGTTTCCCATGTTAATTTTGCTAACTCTATATTTGAAATATAATGCAAATATTGATCACCAAGCCCAAGTGCTAAAATATGCTTTAGTGTCACAGAGTTCCCATTGTGCTTTTCCTTCCCTTGTGGTAGGTCTATCATTTTTAGATGTAATACTTACTTTCCACAAATCTTTCTTTTGAAGGATGAACTTGTGCCTAGTCTGCCAGCAGGTATGAAAATTTTCCCCATTAAATCTTTCTAACTTTGAAGTTTTAGACATGATGGCAAGGTCTTACTTGATGAGAGACTCTCTTTAAGCAATGTCTAATGCCTTGTACAAGGAGACTGAGTTAAAAAGAGATTAGTTATCCATTCCAATTCTATACAAATGCATATTTGTGGCAAGAAAATCACCTAAACCAATTATATTTGGCATAGTTAAAATACCATGGTTTTCTATCGGGCCTTGATTTTAATTTTTTAATCACTCTTTTCCTAGGCTTAAAAGTTTATTTAGTCGGCTGATTTACAAAAGCTTCTGAGTCACATGAAATTTGTATGATTTCTTGACATGAGCTAGTCATATCATCATTGATTCAAAGAGTATTACAAAGAGTGTTCAAAGACTTGCCCTTCAAAGAAAATCACCTTGTATTTTGTTGTTGTTGCAACTCTGGCTAAGCTAAGCGGAGCTAAGTTCACCAAGGCATGGCCATGCTGAGCGGATGAGAAACTGTTTGATTGATTTTTTTATTATTTTATTATTATTATTTTTTTTTTAAGGCCTTATTATTAAGTCTTTTAAACCTTATGAAAAGGCTTTACACAAAGCCTTAATTAAAGACTTAATTGCGTGCCGGTCGTGTGGGTGTAGTCGGGTAACGCCACAGAAAACAAACGAGACTAGCCGCGTGGCTCAGCATAGGAGTGGTCGAGTAGCGCCATAGAAAAAATAAACAAAGCTGGCTGTGTGGGGCAAATCACAGCAAATCGTCCCACCATCAGCAAATCACACTAGCTCAGTTGTTGAACGCAGCAAATCGTCCTGCCATCAACAAATCACACCTACTGGTCCTACCATGAGCAAAGAAGGAAATGATGAGAGAATGTACAAGTTGCTCTGGTTAAAGCTCAAAATTTTGATGAAAGAATGCGCCCAGGCGAAGAGGCTTTGATACCAAATCTTGATTGACGGGGTTGATAATAATAATTAGCATTAAAAGAAAACATAATAACACTGCAGATGATTGAAAATAGAGACTACGATTCCATTAGTTTGATGCCTTTTAAATAGGCTCTGGATACATGAGGTTAACAAGTGATTAGGTACTAATGTTTCTCCATAATCCCCTCCTCTATTAACTCCTTGATTTTGTCCACCTCTTTCCTCCAAGAATATCTCCAAGGATGGTGGATGAAGGATGGTGGCTTTATGACCTTGTAACATCATGAGTAAAAAGACCCAATACTAATACCTTGATAACCTTTGAGTTTGAACTCTACCAGCCGATAGCCTTCCGATTAGCTGCCTCTCATCGTATACTTCATTATTCACCAATTGCATCACACATTGACCAACGTAAACCAATACCCCAACTAGTCGGTGACATTGACCAACGTAAACCAATACCCCAGCTAGTCGGTGGTATAGCCTGCACACAGCAGGCAAAGCAGCAGCCCGGCAATCATCATCATTCAGCACACAACATATCAACCAACGTACAATAGCCGCCTTCATCAAACATATCAACGATCGATCACCTATCACTCACGAGAGCGCTTCACCACCTGCCTTTTCAGCAATGCACTTCAGCAACCCAGCTAACTCAACGAACTCTACATCAACCAACCGGTGCTCATACCTCATCCACATCATATGAGAGCAATAGTAGCTTGTCTCTACCACAGCAGAAGCCCGGCTGATCTACTCGGACATCTTCATCATCGGCTCTACCACTATACCGTTTTTGCTTTCTCTGTATTCAGCATCAGACAACCATGTCAGCCCTGTTGCTGCAGCCAGAGGATTCAAAATTCATCATCCACAGCAGTTCTGTGTTTTGCAGCCTCTACTTCTTCACGGAGTGCCACCATTGTCCCCAACGCGAGCCTTGGGCTGAGCCTCTTGCTTCGACTTCGTCTTTGCTTCTTCGTAAGTCTACTACTCAGAGTCACCTCACATCATAGGGCCTCTTGTATTGGATTAGTTCACCATTATATGCACACGCTCATTCATCCATGTCATGCTATGTTGATTTGGTTTGATCTCTCGCACATCTAGTCCTTTCGTCTTTTTGTCTTCACATGGTATCAGAGCTAGTGAGCAAAGGTATTGAAGACCTCGAGAGCACATAGCATGGATTGTCTACCTGTGATTCCGGAGGACCAACCTTGCTCACCAAAAGTTGATTTTCCTTTCTCAGATCTAGACCACACGGAGGATGGGACTTCTTACTCATTGAAGAGCCATGTTCGAGGTCTTACAGTGGGAGACAACCAGCCTGTCTACACCTACTCACCCTCTATACCTTTGGCATCTCATCCTTCCTCTTCGAACTTATCAGACTTCGCTTCCAGAGGGGGATACATGCCTACAGCCAGTGTGCCAGTACGGGCCAATATTGGACCCCGGTATCTAGCCTCACCTAGAGAGCCCTACTAGACAGTCTAGCCAATAGCTTGGACTTAAATTTGGTTCATTCTCTCAAGGAGGATAGGTACCACCATGATCATCCAGAGATCCATCGTCATCAACTCAGCCGGAGACTGCATCAGGCTCGTATGTACCTTTGAATGCTTATGTGCCTAACACTATCTGGGTGTCCACTTCTGGAGCACAGGTTCAACATATGGTACCAACTATTGCCCTCGATCCCTGGAGTAATGTGAACCCAAATAGAGGAGGGTCTAGGAGTAGAGTACGCTCCCAAACTACTGGTGTACAAGAAGGTAACACAGTTTTCTCTTCTGGTTCACCTTCTATTTCTTCTCCCAATGTGTTTTAGAATACTGCATAACCACAAGCACAAAACCCTCCAACCAAACCATGTTTCTTCCTGTTGGCGTTGGCATGTAGCCATTACCGGCCACACCCCCCCACAGGGACCTGCGTATGGGTTTTACCCAACACAAGGATCTCTGGGCACTATGCCCACTCAGCATTCCGTGGTATCAGGTAGTTTACCAACCCATCACAAGCACTACACCAGTACCAGCTTATGTGCCTACTCAAGGATTTGCGCCTCAGCCAGGTATTCCACCTGTGTCGAGTACCCAGCCTTATATTCCATCTTCTGGATTACCCTCTCCAGTTCCTACACCTATGCCAGGTATTAGTGGTTATTTTGGAGTACCACCTAATCCTCTACAGTCCGGATATGAAAACCATTCATCTTGGACCCCACCATCTCCTTCCCTCTATGTGTTTATGTCCAAAAATGCTTTTAAAGAAAAGACTCATTTCAATGGGTCTAATTAACACCACCTGGGCTAACCTTATGGAACATGCTTTCACTTCCCAAGGTTCTTGGAACCCGGTGAAGGGACTTGAATCGAAACCCCACCCCTCACTAGCATCTCCTAAAGTCATCCGCTATTGGGAAGCTAGGAATGCCACTGCCATAATGGAGCTCATGCAAGGCCTTCTGCCGGAGTTTCATTCACAACTCCAATAGTTCCCTTATGTCTCTGATAGATGGGCACACCTTGCGGAGAGATATGCAGCACGTGATCGCACGCGTCGCATTGATCTGGAGCATCAAATCCAAAAGTTCTCTATTAAAGAGGGGGATGACCTAAAAGTCAAGGTTGCTAAGTACTGGTGCCTTAACACAGAGCATGCCACCAGTGGTTCCGCCAAGTCTCAGAAAGACCAGGTCATCACATTATTAAACAAGTTTCCACCTAGTTTCTTAACTTTTGGCACACAAACCATTAGTTTAGAACCCATGCCGAATCTGCTTGAGTGTGAGTGGCAACTTCTGTGCTTCGCTCAGCTACATGACCAGTTTCACCCCAAGAAGTCATCTTCTTCCTCCTCTACTCAAGAGGGGGACCTTGTTTCCAATACCACCTGTACCCACAAAGGGCAGCAAGGGAAGGGGAACATCAACCTAGGTAATTAAGAAAACCCCAAGGTAACAACAATGATCCCATAAACAATGGCTCGACACCCACTCCCTATTGGTAGATATTGTTAAGAATCATGGGTATCTAGGGCATGCAATAGCGGAAGCAATGGAAACAAGAGGAGAGCAAAGTATGAAAGAATGAACAAGCATAAACAACTTACGGAATCATCATGAAGACACCATAGCTTGAGAGAGGAAACAAGATGTATAGAAAGCTTCTTGTATTACTTTCTATTTCAGCCACTCCAACATTGCCTTACCCTTCTCCTTCATGTGTTACAAAAAGTAGGGTTTCTTGCCCTTTATATAGGGTCCACCAAGGGCTAGGGTTGGGCTAACCCTAGATCCCTTTTCCACCCACATGCCCACTTTATTTGAGTGTGTTCACACCTCCATTACCTCTTCCTCTCATCCTTAACCTTGTACATCATATATTTCAACAGATATTCCTAAAAAGAATACATACTACACTTATTTGCCAGATATCTGGACATATTGTTGATGATGATTCTGGCATCATCAAAGCCAGGGAGAACAGAGGTACAACCCTCCTAGTGGACCAACTTAGGTTCAAATTCCGCATCTTTAATCAAGACTCGATTTGGTTCTCCCTGGAGCTCAAGAGTTATATAGCCCAAGAGAAAAGGAGGCAAGCACACAAGTTCTCCAAAAAAAGGAATTCAGACTTGGGGAGATATTTGGGACCTTAATAACCAACATTGGAGGGAAGATCAATGGCTCAAACAGACCTGTAGACTCAGGGAAGAGGACCTAGCCCTCATCAAAGATAGAAAAGAAAAAGTGGGACATTGACAAAGTGCCTGTAGTTCAGTGCAAAGGAGCCTTTAAAGTTAGAATGGTAGCTTGGGTGGGAGCGGAGAGCATTCTTACCGTCCCCCATCTCCAAGTTGATGCCTTCCCCCTCCACATAAAATTGAACAACTAATGGGACATCTTATGGGACATAAATCAATGGAATTTCAAATTCTCTAAGATCTAGGCTCCCATTATCCCCCCTAAAAAGTCTTATCTATTGTGGCTCATTCTTCACAAAGCTCTATGGATAAATCCTAAGGCCCTTAAGTTGAGAATTGGAAATGGCATGTGCCCGAGATGTAAAAGGGAGGAGGAAACCATTAGTCACCTCTTCGTCACCTGTAAGTTGGAATGGCATGAGCCCAAGATGTAAAAGAGAGGAGGAAACCATCAGACACCTCTTCGTCACTTGTGAGGGGACCTCAATCTTCAGCATATATAAATTAGACCATTACATGGCTTTGAATTAAACTGGAAAGAAATTATTTTAGGAGAATCTAAAGGGATATCATCAATCCTATGGAATACAATCAAGACCAACTATATGTGGCCACTAGTGTGGATCAATAGGAATGCTAAAGTTTTGAATAAGATCAATGTCAATATAGGTGGAAGTCTAAGAGCAGGCATGTATGTGAAAATGCGATAGGACAGAGGTAGCCTTCACATGGCACAAAGCACAGAAGTTGCTAAACGAATCTGAAGAGATTCTCAAAGTCTGCAAAGCACAAGAAGAGCTTAACAACAGAAGAGAAGCTATCTATACAGACACTCACGACAAGATCAAAGTGATTCCAACAAAAGAATGTCATCTATTCCGCAAAGACACTGAAGTGGTGTGATACATCTACAATCTAGTTATGGCTAAGAGTGATCTTGAATAAAGAACTCCACTATGTATTGGTCTCGAGTTGAGCTTCTCAGTAAAAACCCCCAGATGGTAGTCGTGTATATCTTCTTCCTTTTATTTTTCTTTTATGTTCTTAATATAAAAGCCACCCTTTTAAAAAAAATCCGAGCCTCTTAGATCTAACTTTTACAAAGGTAAGCGTAAAAGAATGGTCGGAACTAATCTTTGAGAGTGAAATTAGGTACTTAGAACTACATGTATGTCACACACCTTCATTCGTGATCAACATGGATTTCCTTTACAAGCACACTTCTTTTCACATTGAGATTTTATTTTATTTTTTGAGGAGGGCCCGGGGGGGGCGCGTCCACAAGCGAATAACTAACCCGCAGAAGAACAAATTATGATGTAATGTATGAGTAAATGGATGAGAGACTTGGCATGGATAATTTTGAAGGAGCTATTCTCAGAAAACTTTATAAAGAGTCATCAACTATGAAATAAATAATAATTTTGAAGGAGCTATTCTCAGAAAACCTTATAAAGAGTCATCAACTATGAAATAAATAATCCGGTCCTTGACTAAAGAAAGGTGATACATTTTACATTTTGTAGGCAACGCGTTGACCAAGGGAGATATACTATAAAAAAAAAGCAGTATATTATGTTGCGGGAAGGGAAAATCAAAGAATGGATTGCTGGACACCAGCTGGAGCCGATGGAGAGGAAGGGCCACCACCTCCTGTATGACCTTTCTTGCTATTTTGCTCTACAGTGTGAAGCCTGTAGACGAGGACTGCGTCTGTGTGTTGCTAATGGCAACCCACAAAAGCGAGATGGTGATGGAAATAAGGCCCGCCCAAACCCAGATTATGGTGGGCGTCTTGCCCCTCCTGCCCAGCAGACCCTTTGCGAAGGGGTAGAGATGCACCAGGACCCAGAGGCTGAAGAACACCCCGCCCAATAACTTGCTCCACGACGGGTTGCTGCTGTACACTGTCCGGACCGCCGCCACGGCTATGGCGATCATGTTCACCATCATAATGGTGAGCGGCAGAATCATGAGGGAGGTCCACTTTACAACATAGAGCTCGGCAAACTCGTCATCTTCGCCCTCTGTGGTGGACTTGGAGGTAAGTGTGAAAGAAATGTCGATTCCGGCCACCACCTTCAGCAGGCCTTGAAGCACGGCCGCAATGTGGGCACTTGTTCCCCCAATAACCCAGAACTGCTCATTTCTCCACCATTCTTCCAGTGTGATGCCCGCCCATTTCACCTCCAGCACTGCTAGCATGCAGAGAGAGAGGGTGATGACGAGAAGGTAGATCAGGAAGAAGACATCGAGCGTCTGCACGATGAACTGATCTGTGAAGAGCGACAGCGCCGGTAGAAAGCAGTAGACAACGAGAAAGATGGAGGTGAAAGGGTAGATGCCGACGTTGAGGTAGGCGATGCGCTGGAGGAATTTCATGCGGACTCCTGCGAGGAGGCCGTTATTGCGAGAGAAGAAAATCTCTACAGATCCGGTGGCCCACCGGAGCACCTGCTGCAGCCGGTCAGTGAGGTTGATGGGCGCAGTGCCGCGGAATGCGTCGCGGTTGGTGACACAATAGACGGAGCGCCAGCCGCGGTTGTGCATACGGAAGCCGGTGACAACGTCTTCCGTGACGGAGCCATAGATCCAGCCAACGCTGCCGCCCCACTCGGTCTTGTCCTCGTACCAGCACGAGATGACACTGATGGCCTCTGCGATGGTGGAAGGATCCAGGGGCTCTCGCGGGGCTGTGAGGGCGCCGGGAGGGCGGCCATATCTAATCGCAGGGTGGTCCGCCAACGGCCTCCCTTGATACTCTGCCTTGGAGATGGACATCAAGAAGGTGCTAGAGCCCCCAAACTTCTTGGGCACCAGCTGCATCTCCTGATCCTCCTCCTCGTCGCCCACCACGGAGGCAGAGTCCAGTTCCATCTTCTTTGCATTAACATGCACCTGATTCCTCCTCCTCCTGCGCCCCCCGCAGCAGCAACACAACCACGAGAAAAACCCCCCGGGTTCACTGTAGCGAGGAGGATCAAATGCATACAGAGCGACTCTTCTGAACATACAGCCCGTCCCTACATACATAGGCCCTTGCAGCCCGTCCAGTGCTCTCATGTTCCCATCAAAGAACACCGTATTGTGATTGGCATAGCGATCATTGGTGTCTATCCCTTCAAACCTTTGAGGAAACTGCACGTAGCATATATTCTCCCCTCCCCTGTCCATCATGAAACAGATACCCTCCCGGAAGGCCATGGAGTTGTAAACGTAGTGGTCACAGTCGAGGTTAAGGATGAAGGGCCCATTGGACATGACGGCCGAGCTACGGACCAAGGCGTTCATGGCTCCGGCCTTCTTGTTGTGATCGTAGCCTGGGCGCTTCTCACGAGACACATATACCAGCATGGGAAGCCGGATGTCCACCTCGCTAGTGTCGATGAGGTTCTCCTCATCTGGGCTACCGTAAAGGGGCTCATAGCTGGGAGGAGCCAACATTACCTATAAAAAAACAAAAAAACAAAAAAAAAACGATAATCATTTAATCAAACGAACTCAAATTCATGTAATAATCATCAAGTTATTGGATGTATGTTAATGGTCAAGCCTCTTCAAACCAACGTACGTTTACACTGTATATATACATATATAAATCTCTATGTATGTATGTATGTATGTATGTACGTACATATATATCTATACACATAGATCTATACGTACAATGTATGCACACACATAGACAGAGAAGGAGATTACCACTTAATCACGATTGCCAGCCATAACAAATTGATATTAATCATCAACTAATTACTCAATTTATTTCGATGATCAAGCCGCTTCATGTTTACCTGAATGATCCCAGCATGGTCTCCCTTGCCGTGTTCCATGCCAGGCGTAACCCATGTCCCTGGCCAATGCGTGCCGTCTGACATCCAAGTGGCTTTGGGTACATTGAGAGGCTCATAAAGATCAAGGCCACTCTCTATCTGATTCCTCTTGGCTTTGATCTCCTCATGGGCGTTGTAAGCATCGGACCTCCTGCGAATGGAGTCTGGCAAGCTGTTGATTCGCACCTTGAACTCGTCATATTCCCTCTTCACCCTTCTCCGATCCTTCACGAAGTCCTGCCGCACCTTGTTCTTGGTGGGATCCCCCTTGAGATTGAAATAAGACTCCGGGTTGCGAGGCTCTATGTTATGCTTTCTGCAGAAGGGTATCCAGATTCTGGCATAGCTTGCCGCCTCTGCCATAGCCTCGAATGTGAGCAAGGCCCCTCCATCGTCAGATAAGTAGCAAGTTATCTTCTCCACAGGGTACTCAGCTGCGAGGATTGAGAGAATAGTGTTGGCTGTCACCAATGGTGGCTCCTTCTCTGGATCGGCTGTCGAAACAAAGATATCGATTCCAGGAAGGTCAGAGCGTCCTGTGGGATTATCGGGGCTGGGCTGCTCGAATTTGTCCTTGAGGACGGAGAGATCTGTGTCCCTGTTGACCGGGCACAGCTTGGGCAGCTGGTCCAGGATCCAAGAGAAGGCGAACCAAATCTCGCAAATTATGGACATTCCCCATAGCCACATAGCATCGGTGTTTGGGTGTGAAACCCTCCATACCAAGAAGAGGCCAAGCGCCACAAACCTGAAAACAACGAGAAGCCTGCAGGGACGAGAGGACCGAGGTGATTGTTAATTTATCGTCTTGCGTTCCAAAACATTTTTATTCTTAATAAGTCATTAATAAAAACATAAGGAATAGTACTAAATTTGCTTTAAAAATCTCCACACCTGTAAGTTTTATCTGTGAAGATATTTTACCTCAATTTCAAGGACAACCAAAATTTCAATCAATGAATTTCAATTTCACCAAAGAAAAACTACACCAAAGGACTCTTTTTCCCTTTTTCTGATGACACGTTATTAAAAGCGAAAGCAAAATATTTAACCTATCACAAGCACAATGATAAAGTGATCCAAAAAGTGGATTAAGACATTCCAATCTCGGTGCCAAATCCTATTTGCTGTTAATTAATTAGTAATAATTGCTGATTAAAACAAAATTCTCACCGAATCACAAAACTTAGAGCCTTTAAATTTTGAAGGGTATTGAAATTTGCAAAATTTTGAACTAAAATGTAACTAAAATGCTTTCAATTCGATACTTTAAAATTAAATTTTACAAAGCAAAAATGAAATTGTGACAAGGCCATTGTATATAGATAGTTAGCAGGTTTTTCTCTGTGAACACGAGTCAAAATGCTACCAAAAAAAAACCATAAAATTTTACAAAGTAATAGAGGCAAATGCAGTGTTTTTTAAAAGAAGATTTTGAATGGTACCTGTAAGGGCTGAGAATGCTAGCAGGCACCTTGACTTTGCGAGCGAGAGGGCGTGTGGCCCTATCCTTGAAGTCAGGGATGCCGCCACCATCAGCCATGAAGTAAGGGTCGGGTTCCTTGGGCAGCACAGCATTCCCGAAGCCATAGGTCCCTTTGGTCTCGTAGAGCCATTCGGCATGGTCGAATTCATGGGCCTGGTTTTGCATGAGCAGCTGCTGCGAGTGCTTCTTGGACTTGGCAAGAGAAAGGCGGCGCTCCAAGCGGGGCTCCGGCGGCGCCGGCAGCGAGAAGGGCGTCGCTGCAGGAGGATAGAGGTCCTGATCCTCATCCCTGGGCCTGTAGAGCTCCTTGCAGCCGGGACATCTCCCGCCCTCCTTGTACGCATCCTCATAGCAATCCCTGCAAATCTTGAAGTTGCAGTCGCACGGGAACACCTCCTCCCCCATCTCGTTGCGAATCACCCTCCCATTGCACCCTTCCATTCTGCACGTGCCTCCCCTACCGCCCGCCGTCTGAGGATGGTCGCCCCCCCCTTCCGTCATCTTGTGCCTTCTGGTCCTGTTGTCGAACCCGCCCGTGAAGATGCTGCTGGACACCATCTGTTGCTCGGCCTTCATCCCGACACTTGTGTCCATGTGATCGCTGCCCATGGGCTGGTTGTCGGGCGTGGGTGGGATAACCACGGTGTAGTCCACGTTTACTGAGCTCACCTCGCTGGCCGCATCCATGTCGGTTGAATCTTCTCTGGACATGCGCCGGAAGTATGCACTGTTATTAGAAGCTCCGATTGACGGAGGGTCGCCGAAAGCTGTGGGATGTGAGCTTAGAGTTCTAACTGACCTGCCGCCACCTCTGGAAGGGGCGGAGGATGCGGCCATGGCAAAAGCAGAACCCTTTGATCAATCAGGCGAAAACGCAGGAGGGGCGCAGCAAGGAAGCAAGCTTTGGGAATGAAAGAAACTGATCTGCGGCTCTGTTTGGTGCTATCTAGAGCATCGTTGAGCGAGCTATACACAGGAGAGGGCAGGGAGAGAGAGTAAAGTCAATATATATGGAGATGAATGGAAGGGAGTGGAGAAGAAGGAGAGGAGAGACGAGATTTTGGAAGGAGAGTGATGAGAACGTGTAGAATATTTATATAAGCAGGCTAAACACGGCGTGTGTGCCTGCAAGACAGGGTGGATTCCGGATTTTCTCGAAGTGAGCACTGAGTGCTGCTACTACTACTACTCTTCGCTGCTGTTCAGAAACCGCGTGGGCTTGCTCGCACCCTGCTGGCCTCCCCCTTCAACGTTCACTCGGTCTTCAAACAATGAGCGTTTTCCTCCCCTCGCACGACCTCTCTCTTCTAGATTCCTAATTTCTACCCTTGTCCCATATGAGACGGAAGCATCCTTATCTCACCCACAAGAATTGCACAACGCTTTGAAGCTTTCAACAACGCTTCGAAGCTTTCAACAACCAGGCAAAAAAAACAAAAAAACAAAAAAAAAAAACAAAGTTTTAGAAAAAGTGAACTCCAGGAAATTTCCTTAACTTTGAAATCATTTCCTTTGTGCCGTTCACTACTGAATAGAAACTCCTCGTCAACTTTGTCTAGTGAACTCAAAACATTAACCCTACAAGAACATAATTCCCTACTTGCCTCCTCTCTTGCATAAAAAACGAACATACCCAAACTCTCTAGGGGTAACTAATGCCCAAGGGTGAACCTTAGACATGCACCTTTGCGCCACCCAAGCACATGCTCTCCCCCCCTCCCTTGGCTTGCTCTTCTTCCATCATGCACTCATAAGGGCCTCCTCCCCTAGCTATTGTCCTTCCATCGTTGCTTTCTTCGCCAACCCCACCCTCATCTACTCATCGCCCATGTCCTCCCAACTCCAATGCATCTTTCCTGCCCTCCTTCATTCTCCCATGTTCTGAGAAATGCAACATGATGCCATGATGCCTTGAGTGAGTTAGAATCACCTTGCAATTTTTATGTGAATTCATGGCAAAAGATGAATTCAACTCTCTCTCTCTCTCTCTCTCTCTCTCTCTCTCTCTCTCTCTCTCTCTCTCTCTCTCTCTCTCTCAATTGATGGATTTTAATGTTCGTGTGAAAGCCCAAATATGACCTATGGGACCCGTACAAGAACATACATTCATTACAAGTCCATAACATAAGTTAAGGATTGAGAGTCCATTAGGTTAAGAGAAGAGAAAAAAAATCTACTAGTTATCTAGTATACCCTAGTGGATGAAGGTTAATAATTAATCAGCCAGAGATTGACAGTTTTGGTAAGGAGTACGAAATTCTTGGATGATGGCTCTTCCCACTTGAAACACTACCTGGCATGGCAAGCCTCATGAACCTTGGTCAATTCCACCCACTTCTTCTTTGTGCAAATGTGAGATCCTTCGACTATCCAAAGCTTAGTACCTTTTAAGAACTTGGATTGTTTGAGTATTTTGAGCCTTGCTTCCCTAGGTGAAGGCCATGATAGAATTACCCTTAGTATTTGCCTCAACGGTTGTGGTATCCTTCATGTCGCCATAAAATAAGGGCATGGGTCAGATTACTACATAAAGAGATGCAACCCCATCATCAAGGTGGAGGAGAGAGAGAGAGAGAGAGAGAGAGAGAGAGAGAGATAGAGAGAGATTGGATACTGCATAATGTCTAGTGATGAGAGAGAAATAGAGTGATGTGTATTGCTTACAACCATTTGTCAAAGATACCATACATAGCGATTGACCAATTTTTACTTGCTATTTTATTAGAGGGCTCTTAACCCTTAGAAAACTTCCCTTTACAACCTTCAAAAACATAGCCCAAAATTAACAATAAAAATAAAAATGAATACTCCCTAATTATTTATTACAAAGAAAGAATTTGGGGCCCTAGTCTAAAGTCAAGCTTCACTAGCTCATATATAAGAAGAGTTTTGCAAAGTCCTTGTAAGATACTATCTAATTATTTCAAGTGACTTTTAACTACATTTTTGCCACAGATATAAATTTCCACCTAATGTAGTGACATTTCTTACAAATGTGAATGGTTGGGAATATTCCTTAATCTAGAGCTTTTCGGAAAATTTCCTTGGGCTCAAGGAAAGGTGAATGTGAAGAGACTAGAAGTCTTGGACACGAGAATGAAATTGTAAATGTGTGTGCTGGATTTTGAACTTAGCCAAATTGGATGGTTAAATTAATGTATACATATATTTAAACTTCAAATAATAATTTAAGTGGAGTTTAGGGCCACCACTGTTTATGAGATTGCTCAAATATCAAGTCATACTTAACTTATCGTGGGGTCTTGTCTCGAGCTCATATCTCTCAAAGACTCCAAGTTTCACTAGTTGGTTCTAGCTTCTTCCCCCCTCCAAATTCCACTCCTCATTGTCATCGCAAAAAGGAGCTCCGCATACACCTCCAAGGGCTTTCACTCTTGCTCACTCTCACACAATGGACAAGAGGCACATGCATCAAGAATCATGCACACTACTCTCAACTCTCCCTCTCATACAAGTCTAGAGCACAAGAAAGCAAGTAGACAAACAAGACTCAATTGGCATAAAGGGAGATTCAGCTTGATTATGAGAAAAAGTCACTTATATACATCTGACCCTTATTCACACTTGGGTGCGCAAAAACTTATAGTGAGCTTGGTCATTGGCCATCTTTTCTCATAATACAACATTTTATAGTGCCATTTATAACACTTATTACAAGCCATCTTTCATGTGTAGAGAAGAGATGTTTAGTTAACCCAAAATGGAGTTTACATTCCACCCTTACCTCTTGTAGATTCCATTCTTGGAATCTTTATTTATTAAAGGTATTAGATCCAAGGTAGAGCTTATATCTAGATCTTCGGGTTTGTAGTTACCCTAGGCATGCCTTAGGTAATTGAATAGCATCTAAAATGTAAGAGGGCAAAATTTATAGTAGTAGAATGTGACGACGTCTTCTTTTGGGCCTTTGTTAAGATCAAACTTTAATCATTCCTCTTGAATGTATACACATACTCATCTTGTTGATCAATTAAGACAATGAGTAAGATAATATATACACATACTCGTCTTGTTGATCAATTAAGACACTAAGTGACTTGAAACTTTTTATTATGGCAACAATCGATGGATCTAGAATGCTTTGCCAAGATTTTATGATGATCACCATATACTAGCGTTACTGGTTTAAGGTGGCAAATATATTATGCTTGAAGAAGGAAAATATATTATGCTTGAAGAAGGGAAATATATTATGCTTTAAGGTGCAAATATATTATGCTTGAAGAAGGGAAATTTGAAACAATAGTGGGAGTCCCTTTCTTAATGATCTATGAATTCTACTTCAGTTAATCTTCTTCTTATTAGCATATATAGGGGGTCCATTCTGAGTACCTGTTAAAACCCTAAGATCTCTCTAGATAATTGTTATGCATAAACATGCATAAATCAAGCATAAACTCATCCACTTGACCACCCCCGAGCCTAAGGGATGCACACATGAAATATAATGAAATACATCATACCTTTACCTTGATGTCCCATACCATCAAGAGGTATACTCCAATCCAATAGCATGTGACTATAGTGTGAAATGGTAGGTGAGTAGTTATGATCCTTTACACAAGAGAGCATAACATATCCTAGCCTCAAGCTAACATCAAGAGACCATAGCCTAAGCCTCAAGATAACATAGCCTTGGCCTCCCAAGCCTCCAAGCCTCCCCTGAGTGTGCCCCATGCCCCTATTATATAGGAGGACCCTCAAGTGACTCTTGACTCTCCATTTCCCATGTATGATCCTTGGATGCCTGACCCTAACCTTAACCCTTAAGGTTAGTCCTAACCCATGCTCCACTAGAGCTTGTTCCCATGCTCCCATGCTCGCAAACCTAATGCGGGTTAGCATCCTAGTATATGCACACATAATGTACATATAACATACTTTCCCTCTCTCAAAACATTGCACTCTTGCAATGAAAAGAAGGAGAACTGCACTGAACAATCTCAACCGACTCCCAAGTCGAATCCTCTATTTCCCTATCTTTTCACCTAGTTTTAACCTCAGGGATTAGTCAACTACAAAGTTTCCTTTCCCTGAATTCAAGTACCTTATCAGGTTCATGTGGAACATAGGATAATTCTTCGACTTCAACGAGTTCTTGAGGAGTAAATGTGTTATCCTCACCTCCCAGTTTCCCTTTCAATCTATTGATATGAAAGACTGGATGAACTCTAACAATTGGAGGTAGTTTTAGTTCATACGCAAACAACCGTGCCAATCTGATGTATAAATTGAAATGGACCAAAATATCTAGGAGATAAATTCGAGCATTTTTCTTTTGACAAAGTCTGAGAATCTTTAAGAACTTTTAAATAAACCAACGCTCCTCGTTCAAAAGACCAAATTGAGCGTCCTCTATCAGCATAGAACCGTGCCCTATCCTAAGCACTCCTGATAGAATCCCGAGCTTCGGTCAGCATTTCTTGCATATCATGCAAGAAATCCCTCGATGCATCAAGCTCGATGTTGAAAGATCCCTGCCCCCTCCGCGCAACGGATTTGGGGGAGTTAGCAGGGGAAGTAGCACTCCTTGCGCGGTGCAGGGTCCCTCACTCGGGGCCTCGCCCACGATATCCGGACAAGAGACTAATCCCTCAGTTCTTCCAAAACCGAACCTAGAAAAACTTCCCCCGCCTGGAAAGCACGAGCGATTTCTCTAGGATATTTGTACTCTAATGTAGTCAAAGTCATTTTACTGACCAAACTGATCCGACCGAACCTGCGAGTCACTTGGTCAGATCAAGAAAGAAACTTGCACTTGGATCATAAAAACCAACGCTTTTTTCCCCATCGAGAGAGAGACACAGCCGTTGATTCTTTTTTCATAGAACAATTACTATCCGGGATTTACTTCATCTATCGTACTATAACAGAATTAAGTCTCATTTTACGGATCCATCAGTCCATCCTAACCCGATCCAGTCCCATGGGTTAGCCAACTGCCCAACCACTGTAGTGATGGGATCCAATTAAGAATTTGGTTAGGTTTTGTCTCGGGTACCAAGGAAAAGAGTTCCCAGGCCCCCTAGCCATATATTCATGCAAATTTAATGCCAGTCTCACACCACTTACACACCCAACATGAAATTACCTTCTCCACAGATTCAGCTATCTTTAAAATAATCATTTAATGAAACCATAGTGTCACTGATCATAATCCTCCAAAATATCCAGTTGAATCCTAATTTCCAATCATTCCTCATCATTGGCAACCAGAACGCTCACGTCGAGGCCTTTTCGATAGTTCCTAGCTCATAGTACCCGGTAATATATTCTCTTATAAAAATCAAGATGGAATCTCCATTGAAGATCAGCAAGATCAACCAACAGATCCATATAAAAAGGCCATGGACTTATCCGTTGAGGACCAGCAAGGTCAATCAACCAGATCCATGCCAGATTTCAGAAAACAACTCTTACTCCTTGTTCCAATATCTTCCCCGACGCACGTGTGGGTATCTTCGACGACCCAGAGCCCGCCGAGCACCGTATGGTCAGCACCCTCTACGATCCTTCGCAAGTCACCTAGCGCTTCACTCATAGACTGCTTCCTTGGTCCCTCATCAACCGTACCGGAAGCTCACCATTTAAATCGAACCGAGGCTGGTCAAGACCTCGGTCGAGGACCTTGCTACGCGAGACATCCTCCGTTGACTCTCCGTCAACTGTTGCAACTGTTTCAGTTAGGTCACCACACGACCTCATTAAGAAGATAGTCAAAATGCTTCCCCAACATTTTTGACATAAAACAGTCATTTAAAAACAGGTCATAAATACAGTTCCTATAATGAACTCTCATGTTTCACATTGTTTCACATCCGTCCACATTACTTAATCCATATCCAATTCATATGTATACCCATTCTCATCCAATCCCAATTCATATGTATACCCATTCTCATCCAATCACATCATTTTTTCTATCTCATCACATCTTTCCTCATTTATTCTCATCACATCTCATCCAGTCGCATCAACCCATATTCACGTCCCATCACACCTCATTCATTTCACATCTCATCTCATTCATTTCACATCTCATCTCATTCATTCTTATCCTGATTCACATCACATCACATCTCATCCATTCACATCCCATATCATACATTTATATCCGATTTGCATGACCACATCGCATTCATTCACATTCCGATTCACATCACATCACATCACATCCTTTCACATGCACATCCACATCCATTCTTCCACATACACATCCACATCCATACATCCACATACACATCCACATTCATTCTTCCACATACACATCCACATCCATTCTTCCACATTCATTCTTTCACATACCCATCCACATCCATTCTTCCACATGCTTATCCACATCCATTCTTCCACATACACATCCACATCCATACATCCATATCCACATAGGTGAGGGAGGCCTCTAACTAAGTCCAACTAGTTTCTAGAATTTTCCAGGTTCAGTTTGGCTGAATTTGGATAAGATTTGGACCTAGTTTGGCTCCCTTTTGATTCGGTTTGATCTAGAAGAGAGGAGAGATAAAAATATCACAATATTTTTTAGTTTAAAACTCCACCACACAAGTGAAATAGGCACCTCCTTGAAGAGCTCCCTTCTCCTTACCAAGGTGTCAAAATTGAATCATTATACCCAAAATATCTCATTTTTTTAGTAATACTCATAGTTTTTTACTAATAAACCTTGTCCTTAGTCAACTCTTCATCTTATGTGAGCATTTACTTATTTTTGGGAGTTTTTCTTTTATAAATTGGATTTCTCTCCTCCCCACACTTGGATTGATCCTATTGGCCCATAGGAACCTTAATTGGACCATAATCCAAAAATTTTTGAAAATCTAGACCCTTAGGCTAAGGTCCTTTATACATAATTTCAATTAATTTCAATTGTACATTGAAAAGTTCTTTTTGAATTTTTGTTTTAGGGGAACCCATTTTAGACACTAGGAGGATTTTTATATCCAAAAGTATCTCAATTTTAGATTATCTCTCTTGACATTTTCTCTCTCTAGGTCAAAACAGGGTAAAACAGAATCTTTCTTTTATTTCAAAGAGGGAAATAATTACAAGATCAGAAGGGGAGGTTCTTACACCTGTACACCTCAAAAGCTGGAGAGAGGAATCTTACAAATGTCCTTAAGAACGACATCAATAGGTACCCTAGGTTGATACCCATACATAAGTATGCACTGACTAAAACCAATAGCCGTATGTTTAAAACGATTATAGGCAAATTCCATCATTAGAAGATATTTTTTTCAATTTGATGCTTTTCCAGAGACATATGCACGAAGCATATCCTCTACAATCTGATTCATACGCTATGTTTGCCCAGTAGACTGTGTGGATGATCAGAGGAATTCATACATCGGAATAACGTAGGAAAAAATGGATACCCATATCAACATAGAGAGTCATCAGTGTCTTGATGAGTCATATATGTCCATCCATAAACCATCAGGTTGACTGTATAAATCACCTAAAGTACGAAACTAGGGAAAGAAATGCCAACAAAGGAAAAATCCAAATTTCTTTAATCCGAACACAATAAGATAAACTCGTTGAACTCTAAAGAAAGAGACTTCAACAAGTGAAAATGCCGACGAGATTACACTCATCAATACATGTAGGCTATAGATAAAAAGAAGTTTATCTAGAGAATGCCCACACTATAACTTCTAGTGAATTTAGAAAATGAGATTGTCTTTGAATGTTGAGATCATCATGCTCAGTGATGTAAGCAAAGCAACAATCTTGAGCCCAAATTATCCCATAAGATAATATATGTGAGGAATCACTAGCGTCCCATACCCCCATACATACCTTAACAATTTGAAACTCCCTAGTATGCCGTCTAGGAAAATATGAATAAAATCGTGTATAAAAGGAATAAGATGGCCTTATCCGAGACTTTCACATACTAAAATCTGTCTCTATATTCCTGAGACTACATCAAGGAATAACTCTTTCCGAGTACATCATTAGAAAAGAATTTGAATTATTGGCGCCTTTGATAACTACCCAATAAACACAATAAAGCTAGGGTAGAAAAATAACTCACCTAGATACATAAGCAACTAGGTATCTAAGTTGGAATATGTACAAGAGTACAAGAAATATACTCTAAAATAACGTGCAAAAAATAAAGACAAATGCTACCTTCAAAGCATAAGATATTATCCAAAAGATCCTTATAAAACCATGGATAAAAGCATAAAAGCTCCTCGAATCCATGAAAACCATAGTTGATCATAAAAATCAATGCATGCCATCTAATGGTCATTAATCATGCTAAAAGAAGCATTAAAATTGGTGGCCAACTCATCAATCCGGAGTATATGAACGTAGTGTCGTTCAAACAAAACTCCAAAAAAGCAAGCAAGTGAAACATATGTGTGTAGCACTCATTAAAAAACCCCTAGATACAAGTGATCTAGGCAGAACCTGATGAGTCCAATAAAAACTTGAAAAACATCCAATAAAATCCACCAAAACAAACCGATCAACTGACCCATGATAGAATTTGTCTTAGGCTTAAGAAATTAAGCACAGACCACACTTAAACAAGTGCAAACTAAATTATCATGGAAAAGTGTCAAAGGTGAAGCACACTTTGAACGCAAATTATAGCCATCAAAAGTATGGAACATGTCCAAAAAGAATGGCTAAACAATGGTAAAAAATCGTGAAAACATCGTTTAGAATAGATCCAAACAGAAATATCTACTAATACGAGGATTAATCGTACTAATAATATGTGAATAACCTGCATCTATCTAATGTCAGCACATGAAAACGTACTTCAACATAACCCTCGAAAATATTAAATTCTCAAGAAAAAGAATTATCATGATTTTTTTCTAATTTTCTCTAATTTTATAGGGCCTCAAAATACGATAATTTTGAACTCCACCAAACCTATCTTATGGCATTCCAAACCTATATTTTTCCAGAAAATTTTTAGCAAATAATTTTACCAAAATACCATTGATATTTTAAAAATATCAGTTTCTAGGATTTTTAAAAATAATTTCTAGAATATTCCTAAATTTTTTTTAGAATCCCATCGTTCACAAAATTTCTAATTCTGCCCGACAATTCTCAAATCTACTGAAAATTTATAATTTTAATGGATTTCCTAATCTTTTGGGTCAAAAAATATATATTTTAAAGGAATTTGAATGGTCCTAGACGCCTGAATGGACACACATGTCATTTTCCAGAAATTTAAAATAACCTTTGTCTAATTTTCCACTAATTTTCATGAATTTTTTAAAATTTTAATTTACCCCGAGCGCATTTAGAATACGAACGGTCAAAAAATTTTGGAATCCCAACGGTTTTCCCGAAATACGGAAAGCCAACAGTTTCGAAAAAATAAAAAGACAAAAAAAAATCAGAATGTGAAAGGTCAAAAGTTTTTGGAATCCGAAAGGTCAAAAGGTTTCCCGGAATTCGAAAAGCCAAAAGGTTTCCCGGGAATGCAGAAAGCCAAAAGGTTTCCCGAAAGATGAAAAGCCCAAAGATTCCAAGAAAAAATTTTCAAAAAATTCTAGAGTTTTTTTTTCTCAATTCTCATATTTTTACAAATTTTTTAGGCTTTTCCAAGCTTTCTTTTGAAATGATTTTGAAAAAGAAACCTTTTTTGGAAAAAAACACTTTTTTTAATATATTTTAAAAGGTTTTTTTAAAAAACTTTTATAAGCTTAGTGTTTAAGCTTATTAAAAAAAACGTATTATGGGGGGGGCAATTTTTGCCCGCAGGCTGTGCTGCAGCCTCTCCCCGCCTGCGCGTTTTCCCAAAGAGAGAGAGAAGGTTCTCTCTCTTCCCTCTCCACTCTCCTCTCTCCTTCACTCCATTTCCATGGAACCTCTCCACCCCCTCCTTCTCTGTAATCAGAGAGGAGGATTAACATTTGATTAATCTTTTTAATCATAATTAAATACTAATTATGATTCACATTAATTAAAAAATTATGCTTTTTTAAGAGGTGTTTATACACGCGAGAGGAAAATAGAAGGAAAATTCGGAATTGAGAGACGAAGAGGGTCCCACGCACATAAGAGAGCATTCAATGCATCAACATGCTGCCCCCTACTGTATTTCAGCAAAAAATCGGTAAAAATTTGATCACATACCCACGGAAAAACCCGCAAAAATGTATAGAAAATATATATTTTTAACCATACAAATGCTCAAAAAAAAATTAAAATTATTAGAAAAAAATTCTTAAAATTTCTCAAAATTTAGGGAATCCATTCTACCAAAAATATCCATATTAAAATATGTGGTATTTTGGTAAAAATTTTCATTAATGTTTATTTTAAACCATAAAAATTAGAAAAAAATAGTATTAAACTCACAGAATTCTCCCGTAACATTGATTCGTCCATTGAATAGTAGTAACATGCGTTCGAATCACCATATCGACAATCCACGTGCAAATCATCAACACAAATCAACAAAATAACATTTTTATTAGTAAATATTAAAATTTACTTCAAAAAAATATCAAAAATTATAATAAAAAATAAGAATCAACAACAATTAACTAGAGATTGCTCTGATACCACTGTTAAAATCCTAAGATCTCTATAGATAATTGTTATGCATAAACATGCATAAATTAGGCATAAACTCATCCACTCGACCACCCCCGAGACCAAGGGATGCACATATGAAATATAATGAAATACATCATACCTTTACCTTGATGTCCCATACCATCAAGAGGTATACTCCAATCCAATAGCATGTAGCTATAGTGTGAAATGGTAGGTGAGTAGTTATGATCCTCTACACAAGAGAGCATAACATATCCTAGCCTCAAGCTAACATCAAGAGACCATAGCCTAAGTCTCAAGATAACATAGCCTTGGCCTCCCGAGCCTCCAAGCCTCCCTTGAGTGTGCCCCATGCCCCTATTATATAGGAGGGCCCTCAAGTGACTCTTGACTCTCCATTTTCCATGTGTGACCCTTGGATGCCTGACCCTAACCTTAACCCTTAAGATTAGTCCTAACCCATGCTCCACTAGAGCTTGTTCCCATATTCCCATGCTCACAAACCTAATGTGGGTTAGCCTCCTAGTATATGCACACATAATGTGCATATAACAATACCCGTGGGTGATCTTTTGTATATAGCTACCAATTTTGGTACCTCTAGGAAAGATGATCTCCATGCCAGCTAAATGTCGTAAATAATAATCCGCAGTCTAAGTGCCATCAGCATTTGGTTGTATCTCTTTATACCTCCTCTTTGTTCTGCAGGGTACTTGATCTACCATCTCTTATAGCAATAATTGACGAGATAGAGACTGTAATTCTAATTTTCAATGTAGCAGTCGCTACCAATTTTGGTCAGACCAATGTAGCAGCACGACTGTTTCTCAGGAAGTGTCTCTATAGGTTAGAGAAAGTTGCAAAGACATCCATTGCCACTCATATGAATGATCGTAGGTGTCTCATCAACTAGTTGTCTAGAGCAAGTGTTACCATCCCAAAAGAAGAAGCTATTTTTGTGCTTCTATGCAACATGCCTCCAACATTTGGACAGTGTGTTTCTGTCATTTCAAATCAACCTAACCTCACACTTGTCTCGACAGCATCATCTTTGATCTTAAAAGAAACAATAATGGAGACAAGTTTATCATCTTCAACTGCACCTCATCTCTTGGGTGACCAGGCTTTAATTACAGATCAAGACAAAAAGAAGGTTCAAAGAATCTGCTATTACTACAGAAAAAAGGGGCATATGATCAAAGATTACACGAAAAAGAAGAGAGATGAAGAGAAAGGAAACTCCACCGACAAAGACAAAGACAAAGACAAACCCAACGACAAAAGCAAAGGCAAATCTGAGGTGGAAGCTAATATTGTTGATTCAGATTGGTCCTTTTAGTTTCTTTGTGAAGATTTTTCTTTATGGTACTAAGTGCCTATGTGATTCCTTGATCTACACACCCTGCATGGTATGTATGTAGATCAAGAGATAGGATGTTGAGAATAGGTTGATCTACATTCATCACGTAGTGTGTATCAATGGGTTTAATGTTAAAATTTGAGCATAATGATGAGCTATGGTGGATCAAACACTAGAATCAACATCATTAACAAAGTGATTAGCAAATGATTAAGACGTAATTAGTGAATAATTAGTAAATAATTAAGATGTAATTAGTGAATAATTAGCAAATAGATTAATGTAGGCATGGATACTCAAAAACAAACAAATTCTCATTAGGGCTATGCCTCAATTTATAGAGTTTACATCAAGCATCAAATCCCATTGATTTCTCTATGATTCACTCCCAGAATATCTCCACCTCTTGCCTGATTCTCTCCACCTCTTCTCTTTTCCCTGAATATCTCCCAGAATAACTCCACACTCCTAAATTCTCTCATGCTACCCTTTATTCTCTCCCAGTAGATTCTTCTCACCTTTTCACAGGTTCTTTCACATTTACTCAATCTCTTTTACAGCCTCTAACCAAGGGCTTGTTCCCGCACACACCCTATTCACTTGTATATTTCAACACCTCCCCTCAAGTGAATACTCCTAGTACACCTAGACCCTATACCAAGTTTGCCTCCCCTTACTTGATAGCCCGCGACTAGTGTCTATTCCTCCCCTCAAGTTATCTTAGCACACCTGGACCCTGTATCAAGTTTCTCTCTTACTTGACAGTCCGCGACCAGTGCCTCAAGTCTCTAAACTTCATAGTCCTTGACACTCTCTCTCTCTATGTGTCCAAGGCTACTATAAGTGCCCGCAATCTTGACTAAAGTGCTCACACATACATCTACCACGTGGCCTACATCATCAGTGGCTCAGAGGTGGTTTTACTTTGTTGGGGCAGGTTACATTAGGTTGTGGGGTCTCTCTCTCTCTCTCTCTCAGAGATTTTCACATGGCTCCTCACTCTTTGGAGCCTCACATCTTCTCTTGTCTTCAGTCTTCTTGTCGTGGCAGCTTCTCTCCACGCGTCCGTCTCTTCTTTCAGTCTTCTTGGGGCAGCTTCTCTTCTTGTGGCAGCTTCTCTTCTCGTGTCCATGTCTTCCTTCAGATCTTCTTGGTGTGGATATTCTTCTTGGAAAGAGATATTCTTCTTCTTTTATGGCTGGGGCCATGAGCTCGTCCGTCAGGTCTTCTTGCTCCATGTGAGCAACATGTTTCAATGTTTTGCTGATAGTTCCTTTGGGTTTGTGTGTCATTATGCAATGCAAACCCAAATTTATGCGGGAGGTCTTACCTCTTGCCTTATTCTGGACAAGGGCAGTGTCTGTTCCCATTTTTACATTGATGTAATGTGCCCAATACATAATGCGTATAGCATTCATTCTCATGCACATTCCAAATGCAACTCTGGCTGTGAATAATCTTGAATTTGAGTGAGATTTATAGGCATTAACCAAGGGTTAAATGCAAAATGATGATTATCACAAATTTATCAGCATAATTTTCCCAAAAATTACATTAAATCAAGGGTAACCAATTTGTACGGGATGGTTGGAGTATCAAACCAACTCCGAATTGAAATCTGAAGTTATAGGGATTTGTATCAGATACCTAATGGTTAATTTGAACCCTCAATTGTACCAAAATATAGTGATTAGCACTGATTAATCATTGATTAGCAAATTAATGCTCTATTTTGTGTGCAGAAAACAGAGTATGCGGGGAGTCCAGATCTGGTGCCTTACACTTCAAATGAGCTCAAATGCTTTCAAAGGCATCAATAGCAATGAGTCTAGTAGAGGATTAAGCCAAGAAATACAAGATTTGACCAACTATTGAAAGCTTAATGTCTGTTTTACCAAAGTCACCTGCAGATTTGATGAAGAGCTTGGATCTCAATGTAGACTTGATGAAATTGAATTCTGTCTTCACCAGCTTGTAGAGCATGCTTGAATACACCTTGGGCTAAGAGGAATTAGAGAGATTTGACTTGAGCAAGAAGAAATCTCCAATCTGCTTCAGAAAAATGACGCTTGATAAAATGACGATTTCGACTTCCTTCTCGCTGGCGGTTTGCTGCGCCGCCGTCTTGATAGGCTTGAAGCCAAGGGAGTTGGCTAGCTTGTGTTAGAAGGGCTTGCCCTAATTGTGAGTGTGCAAGGTGAATGGAGTCCTCCACCACACTGGCTAGGGGTGAAGGGGAGAAGTGAAAAATAACTAAAAATTGGATTATTTCCTAATTATCTACTAATCTTGATTAATTAAATAATGGGCTCATAAACCTAATTGATTCTAGGCATGGCTCTGATACCATGTTGAAATTTGAGTATAATGATGAGCTATGGTAGATCAAACACTAGAATCAACATCATTAACAAAGTGATTAGCAAATGATTAAGACGTGATTAGTGAATAATTAGCAAATAGATTAATGTAGGCATGGATACTCAAAAACTAGCAAATTCTCATTAGGCCTATGCCTCAATTTATAGAGTTTATATCAAGCATCAAATCCCATTGATTTCTCCATGATTCACTCCCAGAATATCTCCATCTCTTGCCTGATTCTCTCCACCTCTTCTCTTTTCCCTGAATATCTCCCAGAATAACTCCACACTCCTAAATTCTCTCATGCTACCCTTTATTCTCTCCCAGTAGATTCTTCTCACCTTTTCAAAGGTTCTTTCACATTTACTCAATCTCTTTTACAGCCTCTAACCAAGGGCTTGTTCCCGCACACACCCTATTCACTTGTATATTTCAACATTTAATACATTTATGCTAAGGGTATGAGCAAAGGTGTAAACCATGGGTTAGCTTGTAGCCCATGGTTATTGACTAGTATTCAAGGCACCTCCTCTAGGTGGAATGAGAGGGGAAAGTGGGCAAGTGGGTATGAGCTAGGTACCGCCCTTCACTGAGCCTATAAAAGCATGGTCTCTACACCTTCTCTTGTGTATGAGAGCTCTAGCATTCTTGTATGCACACTGTGTTTAATCCAATCTTAGTGTTAACTTTGTGAAACCTTGGCTCTTGTCACCATTTTGGCTTTATATTGATTACTCTATCAATTCCATGTGTTAAGTAGCTACATGACATGTGTTAAGTCTCTTTCATTGCTACCTAATGAGTATTCATTAGCTTAATCATTTGTTGATGTATTACTTAGTGTTGCTATAAGCTATCACTACACCTATTTGGTGATTAGCTTGCTAACTAAGTGAATCCAACATCCCATGGAGGAAACTTCAGAATGGGTTTCACCCGTGATGGTGTCTCCAAAGAAGGGTAGTAAGTGGCACATACATGCTGATTTTCAACATCTTAATATTTGCGCCAAAAGGAATCATCACCCTCTTCCTTTCCAAGATGAGATTCTTGATCTTGTGGAGGGTCATGAGATGTATACAATGTGTGCTGGGTATTCGGGCCACTTCCAAATTTTTATTTCTAAGGAGGACCAAATGAAGACTACTTTCATCACACCATGAGCCATACCTTGGTATGTTTCTTTGTGTTTACTTGGATAAATTTTGCATCTACTCTTCTAGTATTGGGCACCTTGAGAAGATTTGTCAAGTTTTGAGAGTCTTCATAAGGCTCAAGGATCTCTCAACCCTTCAAAGTTTCACATTGTCGAGGCCAAGGTTTGTTTGCTTGGCCCTATGGTTTCATTTGATGGTATTGCTATGGAGCTTAAGAAGGTGGAGCCTATTCTTTCTCTACCTATTCCCAAACCAGCTCGCACATTGTTGACTTTCATCAAGAAAGTGAGGTATTACACATGTTTCTTGGAGGAGCTTATACAACTTTGCTACTCGCTTCATCATCTTAATCTTCAACTATGTGCTTATGCTCGGACTCGATGCACATCAAGCCACATTATTTAAGGCCACAAGAAAGCTATTGTGAAGGCTCCTATCCTTATGCCTCCTAATTGGGATGTCAAGGAGTTCTATGTATCTTTGAGTGTTCACAACAAAGAGGCTTTGGGTGCTACGGTATTGCAAAAAGGTGAACAAGGTTTCATGCGGCCAATCTACTACATTGGGCGTACGATGTGAAAACGGAATCGTTCTCTAGGACAGCTTGTGGAACACTTGAGAAATTCAACACATAAATTCAACCATGAAAACACATGCTTTGCAGGTTTCAACAAAATCAAATAAATTGAACAAAAGCATAGCCAACATAATACTTAGCTCCAAGACAAACATGCTGGGTGCAATCTTCCCCCCCCCCCCCCCTTGTGCGTGGCCTTCCCCCCACACAAGAGTATTTTTATTAGCTTTCAACCAAAAATAGGCCATAGCCCCAAAAATATACAAAGTGTGCTTTTAGAGAGCACGACACTCTTCCACAAAAAAAATGGAGTGTTCCAAAAATTGGGGCTAGGGTAAAGCCTTTAGGCTTTAATAAATTCAACATTATAAATGTATTTTTCCCAATGTATCAAAATGGAAAAATCAACTACTAAGGTTACAAGCTACGCTTGTAAAAATAAATATGATGCGCATAAGAAACATTCTCCTCAACATTATTCATCAATCCTCGTAATCTTCATCACCTGAAAATATAAGCCCAATTAATAATTAAATTAATTCCATAAATATTAAACAGGCACAAACCATCACCAACTGATGACTACTAGGCATAAGTACCCCAAGAATCACCCTGCCATACAAACCTAACTGAAATAATCATAGGCAGTCCCAAGCATACGTCATATACCACACGTATTAATATTTATAGTGGTGTCACCCATGATATTAACCTAGCCGGCATGACGCAAGAGTAACCTAGGCGTCCCCAAATTACTCAAGAGAGGAAAATAATATTCTTAAAGAGGACTTAAAATATATTCTCATGACATCCCTCTTGCTTGAGTTTGCAATTGCCCTCAATTGCGGGTTTACTGGGTTTGAAAAGAATGAAGGATCTCAAGATAAGCTCGGAAAAATTTCTCGAGCATCCATTTTGCATCTTCTTGAGGATGGTTTTTGAATGTCAAAAGATATTTGAGGTATTGGTTGCCAGTTCTTGTTGTTGTCGTCTCTTGATCAATAACAGCATCAGGAATTAAGACTTCTTCCTCTCCTTCAACAAGAGGTGGTTCCTCATAAATTGGGTGAAAAGGAAGTGTTCCTCAAAAGGGTTTCAAGAGATGAATATGGAAAGAGTTGTGGATATTCCAATTAGATGGCAACTCTAGTCTATAGGCCACATCGTTAATCTTTTCAATAATTTTAAATGGTCCATAGTATCTAGGTGCAAGTTGCAGGGAATTTTTCCACACTCTTCAATCGTCTCTTCTCAATTCTCAAAAGTACATAATCACCTTCTTGGAATGAAAAATCTTTACGCTTCCTATTTGCTTGAAATGTATACTTCTCTTGAGCTCTTTCAATACAATCACGCACTTCAGATAAAATGCGATCAAAGTCTCGAGTATATTGGTCAGCAGCTTCAATCTTATGGGAGAGTCTAGTAGCCGGAATAGGCAAAGCTCTACCATAGATAATCTCAAATGGTGCTCGACCAGTAGCAGTATGAGGAGTATTATTATAAGCAAATTAGAGTAGATGTATGTACGTATCCCATGAACTAGGTTGCTGGGAAACATAGGCTCTATGCATATCCAAGATAGTGCTATTCGTGACTTTGGTCTGTCCATTTGATTCAGGATGAAAAGCCATATAGAAAAATCTAACTTAGTGCCTAAGTTTGAGAAAAGAGCAATCCAAAAGTGACTACAAAATTTGGAATCTCTATCAGAAACTATCACTTTGGGTAGACCATGATGAACAAAGATTTGCTTGACAAATATGGTCGCAGCTTGCTGAGAAGTCAGTGTCTTTTTACATGGAATGAAATAGACTTGCTTACTAAACATGTCCACTATTGTCCAAATCATGTCATGATGACTGGAAGTAGTAGGAAAGCCTGTAATGAA
Source organism: Cibotium barometz (assembly GCF_041138505.1). NCBI lineage: Eukaryota > Viridiplantae > Streptophyta > Polypodiopsida > Cyatheales > Cibotiaceae > Cibotium > Cibotium barometz. Next base: position 47,524,963 of record NC_141087.1, read on the forward strand.
GTCCATAGACACTTGTTCCCATGGTCGGTCTGGAATGGGTAAAGGCATAAGCAATCCCAAAGCTTTGCCTTTGTAGCTTTTAATTGCTTGACAAATGTTACACTCAGCTACAAATTTTGCTACATCATTTTTCAAATGAGGCCAAAAGAATTCTCGAGAAACTACTTGAAGTGTTGCGGAAACTCCTCTATGTCCCATGAATGGTGGTTGGTGCATCTTCCAAGACAAGTTGTCTATAGGGTTGAGTAACACATAATCTTTTCTCAAAGAAAAGATAGCCATCATTATGAGAATAATTTCCTTGAGGTGTCCAATTGTTTTCACACAATTTGATCCATATCTCAGAAAAATCTGGATCTACTTCATAAGTTCCTTTCATAAGTACAAATGGTTCACTTCAATAGCGAAAATGTTGTTGTTGATATGTGGTCTTCTACTTAAAGCATCGGCAACAACATTTTTCTTTCCAGGTTGGTATTGAATCATGGGTTGGAAACTTTGTATGAAAGATGCCCATTTGATGTGCCTATCTGAAATAAGGGGTTGCGAAAGCAAATGTCTAATGCTTTGTTGATCAGTCTTGATAAGAAATTCTGAACCCATTAGGTAATGCTTCCAAATCTTCAAGGCATGCACAACTGCTGCTAATTCCTTGTCATATGTACTATAATTTGTTTCAACAGGTTTTAGCTTTCGACTTTCATAGGCAATAGGATGGTTGTCTTGCAGAAGCATAGCACCAAAACCTTTGCCACTAGCATCAGTGACTACCACAAAGAATGGTCTTTGAAAGTCAGGTAGTGTAAGAACTGGTGCATGAGTTAATGCATCCTTGAGTAATAGAAAAGATTTATCTTGACTTTTGGTCCAATGGAAAAATGTAGTTTTCTTGAGAAGTTCCGTCAAAGGATGTGCAATATAAGTAAAATTCTTGAGACAAACTTCCTATAGTAACTATATAGACCTAGAAAAGATCTAAGGTCATGAATGTCTCGAGGTGTAGGCCAAGAGGCTATACACTCAATCTTCTTAGGATCCACATGGATTCCTTCAGCTGACACTATATGGCCTAAGTATTCAATCTCTTTTTGAAAGAAAGAACTCTTTTCAGGATTGACATACAATTTCTCTCAAAAGGTTAAACACTTGCTCCAAGTGTTGCTCATGCTCTTGACGATTCTCGCTGAAAATAAGAATATCATCAAAGAACACCATAACAAAGCTTTGAAACTTTAGGAAAATGTGATTCATCATACGGCTGAATGTAGCGGGAGCATTGGTCAAACCAAATGGCATAACCAAAAATTCATAATGGCCAGTCTGGGTTCTAAATGCAGTCTTGAATATGTCTGACTCAGTCATGCGTACTTGATGATAACCAGACTTTAAGTCAATCTTACTATAGACCTTTGAACCTCTAAGCTTATCAAGTAAGTCATCTACCCTAGGGATAGGGTATCTGTTCTTGACAGTGATTTTGTTCAATGCTCGGTAGTCAACACACATTCAAAAAGTTCCATTCTTCTTCTTAACAAGAAGGACTGGAGCTCCAAAGGGTGAACTACTAGGTCTAATAAGGCCTCTTTCTAACAAATCCTCGATTTGTTTTTGGATTTCTTTTTACTCTAAATTGTTAACTCTATAAGGAGCTTTACAAGGTGGAGAGTTGCCTGGCAATAAGTCAATACTATGGTCTTCAGGCCTTGACTTAGGTAATCCTGGAGGTAAATCTTCCATAAAATAATCCCTGAATTTGGAGATATAAGGATCAAGTTTTGGACTTTTGGATGTGTTAAACTCAGTGCTAAGCTAGTTAACCCAAACCATATAAGTCTTCTCCCTTTTCCTAAGAGCTTGCTTTGCTTAAGTATGACTCAATAAAGGGCTCGTCTCTCCTTTGATTAGACATTGGAGGAAAATATTTTCATTGTCCTTCCTTACACAAATGCTGTGTATCATAGTCTATAATAGGGTTGTACATATGTCTCCAAGGCATACCCAATATTACATCTATGCCTTGTAAAGGTGTAACTAAGAAATCCCTTTTTTCTGTTAAGGAATTGATGCTTAAAGTTAAACCTTTCACCTCTTGCATGCAATTATACTTGGTTCCAGTAAATGCAGCTTTAACTCTATAATGTGTAGGTGAAGGTTGGATGTTTAAAGCTCTAATTGCCTTTTCAGAAATAAAGTCATGAGTGCTACCATCGTCATGCAAAATAATAACTTCATGCTCATTAATTTTTCCTTTTATTTTAAGTAGCGAATGAGCTTGAGGCTTACCTTCTGCTTCTGAATAGTCTGGGTCAGAGTTACCCTCTTGCTTGAGCGATTCATCTTCATTGTCGTCCCCTTTAAGCATATTGACTCATGCCGCAGGTGTCGAATTCTTTACACATTTTGGGTAATTTGGTGCTATATGTCCTTCTTTATGACATCGAAAACATTTGATTAGAGGACCTTTGGGCTTGCCATCGTTGACTTTCTTTGAATTTGATTCGCCTTTGACCATCTCCTTGCCTTTGTCAAACCCTGGCTTATGAAAATTTCTTGAAGCATGAGAAGGTTTAGAAAAAGGTTTAGAGGGGTTACTCTCAAATGACTTGGCCTCTCTAGGAAAACCATTTTTGCGTTTGGAATTTGTTGCCAAAGATATAGCTGTAGAAAGTGAATGAGGTCTAAACATATTCACATCGGCCCTAATTGTAGACTTAAGGCCCGAAATGAATTTCCTCTTTTGGTCCTTCTCATTGACTTTCTCTACAACCTATACCTATAGTAATGTATTCCAAAACTTCTCCACATACTGAGACATGCTTTCTTTTTCAAGTTGATGCAATGTATCGCATTGATGTCTAAGTTTAGATTTAAATTGTGAAGGTAAGAAATGCTTTTTCACTAGCCTTTGAAACCTTTTCCATGAATCCGGTTTGTCATGTCCTTGCTTGATGATGCTCCACCATAAAGCTGCGCTATCCACCATGTGATTAGCCGCACATTTGATCTTGTCCTTCTCGAAAAATTTCTCCCCCAAAAAGTAGTCATCCAATTGACTAAGCCATGCCAAAAGGACTCGAGCATCTTTCTTGCCATCATAATTCTGGAATGAAAAAGCTTTACGACTGATTTTAGAATCTTTTCGTGAATTTTGTGCTTGAAGTGTAGTATTGACAGCTCTTTGGATGATGTCGTCTTCGTCGTCATAAGATGGCAAAGAGTCACATTTACGCCTTTCGACTCGTGAGCTGTCTCTCCAATTCAATTCGCATCTCTCTCTCTCTTCTACAATTTGTTGTTGTAGAGATTGGAGTTGCTCTTGAATTGAAGGTAAAATAGGAAAATTTACAATAGTGCTCGTGCAAACAATGTAAATAAATAAAATTGATATTATTTGATGTATGTAAATAAAGCAAATGATTGTACTTATCTCAATTCTCCCGCAATTCGATTTGTGTTGAAACTGAACAAAGACTTTGGTTCAATGGTTGGGTCAAATTCCCTTCGTTTCACACAAGTCCCGAGCAATTCCGAGTGATTTACGAGACTTGGGCTAGTCGAAATGCCGAAGAAATAATTTTCTGCACCTTGAACATTGTTCAAACAATTTTGAAAACTTGGCCAAATCTCTATAATAATGTTTGAGAATTTTTAGAATTTTTCAAAAATTATTTTGGAATTTTCTAGCATTTATTTGGCCTTTTTAAGCCTCTTTGAGCCCTGAAAAATCAATTTTCTGCACCCAAAAATCTGAAAATTGTAATTCTTTGGAATTTCCCTTGAAATAGGAAAATAGGTAGTGTGAAAGCTCCAAAAGTTTATGTGACATGCATTGGGCTTGGAAAAAGTAGAATTGGATTAAGATGAGAATTTGGACTTAATTGAGATTAAGTAGTAGCTTAATTGATTTTTTTGATCTTCTTCTTCTCACGTTTTTCGCCGTGAGGCTGCAAATTGGCGCATCATCGCTTGGCTTCTTTTTTGATTAATTTACAAAGCTTGTAGCTTACAAAACATGCAGACCGTCAATTATAGAATTTTTGCAGCTTGAATCTTTGCAAAATCTGAGCAAAAACCACATGAGGTTTTTGGCTATGGGGAATCCATCTGTACGGTCAGATTTGAAATTCATGAAGCTTTGAGCAAAACCACTTTTTGATAAAGAAGAATGGTTTTGGGAAAAGGTAAGTGGGTTTGAGAAGTAGAGCTAGTTTGAGAATTTGAATTTTTGGTTAAAGACCACAACCCTTCTTTTGCCCACTGGTTAAAAGCCTGCAACTTTCTTGAGAGTTATGTTGATGAAGACCTTTCCCACCTTTCCACAAATCTCCTAGCCCAAGCTCTGATACCACTGAAAACGGAATCGTTCTCTAGGATAGCTTGTGGAACACCTGAGAAATTCAACACATAAATTCAACCATGAAAACACATGTTTTGCAGGTTTCAACAAAATCAAATAAATTGAACAAAAGCATAGCCAACATAATACTTAGCTCCAAGACAAACATGCTGGGTGCAATCTTCCCCCCCCTTTGTGCATGGCCTTCCCCCCACACAAGAGTATTTTTATTAGCTTTCAACCAAAAATAGGCCATAGCCCCAAAAATATACAAAGTGTGCTTTTAGAGAGCACGACACTCTTCCACAAAAAAAAAAATAGAGTGTTCCAAAAATTGGGGCTAGGGTAAAGCCTTTAAGCTTTAATAAATTCAACATTATAAATGTATTTTTCCCAATGTATCAAAATGGAAAAATCAACTACTAAGGTTACAAGCTACGCTTGTAAAAATAAATATGATGCGCATAAGAAACATTCTCCTCAACATTATTCACATCAATCCTCGTAATCTTCATCACATGAAAATATAAGCCCAATTAATAATTAAATTAATCCCACAAATATTAAACAGGCACAAACCATCACCAACTCATGACTACCAGGCGTAAGTACCCCAGGAATCACCCTGCCATACAAACCTAACTGAAATAATCATAGGCGGTCCCAAGCATACATCATATACCGCACGTATTAATATTTATAGTGGTGTCACCCACGATATTAACCTAGCCGGCATGACGCAAGAGTAACCTAGGCATCCTCAAATTACTCAAGAGGGAAAAATAATATTCTTAAAGAGGACTTAAAATATATTCTCATGACAGATGCTTCCTATATAGAGATGAAGTATACATATATGGAGGAGTTTGGTTTGGTTCTTCTTTGTGCGATAAGGAAGCTTCATTCATATTTTTCTTCCTAAGCACTTTACGGTTTTTACTATTTTTCTCGCTATATCTTATTTGGTGAGAAAGATGACTCCATTAGACAAGTTTGTAAATCATTGATGAAGCTTCAAGAATATGATTTCTCATTCTTGGTAGAAGACTCTACACATGCTACCCTTGCCGACATCTTAGCTAGGTAGGAAAATGAGAGTGAGAATAAGGTGGTTTCTTCCCCCATGGATACTTCGTGAGTTTTCTTCTAATTTGGCTCCTCTTGAGCATGCATGTATTCTTTATTTTAATAGGGCTTCTCGATGAGCTCTTACCAAAGGTAGTGGAGGTATGGCCATGAGGTCTCTTCTTTCTCCTCTATTTTGGAAGAAGCTCATACCAACAATGAGGCCGAGTATTGTGCTTTGATTCTTGCATTAAGGAAGAGCAAGGAACTTGGGATAAAATGGCTCAGCATCAAAGGTGATTTGAGAGGTGGAAGACCTATCGTGATTGACATGAAGGCATTATGTGTTTACAGCATTTGAGAGGTGGAAGACCTATCGTCATTGACATGAAGGCATTATGGAAGAGACACTTACAAATCAAGGAAAATGTGTTAGGAATTGTTTGCTTGGGTTTTTGACACGTGTTCGGCTGGAATTGTGTATGCACCCTTTATCATCTACATCAGATTTACTCTTTTCCGTTTGGAGTTGTCATGTTGGAATTGGGTTGAGTGTTTGGTTTTTTTGGATCTCATGGACTCACATTGAGACAAGTGATCTTTTTTCTCGGTTCCTCATCAAATGTTGTCGTGTTTTCCTTGTAAATATTTGGGACTTAGTTTAGAGGAGGGCTAATATTTAGTGTATTTTTAAATCTATGTAAGCCATATTTAGGGGAAAGCTTGGATGCGTTTTATTAATAGCTTTTTAGAAGCTAAAGAAGATGGTTGAAAGCTTAAGCTATTTAAAGCCTTGTGAAGAGAACATTGTTTTAAGAGGAGAAATCAGGGCTTGTGTCTTTGGAGAAAGAAGCGTGGAGAATCATATATTTGTGAAGAGAACGTTGTTTTAAGATGTGAAATCAGGGCTTGTGTCTTTGGAGAAAGAAGCGTGGAGAATCATATATTTGTGAAGAGAACATTGTTTTAAGATGAGAAATCGAGGCTTGTTTTAAGATGAGAAATCGAGGCTTGTTTCTTGGAGAAGAAGCATGGAGATTAATAAGGGAGAAAAGCTTTTGTTTTTTATTATAAGCTCAAGGAAAGCTTGTTTTTTCCAATGTATATATATATATATATATATTTATTTATTTATTTATTTATTTATTTATAGAGAGAGAGAGAGAGAGAGAGAGAGAGAGAGAGAGAGAGAGTTGAGTTGTTGCACTTAACAACACAAGGCAAAAGGCCAAGGCCATCATCCTCATCGTCGTTAATGTCATCATCACGTCAGACGTGGAGCATATAGCAAGGAAGCAGTCATCATTTATAGGCTTTGGATTCGTTGGCACACATAACACATGGGTGGCTTGGCTTATTCAAGGGGCTTAAGGCACTTGCTTGTTGGCCCAGATTTGATCCTATCTCTGCACCGTGCCTTGTTGTGGTTTATGGTGTGGTGTTCACACTTGGACTCTGTGGTGTGGTTTGGTTGCTTTGACGTGTTAGCTGGTTTGTTTATTAGCAGTAGTTTTTGTGCCGCCGACTGCGTGGAGATTTGGCGGTCCTATCGGAGATCCACACGGCCATTTTAATTTTTGGAAAAGTCATATAAATTTGATATTTTTTCAAGCAGCAAGATAAAACCCAAATGGCATGCCTATAGTCCACAAGTTCAAAAATCATCCCATAAGGAGAGAATTTTTTCTCGAGAAGTCAAACTTGCAGGATGACGACTCTTCTTTAGAGTGTGTTCACACATGCTTTGCACCTTTGTGTATGGGCTTCTTGACATCACCGTTCTCTTCTGGGAACTATCAAAGGACGGGACACTATTATTGGTGATTTATGTAGACAAGTCAGGGGCAATACCTTCTTCTTGATGCTTCCAATGAACACATTGAGACATTTTACACAAATCCTCATACGTGTCACATTTTTTGGCGCAGTGAGCATGGAAGTTTCTCTTGGATGTGGATTGCCAACTAGTATCAGTTTCTAGTGGTTTCTCTATCCTTTTTTCTAGTATGGATGATGATATGTTTTAACCCAATGGTCCATTGTATGTGGATGTGTTTCTTGCAAAGTATATTTGTATGAGTGTAAGAACAAATGGAGTGTTCAAGAATGCACACAAAACTTTAAATTTTAGCTTGAGGATGATGCTCGAGATGGGTATATGTGTATGAGTGTTAAAGAACAAATGGAGTGTTCAAGAATGCACAGAAAACTTCAAATTTTAGCTTAAGGATGATGCTCGAGATGGGTACTTCTCTGAGCTATTCGTTCATGATCGGGATGCACTTGTATAGGCTTTCCATACAAGCTTTGGGCCAATTGAGAGCCCTATAGAGTTGTGGGTGGAATTTAGAATTTGTCAAAAGCTCCTACGCAATCTATGCAAGAGGTCATGGCAATCACAAATATGCTTGTTTTGAGTGAACATGACTCAAGGAAAACAAGCGGAAACTCAACCCATTTCTCCTGGTTTTGAGGCTACTTTTGTGAAGCTAAATCACTTTATTGATGCTTTGGACCCTGGGTTACAAAGTAAGTTCAAGGACAAAGACTAGCCACTCTTTAAGATGTAGTTCGGATTGCTAAGGAGAAGGAGACAAAGATACAATAGGTTTTGTGACCTCTACCATCTTTGAAGTTTGGAGCCGGCTCCTACACAAACACCATTGTTGCTCCCCCAGGTGAGAGTTCAGTGGATGGTTTGGCTAATGAGTTTACTAACCTTAGAGTTCACTTATTGCAGCAAAAACAACGACCCAAAAATACCCAACCTAGAGAAGGGGGTATCCCAAGTGGAGTGTTTTCATTGCCAAAAACGTACCCATGTGCATTGTAATTGTCCAAGGCTCTCGAAGGCTAATCCATCTTCTATGCTGGGAGCTAGTGTCTTGGACATGTCTATTGAATAGATAGCTTTGCAAAGCATCAACAAACAAGTTGAGGCAGAGGTTCTTGTGAGTTAAAAGAATCATGCTCGAGTGCAAGTGAACATGCAAGAGGCTAAGACTTCTCATGCGGCATGTAAATGTAAGAAGAAGAGCTTGAGAAACAAGATTACATTGGGCGATTTTGAGCTTAGTTGTGTGGCATCAAGGCCTATGACTTGATGGAGGATCTCTGAACACTCGATGTTAGAGGAGGAGGAGACCTCTAATAGTGGAGAGTACGACATCGATGCTACCAGATCTTCTTATGATGATGAGGAAGAGGATTCACCACTCAACAAGATTTCTATGTATGTGTTTGGAGGTTCATTGTGATGTTTTGGATAGGGATACCATGCTAACACATGAGAGGAGGACTAACAATGCAAAGATGCTTGGTTCCTCTTTGATGGAGGAAGTGGAGGAGGACTACCTTGATATGCTTATGGTTTTCTCGAACTCTTTACTGATTAGGCACAAGATAGATTTGAAGCCCACAATAAAGCCTATGGTACAATGACTTTGAAGATTAGGGAGGATCGTGCAGCAAATTGATGCTTGAAGATAGATATTGAGATCAACTTTTATTAGCGGGCTTTCTCTTTCCAATGGAGAATTCATAATGGGTTTCACCCATGATGGTGTCCCCAAAGAAGGGCAGTGTTACATTCCCGTAACGCCGCTATGGGCATTACCACAAGAGGGGACGGCCTCTGGCTCACCACCCAGCCATAGAGGAAGAATGAGGATTGCCCCTCATCCCCCAGGCTATATAGTGTGTGGCCTGCCGTCCACACTAGCCTGGCCGCCCATGACTCTGCATGGGCGTCCTCTCCCACTGAACCCCGGACATGGCCATCCGGTCTGCCGTCGGTCACAGGCGTTACAGCCTACGTGACATTACCCCCCCCTTAAGAAGAGTTTTCGTCCTCGAAAACAAACTGGGGAAACCTTTTTGGAAATTGCACTACGGCGTTCCCAGGTTGACACCTCCTCATCCCTATCTATCCATTTAACAAGTACCTCCTGGTACACTTTATGTCAGGTTTGTCTGTCACGATACTCAAGAATCCTTTCCGGTTCATGTTCTATCTTTGGTGGAGTGATCAATTCCACCAAAATATCTAGAGAAACTACGTTCTCTAACCCGTGAACTGATTTCTTCAGTTTACTAACATGGAAGACAGGATGAACTTGAGAACTCTCCGGTAACTCAAGTTTGTAGGCTACGTCCCCAATCTTCTTAAGGACCTTGAAAGGACCGCAATATCTAGGAGAAAGTTTATCACACTTTCCATTTGCATGGTTGCTGACTGCGCAGGAACCTTTTTAAAAATACAAAGTCACCTTCTGCAAAGGCCACTTGTCTACGTCCTTTATCGGCAAATGTGTTAGCGCGATCCTGTGCGCTACGAATGCTCTCGCGTGCAGCTTTCAGCATATCATTCATTTATCAAGGAACTCCTTGACAGATTGAATCTTCTCCTTTTCCAGGCCTACAGCCATCGGAGATTTCGGCTGGAATCCATACATTAACATGAATGGTGTAAATCCAATCGTTGAATGCTTGGAGTTGTTATAAGCAAACTCCAATATGGGCAAATATTCTTCCCAATTTGATTGCTTCTTACTTACATAAGAACGCAACATATCCTCGAGTATTTGGTTAACTTTTTCAGTTTGACCATCAGACTCCGGATGATCTACCATACTCATACTCAGAGTAGTATCCAACTTTTTTGAAGACTTCCCTTCAAAAATGACTGTTGAACTTTCTATCTCTATCCGACACTATATCTGCGGGCAGGCCATATAGCTTGTAGAGATGTTCAATAAAGAGTTTTGCCAACTCTGGCGTTTTTACAGTTTTTTTCGTGGTAATAAACTTTGCCAGTTTAGTTGTCCACTACTAGCCACACCGAGTCATTCCCTCGACTCGTCTTGGGTAAACCGGTAATGAAATCCATGGAAATGCTTTCCCATTTCCCTTGAGGAATCTTCAGCGGATGGAGTAGTCCTCCAACTTTAAGACGTTCTGTATATGACTTGGCACTTACTGCATATCAGCACATAAGTCTGGACGTTCTTAAACAAACTAGGCCAATAAAACTGTCTTTTTACTAGTGCATAGGTTTTCTGAATTATAGGATGACCCGCACTTGGACTATCAAAATTATACCCCGAAGACTCGGCTAGCCTCTCCGGACTAACTCTCGCCTCGCTACCCGCCGCACCTACGGCCAGTCTCTCCGGACTAGCATTACGTGTCGGCGAGGAAGGGGGCGCGGCTGTGACAAAGTGCGTACGCGTACAGCACGCCAGACCTCTGTAAAGACAGGATCATGCTCACACAAGCCATGATTTGGTATTTCAACCAAAATCTTAAGGCAAATTTCATGCCTTATTTTGCATCATGTCATTAGCACAGAAGCTAATGTACTGGAGAGCACTCTAGTAGCGTAAGTTCTTAGACTATGCTACTAGATATTTGTAGACTACGCTACCATGTTGCATCACCATCTTGTTAAAACTTCTCCTTGGAAAGCTCTACGGCCATAGGAGAAATAAACTAGAGCCAATCTAATCATGCATCATAAGGATTAGTTTCAAAGCTGAGATATACTTTCTCTCTTAGAGTAACATCTTTGCACAAGCATATGCTCTAGAATCTTGTTGAGTTTCTAACTACCATCAATCTACGGATGGTTAAACTCCACTCTAACTTAGAGTAAATGTATCTTTTGAAGATTTCCCTTCAAATATAACAATCAAACTTCCTATCTCTTATGCCATACTATATATGTGGGCAGATCATATAGTATGTGGAGATGTTTGATAAAGATTCTTGCACCACTACGGGTGTCTGGAGTTACATCCAATCACTTACAACTCTGTGTTGCTATTACCAGACACATCCCTTCCAGTATTGTCTCGACTCACACAACTATTCCAGTTTATGTGATATTTGAGGATATCCCTCCTTTCCCTCACGAAAGGTTTTTGTCCTCAAAAACTCTACTCTCAAGCGGACTACGCGCTAGTGTCATAGGTCCAAGAATAAATCTAGACCGTGTTTAATATATTTTATTCTTGAGTCCTTCCAAGAAACTTTTAAACATCTTGCACCGAAGATGTGGTATAGTGTCTACGCACATATGGTGGTACTATTGATAAACTGTTTTGCAACAGATCAGTGGTTTCACACTTGTAACAAAGTGCTTTATTGTTGCATATTATTACCCTTCATAAGCGGTTACACACTTATGAATCATTTGGGTGGGTTGTACCATCTATCAAGAAAATTCCAAACTACTAATAACCACATTATCAATCCACGCATAATGACTGAGCTTGCTGCGAAGCCATAGGTTGCTAGATAATTGATGGTAATTACACAAGCCCAATGTCTCATTACATCATACATTCAATATAAATGCAAACATCACAGTACTTCGTGATGATGAACTTAGGAATTTCATCCTATCCCTGTTTGGTGTTGGTATGAAGTATAACTATGAGAACATTATTTGCTGCCTCCTCATTATAGCGGCAAAGCGACCTACCCATCACAGGTGGCAATCTCTACCAAGCTATAACCAATGACAAGCAAATAAACGAGTACTCTTGTAAGAACTTCATAACCATATCTCACACCAAACTCATAATCACTACGGATCAAATGCCAGGGCTTGCAAATTGAATGTTATCTGATAGGTAGAGGGGATCATCAAACTACGGATGACCTCGACAACTAACTAGGACTAGTGATGTGTAACTTTTAAGTTACTCCACTCTCCTTGCTTATTCCATACCATCGAACAAATCGATCCCTCGATTTGAGCAACGTCAACATATTTATGAGTACCTCGATACTCATGGATTGTGGTTCGGTAATTTAAAATGTTGATCTAGAGTATCTTTCACTCGAGGATCTTAATGTTATTAGCAGTTATGTATTAGTAGTGAGTAACTACGTACCCACTATCATCATACTAGTAGCTCCACACTAGTCTGTGAGTAACTCCGTACCCATGGCGTACCTCCCCCGAGTGGGAGTACCATATACAACCATCTATAACAAGATGCTTAAGTCACTTGCTGCTAAGAAGTGACTACATAAATTGACCCCTTCATTGCACATTGCAGTACAATCTCTGGTATTACAACTCGAATTTTTGGACGTCCTTATCATAGAGGTCAACTTAAAAACTAGTGCATAGGTCTTGTGGAGTCTCGGCTGACCTAACAACACCACTGGTGACTTCCTACAAAAAATGTGGCGCCGAAGTCACCACCTATGTACTTTAACTCCGTAAAGTACATGGTCTTCATCTATCATCTATGGAAAGTTGTAAAACATTCCTGCGATGTATTTTTATCACCCTAAAATCATTGTGCACTATTTTAGTGTGAAGAGCTTTTTTCCTGGGTACCATGGTTCACCCCAAGCTCATCTTTTGCTAAATTCTCCGATTTAACAAAAGATATGTCTGCCTCCGAACATTCCAGTTCAGCCCGAGACTTTGAGTTTACTTCTTAACACTCCGGTTAAGTCAAAACTCACCAGATACAATAGGATTTACCACTAAGCTCTCCGGCTTAGCCTTTTATCCTAACTCAGCCCGAGTTTATGTACACTACATATGTCGGATCCGATACTAACAACAACCAGGCTCATCTGGAGTGAGATACTCTCACTATTGCCATGTAAAACCTTATTAAATCCTAGAAATGCTCCACTCATTTCCCAGGGGTCATACGACTTATAGGGTTTACACGCACACGAACTTTGTAAGCAAAATTAGCGGTCATGCAATATTACAATTGCTTATGTAGGAAAGTAATATATTTCCCAAATTCATATGGTAGCAACTAAAATGTGCTCACAATCGCACACTTATGTTGAACATAGGCAAGACTACACTTGCAAAATGCTATAGGGCGTTCCCCATGCATGAAACTGTCCAACCAAACTAGTCTTACTGCTAACCTCTAGATTTAGATCACTCCGGAACTAAATCACTCTGTTAGCACTAGCACACCATCATGGTCTTGCTACCTAGAGCTTCTCCGAACTCTGTAACTGGGTTTTATCCCAACTCATGGCTATATTTGTAATTGTCAAAGTTCAAATTTTATCTTGCACACTTTATCACTACAGACAAGTGTACATACAGACCTGCCAAAGAGTCAATTTACATGCACAAGCCTTGGCGTCCCATTCCACCAAGACTACAATCGATTCCGTGAGAATTTGATGTCCCATACCATCAAATTACCACCAAACCAATTGATGTGACATATAAAAAGGCTCTTTCCCCCCTCAAAAGATCACCACAAACTCTCGAGCAGTGGGATGTCAACGCATGGCAATAAAAAGAAGAGAAAAGCATGCTAGTAAGTTTAAGAACAGTTCTCTTCGATCAACTTCTATAAGGGCATTGAGCATTACATCTCAAGACATACCCCTTCAGATTTACCTTTGATTTCTACAAATCAATCCTAAATCTGCTATTATTATCTAGGCATATGCTAATCCTTCATATTAGTACTCCTAGATAAACCATTCAATTGAGTACTGCTAGCAGCACTACAAGCCCCTTAATCCCAAGTAATACACACCTTAGGGATTACTTTTACCAGGCAATGTACGTGACTAAATCAAACTAGTCACTAATCTCGAGGCCCAAGTAGTGACACTTTTTTGTTACTTTTAACAAGGGCCAGCTTGCCTCTACGGGCCAAAGCCTTTTGTTGCTACAAACAGTAAGCAACTTGTTTGGACACAAGGCATAACCACATCAAGACTACGCTTGTACATGGTTCTTATTGCCAAAGTTTATCACAATCTTCTAGCAACTGATAAAAGATCGTGAAGGGTTATGAGCACTACGGCTCAATTAGGCTTACCTAGATTTCTCGTGATAAGCACTTCGTCTAATTGGGCACAACTGACGCCATTTCCGGTTCTCTTAGCCCAATAAAACACACCGCAGTTCTATAGCCAACTACGTGACTTTGATGGTCAACACTAAGTCTATGCTCAGCTTAAATTTAGTCTCTTCGAACCAAATGTGTGATCACCACATGTGTTATTCTCGAGGTGCTACTGTCTTAGACTTGTTCACTAGGCACAACGACCATAGAACGTCTTTTTTCGAAGAACTCGGCACTACGGTCGTGGGCTTTGTCTCTCTCTTAGCACGTGACGCTACGGCCGTGTGCGGTGGGTCTCTCTCGTGGAAAACGGGCACTACGGCCACATGACACGACGGCCGTGTTGGGTTTGTTTCGTGGGATGTCTACAGAAGAACACATTTGTTTGTCACTACATAACAAACACAAATTTGTCCGAACAAAACTTTAACCCTAGCAAGACGACGCTCGCAAAAGTGTAAATTGAAATCTGGTGAGGCTACGCTCCCAGAGTGTTCATAAAAAAATAAAAATTGTCGAGAGGCTGTGCCTTGCCGGGATTAATTTTCCTCCCCTTCTGCGAGAGGATTCATTTGAAATTTCCTCATTTTTAATTGCATAAAAATGAATAATAAAGTATAAAGAAAAGAAAAAATAGTTTTTAACTCTTTCTTTTTCTTTTTTTTTCTTTTTTCTTTGTCTCGTGGCGTTTGGGCTGGTGGCTGGCCGCCGCCGCCCCTGGCTGGCCGGCGTGGGCTGGCCGCCGCCGCCGTCGCCGCCGCCTGGTTGGCTGGCTGGCCGCCGTCGCCTGCTTGGCTGGCTGGCCGGCCTGGCTGGCTACGCAGCACAGGCGCCCCCTTATACAGCCAGCACGCCAGTGTTACATTCCCGTAACGCCGCTACGGGCATTACCACAAGAGGGGATGGCCTCTGGCTCACCACCCAGCCATAGAGGAAGAATGAGGATTGCCCCTCATCCCCCAGGCTATATAGTGTGTGGCCTGCCGTCCACACTAGCCTGGCCGCCCATGACTCCGCATGGGCATCCTCTCCCACTGAACCCCGGACATGGCCATCCGGTCTGCCGTCGGTCACAGGCGTTACAGCCTACGTGACAGGCAGTAAGTGGCTCATATGTTTTGATTTTTGACCTCTTGATATTTTCACCAAAAGGGATCATCACCCTTTTCCTTTCGAAGATGATATTCTTGATCATGTGGGCAGTCATGAGATGAATACGTAAACGGGCTACTTCCAAATTCGTATTGCGGTATTCAGGCTACTTCCAAATTTGTATTGCCGAGGAGAACCAATTGAAGACTAGTTTTTCTGTTGAATGTCCTAAGCTATCGATGTTGAAACATCTTCATGGCATAGGAGTGTGTGTTCAAAAAGATAGAGAGAGAATAAAGAGAACATACCTCTTAGAGAGGGAGTGGAGTACACAACTTAATGATGTGATAGTTTGCTTGATTTTCTCAATGAAGCACATGCACCTTTATAAGTTACAAAGGTTATTCCAATGACATCACTGCTTATGTCAGGCACACACAAATATCTAGATATTATTTGATACCCTCTAAGAGGTGGTTCACACATAGACAATACATTTACACATTGCCATTCTCTAGGAGGTGGTTCACACACACACACACACAAAGAGATACCTTGATCCCAACAAACCCTCCCTCAAGGGATTGCCTCATACTTTGTCAAGGATAAATCTAGGCTCATGGTTTCTCATGCCAGTTTTCTTGGTCAAGGATACATCACATGGCTCTAGTTTCACGGGCCATTTATGGGGTCCCAAGGGTAACGACATACAAGAGATTAGGTCACACAAAAGAAGATAACACATACACTAGACTTAAAAGACCAATCATCAATACAATAGTTGGCCCCCTGTATGGAAGGCTCTTCAACAACATTAGCAGTTTCTTTCTTTGAATAGCAATCTTTTTCAAGATGCTTTTCCCACATATATCACAATAATTTAGGGTAAAACAATACTTTTCCAAGGGATTTCTTTTCCACTTTGGCTTGTCCTTTGTATGAGCCCTTGGACTTTATAGCAAAGCCTTGTTCTGTGATAGCTTCTGTTAACCTTTGTTCCTTCTTTTTTTCTTCTTCCTATAAATAACTAATGATTCCCTCCAAGGTAGGATTAGGAATGTTCTTCAAGGTGTCACCAGGTTGTCATACTCCTTAGACATGCTTTTGAGAAGCACTACCACTGCATTATCTTCAGTTATTGCAGCTAGTTGAGTCATGAGACTCCTCATTTTGTTGACATGTATAGAAAGAGATTCTCTTATCTTTAGTTGTGCAACTCAAAAAAAATGATTTTCAAAGATAGGTTTGAGTTTTTAGCACTGGCACCGAAAAGCAAATCAAGTTTTGCCCAAGCTTCAGCTAGTGATTCTAGATCAGAAATGTGATACAAATAATCATCACCCAAGCTAAGAGCAACGATGGCATATGTCCTCTCTGCTCTAAATAGATCATGTTATGTCCTAGGATGTTTTTATCAATTTGATGTAGGTAGGTGATGAAGAAAGTCCTTTCTTCAAGTTGGCAGTTTCTCTTCTCGAGGTGGCTATTGGCACACAGAACTGACGTGTTTGGTTTGTTATTGGGAATAGGCTCAGATGTGTTGAAAGATGACTATTGGGCTATCAATGCAACATCTAAGTGGCTTTAAATTTGCCACAATCAAGATATAGGAGAATCTATTTAATAGGTAGAAGTGGCCAAAATAATAGGTGAAAATAGCAAAGCATGTATGCAAGCACAACTGTTTTCTACGGGAAAGCAAATGGAGTAGCACTCCACTCGGAACCTAGTTAGCAGATGTTGAGGCAACACAATGTGTGTATAGTCACAAAACATTTGAGGCAAAATCAACTTGGAACTCTAATACCGTTTGTTGAATGCCTAGGCTATGGAGGTTGAAAGATCTTCATGACATAGGAGGGTGTGTTCAAAAAGATAGAGAGAGAATAAAGAGAACAAAGCTTTTAGAGAGAGAGCAGAGTACACAACTCAATGATGTGATAGTTTGCTTAATTTCTTAAATGAAGTACATTCACCTTTATAGGTTACAAAGGTTTCCCCAATGACATCATTCACCTTTATAGGTTACAAAGGTTTCCCCAATGACATCATTGCTGCTACGTCAGGTCAGGCACACACAAATATCTAGATATTATTTGATACCCCTCGAAGAGGTGGTTCACACATAGATAAGACACTTACACGTTGCCACTCTCTAGGAGGTGATTCACACACACACACACATAGATAAATACCTTGATCCCAACACTTACATCACACCATGGGGATGCTTTGCTTATCTTGTGATGCCCTTTGGATTAACGAATGCACTTGCTCATCTTTTAATGCTTTTATGAATGTGGTGCTTGAGCCATGTTATGGTACATTTCTTCATGTTTATTTGGATGATTTTTACATGTACTCTTCTAGGAATGGGCACCTTGAGAAGTTTTGTCAAGCTTTTGAGGGTGTTGATAAGGCTCAAGGACCTCTCAACCCTTCAAAGTGTCACATTGTTGAGGCCAAGGTTCGTTTATAAGGCTCAAGGATCTCTCAACCCTTCAAAGTGTCACATTGTTGAGGTAAAGGTTCATTTACTTGGCCATGTGGTTTTTGGAAGGAATATGAGAGTGAGAAGAATGTGGTTTCTTCCCCATGGATACTTTGTGAGGGTTTTGCATGAAGGAATATGGTTTCTTCCCCACAAATACTTTGTTTCTTCTTATTTGGCTCCTATTGAGCATACATGTGTTCTTTAATTTGATGCGGCTTCTCAACGAGCTCTTGTCAAATGAAGTGGAGGTATGTTGCTACTTCATAGTGATGGTGGCCACGGGGTCTCTTCTTTCTCCTCTATTTTGGAAGAAGCTCATAACAATAATGAGGCCGAGTACTATGCTTTTATTAATAGCTTTGTATGGTTGAAGGCTTAAGCTATTTAAAGCCTTGTGAAGAATCATATATTTGTGAAGAGAGCATTTAGTTAAGAGGAGAAATTGGGGCTTGTAACTTGGAGAAAGAAGCATGGAGATTAATAAAGGAGAAAAGCCTTTGTTTTTTATTATAAGCTCAAGGAAAGCTTGTGATGGGGCTACATGAGAGAGACAGAGAACCTTGAGTTGCTATGCTTAATAAGGCAAGGCTAAGGTCATCCTCATTGTCATGAATGTCTTCATCACGCTAGCCTATCAACGTGTTGGAAGCGGCACATAGCAAGGGAAGCAGCGCATAGCAAGGGAAGCCATTGCATTACTTGGGCTTTGTAGTATCCATCGTTGGTGTAATTTGGTCCCTTTAGCCTTGTCGCATGTTGGTTGGCTTTCCATATAACTATTTAGCAATGGTTTCTATGCAAACCAAGAGTGTGTGGAGATTTGGGCTTGGCTGAGTATACAACTGTTTTAATTTTTTTAGAAAAAATCATTTAAAAATGATATTTTTTTCAAGAAAAGCAAAAACCCAAAAGGCCTACATGTCTATATTCCAAAAGATTAGAAATCAGCCCGTGAGGGAGAATTTTTCCCAAGAAGTCAAGCTCGCGAGAGAC
This sequence comes from Cibotium barometz, assembly GCF_041138505.1. Taxonomy (NCBI): domain Eukaryota; kingdom Viridiplantae; phylum Streptophyta; class Polypodiopsida; order Cyatheales; family Cibotiaceae; genus Cibotium; species Cibotium barometz. The sequence continues at coordinate 47,543,801 of NC_141087.1, forward strand.
GACAACTGTCCTTTGGAGTGTATTCACACATGCTTTGCACCTCTGTGTAAGGGCTTCTTAACATCGAGAACTATCGAAGGACGGGACACTATTACCATTGGCTTATGTGTAGACTAGTTGGGGAAATACCCTCTTGATGCTTCCAACAAAGAACACATTGACGTATTTCACACAAATCCTCAGACGTGTCAAATTTTTTGGTGTGGTGCATGGAAGCATCTCTTCTATCTCAACAACTAGTATCAGTTTCAAGTGATTTCTCTTCTATACATTTTTACATTTTTCTCACATGGATGATGATGACTTTTGACCCAATGGTCCTTTGTCCATGGGGATGTGTTTTACCCCAATGAGTAGCTATACATGATGGTGGATGTGTTTCTTATAAAGTATATGTGTATGAGTGTTAAAGGCAGATGGAGTGTTCAAGAACACATACAAAACTTTGAATTTTCACTTGAGGGTGATGCTCAAGATCCCTACTTAATATGTGTAGGAGTTCATAGCAAAGTTTAATTGCAAATATGCTCGTTTTGAGTGACTAGTGGCGCAAGGATAACAAGCAATAGCCCAACCCACTTCTCCTAGTCTTGAGGCTACTTTTATGAAGCTAAATTGCTTTATTAATGCTTTTGGATCTTGTGTTACAAAGCATGGTTTGAGGACAAAGGCTGGTCACTCTTCAAGCTGAAATTCAAATTGTCGAGGAGAAAGAGAAGGAGACAGAGACGGAATTGGTTGTGCGACCTCCACCATCTTTGGAACTGGCTCCTACATAAATGCTAGAGTTGTTGCTCCCCAAGGTGAGAGCTCAAAGGATCATGTGTTTAATGAGTTTTCTAAACTTGGAGTTTGGTTATTGTAGCAAAAAACAACCCAAAAATACCCAACCTAGAACCAAAAACATGGCCATGTGTGCATAATTGTCCAAGGGTCTTGGAGGCTAAATCATCTTCTATGCCAGGAAATAATTTCTTGGGTGTGTCTATCGAGGAGTTTGCTTTTCACGAAGCACCGAACAAGCCGAGGTGGAGGTTCTTGTGGGTCGTGCTTGAGTGGAGGCAAACACGGAAGAGGTTGACTCATATGCAGCATGGAAAACACAAGAAGAAGAGCTCAAGAAGGAAGATTGGATTGGGTGATTTTGAGCTTGGCCATGGAGTCAAAGGCCTTTGGCCTGATGGAGGATTAACAAACACTCAAGAGTTGGAGGAGGAGAAGACCTCCTATTATAGTGGAGAGTATGATATCAATGCTACAAGCTCTTCTTATGATGATGAGGAAGAGGATTCACCACTCTCAACAAGATTTCTATAGATATATTTGGGGTTTATCTTGATGTTTTGGATAGGAGTACAATGCCGGAACGTGAGAGGAGGATTAATAATGCAAAGATTTGGTTTATCTTTAACACAGGAATAGGGATACCATGCCAGCACAGGAATAGGGATACCATGCCAGCACATGAGAGGAGGATTAATGATGCAAAAATGATGTCTCTCTTTGCTAGAGGAAGAGAACAAGGACTACCTTGATATGCTTTATGGTTTTTCCTAACTCTTTGCTACTACAGAGTACACGGATCTTCGACAAGTGACCATGATTGAGCACAAGATAGATTTGAAGCCCGAGGCAAAAGCCTATGGTATAACAAACTTTCGAAGATTAGGGACTGTGCAACATGATGCCTTGAAGATAGAGATTGATACTGTTGAAAGCAAGCTTTATCTTTCCCATGGAGAGTTCGGAATGGGTTTCACCCATGATGGTGTCTATAAGGAAGGGCGATAAGTGGCACATATGTGTTGATTTTTGACCTCTTAATATTTGCATCAAGAGGGATCATCACCCTCTTCCTTTCCAAGATGAGATTCTTGATTGTGTGGGGGGTCATGAGATATATATGGTGTGTGCTTGATATTTTTGTCTACTTCCAAATTTGTATTACTTGTTGAGATATTGAGCTCAACTAGTGCTATGGACATTGACCTATTTGGGTGTGAAAACTTTTTCACTTATGCTAGTGGCATGGTTGGTAAGAGTATGCTTGATACGCCACCAATAAACAATAGGCTATATGATAGCCACATTTGGATTACTAAAGTATGGCATAGTTATAGCGGCATAGTTATAGCGTGAGCCCATATAGTCAGGTTCACACTATGGATCGCCGACCATTGTATATTATAGTGGGAGAGTACTTTCCTTTATAGTATGTACTTTAATCTCTTTATGTTAATGGTCGGGTTCACACTATGAACCGACCATTGTATATTATAGTAGGAGAGTATTTTCCCTTACAGTATGTACTCTTATCTCTTTATGTTAATGGTTATAGAGAAGAGAAGAAGCAAGAAGAAAATTCAGCCATCCATCTCTCTCTTGTGTCTTGCTCTCTCCCTTATGTGTGATTACTTGCAAGGAACTTAAGCTCTCCCTCTCCCCCACATTCTCTTTGTCTGTGATTACTTGCAAGGAACTCAAGCTCTCCCTCTCCCCCACATTCTCTTTATGGCATTAGAGCCCCGGTTTGATCCATCTCTTTGTAACCTTTGGACCAACCAGTTATTGTAGGAGAGTACTTTCCCATATAGTATGTACTCTTACCTCTTTAGTTTATGGTTGTAGAGAATAGAAGAAAATTCAGCCATCTATATCTCTTATGTGCTTATCTACTCTTGTGTGTGTATGTTTGCTTGTAATAGGATCTCAAGGTCATCCTCTCGTCCGCATTCCTCTCACGGTATCAAAGCATTGATCATGTGTGAAGAGCTCAATAGGCAAGCAAGGGGCAAGCAAAGATAGTGGTACACAGGTAAGGGTAATTCCACCTCTTTTCCTTTTCAATTTTGGAGCAACACTATTTAATAATAGCTATAAGAACTATAGGTAGACATGGAAGTCACTATCCCAAATTGAGACATCCTCCTGGGTAAAGGAAGAAGACCCTCTTGTGTGTAGTTAACGGGCATTTCAATTTTTGGCAGGTCGGTTTGAGGTGCGATTTGGGACATTTTCAGGCCTTGTTTCGGCTCTATAAGTTTCTCGTATACACTCTATGCAAGTGTCAATTTTGACTATCTATGCCCAATTTTTTATCAATGCTAAGTTACGGTAGAAATTTGGTTACAAGATAATATATATAGAGAATGTAAGATTTTATAGGTAATTAGTGGATATATATTTATGTGACTATTCTGTGGGATCAAAAGAGAGATCCTAAAGGCAAGGGATGAGTACATAGTTTGAGCGAACATCTTCGAGCTAGGTTTTCTGAGTGGATATTTTTTAGACTTGTTTAAAAACTATTTTCTCAAAGAAATATAGTTCTAGTGCATAGTCTCTAAGGCAAGTGTCAAGTAATGACACAAATTTTACCCATAACAATTTTGAGTGGTTGATATAAAGAAATTATTAAAACTTAATTTCTTCAAATATTACCAATATTTATGATAGATCTAGCGTCATGAGTTACCTAATTCATATTAAACAATGTCTAATTTATACCTTTATGATGACAAAATCATAAATCTAACCTAGATTCCTTATGAGATTTAAGTAAATATAACTTATTGATACTAGAGTTATGAATAAAAGAAGTCATAGAGTGCTCTAAGTAAATTAATATTGTTTAAATATATACGTTATTCTAAAGAAGTAAGAACATATAAAAAAGAAAGTATATCTTATTCAAGTAGATTAAATAAAAAATTTAGTATTTTTACATGATTTTTTTTATGTGCGAATTAATCCTCAAAGAAAATATCATTCAAAAATAAAGAATAAGACAAATATTTTTTATTGAAAGATCACATGAATGTCTAATTTTACAAATAATTAAGAGAGGAATTATGATTATAAAAGTGATTTGTGACATATATTTTAAATAAGTATCCATGATATAAGATTTATGGCTTTATTTTCAAAAAATGAAAAAATCTATTGTAACTTATAAGTTTTAACCGCATCAATGTTTTAAAATGGCTTTTTCCTTCGATTTGAATGGCTATATTTGGACAATCGGATATAGAAGTTATGGCTACTTTGAAAATTTTACAAAACTAGTTTTGCTAAGAAACTATGTTTGAAGTCTAGAAGTCATGCATTTTCACCTTAAGGTTTTGATATATATATAAAATATAGCACCCTTTTTGTATGGAAATAGAATGACTCCATGCCAACCACATCGGCTCACTTTGCCATCACTCGACTTTGCATCAGAGTCCTCTAACGAGTAACATTTATAGTGGTTTTCTCTAAAGAACTTGACATAAAGCTCAACAACTTGTATTATGCTTTCAATTTTCTTTTAAAAAAATAATTAATATAGATATTTAAAGAAGACTTATCCTATTTTTACTTGTCTCATGCATATTTTTGCCAACAAAAAATGAGGTTTAAGAAGAGGTGAAGATTTCTTGCAAAAGTTTTTATTTTGGTATTATCTTTGTATTGAAAACATGCATAGTGTACATTTTTTTAAGAAATTAAAAACATGAGAAGAATTCACAAAACTTATTTTTTAACCAAAAAAGGTTTTGAAAAAACGTAAAGAGATTTTGAGAACATTTTGAGGAAAGTTGTAATTTTGAGTCTTTATTTTTTATTTGAGAACATACATTGTGTATATTTCTTTGAGAAACTAAATAAACAAGGAAGACAATTTTTAATGGATAATTTCACCATCGCTCGGATGCTCACGCTCGGATGCTCAAAAGTTTTTCTTAGAAAATGTTGATTACCAAAGGTAGGTGTGGGAAACATTCTCATCTTTTTCAATGGAAAGATAATGGTGGCGAAGCATTTCTAATTACTGCCTTGTTGTCCCACCACACCTCGCAAACACATCAATGATGGAATCACCAAGCTTTGTGAATGTCTGGATAATGGGAAAACGATAGTGTAAGAATGTGAGATCCCGCGCACCGGACTCCCGGTAGCTGATAGCAGCGAAAGCAACCCCCTCATCATGCACAGGGCAAGGTTTCTCACTCGGGGCCTCGCCCACGAATGTCCGGGCACGAGACTAGGCTGGTGGTCACTCCAAAAACCAAAACCGGGAAAATTTTCCATGCCCGGAAAGCGGGAACGATTCCACCTTTTTGAATTTTCTTAACGAATTTTTCTAACGAGATCAATTCTAAACTATCCTTCACCTGAATAAACCAGATAGAAGGAAACTATCACCTATATAATTTGATCATCTGAGTAATTTCAACGCTTTTTTCCTAATCAAGATCAGGCACAGTCATTGATCCACTCAATTGAGAAATTTATCAGGGAATTAATTAGCTACTCGAATCCTAGCGTAATCCTAAGATTTTTTAGTTTGATTATTAAAACTCCACTGATTCCAGCCTAACCCCATCCGGCCCATGGGTTAGCCACCACCCTACCACTGGAATCGGTAGAACCAAACAAGTACTCACCCACCCATAATTGAAATGCCTTTCTTAACTTTAGCTTTAGAAAATAGATACACACACTCTCCTCTTTAAAACTTTAATATAAAAAAATAATCCATTGACAAAACAGATATGATCACAGATTTCATAACTCAAAATTTCCATTCAATCCCTTGTTTCACAAAAACAGTACCACTCTGGACTCTCCGTTGGGACCAGCTGGTCTGCAACGAGATCCAGTAAACAGATTACAATAATCATTTCATCAACATACATATATATATCTTCCTCGACATACGTATGGGTGTCCTAAGCACCGCGAGCCCGTGCATCGCCTCGTCAGAACCCTCCAGGATCCTCCTTAGGTGTCCTGGTACTTCACTCAGGGACCGCTTCGTCAGCCCTCACCTATCGTACCGGAAGCACATCATTTTTCACCATAGCTAGGCTAGTCAAGACCTGGGCAGGTTTTTGCCGCGTGAGCTGTCCCTCGAACACTCCCCGCCAGCTGTTGCAACCAAACTTCCCTTAGATAAACATATATGCCAAATGCTCCCTCCAGCATTCTGGCGTAAGACAGTCCTTTAAGAAAACAGGGTTTTTATGCAAGTTTTCAGTTTTGATTTTGTTTGAAAACCATGAATAATCTTAAATCCGTATCTCAATACTTCTAGATCCAGGTCTGAATTCCAAACAGAATTCCTTGAATTATGTTAACTTGATTCTCAGATCAAAAACCAAAGTCTTAACTTAGTTTCAGATTCGGTGGGAGATTTGAGTACATTTTTCCTGAACTGGGTACATCGTCATTGATTGAAATTGATGACGAAGGAATTAGGTCTTGATCAATAGTCTGAATCAGAGTTTGGGTCTGGAAGGTTCTTCCTAAACTATCTTTTCCGAAAGGTACTATTTCAATTTCTCTTTTTCTAAATTTCGTTCGACGAATATTTGCTTACAGATTTCTAAAACATGAATTTCTTATGAGGAATAAAATAATCATTTATCTCGATCTCCGACTTCGATAGTTTAATTGAATTTTCTCATTAACATCTTAGTGAATATGAAACGGTAGCATTTCTTCTCACAAATTATCTACTTATTCATTTTTTCAATTTTTGCGAAAATTAAACAGAGGATTAAGAGAACCCTTATTTAAATATAATCATTCTATATGCATCTATTTATGCATAAAATCTAATTCTGATGAAAGTCACACTTTTATCATCATTAAAATCATTTATGATAAAAATCAGTCTTTTAATATGAAAGAATTTCTTTTACGCATCCATTTATGCATAAAAATCATTTATGGTGAAAATCACACTTTTAAAATAAAAATATCTTTTATGCATATGTTTATGCATACAAATCATTTATAATAAAATCACTCTTTTAATATAAAAATTTTTCTTTTATACATCCATTTATGCATAAAAATCATTAATGATGAAAATCACACTTTTAATATAAAAAATATCTTTTATGCATACAAATCATTTATGATAAAAATCACTTTTTTAATATAAAAGAATTTCTTTTATGCATATGTTTATGCATAAAAATCATTTATGATGAAAATCACACTTTTAATATAAAAAATATATCTTTTATGCATATGTTTATGCATACAAATCATTTATGATGAAAATCACTCTTTTAATATAAAAGAATTTCTTTTATGCATAAAAATCATTTATGATGAAAATCATTCTTTTATAATCAAAATAAAATTTCAATAAGCTTCCTTCTATACATAGAATTTAATCCTAAAGAAAGTAACACTTTCTTTTTATAAAATATTTTTAGTAAGCATTTTTCTATACCTAGGATGAAAAGTAACACTTTAAGAATACATATACGATGGAAATTACTCTTTTTTGAATAAAAAAAGTAAAACTTATTTTTCACAATTTTAGAAAAATTTCGCCATAACTTCCTTTGTATGGCTGACCATTTTTCAATTTTGAACTCTTTACAATTAATTATAAGTTCTCTAAGAGTATTTAAATCATTCTAATGTAAACATTTTCTACTTTATCAAAGAGAAACATTATGAAAAACTTGATTTTATTCATTAATCATTCATCTAGGATAAGAATGGTTGGATTTACTAAAGAAGAGAGGGGAATGTCTTTTTTCAAGGCATAACATCATTTTCAATTTAGAGAAGACAAAAATCATTAAAAAACCATAAAAACCATAAAATGAATAGAAAAGAGAAGAATCTCCAACTTACGAAGGAATTTGAGAGCTTTCCTTTGGCTTGATGGTTTGAGGGTTCTACTCTTGTTTGAAACAAGAGTGGCCACCAATCTTTAGAAGAGGGAAGGTCAAAAAACTAATGAATTATGAGTAAATTCACAGTTTTCTGGCTCTTGGGAAAAGTAGGGTAACAGTGCAAAAACACTATTAAGCTTCAACAAAGGGGAAGGCTTCTATTTATAGGAAAAAGTGAGCTTCTAACCAAGCCAACTGATTCTAGAATTTTCCAGATCAGTTTGGTCAATTTTTGACTATTTTTAGGTCAGTTTAGTCCACTTTTTGGATCTAGTTGAAACAGGAGAGAGGAGAGATAAAAATATCTCATTATTTAGGAGTTTAAAACTCTCCCACACATGTGAAATAGGCGCCTCCTTCATGAGGGGAATTCCCCCATACTGAGGTGTCAAAAATGCATCATTTCATCTAAATATCTCTCTTTTTAACTATTAACCTTGTCCTTAGTCAACTCTTCATCTTATGTGAGTATTTACTCATTTTTGGGAGATTTTCTTTTTATTCTTCTATTTATCTCCTCCTCCCTACATTTGGATGAATCTTATTGGTCCATAGGAAACTTAATTTAAAATTTCGAAAAAATCTTGACCCCCAAGATAATGCCTCTTGAACAGATTATACTTAATTTCTAATGCACCTTCTGAAAATCTTTTTGAACTTCTGTTTCAGGGGAACTTATTTTAATAAGATGAGATATTTTTCTATCCAAAAATATTTAAAAATTAAATTACCACTCTCTAGAAGATTTTCTCTCTCTGGGCCAAAACTGGTAGAAACAAGATCTTTTATATTTCTGAAGAGGGATTTGATTACAGGGGAAGATGCTGGACATCTTGAGAGGCTGGGGAGGAATCTTACATTCTCTCCCACTTGAAAAACGCAAGATGCCCTCATCTCGCAAACTGGGGGTAATCCCGCAATAGATCGGCTTTATTCTCCCAGGTGGCATCTGCAAAAGAATAGAACTTCTTCTGTTTCTGAGAATCTTTTCTCAAACATCAAGAATTTCTTCAGGTTGGAGTTCCATCTGCCCTTGGGTTGAAGAGGTTAGGATTTCATCATCAAGTACATGATTTGGGCTTGGCACATATTTCTTTAGAAGGCTTACATGAAATACATAATGAACTTTGAGATGAGGCAGAAGAAGCTCGTAGAGGCTAAGTCACCTACTTTCTTTGTAATTAGATATGGTCCACAATATCTGGGGGATAACTTCTTGTACTTCCCAAGAGATAGAGAACTTCTTTTGGCCCGTACTCTAATGAAGACCATATCTGCTTCTTCAAACTTTCTGTCTATCCTCTTCTTATTTGCATACTGCTTCTATCGATCCTGGGCAGCTTTAATATCTTTACGAATTGACTGTATCTGCTGCTCCATGTCGTCAAGCATCTATCTAGACATCTCGACCCTAATCAATGGGTCGGACCAAGTTAATGGAGTTAAGCAATCTTGTCCATACAGAGCTTTAAAAGGGCACATCCCGATACTTCGATGATAAGAAGCATTGTAGGCGAACTTGACTAGGTGCAGATAGCTTAGCCACTTCTTGGGTTCCCTGCCACAGTATGACCGAAGTATATCTTCAATTATTTGGTTTACCCTTTCAATTTGACCATCGGTCTCAGGGTGATAAGCTGTGCTGAGGTCCAAGAAAGTTCCCACTGCTTCGAAAAATACAGTCCAGAATCTTGAAGTAAACTTGGGATCTCGATCACTTACTATTCTCCTGGGTAGGAAATGCAATCTGAAGATTTCTTTGAGGAACACTCTAGCCACATCCACTGCAGTGTAGGTTTCTTTTACTGGGATCAGATGGGCAACTTTGGTTAGTCTGTCAACTACCATGAAAATGGAGTTGTAACCTAATTGCACTGAAGGTAATCCAGTAATAAAGTCCATACTCATACATTCCCACTTCATCTAGGGGATGTCCAATGGATGTAACTTCCTTGGTATTTTTACTCTTTCAGCTTTGACTTTCTGGCATGTCAGACATTGACGTACATGATTCAGTACATCCTTTTTCAGACCAGGCCAAAAGAAGCTTTTCTTTATAGACATGTAGGTTTTGATGAAACCTGGATGTCCTGCTATAATGCTATCATGGGCTTCATTCAGAATTTGGTCCTTGGTTCCCTCATCATTGGGAATGCATAGCCTACGATTATAATACATAATGCCATCATCCAGGCTGTATCCTTGAACTCTGTTCAACACCTGTGGAGTTTTGCTTTCCTGCATAAGTAGGGTAGCAATAGGGCCAAAGAATCTATCTTGCATGATCTTCTCTCTTGCTTCAATAATCAAAGGATTTGATATTACAGTAATTGCAAGCAAGGAGGCTTTTCTGCTGCATCTGCTACCACATTTTCTTTGCCTGGGTGGTACTTGATTTCAAAATCAAATTCCTGCAGGGTCTGCATCCACCTTCTTTGGCGCATGTTGAGGTCCTTCTGAGTAAAGATCCACTTTAAGCTCTGATGATCTGTCATCAAAGTGAATGTTTTTCCCAGTAGGTAATGTCTCCACAACTTTAAGGCATAGACTACTGAAAGTAATTCCAGGTCATGAACAGCATAATTCCTCTCATGCGTTCTGAGCTTTCGGGATTCATAGGCCACTGCATGACCTTCCTGCATGAGTGCACCTCCCAGGGCAAAACCACTTGCATCAGTTACTACCTCAAAGGGTAGAGAGAAATCTGGCAACTTCAGAACAGGACTGGTTACCAAGGCGGTCTTCAGCTTATCAAAAGCACTCAGGCACCTGGCAGACCACTAAAATGGGGTATTCTTTTTGAGAAGGTTAGTTAGGGGGGAAGCTATGAGAGCATACTTTGGTATAAAAATTCTATACCAACTAATCAATCCCAAGAATCCTTTGACTTCTTTCACTGTCTTTGGTTCAGGCCAATCTATGACTGCTTAGACTTTTGCGAAATCTGGAGAAATTCCATCTTTGGATACCAGAAAGCCCAAGTATTCAACGTGGTAGGCAGAGAAAGTGCATTTGCTCTTTTTGGTGGCAAAGAGTTGGTGCTTCCTTAGAATCTCAAGGACTTTTCGGACATGAGTCTCATGGTCAGTTGCATTCTTTGAGTAAATCAGAATGTCATCGAAGAAAACTAGAACAAAATCATCCAAGTATTCTCTGAGGATATCCTGCATTAGGCGATTGAGTGTAGCTGGGGCATTAGTTAATCCGAACGTCATGACAGTAAATTCATAATGCCCATAGCGAGTATTGATGGCTATTTTTGGTATATCTTGATCATTGATCCTGATCTGGTAATACCCGGATTTGAGATCTATCTTTGTGAAGATCTGGGCTCCATTTAGCTTATCCAGAAGCTCATCAATTCTTGGGATAGGATACTTATTCTTAATTGTCAGCAGCTGATTTAGGCCTCTGTAGTCCACACAGAGTCTAAGCGTTCCATCTTTCTTTTTCTGAAAGAGAACTGGTGCACCCCAAGGTGAAACACTAGGTCTTACAAACCCTTGTTCTAACAGCTGTCTAAGCTATTCCTTGAGTTCGATGGCTTCAGAAACCGGCATTTTGTACGTGCGTAGGGCTACTGGCTGCTGAGCTCCAGGGGTCAATTCAATCACATGATCTACTTCCCGGATTGGAGGCATTTCAGTTAGCTTTGCTGGGAATAGATCATCAAATTCATTTAACCATTCTGGTTCTTTAGCCTTAAGCTTTGAGTCTACTAGGTTCATTTTGACAACATAAATTTGCTGCTTCTTTCTAAGTCCTTTTAGCAACCTAGAAGCTTTTACTAACTAAAGGTCCGGGGATCCGAAAATTCCAGTTCCTTGAACTTTGTTCCCGTGAAGGTCATGGAAGGAAATGGTTCCATTGTGACAGTGTATGTCAGCTTGATTTTTGTGGAGCCAATCCATTCCAAGGATCCCGTCAAAAACTCCCAGAGGTAAGACTTTGAACTGACAGTCGGTTACATTACCATTTAGATTGAACTGGATAAGATCTGTCTCATGGTGAGTGAAAAGAGTCTTCCCATTGGCCAATTCAACTTGCATAGGTTTCCCTGATTTCTGTTCTAAGACTAGCTTACGCAAGCATCCAGGGAAAATGAATGAATGAGAACTACCTGAATCAATCAAAAGCTTAAAAGGCTTACCCTGATATTCTGCTGGAGTATGGATGACTGAGAACTGACGATTAGGTCCTTGGTTTTCAATTGCAACAAAGATCTGCCCTCTTTCCTCTTCTACTACATCTGAAATTGTGATTGCTCTGGCTACTGCAGTCTGAGGTGGAACTCTTTCTCTTTGGTTGCCCTAGTTCTAGGAAGGAGTTCTGAGGTTACTCTAGACAAAGGCAGATGGCTGAGCTGGAGTTCTTCTGGGGTTTCCCTGGCTTGGGTGAGACGGACCCTGATTAGACTGGTATGAAGGGGTTGGTCTCTGAACTCAGGGTCCCTGAATTCCCTGTCCCCTTGACATGGCAGGAGTCGGGCAGTCTTTCAGCTGGTGACCAAAACCTTGGCATCCAAAACATCGGTTTTCACTTCTGAGTTCATCCCGCTGATTTCTTGAAAGAGGTGGGGCTCTTGAGAAAGTATTCTGGGGGGAAGGGTCTTCCTTCACTTCGGAATCTTCATGCATCCTGATTCTGATTCGGGCCTTGCTACCTCTTCGGGGGTGGAAAGTTTGAAGTACTTCCCTGGGCTTGGAATCTTTTAAAGTTAGAGGGTGCAGGCTTTGGCGGGACCTTTACTACAAAGGCTTTGGCAAAATCCTTTGCCATTCTTACAGCTTTAGCCATGGACACTGGCTTGGCATTTTTGACCAGTGTGTCCAAGGGTTCGTTCATTCCTCGAATGAACCTGGCCATGAGTTGTTCTTCATCTAGAGGTGGTGAATATTTGAGTAGAAGAGTAAAGGCCTGGTGATATTCCTCGATGGTTTTGCTCTCCTGCTTTAGCTCTAAGAATTCGTTCATTTTGATTTCCAAAAATCCAGGGGGACAAAATCTCTTTCTTAGATAGGTTTTTAGGTCGTTCCAGGACTGAGTATTTCTGTCCAGACGGTTGGTGTCACAGTGGTTCCTCCATGCTACCCTGGCTGTTTCCACTATTTTCAGCCGGGCAAGAGCCATTTTGCTCCGCTCATTGTAGCCTGTGACGTCAAAATATTCTTCCATGGCTTCCACCCATTTCTCCACAGCCTCGCCTAGGTTCTCCCCTTCTCCTTTGAAGGGTCCTGGTTGAGTCATATGAAGAGCCTTGCGAACATCAGGGTCGATCTCATCATCTTCAGAGAGAGGGTCTGGCTGACGGCCACGATTTTCTCGTCTCATGATTCTGTCAAAAATTTATATATTATTAAATTTTTATTTTGATATCATCCACGAGATCCTAAGACTTAAGAGGTTCAGAAAACAATCTCTTAAACAAGACAATGATCTTATTGGAGATCTATGACATATGTCCAATAACAGATTTTTCTTTATCAGATCGTCCGTAAACAATCACTTATACAACAGGGAATTTTTTTCCGGAAAACATTACTTTATTTATGTAAAAGTTGCAATATGTACATAGAGCAACTCGACTCCAGAATTCAAAATCTCCTCGGGAGTCGCATAAGACGATGGTACTGGGCCATAGCCATGCCCTGATACTGACAAGGGAGCTATTATTTTCTCCTTAGGAATAAAATAACTAAGGAGTCTATAGACTTGGCATGAAAGTCTAAAATTCCGAGGCATCGAATGATATAGAATGATGCTACTCACCATTTTCAGCTTTAACAGAATCATTGCCAAGGAGAGGTTCTGCCACAGCATTGCACGGCGGTCGCAAGAGGCGTGGACATACTGCCCTGCAAACCACTTATGCTATTGTCTCTCCGCTGGGTTAGGAAAATATAATTCCTCAAAATGGCGTGTGAGTCTTGCTCGGCTTGTTCGAGTTGAAGAGGAAGAAATGAGATGCTCGAAAGCGAATGCAGTCATATCTTGAGATTGGGTGAGGTCGGGAATACCAGATAAATAGGGAACTTCCATCTATAAAAATAATTTCTTTGATTAAAAATTCTTCGTTAAAGAAGCTTACGGAATGAAAATACATTATGAAAAATGCTTTTTCTGAGTCTTTATTATCAATTTCTGATAAGAATTTGTTTATCCTTATTAGCTTTCAACAAAGCTCTGATACCAACTATGAGATCCCTCTGCCCCCTCCGCGCACCGGACTCCCGGTAGCTGACAGCAGCAGAGCGGAAGCAACCCCCTCATGTGCGGGGCAGGGTTTCTCACTCGGGGCCTCGCCCACGAATGTCCGGGCACGAGACTAAGCTGGTGGTCACTCCAAAAACCGAAACCATGAAAATTTCCCATGCCCAGAAAGCGAGGACGATTCCACCTTTTTTTAATTTTCTTAACGAATTTTTCTAACGAGATCAATTTTAAACTATCCTTCACCTGAATAAACCAGATAGAAGGAAACTATCACCGATATAATTTGATCATCTGAGTAATTTCAACGCTTTTTTCCTAATCAAGATCAGGCACAGCCGTTGATCCACTCAATTGAGAAATTTATCAGGGAATTAATTAGCTACTCGAATCCTAGCGTAATCCTAAGATTTTTCAGTTTGATTATTAAAACTCCACTGATTCCAGCCTAACCCCATCCGACCCATGGGTTAGCCACCACCCTACCACACTGGAATCGGTAGAACCAAACAAGTACTCACCCACCCATAATTGACATGTCTTTCTTAACTTTAGCTTTAGAAAACAGATACGCACACACTCCTCTTTAAAACTTTAATATAAAAAAATAATCCATTGACAAAACAGATATGATCACAGATTTCAAAACTCAAAATTTCCATTCAATCCCTTGTTTCACAAAAACAGTACCACTCTGGACTCTCCGTTGGGACCAGCTGGTCAGCAACGAGATCTAGTGACAGATTATAATAATCATTTCGTCAACATACATATATATATCTTCCTCGATATACGTATGGGTGTCTTAAGCATCGTGAGCCCGTGCATCGCCTGGTCAAAACCCTCCAGGATCCTCCTTAGGTGTCTTGGTACTTCACTTAGGGACCGCTTCGTTGGCCCTCGCCCATCGTACCAGAAGCATACCATTTTTCACCATACCCAGGCTGGTCAAGACCTGGGCAGGTTTTTATCGCATGAGCTGTCCCTCGAACACTCCCTGCCAGCTGTTGCAACCGAACTTCCCTTAGATAAACATATATGCCAAATGCTCCCTCCAGCCAGCATTCTGGCGTAAGACAATCCTTTAAGAAAACAGGGTTTCTATGCAAGTTTTCAGTTTTGATTTTGTTTGAAAACCATGAATAATCTTAAATCCGTATCTCAATACTTCTAGATCCAGGTCTAAACTCCAAACAGAATTCCTCGAATTCTGTTAACTTGATCCTCAGATCAAAATCAAAAGTCTTAACTTAGTTTCAGATTCGGTGGGGAATTTGAGTACATTTTTCCTGAACTGGGCACATCGTCATTGATTGAAATTGACGAAGGAATTAAGTCTTGGTCAATAGTCTGAATCAGAGTTTGGGTCTGGAAGGTTCTTCCTAAACTATCTTTCTCGAAAGGTACTATTTCAATTTCTCTTTTTCTAAATTTGGTTCGACAAATATTTACTTACAGATTTCTAAAACATGAATTTCTTATGAGGAATAAAATAATCATTTATCTCGATCTCCGACTTTGATAGTTTAATTGAATTTTCTCATTACCATCTTAGTGAATATGAAACGGTAGCATTTCTTCTCACAAATTATCTACTTATTCATTTTTCTAATTTTTGTGAAAATTAAATAGAGGATTAAGAGAGCCCTTATTTAAATATAATCATTCTATATGCATCTATTTATGCATAAAATCTAATTCTGATGAAAGTCACACTTTTATCATCATAAAAATCATTTATGATGAAAATCACTCTTTTAATATGAAAGAATTTCTTTTATGCATCCATTTATGCATAAAAATCATTTATGATAAAAATCACACTTTTAATATAAAAATATCTTTTATGCATACAAATCATTTATAATAAAATCACTCTTTTAATATAAAGGAAATTCTTTTATGCATCCATTTATGCATAAAAATCATTTATGATGAAAATCACACTTTTAATATTAAAAAAAATATCTTTTATGCATATGTTTATGCATACAAATCATTTATGATAAAAATCACTCTTTTAATATAAAAGAATTTCTTTTATGCATAAAAATCATTTATGATGAAAATCACACTTTTAATATAAAAATATATATCTTTTATGCATATGTTTATGCATACAATGAAAATCACTCTTTGAATATAAAAGAATTTCTTTTATGCATAAAAATCATTTATGATAAAAATCATTCTTTTATGATCAAAATAAAATTTCAATAAGCTTCCTTCTATACATAGAATTTAATCCTAAAGAAAGTAACACTTTCTTTTTATAAAATATTTTTAGTAAGCATTTTTCTATACCTAGGATGAAAAGTAACACTTTAAGAATACATATACGATGGAAATTACTCTTTTTTGAATAAAAAAAGTAAAACTTATTGTTCACAATTTTAAAAAAATTTTGCCATAACTTCCTTTGTATGGCTGACCATTTTTCAATTTTTAACTCTTTACAATTAATTATAAGTTCTCCAAGAGTATTTAAATCATTTTAATGTAAACATTTTCTACTTTATCAAAGAGAAACATTATGAAAAACTTGATTTTATTCATTAATCATTCATCTAGGATAAGAATGGTTGGATTTACTAAAGAAGAGAGGGGAATGCCTTTTTTCAACATCATTTTCAATTTAGAGAAGATAAAAATCATTAAAAAACCATAAAAACCATAAAATGAATAGAAAAGAGAAGAATCTCCAACTTACGAAGGAATTTGAGAGCTTTCCTTTGGCTTGATGGTTTGAGGGTTCTACTCTTGTTTGAAACAAGAGTGGCCACGAGTCTTTAGAAGAGGGAAGGTCAAAAAACTAATGAATTATGAGTAAATTCACAGTTTTCTCGCTCTTGGGAGAAGTAGGGTAACAGTGCAAAAACACTATTAAGCTTCAACAAAGGGGAAGGGTTCTATTTATAGGAAAAAGTGAGCTTCTAACCAAGCCAACTGATTCTAGAATTTTTCAGATCAGTTTGGTCAATTTTTGACTATTTTTGGGTCAGTTTAGTCCACTTTTTAGATCTAGTTGAAACAGGAGAGAGGAGAGATAAAAATATCTCATTATTTGGGAGTTTAAAACTCTCCCACACATGTGAAATAGGCGCCTCCTTCATGAGGGAAATTCCCCCATACTGAGGTGTCAAAAATGCATCATTTCATCTAAATCTCTCTCTTTTTTAACTATTAACCTTGTCCTTAGTCAACTCTTCATCTTATGTGAGTTTTTACTCATTTTTGGGGGATTTTCCTTTTATTCTTCTATTTATCTCCTCCCTACATTTGGATGAATCTTATTGGTACATAGGAACCTTAATTTAAAATTTCGAAAAAATCTTGACCCCTAAGATAATGTCTCTTGAACAGATTATACTTAATTTCTAATGCACCTTCTGAAAATCTTTTTGAACTTCTGTTTCAGGGAAACTTATTTTAATAAGATGAGATATTTATCTATCCAAAAATATTTAGAAATTGAATTACCACTCTCTAGAAGATTTTCTCTCTCTAGGCCAAAACTGGTAGAAACAAGATCTTTTATATTTCTGAAGAGGGATTTGATTACAGGGGGAAGATGCTGGACATCTTGAGAGGCTGGGGAGGAATCTTACAAAGAAGGTGGTTAACAAGAGTTCATCAACATTGTGGAGGAGATGGAACCACTAGTGGTGAAAGAAAGTTGGTAAATTAAATTGGTTAGACAATTATGTTTTTGTAAATGAGTTATAAAAATCTAGGTAAGTGAAGTGTGAAACCTGAACAATTTGATTATTAGGTTTCAGAGGTAAGTACTGTAGCCCGACATAGGCCTTCTAAGGAGAGATTTGGCTTGGATGCACTTATGAAGATGAAATGAGAGTGCACTTATGACTTTTTCCATAGAAACAGGTTCCTGGGACAAGGGTCCACAGGTGAGAAGTGCTTTGTTTTCAAGATGTCCACCATTAGAGTTACTTCTAAGTTGGATTTGGTGAATCGACTAATCGACTTTGAGGACCTACGCATGCATGGATACAGTTCACCGATGAACATTAGATTGGGTAACCATGGCTTATCATGTGTATGATCCAAGGTAGCATATTACAAATGTGAATATAAATGTAGTCAGAGGTGGTCAAGTGTGTTACATCGTAAATGACTTGAGTTTTCACGTAGCATGTAGGATCTTCTAACAATTACAACATGTGAAATGAAAGAGGAGGATATGGAGGCCCAATGTCTATTTTGGGAGTGCATTAATAAGGTGATGGAAAACCATGGTTGTGAACGAGAAGAATTCTTTGGTTCATGCTAGCCGAGGCTCATGCTAATTGGAATACAGTTTGACATGTGTTTAATGGTGGGAAAAATAGCGTCTTCAGAGACAGGGAGAGGACCTACCTATTTCATTGGGAGCAGAGCATGGTTGCCCACACAACAAAGTATGTGTGCACCATATCTCAAGGTGAGCACAAAGCAATGTGTGAGAAGTGGCACATGGCTCCTACCAGTGAAGCTGCATCAGTAGAGGCTCAATTGATACGTCGATGGTGGCACAATGGTCATGTGATGGGGACATGAATATTTCAGCAATGGACTCTTGGTTTAGCTGGTGGGCGCATAGCACATTGGGGTTCAGTCATGACAATAGTAGAGAGAAGTGATGATGGTCCAAATACCCCAAGAACAAGCCAAGCATAAAGCAAGCATGGGAGTTGTCTTGTAGGGGAAGGATATAGATGCAAGGTTTCTCTTTATGATGCATATACTACCGATATTGCAAATGCAATTTTGTAAAGCAGTAAGGCAGTCTCTTACTCTCAAGGCAAGCACATAGGGAGAGGACCAAGCTTGGAGAAATTAAAAAAAAAGGCTATCTACAAGCCCAACCTAAGTGGTCCGAATAGTTAATCAGGCAACTGAAGGAAAACCCATGTATAAGGTGCTTACCCCTCTCACCGGTCACACAAAGAAAGTGCATGTCACAAGAGACCATCCGAAGGGGTCATTGATATTGATGATGAGGCCATGCATCATCCTAAGACTGCAAGTATGTGGGGAGACCATGGAAGATCATTTTTAAGGAGCATGATACAATTAGTATTCTTGAAAGAACAACGGAAGTCACATAGTTTTGTGTGAGTGCAAGGTGAATGAAGCAATGTGGGCAGTCCGAAGGACATGCATTGGCAGCAAGGTCAGCAGAACACCTCGTGGGGGTAAGTGGTGTGGGCAACACATAGCCGGATTTGCAAAGGGTGTGTTTGCACCATCATTCGAAGGCTATCACAATCACCCTAATGGTCTCATTAGACAATGGATGTGGTTTTGCCCTGATCATGTGCTTCGTTGTTATAATGTGGACACCAACATAGACCCAAATCCCAATCCACCACCCAAGATATTGCCAGTTGCTATGGGAACTAATCTCACAAACGAGGCAGTATATTCATTATGGGAAGGTGGATACCAAGTGGAGAGCAAGAATGTAGAAGGTGTTATGAGTAGCAGTGGGGCTACAAGGTCCTTTACAAAACAGCAAGTATGGGTCCACTACCAACACAGAGGCAAGTGGCTCAGGCATGCAAGATGGCATAAGAGTCAAATACCACACGTCGACATCAGAGGAAGCGGCAAAAAAAGGCCGCTTTGAAAATGAAAGCTCCAGTGGTAGAAGAAGTGCAATAGGCTAGAGCATAAGCATGAAGTTTTCAAGATCGAATCACAAAGGGGATGATGCACACATTGGAAAATATGATGTGCATGTGCATGTGAAAGACGGACCGTGTTGTATGTGTGTAGATTTTGCTGATAGAGAATCCAAGAAGAAGCCGTATCTTGCATGCAAGCACTTGTACTTCATTTATTTTCATGTTCTTGGCTTGAGTGAGAATGAGAATATATTTATCCACCAACCTATCCTATCGGACTTCAAGCTCTACAATTCCTTGTCTAGTAGGAGAACCTACCCTAATTTAGACAATTAAATGCATGGAGTTCCACATGTCCTGTAGTATTTTGGGACTTTTGTAACCTCAGTGGAAGCAACCTCATTATAGAGGGTTTGATTGTGCAATATCTTTCTCTCCCCCCCATCCCGCCCTCTCCCCCCTCTCGCTATGCCATGTGCATTTTCAAGTAGGTATGGTATTGCAGAACATGGTCTTCTATTGATGAATGGTATTCGTATTACAAGCATTAAACGACTATAATCTCTTAGGGAAATGAGAGGGGAACAAAGAGTTAGAGAGAGAAGAGAGAGGCAAGGTGGGCCATAAAGCGAAGCCTTATATGAAATGGCATGTCCCAAAAAAAAAACAATATATACTCGCACTTCCCTAAAAAAGTACTAAAAGATGCCTTTATTATTGTGGTGTAGAAATTTGAGGGAAGATCTCTATTATTTATATTAAAAAAGAAGGGATATTTTTTTTTGTTTATTGCAAAAGTAGAGTACACCTCTCCCACTTACTATAAATATAGAGATAACCTCCATAGGACCTTGTTAATCACCATTTAGCTAAGCCTTGTTAGTAGAGTACACCACCCACAACCCTCCTTGATATTGTTTGTGATGGCCTCATCAAACATTAGCATTGCTGTGCGGAGGTCAAGCAAAAGATTGCAGATGGTGCACAAGCATGAAAAGGTCTCACATCCTTACCACTTCCTGGTAGTGATGATGATATTTCTCAAGTGAAGTCCAAAGTGGTGGGCTTAATTGCAATATGGTGAGCCCATGGTTTTATTGATGATGTGTCTGAGCATCTCTTGCTTAATGTACAACAGTTATGGCAGACGAGATGTATTTGGAAGTTATACGTGAATGAACTTGGTTTTATTTTCACTTGGAAGCAATAACCTCGATCTTGAAGATGTAATGTTGTCATGTTTTTCTCTCTCTCACTCTCTCTCGCCCTCTCCCTCTCTAATAATTTTGTCATGACTCTCTCCCTCTCTTCCACTCTCTTCACCCCTCTCTCTCTTAATGGAGAGGGGGAGAGAATGTTTTTGGAATCCGCTCACCTAATTCCAACAAGTGCTCACTAGAAAATGCTCACAAAAAATCCCCCTAGGTATAGATCATTGGGTTGGATAATGGAGGCAAGTTGGTGGTGATCCGGAATATTTTGAAATAATCGAATTTGAGTGTCGATAAATATTATTTAATTTTGTGACAACAAGTGCCATTATTCATTTTGGACACCATCCATATTTATTGACAATGTATATATTATTTGGGACACGTGAAAAGGCCCTTGTACATATTTGATTTTATAAGATATGTACACATTTATATGGTTTTAGGTTAACATCTATTTTTGAAGTAGGTTAGCTTACAAGTCCAATAAAGCAAGCTTTTTTTGAAAAAGTCAACATATTTGTAAAAGGACACTATTTGAGTTCCAAAAGTTATTTCAATAAATATATTTAAGTACACCAAAAGAAAGCATGGGCTCACTCTTATGTGAGGGAAAATTGGACCCAATTTTATGTCCTATGTAATTGATTATTCTATTTTATGCTTGATAGTTAGTATTTTTGCAATCAATTCATTGGGTTCATGGTGGCAACCTCTCACAACAACAATGGTATCAGAGCATGATTCAAGTTTTAGAGCCGGTGAAGAGCTAGTGGATAAAGAGGTGAACGAAGATGAAGTAAAGATAAATTTCTAATTGCAAAGAAGAGGGAAGACTATGGTTTCAAAGGAAAGCTTGCTTTTGTCCGTTCGGCAAAAAAAATCCACATTTCTTTTACCCAAAAGTCATTTCAAGGTGGAAAACCACTTCTCAAAACCACCAAATTCTCAAAACCATCTTTCTCATCCCTAATTCGATATGTACACATTTATATAGTTTTATGTTCACATCTATTTTTGAAGAAGTTGAGCTTGCATGTCTAGTAAAGCAAGCTATTTTTGAAGAAGTCTACATATTTGTAAAAGGACACTATTTTGAGCCCCAAAAGTTATTTCAAGAAATATATTTAAGTACACCAAGAGGAAGCATGGGCTCACTCTTGTGTGGGGGTAAATTGGACCCAATATTGTGTCATGTGCAATTGATGATTCTATTTTATGCTTGATATTTTAGTATTTTTGCAATCAATTCACTGGGTTTATGTCAACCTCCCACAACAACATATGTGTTTTTTTAAAGGAAGCTTGAGAACATGTCACACAAAGCTCGACTTTCGAAAAGTAGTGGAAGTGCATAAATCAATAGCTTCTATTTAAGTGTAGCCAAATTCTTTTAGATTTGGAAAAGATTCTACCACTGGTGGATTGCTTTTGCACTAAATTAAGGGGGTCGTGTGAGTGGGGTTTAGTACGTGCACTATTTTACACACGTCTAGCACTACTGGGTTACTTTTGGACTAAATTAAGGGGTCGTGTGAGTGGGGTTTAGTACATGCAACCTTTGGCACACATCTACCCCATGCGGCTTTTGAAGAAGGCGGGTGTAAGTAGAGCATCTGTGGCTACTTATTAGAACAAGATTGGGCGAGAGGTCTAGGGTGGGTGTGCCGTGAAGCACTCACCTCCTATCCCAATATTGGTACAGTTGTCGCCGCGACGAGCAGAAATTTCTAATTTTAAAGAATTTTAACTAATGTGTTCTCATTCTTTGATTTGCCAAAAACCCCACTGGGTAAAGGGTGGTTTTTATACGAGTGGAGAATAGTTCTAGTCCAATAGAAAAATGTAGGATAGCTTCTCTACCCTATGGACTATGTGCCTCTTTTAAAAAAATAAAAATAAATGGACATTTCTAAAGCTTGCATTGACGAACTCAAAAAATTTCCCCCCAAAGCCGGCCTTGAAAAATTAGTAAGAATTTAGGAAGGGTTTTTTTGTATTTGTTGTGGGGTATTTTCATGGCAGGTGACCGGCTTCTCGCCACACCGCCTGCGTCGTCGTGACTCCCTCTCCTTCTCTGACAAAAGCCATTGACCAAATCGCTTGTATGCAACCCTGCTGCTAGTCACTAGTGCTGTCTCGCTGGAGTGGATGGTGATCTGTTGCCGTAAGGACTCCGAAATCCCACTTCATAGGACAGTCCCTCAGACCTTGCATTGCAGCGCGCCTTTTGCACCATTTTGATTCTTGAAAAAAGAAGAAAGCATAGCAGCAGCAGATGATGAACAAGAGCCCTGTGATGGATCTGCCCCCTTTGGAGGTGAAGAACGGTGACCCTTTCGATCTTCCCCACCCCCCAAGCGGGGCCGTCAGGCCCGAGCACCTGGAAGAGGATTTCCGTGACCTCGTACAGTGCCTTGTGGAGTGTGTCAACGAGATCTCCTCCCTCGGAGAGTACCGCAAGATCTTCAAGACCGAGTGCGCCAATCTCACCCGCCGAGTCAAGCTGCTGGCTCCCCTCTTCGAAGAGGTCAAGGAATTCAAGGGTACCCTCCCCGAGCAAGCCCTTGGATGCTTTCAATCTCTCGACCGTGCTCTCCAGACGGCACGAGAGCTCCTTCGGTCCTGCCACTCCGGCAGCAAGATCTATCTAGTAATCCCTCTTTGCTTGTCTGTTTATTCCTTTATTTCTTTGTTTGCCTTTGATAAGAAAATGACAACAAGGTTCCATCACCACAATGGTTGCCCTTACTGGATGGTCGATGATATGACAAGACGACGTCATAATGAACGCACATCCTGTGGCATTAATGCATTAAAACTGTATTCAAGGAAAGGTTGTTGGGAGTAATTCCGCAAGGTGATTTTGCATCTGTAAGCCATACTCGGGAGGCATAGCAATTAACCTGGGAGTGAACAATTATATGGACAAATTTGGGCAGCGGACCAAGAATGCTTGCAAGACAGCCACTTTGCTGGCCTATCAATAGGCTGACACGGCTGGCTAGATGGCTGTCTATAAAGGAATCCATTGCATCAATGTGGAGATGGAACACAGTCTCTTTCACAAGCTTTATCTCCATCCCTCTCTCTGAATCCCAGTAGCCACCTTTGAGGAAACTTTGTGAATATGCCTCCTTAATGTGTTGGGCACATGGAGGATGCCTGACCCACATGCATCTCTTGATCTGCTCTTATTGGGAAGGTCCATCCATTTGACTTGCCATGGTGTGGGCCTCAGTGAGGGGAAATCAGCTCCTGTGTTCTTGTTTTTGAAATGAATTGGCCCTGATTTTGTGGCTGCAAGAAGTGCTGTCCCAAAAAGGCCAAGGCTGAGTTTCAGTCTCAGTCTGCAATCCCTGTGCACATTAAGAGAGTACATTTGTAGCTACATCCAGAATTTTATCCTGTCTTGGTGATATAAAGTTTGAAAATGACATTACGATGTGAAACTTGAATCCACAAACATGCCTCCTCAATGTATTGGGCACATCCAGGATGCCTGACCCACCTGAGTCTCCTGATCTGCTTTTATCAGGAAAGGTCCATCCAGTTGACTTGCCACACTGTACTGCAGCAAGGCTGAGTCAGTGGCTGTATTCTTCCTTTTTGAGACAAGCTGGCCCTGATTTTGTGGCTGCAGTAAGTGCTGTCCCAAACGGGCCAAGGCTGAGTTTCAGTCTCAGCCCGCTATCCCTGTGCTCATTAAGGCTCTAAGATGAGAGTACTGTTTTAGCTTCATCCAGAACTTTATTTTTCGTCTTAGTGATGTTGGGATATGAATCCACAGCATGCTTTCTCATTGTGTTGGGATGCCTGACCTGTTGGAATTTGGAGCCTCATGTGTGTGTGTGAAGTCACTCTTATATAGGGTGGATAAGTATGCATTAAATGTGAGTCTATGAGGTAGATGAACCCTAAGGCTAATATGAATCTAATCATCATTGAGTCATGCAATATGCTCTCTCTCTCTCTCGTTGTCTGTTTACGAGTTATTTTGTAACACAATCTTTGTAATTGAAAGAAAGTGAAGCAAATAGAAAACACAGATGTAGGCCCAGGTCTTGTATGTAAATGCTGGAAACTGATGTTCCCTTATGTCTCATAGACCTCATGGTATTTTGAAGACGTTTAATCTCTCTCTCTCTCTCTCTCTCTCTCTCTCTCTCTCTCTCTCTCTGTGGATTTCCGCAAGGCTTTTGACACTGTCCCACAGGCCGGGTTGATGAGGAGACTTTAGGATATGGGAGTAGCAGCATATATGCTTTGAGGGATCCTCACACTTTACGAGTCTGTCATTGGCCGAGTGTGGGCCCCAAGGGGTGACTCAGAGGTCATACACAGCACTTTTGGGGTGAAACAGGGCTGCCCCCTGTCTCCTATTCTATTTGGGCTATACATTGATGAGATATTTGACTACATAGACAAACAGGGAGGACCAGCAGCACGATTGGCAAGAGTCTTGATACCTATCCTATTCTATGCAAATGAGTTTGTCCTTATCTATGACTCACCGGAGGGGCTACAGAGGCATTTGGATGCATTACGGGTGAAACCGGCCTCTGATAGAAAACCAGAGTGCGGTAGATTAGCAATCACCCGTCCACTTGTAGTCTAGATGATAAAACAAAACAGATTGGAGCTAGAGTGCCCAAATATGAAAACACAGCGACACCTGTTGGCCCCAAAGCTTGGCGCCCCTTGCGGTATTTCTTTATTCAATTATAATAATATGAATGGCTGAGTACAACACAAAGATCAGCCAAGAGTTTACACCTGTAAGTCCAATCTGACGGCCCACAAATCCTTCTCAGCACAGAGGATCTATGCACACAGATCTGTGTTCCACAATAACACACTGTGCCTCCCTCTGATCAGCCAAGATCACTAAGCAGGCCAGCCATGGGCATACATCTGGCATAACTCAAGTGCGTGATACATCATCTCAGCTCAAACATACATGTGCTGTCCAAACTCTGTCTCAACCCTTGTCAATCTGCCATACCCCTCCTCTCACAAGGGGCCAGATAACTCATATCTGCAACAGACATCAAGCAGTAGAAAGAGAGATAGATGAACAGAAACAAGGCTTACCAAGTTCAGCTCGTGAAACAGCACTGGAGGAAGCAACAGCACCAATCTGTACTTGCAGGCACTTGTATCCACAACCCTGATTCACACATGTGCTTGTACTTGCCTGTACCCTCCTCCTGATGTTCACTCTTATGCTGTCCTTGAAAATACAGATCTGAAAATCAGCACTGTACCCGTCTGTACCACCTCGGGATACGTGCCAGGAGTTGTACTTGTACAATCAGCCTGCTGTCCACTCTTATACCTGCCTGAATCTGAGTACACAGTTCTGTCCAGCACCTGTTTACGCCGCCTGCAGCAGTTGTACTTGCTGTACCTGACTGTCCGTACACTGTACAGCAGTCGTACAGTATGGTATTGGCTGTGTACTTGCTGGTACAGCCTGTACAGGGCCTGTGCGCAGAGAATCCAGCAGAGAGAACACAGCGCTTGCAGCAGATTTCAGC
Organism: Cibotium barometz; assembly: GCF_041138505.1. NCBI lineage: Eukaryota > Viridiplantae > Streptophyta > Polypodiopsida > Cyatheales > Cibotiaceae > Cibotium > Cibotium barometz. The sequence continues at coordinate 47,570,074 of NC_141087.1, forward strand.
AGCCACCTGTACTTGCACTGTACGGACTGCACACGTGGGAAGTACAGCTGATTATGCAGAAGAAAACAGCAGCAGTACACACAGAAAACAGCAGCCGCCTCCTTCCTTGTGCTTTTCCACGCTTGAGAACATGCGCTTGAAGAACTCCACGATTCCCTCTTTTCCAAAAGCTAGAGAGAGAGAGAGAAGAGAGAGATACACTTACTCCAAAAGTGGCCCTCTTCCCCAAAATAATCCCTAGGGTCCCAAACTTTAATAAGTTCCCTAGGGCCACTAAGGCCTAGGGGCAAACTTTAATAAACATTAAAGTTTAATGTTTCTAGTTCCCCCCTTCACACCTAGGGATGTCCACACATCTTAAACTCTGTCCGGGCACCCCCCATGTGAATCATAAAATATTCTGACTCTGCAACCACTATGCCCACACTTGTACTGCTCCATTTTCACAGCGCCATGACATACCCCCCTCTTGAAAAATGGCAAGCGTCCTCGATTGCATTCTGGTGATGCATCAAAATATCCAAAGTGAAATATACAATATAGCAAGATCAACGTCCCAATCTCTCTAAGCCATATACATGTATCAATATTCACTGCAAACCAATGGCATAGTAATAGTCCAAGTTGTATACCACTGTGAACCATACATATGCACAAAAATCTCATGTGACTAGTACACATATATCATAGAAGTCCCATAAATAGATGTACTGTCAGCCTCAGTACCTTCGGGTGAGATAAAAACTGCACCAAGCGACCTCTAGATGTCATCTGAGCCTGTCTGTATCAAGGGAGTGGAGGTGCTACCCCCCTCTTGAGCATCAGGTAATGCTCCAGACCCATGCTCTGCTGAACCTGAATGAGCCACAATAAGAGTCGGCTCTAACTCAAAGGCATCGAGATAAAGCTGCAAAACCTGAGGTGAATCTGTTAAGTCACCTTCCTCCATCCACTTCGCATCCATCGGTGAATAGTTCTTGAACTTCACAAGATAGCGACGGGAAACTTTGCCTCGTATCTTCCTTTCTTTATGTGCCACTATCTGCTTTGGAATCAGAACCTCATCAAGTTCCTCAACTTCCGGCTGAGCCTCATCTGATACATCCTCAGGCACATCCCCACGGAAAGGTCTAAGAAGACTCACGTGAAAAGCATTGTGAATCCTCCAGTGATCTGGTAACTTCAAACGATAGGTTACCTCACCAATCTTTTCCAAAACCTGAAAAGGCCCATAATATCGCATGCTCAACTTAGGGAATAAGCGCTCTTTACCCTTCATCTTCTTGAGTCTAGCCTTTTCAAAGCGCAAAAGAACCCAATCACCCAATGCAAACTGTAAATCACGTCTGTGACGGTCTGCGGCTTTCTTTTGCTTCTGCTGAGTTTTCTGGAGGGCCAACTTAACTCTCCGATAAGTTTCATCCAAACTCTCCACATACTGATCAGCCTCAAAGATCTTATCCTTTGTATGCAAAATGGGTGGAACCTTCTTCCCTCCTTCCACAATCTCAAAAGGCGCCTTGCCTGTCGAGCTATGTACAGTGTTGTTATATGCAAACTCCACCAAAGGAAGATACTTTTCCCATTGTTGCTTGTGCTCTGACACATAACACTTGAGAAGATCCAACTCTGTAGAGTTAGCCTCTTCTGACTGACCATTTGTCTGTGGATGAAATGACGATGAAAACTTGAGAGTTGTACCCATGTTGTCAAACAACCCTCTCCAAAACAAACTCGTCATCCGTGGATCACGGTCACTAATGATAGACGTAGGCAAGCCATGATACTTGAAGATGTTCGCCATGAACAACTTCACCATATGATCCACTTTAATTGTCTTCCTCACGGGAATGAAATGTGCCTGCTTACTGAACCTGCATATGATAGTCCAGATGCCATCATTTCCCGTTTGTGTCCGTGGAAGATCAAATACAAAATCCATGGCAATGCTCTCCCAAGGTCTATCTGGAATAGGTAAAGGCTGTAATAACCCAGGTGTCTTCTGACGGTCAAACTTTACCTTCTGACATACGATGCATTGCCTCACAAAGGCATCAACATCTCTTCTCAAGGTTGGCCAATAAAAGAAAGTCTCCACTGCTTTGACCGTGGCGTCAATACCTCTATGACCTGCATACGGTGGAGCATGACTTTCAATTATAACCTTGAGTCGCAATGGCCTGGTAATACACAGTTTGCCATGCATCAATAAAAACCCATCTCTGAGAATATAGCGCTCATGCCGCTGACCCTCAGACATCTGATCATACAACCTTTCAAAGTCCTCATCATGGGCATACTGCTCTTTCATTTCATCAAGCTCATGATGATAAGCAAGTGAAACTGCAGAGACCTGTGGCTTGCGTGACAAAGCATCTGCCACTACATTCTTTTTGCCTTCCATGTGCACAATCTGGAAGTGAAACATTGACAAAAAGTTTGCCCAACGCATATGCTTCTCTGAAAGCTTAGTCTGCGTGAGGAAATAACGCAAGGTCTGATGATCTGTCTGTATAGTGAAATCAGCCCCAAGCAAGTAGTGTTTCCAAGTAGAAAGAGCGTGAATTACAGCCAACATCTCTTTCTCATACACCTGTAAATGCTTCTCAACATCTTGCAAAACTCTACTCTCATAGGCTATCACATGTCCCTCTTGCATGAGAACTGCACCAATGCTACTTCCACATGCATCACACTGGACAACAAAAGCCTTTCGGAGGTCCGGTAACACCAATACTGGGTCCGAAGTAAGCTTTTCTTTGAGCTTTTTGAATGCTGTAATTTCTCGATCAGCCCATCTAAACGGAGTTGCTTTCTTCGTCAAAGCATGAAGAGGCGAAGCAATTTCAGCAAAGTGCCGTAAGTACGGTCTGTAATAGGAACACAATCCTAGAAAACTGTGTACATCATGCACGGTCCTCAAAGTTGGCCAATTAAGTATTGCTTCTACCTTGGCTGGATCCATACGGACTCCATGACCAGACACAATATGCCCCAAGAAATGTATCTCCTGCAAAAAGAATTCACTCTTCTTGCCATTAACCACCAATCTATGGTTTCTGAGTTCTGCAAACACAATGGCCAAATGCCTTCTATGCTCTTCCTCAGTTCGTGAATGCACAATCATATCATCAAAAAATGTGCCCACAAACTCTCTATGAGGCCTGAAAATCCTGTCCATCATTCTGTTAAATGTGGCAGGCGCATTCGTCAAACCAAAGGGCATAACCAAGAACTCATACAACCCGAACGTGGTTCGGAATGTTGTCTTATGCACATCCTCGGGTCTAATGCGTATCTGATGATACCCACTTTTCAAGTCAATACGACTAAAAACTGTTGAGCCCTGTAAGCGGTCCAAGATGTCATCGATCCTCGGTATGGGAAATCGATTCTTGATGGTATTCTTGTTCAGCGCCCTGTAATCAATACACATGCGCCAAGAACCATCCTTTTTCTGCACTAAGAGCACAGGTGAGCAAAAGGGTGATGAGCTAGGCTGTATCAACCCCTTATTCAAAAGCTCCTGCACCTGACTTATAATCTCTTCTTGTTGGGCTGCACTAACACGATACGGCGGTCTATTCGGTGGAGTACTACCAGGAATCAGATCTATGGCATGATCTTCTGGCCTCTCAGGAGGTAATTCTCCTGGCAATGACTCGGAAAAACAGTCTTGAAACCCACTTAAGAAATCAGTCCTGTCCTTATCTAACATAGACAAATTAGACTTAGACTCATCATCCTGTGCATCCTTTACATAAATCAAGTACGCGGAAAGATGCTTTTTCATTACTGATGAAATCGCCGAAGCGGATACAATAGGAACAGATTCCCCTTTGAGTTTTACATCCAATACATGCTCTTTCCCTCTATGAGTCAGAGTGATTGTCCTATTGTAAGTATCCACCACCGCATGTACCCTGTGGCACCATGGCATCCCCAACAAAACATCACAGCCATCCAAAGGCATGATGAAGAACTCTTCGCTGTCCACATAACCCTGCAAATGAAGCCGAAGCTTCCCAATAATAGGAGTAACGGGTTCTGCATACCCTGGACAAGCCATATTTGCCTCATGTAACGGCCCCATCTCCTCTGCGCGAATCCCCAATCGGCCAGCCAAATCTGGTGAAATGAAGTTGGCTCTAGCACCTGTATCAAAGAAGATCAAAGCATACTGATCTCTCACTTTGCCCCATGCCCTGCACAACTCTGTAGCTTCACCACCTAGCTGCTCCCCCACAAGATCAGGAACTAAGCCTGCAGAAGGCTTTGGTTTCTTTGGCTTGGGCTCTCCTTTATTGTCAGGGTCCTTTTGGGACTTTCTTTTGGGACAATTGAATGACATATGCCCCTCTTCAGTACAGTAAAAACACTTTTGAGCATCTCTCAAAGCCTGTCTTTCCTCATAAGTCCTCTTGGGCATTGGCAACTTCTTATACTTTGTCTCTGAAGACCCTTTAGCATCACGAGAAGCATACCCAAATTTTTCAGCTTTCTTGCTCAATTTCTTACTGCCTTTAAACCCAGATGAACCACCTGTGAGTAACGCATTAGCTGTCATAGCATTCTCAATCATCTGTGACATGTTCGTTACTCTTGTCTTTATACAATAATCTCGTACCTCTTTGGGTAGCCCACAACAATATTTCTCAACCTGCTCAGATAATGGCACGGCACGATAAGAAGTCACTGGGAGTAGAGCTTCCCAAAACTTCTTGTTATAATCCTCCAAACTATCACACTTTGAAGCATCTAGCTTGTGCCATGCGGTCATAACATCCACCTCAAATGTAGATGTGAGCCATACGGAAGAGAAAACCTGTTTGAATTGGACCCATGTAGTGGGTGCTATGCCCTGCAAAAGAAGAGTAGACCACCACTGCAAAGCATTGCCCTTGAGAAAAGTGGCAGCTTTCCTCACCTTAGAGGACTCTGTGTAATTCCCACCAGAAAAAGCAGCATCAAACTGCTGTAAAAAGGTAAGTGCCTTCAATTTATCCTTGGCCCCACTGAAAGTGTGGAAGTGGTTTCGTAAGATTGCTGCCCCCAACATTCATACCCATCATTGGGTCAACATTTCCCACTCCCACACCAGGCATACCATACATCCCAGCCATGTTTCCAAACATTCCGTTATGCATACCTGGCTGCATGCCACCAAACATATTGCCTTGCATCCCAGGTTGCATGCCTCCAAACATATTTCCTTGCATACCGGACTGCATACCACCATACATATTCCCTTGCATGCCAGGCTGAAAATTGGCTCCAAAAGGCCCATACATACCCATGCCTCCCTGAGGGTAACCCCCAGTCATGGATTGGAACACCGAACCACCACCAAAATAACCTGGATGCATGTTCTGCTGAGGAATAGGTGGCTGTCCATAGAAGGAACTTTGTGGGTTAGCACCAAAAGCATGCTGCATGTTTGGAAACTGTGCAGGAGATGGATCCTGTGGAGTGGTACCACTATGACCTTGAGGAAGATTCTTTGAACGAACCTTCTTCTTCTTTTTCTTGGGCTCTGTGCGGGGCTCTGTGCGAGATCTCATAAATTCAGCAAATCTCTCACTCTGTGTGAGCTGCATAAAAGTATCCATAACACTAGCCAAGCGATTTTTGAACCGAGCATCATCATCCTCTTTACCATGCACATCTTCTGGCTGCCATAAGGCTCAACATCTGCAGCCTGTTCTCCTGCAAAAATATCCTCAGATACATCTCTCTCAGGAGAAGTGTCTTGCTCTTCTTCTTCATGATAGAAGTACTCTTCCTCTGTATCAGACATGTTTGCTGAATTTTCAGCGATGGCTTTCTTCGAAGCAACCACGAGCTCACCCCCTTCAGAAAGTTAATGATTGGTCCCAGGGACGGAACCTTGAAACCGGCCTCTGATAGAAAACCAGAGTGCGGTAGGTTAGCAATCACCCGTCCACTTGTAGTCTAGATGATAAAACAAAACAGATTGGAGCTAGAGTGCCCAAATCTGAAAACACAGCGACACCTGTTGGCCCCAAAGCTTGGCGCCCCTTGCGGTATTTCTTTATTCAATTATAATAATATGAATGGCTGAGTACAACACAAAGATCAGCCAAGAGTTTACACCTGTAAGTCCAATCTGACGGCCCACAAATCCTTCTTAGCACAGAGGATCTATGCACACAGATCTGTGTTCCACAATAACACACTGTGCCTCCCTCTGATCAGCCAAGATCACTAAGCAGGCCAGCCATGGGCATACATCTGGCATAACTCAAGTGCGTGATACATCATCTCAGCTCAAACATACATGTGCTGTCCAAACTCTGTCTCAACCCTTGTCAATCTGCCATACCCCTCCTCTCACAAAGGGCCAGATAACTCATATCTGCAACAGACATCAAGCAGTAGAAAGAGAGATAGATGAACAGAAACAAGGCTTACCAAGTTCAGCTCGTGAAACAGCACTGGAGGAAGCAACAGCACCAATGTGTACTTGCAGGCACTTGTATCCACAACCCTGATTCACACATGTGCTTGTACTTGCCTGTACCCTCCTCCTGATGTTCACTCTTATGCTGTCCTTGAAAATACAGATCTGAAAATCAGCACTGTACCCGTCTGTACCACCTCGGGATACGTGCCAGGAGTTGTACTTGTACAATCAGCCTGCTGTCCACTCTTGTACCTGCCTGAATCTGAGTACACAGTTCTGTCCAGCACCTGTTTACACCGCCTGCAGCAGTTGTACTTGCTGTACCTGACTGTCCGTACACTGTACGGCAGTCGTACAGTATGGTACTGGCTGTGTACTTGCTGGTACAGCATGTACAGGGCCTGTGCGCAGAGAATCCAGCAGAGAGAACACAGCGCTTGCAGCAGATTTCAGCAGCCGCCTGTACTTGCACTGTACGGACTGCACACGTGGGAAGTACAGCTGATTATGCAAAAGAAAACAGCAGCAGTACACACAGAAAACAGCAACCGCCTCCTTCCTTGTGCTTTTCCACGCTTGAGAACATGCGCTTGAAGAACTCCACGATTCCCTCTTTTCCAAAAGCTAGAGAGAGAGAGAGAAGAGAGAGATACACTTACTCCAAAAGTGGCCCTCTTCCCCAAAATAATCCCTAGGGCCCCAAACTTTAATAAGTTCCCTAGGGCCACTAAGGCCTAGGGGCAAACTTTAATAAACATTAAAGTTTAATGTTTCTAGTTCCCCCCTACACACCTAGGGATGTCCACACATCTTAAACTCTGTCCGGGCACCCCCCATGTGAATCATAAAATATTCTGACTCTGCAACCACCATGCCCACACTTGTACTGCTCCATTTTCACAGGGCCATGACAACGGGCCTTTTGCGAGGACCGGGACCTCACTGTGAACCTTGGGAAGACCAAGGTTATGATCTTTAATACCTCCACGTAGTGGATAGGCAGATATGCACCATAGTTTACATATAGTGGGGAGCCTGTGGAGTATGTGACCTCTTATGTATATCTTGGGATCACTTTTGCTGACCATATTTCTCTATGTAGAACGCAGTCGAAACCAGATTGATGCGTGGCTATGCAGCCTTGGGCTCACTCGAGAGGCAGTGCTCATAGATACAATTTCGGACGACGAAGCTTTGGCTATTTGACACACTAGTCACACTTGCACTATTGTATGGAGCTCCCATTTGGGTCCCAGTTTGTACCACAAGAGGAGATGGAGGGGGGAGCCAATCGAGATAGTTACGGAAGAGGTATATGATGGGTGGAAGACGACGGAGAGGCCCCTAGTGATGTTGATCTTGCACATGATTAGGAGTAAGCCTTTAGTGCCACGAGATTGTGTGAGCGGAGATGGGGGCTGCACCGATCGTGATAGAGGCTCTATTCCATGCAGTGACGGACTGGCATAGATTATGGAAGCTCGCCCTAGAGGCCTCGAGACAGATGGCACTAGACGGAGATGCGTAGTGTTGGTATGCACAGGTGAGCACTTGGTTCGGTATACATGGCAAGCAGATGGGGGCACTCCTCCCGTTTCAGTATTGCATAGAGGCTCCCTTCTTTGTTCTCAGCCGCATAGAGTTGAACAGGGTTAGTAGGAAGGACATTGTGAGACTGGATACTCAGAGGACCTGACATTCACCCATTCAGCCCTTGGGGACGAAGATGGCCTTCTATAGAGATCATCTTCTTTGCTTGACAGAGGATGGTTTCATCATACGCCCGTGCTACATGGACACACATCTGTCATTTGGGGTGTGATGTGCGATTGGTGGATCTGCACTCTATCCCATCGGTTGAGAGTGGAGATAGCTAGATATGGGCTAGGGGTAGTTGCACTAGAGGACAGGATATGCCAACTTTGTCATACAGAGGTTGAAACAAGGGCCCACTACACATGCCGGTGCTACCCGGTACACTATGAGATCAGGGGGGGTCTCTTCCGAGATGGATTTGGACCACATTTTAGGATCATGGATTTCTTGGACTAGAGATGCATGAGGCTCCTTCTTCTAGAGCTCTGTAGACATAGGGAGTCCTTATTGTGGCCTAGACTAGCTGCACCCGCTCGAGGACTAGCATAGAGAGAGCTGTCACTGACTTCTTCCAGAGTAAAGCTCTGAGAGCAGATCCACTACACTCGACCTCTAGGCTGATGCACGAGCTCGACAAAGAGGAGTGACACTAGATAGAGCCATCAAGCCATGCAGAGCCCAACGCCCATGACCCCATGGCCCCCGCCCGCGCTCGCGTCACCACAAGAGGATGAGAGCTATCATTTCCCACCACCACAGGACTTTCTCTCGTCGCTCAACTTTACTACATTGGGTACCATAATGCAGCGCCCTATGTGGGATATTTTAGGGTGATGTGAGAGCTTGACGCTCTTTGTGTTGGGATCAGCTTTGGCATTTCAGCTCTTGTTCCTTTCTTTTATTTTTGGTACCCATGATTCTTTCCTTATGTGCCAGTATCTGCTCGGGAATAAGAACCTCGTCAAGTTCCTCCGCTTCCGTCTGAGCCTCATCTGATACATCCTTAGGCACCCAAAACCTGCTTGCACTCCACCCAAGTGGTAAGCACAAGTCCTCGATGAAGCATAGTAGATCACCACTGCTAAACATAGAAAGAAACTGTCTTCCGAACCCATGAAGCCTCTATGAAGATACGACTGGTGACAAACTGTCGAATGTTTTGCACCATAACACTTCAACTGCTTCTTGTTCTTGGCCGACTACTTCTTGTCCTTGGTGTCTTTTCTCCTGAACTTCATCTTCAGCTCTTGCTCTTCACCTCATATAGGCAAAGACACACAATCCTGCACTGTCTGCTGCACTTCCTTTTCATTTTCCTCATGTTGAAGCTTTTGATGTGACTCTCATGAGACAACCACGAGCTCGCCCCCTTAGGAAAGTTGGCGATTGTCCCGGCAACGGAACCTTGAAACCGGCCTGACGGGCGGTGAAACAAACACTCGCACATAAAACACTTCAACGCCATTGAGGACCTAGAAAAGGAAAACAAACAAGGGGAGCTAGAGTGCTCCTGCAAACAGTACACGGACTCCGATTGGCCCCAAAACGTAGTGGCGCCCCTTGCGGTATTTCTTTAATTGATTATAAGAGCTTTGATTACAATAAGGCTGGGAACTCAGCCGTCATAGTAGAACTCCTGAAGCCTGCAAAGAACGTGCATCATGGCTTCTTGTCCACACGGCATCCACAAACAAATCCAGCCATTGTTCACATCGAAAGACTCTCTCACATTGAGTTTGCATACAGAAGCTTTCTCCCATGATCAAGGCTGCCACAACCATTCATAGCCTCTCACACTATGAACAGCATCACACCCTGACACATCCAGTGCTTCTGCATCACAACTCAAACTCCCAAACTGTCTCTCAAAAGAGAACTCGTATCACAGCACAGCATACCATACAGTTGACACACCTGTACCAACCCTCTCTACCTTCCAAGGATACTATCAATCTCTGTCATGGATCCCCTGTCCCCTGTCCAATCAGTAGCAAGGTTGTACCTAGCATGTGTCCACTCCTGTACCCTCTGCCTGCATGTGACCTATCTCCTGGAGAAACCCAAAAACATGTTTCCTCGAGAAACCTACGGCCTGTTTCCACATGAAACCCTTAGGCCTGTTGCCCTTTGAAACTTCTGTCTTGTTTCCATACAGAACCATTCATGGCACCATTCAACAACAGTGCTAACAACAACATACATCTAGTTACCTGTTCCCTCATGAAACATCTGGCAATATAGAGATGCCCATAACTGTAGGTCCCTCTGTTCCTTTCTAGCAGGAAGAAAACAATCTGCTCCATGAGCACGCAGCCATGCGAGCTTGCATCACTCCCATGCCAAGAAACATAACCAATTGACCAGTACTTGCAGCCAAAAACCCAAGCACATAGCTGAATTTGCAGCCAAACCAAAAACAGCCCATAAACTGTCCCAAAACAGTCCTGAATCCAAAGCAAAGAGAAGCTGAAAGTTCCATCAGTTGAACGCCATCAACATGATGTCTATGTTCATGAAAAACCAGCCCCTGTCCACCTTTATGTCAAGAGAAGCCAGCCCCTGTCCACCTTCTGCAAAAACATGCCCCCTCCAAAAAGCACCAGTGCTATTGGGCGTTTCATAGCAAGCAAGGGAGGGAAAGAGAAAGTTAAGGCTCATGTGCAGTCCCACTGTTTTCACCCAAAAAGCAAGCACAAGAAGACACTCAGCTGCGCCTATAGTCCAGCCCCTTGTGCGTGGAGAAAAACATGCGCTGCTCTGTCCAGCGCTGCCTGCAGCCACCCGTTTGCCAAGAGAGAGCGAGAGCGTGGCATGCGGACACCTGTACCTGCAGCGCGGCTATTCAGTCCGCCTGCAGCCAGTCCCACAGCCACTAACGCCTTCCCTTCTGCAACCTGTCAGAAGCCTGTAGAGCCTGCTGTCCTTGCAAAGGAGAACCATCCCACAAGTACTCCTCTATCCAGCAGCCGCCTCTATGCAAAGGAGGAAACCGGCGTGTAAGAGTAGTCCTCCTCCTGCGGAAAGCACACACTCATCAAGAGATAGGCCCCTCCAATCTGCCCGCCAGCCCCTCTTCTTCAGAAAAGCACACACGTGGCCCCAAAATAGCATAAAGGCCACGTTTTCTTTCATGAAGGGCATTATAATGATTTTTAAAGGTTTTTGAAACCTTTTAAGTTAAAATCTTTTTGCCCCCTTCACAATTGGGGTTGTCCACACATGGGCTTCCTTTTTCACTCCAACCTGATGCCATTCACACTGTCCACCATGTCCCCGTGCACACCTGCATACTGTCCAGAGAAAAACACAGGGTCGTGACATGGTGAACACGCGCAGCCTGAAGTGATGCAGGAAAACCAAGGTGATGGACGCTGGGATACCTATGATAGAAGTGGTGGCTCCCTTTTGTAAAGTTTGGAGGGGGAGTTGCACGACTAGAGCTGGCTGGCTCCCCATGTTTGCATGTGGGCGGCCAGCTCTTTGGTGGTGTGGGTAGGTGACCATGCACCCACCCCCCCACACACAAAAGATAAGTGAGGCTCCCCACCTTGGCCCCTAAGTGGGTGCCCACTTTTAAGTGAGTGTGGACATATAACCTTATAAAATGAAAGGTTAGAGATTAAAGTATTAAACCAACATGTGTAATATACTTACCACCTGTTCACATGGACCAAAACTCGTCAGAAGACAGAGCAAACTTCACTACTCACACTGGCAGGCGTCCCCGCTCAGTAAGTGACACGTCAAGCAGGCAAACACAAAAATACAAGTCATGCGAAAACAGTTTCAAACATGCAGAACATGAGTGCATGTGCAAATAGTATCATGGACATATTTCCCGTTCATGGAACAAGTACAAAATATCTGTCGGGCACAAAAATGGCACGACGTAAAACATAAATCCTGGTCTTCCTATGGAGTGACAGTCCCATAGATAAGACACAGTTCCAGGCGCGAGGCTCCCTATGGAGTGACAGTCCCATAGGCAAGACACGGCACACATACTGGCTCTTCCATGGCGTGACAATCCCATGGATAGAACACAGTCCAGGTCATACACGGGTGGCACCAGTCTGGCTCCCGTCCATACGACACCATCCTGCTAACACACGGGTGGCACCAGTCTGGCTCCCATCCATGTCAGCAAAATACTGGCTTCTTCACATGAGACACTGGCGTGGCCTCAAGTGAACGAGACACAAAAACTGGAGATGGACCAAATGGTCGGCCAATTGGTGACAATCTAACTCGTCCAAACACTTGCTCATATAATCTATAAATCCCCCACATCATGTCGGGGGTATGCCCAGTGTCTGTAAGCGGTGGAAGAGGCGCTCTCTCGGGACTGTGTCGAAGGCTTTGCGGAAGTCCACAAAACAGCAATAGAGTCTCTGTCTCCGTGCCCGAGTTTGGTCAATCAGGCATCTCAGGGTGAAAATGTGATCAATAGTAGAGAAGGCTCGCCGAAAACCTGCCTGACCAGGAGCATGAAGCCCCTCCCTCTCAGCATGTGTGCTCAATTCTGCCTCCAGGATAGCCCCATAGAGTTTGGCCAAGGTATGACCAATCATGATAGTCCTGTAATTACCGGGGTCCAACATGTCCCCAGCTTTGTGGATCGGTACAATAGTGTGCATCGTCCACTCAGCCGGGAAACCTTCTACCAGAGCCCTGTTAAAGAGGTAAGCAATAAAAGGAGAGAGTGTCAGCTGCATAAATGAACTGCTCACCTTGTAAGCCGGTGTGATCCTCAGCTCTCCCATGTTGGAATCTATGTATAGCTCGAGATATCATATCGGTAGTAAAGAAAACCGATGAGGTCGGTGGAGTCTCGGTGGGGCGAGGGATGAGTGGCTGGTGCGGAACATCATAAAGACCTTCTGCATAACTGTGCCAGCGTTGAGGATCAGTAATCGGGGTGGGGGGGCGTGGCTCTCTGAGTCGTCGCCAAGCAGTGGCTGCATCTTTGCTCACGAGCATGTGGTAGATGTCCCAGTATTGAGCCTCCGCAAATGTGCGTCGCTTACGGCGTGTAAGAGACCGCATCTGTCTACTGACTTGCTGCTGTGTTATTTCCCCTTTCGCTATCTAGGCTTGGAGATGTCGATGAAGCTCTGTGCACTCATTATCATACCATCTATTCTGGGGCATGTCCTCGGATCTAGGTGGCTTCCCTGTCTAGAGATGGTGTGGAAAGCTGTGGCTAGTTGCTGTGTGCAGTATGTGAAAGCTGGGCCGTCAGTACATCAATGGGTGCTGTAGGGTCCATACGAAAGAGGCCATCATGTACTTTTGAATCATAAACGTTTGCAAGCTCCCGGGTAAAGTGGAAGATGGTACGAGATGCCTGAGTGGTCGGGGGTGGCAGATCAAGAGAGCTCCGAAGAGAAAAAGCCAAATAAGTATCGTCCGCACCAATGGGGCATGTAGGGATAGTGAAAGAGTCTATCAGGTCTGTGCTCTCCCGCGAGCCCAATATGTAGTCAACAGTGCTGCTGCCTCCTGATGATGGGAAACATGTGAGTCTTCCCGATTCTGGCCATTGTGACATCCTGTTATAAATAACGAGATGGTGTCTAGCTCCTAGGTCCAGAAGGTGTTGCCCATAACCTGTACTGTCTGGCCCACTGTCCTTTGACATCCTCGTGGTCCCTGCATCTACATCGTCTAGTGCCTGTAGGATGAGGGGATCTGTGAAGTCGAATGATTCACACTGTCGATTCTGTGTGCGTGCATTGAAGTCCCCCATCAGGAGAACCTCCCCCATGGTCGAATAGTGTAGGATATCTGCGGATAGAGTGGCGTATGGAGACTCACTAGGAAGGGCCCCTCTCTCCTCTCCTCCTCCAATTTGGTCCTCCATGTGACCTGTGTTGAATCTCGATCCCTTCGGCGGGAAGTAGCATATTACCAAGTAAACTGTTCTCACCTCTGAGAGCTGTAGGCTAATCCACATGTAGCGTGCCTCTGGGTCTCTTTGAGAGAGAGAAAGGAAAGAAAGGAAAGGAAAGATTTTATTAACGTCTAAAAGCTTCTAGGCGGCTACCCTCACAACTTGTTTAAACTTTAAATAGCATTTAATGCTCCTTTTAAGCGGTTGATTGAAACTGATCCCGTCAAGCGGGAATAGACTCCGTTGGACACCCACACGCGTAAATAGCACAACTTAAATATCACAATATGAATGGACAACTCAATAACAACTGAAAACTGAAATGATGATCAATGGACACTAGCACTGGGGCCGGAACGGGCCGACCCCGCCCCCCCCCCCCCCCCCCCCCCCCCCTCAATATATGATATATTATTGGGAGTATTTAAGTGATACAATGCTCCATGGGTTCAATGAACCAGATGATGTCCATGTACAACTGAGATGAATACAGTTACCAAACAAGAGACTTGAAGTAGACGTTCGAAGGAGAGCGATCCACTTGAAGAAGACTAATCTCTACGGTCATGTGCCTTCATTGGAATCCGCAGAGAGCGCCCCACTGGTGTTCCAGGACTACGCACAAACAGGCGCTTCCGTACTAACGCCTGGCTCTCCCGATCTCGGCATCCTTGGACCGTGGTTCTCCAGAAGCTTGGACTACCCGGCACCGAACGGGTGTTAGCAGTAGAGAGTATCCCTTATAAGATTTACATAAAAGACCTTTGCTTAAATCTCAATCCACTTACCTTGCAAAATAATGGATATGGCCTTCGGAAGTACTAGGCACCCACGTATGAAAGGAGAAGTCTCTATTACTGCTGTTGTTGGGCGCAGCCGCCTGTGGGCAAGTGACAGAGGAGACCTATGCGCAGTCGTCTGCGGGTAGCCAGATGAAGAGGTCGCCTGTTCGCAGCCGTCAAGTTGCAGTCGCCAGGCAAAGCAAGAGAGAGAGATGGAAGGACCTGCGCATAGTCACTTGCAGGGCAAGAGAGGATAGCCGCTTGTAGAGCAAGGTGAAGAAGGTGGTGTCTGGGCGCAGCCGCCTGCTGGCCAAAGAGTAGTGAGATCTGTGCACAGCCGCCTGCAAGGTGGAGAAGGTGGTGTCTGGGCGCAGCCGCCTGCTGGCCAAAGAGGAGCGAGAGGACCCGCAAGGCAAGAGGACAGCCGCCTGCAGAACAAGATCAAGGTCGCCTGTGTGTAAGCGATGGAGAGGTCGCCTGTGTAGTCAGATCCCGCAGAAGGTGGCCATGCACAGCCGTCTATATGCAAGAGGAGAATCACCCTGGGCGATGGAAAAGGCACACGTCCAACAACTGGCCGGCCCACCTAGCTTGCATGGAGGCGGCCAGTTCCAAAGGTTCCAAGGTGGGGTGGGTGGGTAGGTGGCAATGCACCCACCCCCACACACATGATTAAAGGAGGGCTTCCCTCCCCACCATGGCCCATATGTGGGTGCCCACCCTACCAAGGGCACCAAGAGATATTGGGGAGGCTGCCCACTCATTAATGAGTGTGAACCTGCAACCTTATAAAAACAAAGGTTAGAAATAATGCTATAAAATAAACAAATGCAATACACTTACCACCTGTTCACACGCAACAAAACTCGTCAGAAGACAGAGCAAACTTCACGACTCAGTGGCAGGCATCCCCGCTCAGTAAGTGGCATGTCAAACAGGCAAACACAAAAATACAAGTCACGCGAAAACAGTTCCAAGCATGCAAAACATGAATGCATGTGCAAACAGTATCATGGACATATCTACCGTTCATGGAACAAGTACTAAACATTTTGAATGGGAGAATTAGGGTTAGGTTTTCATGTGGGAGACATACACAGAGAAGAAGGGAGAGAGAGAGAGAGAGAGTTGTGGGGATAAGTCAACTCACCATGTGAGTGTGTGACTCCCCTATCACACATGTATATTTGCACTAGTACACATAGTGCACTTAGTACATTAAAAGTACTAAGTGTACTATGTACTATACCTTATGGGCTAGTACACACTATAAGGGTGGGCATAATGCCTTTACCCCAACAACCTCCCACTTAAAGGCAAAGTGCCCTTAAGTAAAGGAAAAGAAAAATCAGCATGTACATGATAATATACAAGGCCATATCAAGGCTGAAACTGGCCTCATCCAATGCCCATCAAGTGTCTGCAATGAGCAAACCGCTCCGGAGGCAAACTCTTTGTCAACAGATCAGCCTTGTTGTCATCCGTATGAATCTTAACAAGCTGAATTTGCTTGTTCTCTATCACCTCTCTGATGAAGTGATACTTCACATCCACATGCTTCGTCTTTGCATGAAAGACAGGGTTCTTTGCCAACTGGATGGCACTGTGACTGTCACAATGCAACAATGGAATATCCCCTGTATAACCCAAATCAACCACTAACCGAGATAGCCATAATGCCTCCTTGCAAGCCTCTGTGGCTGCAATATACTCGGCCTCTGTAGTAGATAAGGCTGTGCACTTCTGCATCTTGGATATCCATGACACAGCACCTCCTGTGAATGTAAACACATAACCGGTAGTAGACTTCCGGTTATATGGATGACCGGCATAATCCGAATCCGTGTAACCATGCACTAATGCATCTTGTTTGCCAAAACAAATGCACATATCCTGTGTGCCCTTCAGGTATCTCATGACACCTTTCACTGCTTTCCAATGCTTCTTGCCAGGTTTGGCCATGTATCTAGAAACCACTCCCACTGCAAGTCTATACCCCATTTCACCTCTGTCACCATATCCTAGGAATATGCATTTGTGAGACTTAGGATCAAGTTTGGTGCGCATTTCCCTGCGTATGTGCACGTACGCAACGCAACCAAACACTCTCAAGTGCTTGTAGGACGGAGGCTTCCCTGTCCATACTTCCTCTGGCACTTTCCCACCAAGCCTCGTGTTAGGTGACCTGTTTATAAGATGAACGGCTGTCATAACAGCTTCAGTCCAAAAACCATGAGGTAACGCAGCATGTGACAACATAGAACGGACCTTCTCCTGAATGGTCCTGTTCATCCTCTCTGCTGTCCCGTTTTGTGGAGGATCATAAGGAGTAGAGAGCTCCCTCTTGATGCCTTTAGTATCACAAAAGTCCTGAAACTGTTTGGACATATACTCTCCACCATTGTCGGAACGCAAAGCCTTCAGTGTTTTGCCAGTTTGATTCTCAACATGAGCAACAAACTTCTGAAACACTGAGAATGTATCACTCTTCAAACGAAGAGGATAAACCCACACCTTGCGTGTGGCATCATCTATAAAAGACAAAATATTTTGCCCCTCCCAAAGAAAGCTGAGGCATCTCACATACATCTGTATGCACAAGCTCTAGCTGAGCATCTTTCTGTCCAAGAGCTTTCTTGTGGGGGCACTGGAGTTGCCTGCCATATATACAATGCTCACAAAACTGAAAACTTGAAAACTTTAGAGAAGGCAAGTAACCAAAACGAGACAATTGCTCCATTCCTTTGACACTCATGTGTCCCAACCGGCTATGCCACATAGAGATTTCCGGCAGCTCGGTTGCATTTACATTAGCATGGTGACAAACACCTGCATGCATGAAGTAAAGAGTGTCCACCTTAGAGCCTCTGGCAACAACCAGTGAGCCCTTACTAATTTTCCACTTTCCACGACCAAATGTGGTAACATAATCAGCATCATCAAGCTGTCTAGTAGAAAGCAGGTTCTTCTTGATCTTAGGCACATGCCTGACATCATGGAGCATAAGTTGTGAGCCATCTGAAAACACAAGCCTCACATCACCTCTGCCAAGAATCTTGCATGCATGGTTGTCACCCAAATAAACTACTCCTTCATTGCCAGCAGTATACCTGACAAACAAGTCTCTACAACCTGTGACATGAAAGGAGGCACCTGAATCAATGATCCATGAGTGCATACCATGACCAGCTCCTGCAAGAAGTGAATGGGCATCAAGTGAAGACATGAATAGGACTTCATCCTCACTGTCACCTGCATGTGACACATTGACTTCTTCAATCTTGAGTCCACTTTTGCCCTTTGGCTTTACATCTTTGGCTTCATCTTTGTCTTTGTCTTTGCCTTTTCCCTTTTCCTTTTGATCATTTTTCCATTTGTAGCATTGCTTTTTGATGTGTCCCTTCTTGCCACAATAATGGCATTCCAAGTCCTTTTTGGAGCGGGACTTGCTCCTTCCCCATTCTTGGTTTTTACCCCTTTGCTGGGATCTCCCACGTGCATTCATTGCATTGGACTTTCCAACAGAGTTGTTTTTCCTGTTCATCTCCTCTTGAAGAAGAGCACCCTCCACATCTGCATATGACAGCATAGCATTTGAATTGCTAGTGGCTGTCCTGAATGTGTCCCAACTCTCTGGCAAAGTGCATAAGAGAAAGGTGGCTTTGAACTCATCGTCCATTGCCAACTTTTGATTTATAACTTGGCTGACAATACCATTAAACTCATTTAGATGGGCTGTCATAGACGCCCCTTCCTTCATCTGAAGACCTATGAGTTTCTTCAACCAATACACTTTGCTTGAGGCACTTTGCTGGGCATACAAGTCCTGCAATCTTTGCCACATTCCCCAAGCTGTCTTCTCTTCATGAATGCTGAAAAGTAAAGAGTCTGACACAGACAACATGATAGTAGATCTTGCCAGCTCATCCATATCTTCCCACTCTTCAGCAGTAAGAGAAGCGGGCATTACACCCCTTTCTTTAATAGGCTTGTGCTGCTTCTTCTGGAGCAACACATTATAGCACTGGGTTTGCCAAATATCATAATTATGTGAGCCTTCAAGCTTCTTGATGTGAAGCAATGAAGAGCTCTCACCTATGGTTGCCATAGCAATATGCAACCTGTCAATGCCTGACTCCCTGCAAAATGTGCAAACACTGCACCAAAAGCACACAAAGTGCTCACAGTTGTTCTCCCAAAGTTTATCTCCCACTGCTAAAGCACAAATGCAACTCTACTCCCACTGTATGTGATGAAATCACCAAAATCTGGTTGTTGCAGATTTAGGACAGCACCTTAAATGTGCTCTGTTGCCCTTCCAAAGTACTGTACAACAGTACCAAGTGCTCACCAATGATGTACCAAACCTGTACCGGCAAGTACAACAACTGAAATTGGGATTTTTGTTCACTCAAATCAATGTGCAGCCATGCCAAAACTTGTACAAAGCTGTACCAAATGTGTACCAGCAAATAAATGCTCTCCTGGCTGTCTAAATGAGTGAAAATCAGACTTTTACAGTCCCGATCACTGTATACAACAGTCCCGAACAGAAATTGGGCAAAAGCCCCTTGACTGCAAGCTGATTTCTGAGGATTCAAGGCATAAAAGTCTTGCCTGCTGCTTTGCCAAGCTCAACAAGCATAAAATCTTGAAAAGCCCCTTGATTTAAGATCAATTTCTGATCATACATGGTACATTAACGCACATGAAGGCATCCAGAGTCTTCACAGTGCTTCCCCCTGGCCACATATACATCCAATACATAAAAGCTCCTTGATTTACAGGCACATTGAGTGCTTGACAGGCATCAACACATTGCCCAAAGCATCAAATGCGAGTGCCTGCATGCAAATCAATCCATCGGCACAAAAGCCCTTTGATTTGCACATCAATTTCCTGCGATTTTGGCCTGAATGTGAGATTGCTCACATCATACAGCATGTATGAATGCCCAATTGCACAAATACATCAGAAGCCCCAAATTCAACCCCCCCTTTCCTGCAATCAGAAATTACGAGGTATTTGCTTCAATTTTTTTTGGGATTTGCAATTGAGCAGGTACAATCATCAATTGAGCAGGTACAAGTGCCAAATTGCTCAATTTTTGAGCAAAATTGGCAAAATTGGGTGACATTGGTCTCAATCAGGATCAAATTTGGTGCTGCTGTATTGATGCTGTTGCTGCTGAAAATCTGTGCAGATGAACTGCAGCTGGTTGGAGCTTCTATACACAGAAGCGTAACTGCGTAGCTCTCCTCAGGCGTGCTGCAGAAGGCGTGGAGACAAAATGGGATTGTAAGTGCGTAGCTCTCCTCAGGCGTGCTGCAGAAGGCGTGGAGACAAAATGATAGGCGACGGAGTTCCACGGGGACACGTAAGCTTCGTACGCCTTGGAGAAGGTGAAGAGGAGCGAAGCAAACTTGCCCAAGGCCAGCGCTACACGCGATGGGCCCTCACGGGGACACGCTTCACGCGTAAGCTTTGTTACGCCTTGCAAGTGATGAGCGAAGTGCATGTGGGCTGCTTGTCGCTAGAGAACGCGTCCTGCCTTTCGCTCTTCACCATCGCTTGGTCTCCCATTCGCGCTACGGGTGCTCGTGCTACGGATGCTCTCCACGTTCTTGTTGCCGCCGACTTCGCCTAGTAGCCAGCCGTCTAGCGCCAACGATAACACGCCTGCTGTGCATCGCTTTGCAGCACCTGTGCCTTGCTCACGCTGGCCAAATTCCAGCGCTGTTTCCAAATGCTCACTCGCACAGGAAACTTGCAGCGCACGTGCATTCTGCTCGTGCCAAGCTCAAGGCTCCATAGCCGAGCTTCTTCTTCGCGATGAAGATGACTCCGCACACACACGGACACAACCGTGGCTCTGATACCAGTTGAATGGGAGAATTAGGGTTAGGTTTTCATGTGGGAGACATACACAGAGAAGAAGGGAGAGAGAGAGAGAGAGTTGTGGGGATAAGTCAACTCACCATGTGAGTGTGACTCCCCTATCACACATGTATATTTGCACTAGTACACATAGTGCACTTAGTACATTAAAAGTACTAAGTGTACTATGTACTATAACTTATGGGCTAGTACACACTATAAGGGTGGGCATAATGCCTTTATCCCAACACATTTCTGTCGGGCACAATGATGGCACGACAGAAAACATAAATCCCGGTCTTCCTATGGAGTGACAGTCCCATAGGTAAGACACAGATCCAGGCACGAGCCTCCCTATGGAGTGACAGTCCCATAGGCAAGACACGGCACAAATACTGGCTCTTCCGTGGCGTGACAATCCCATGGATAGAACACAGTCCAGGTCATTCACGGGTGGCACCAGTCTGGCTCCCGTCCATACGACACCGTCCTGCTAACACACAGGTGGCACCAGTCTGGCTCGTGCCCATGTTATGCAAGATACTGGCCCCTTCACATGAGACACCGGCTTGGCCTCAAGTGAACGAGACATAAGTCTGGAGATGGGCCAAACGGTCGGCCAATTGGTGACATTGATTCACAATGTGGACTGCTCTTTACTGCTGTTCAGCCACCTGTTTGAGGCTGTAAAACCTGCGTAGGCTTAGCCCATAGTCTGGCCTAGCCTTTGGGGCTGGCCGACAGGCTGGCTGCCTTGCTGTCTAGGCCCCCCTAGGGCTGATCGACAGCATGCTGGCCCAAGCATGGGCCTCTTGGCCCTCACTAGGGTGGTCTCAAAGATCTCCTATGAGTCATGCAAGAAGTTTGACCTCCTTTTTTGGGGGAGCCGAAAGGGTTGCCCCCTCTTCTATATGCAACCTAAATGCACGTACGGATGTCTGGCACCTAGTCGCAAACCGGTTACTCAGATCATCTGACATCATTCCAGAGGGAGACTCACAGTACGGACTAGCATTGCTTCATGGAGAGGACAATGCACACCTGACCTTGGACGCATAGAGTGGAACCTTGGCTGACTCGTCCCGGATTGGGCTGACATGGGACGAGTTTTCACTCCAGGTCTTGCACCTTCTTGTTCAGATATGTCTATGTATTCAAGTGTGGGATGCATGTGACATAATTTCCATCAATCTACTGGGGTTTCTTTTGAGCTACAGTGTGTTGGGTAGGAGGGCAGCTAGCCTGCACACACACACACACACACACACACACAACCTCAAGCATAGAGAAACGTGAGAGTGCCGGAAAAGATGTACTCAATAATGATATCAAATGAAAGTACAAGTGAGTACTAAAAAGCCTAGGGCTAAGTGCCCAACACACACAAGTGTGTTCACACGGGGAAAAAACTTGTGTCCAGTCACAAGGAAAAAGTGCCCGTGAGTAAGCTGGGTTCATACTTGAACTAGCCAGAAGCGGACATGACCAACAAACCCCCCTCAAGTGAACGGTGTGAATGGGTAGTAGGGTGATAAAGTTGTAAATGCTGCCCTGCACTATGCTCCACAGTAATAGTGATCAAGAGTGATCACCATGGCAAAGATGAACTGCGGTGCCAATGGGAAAAACAAGCACTATATGATGGGGAAAAGGAGAATCCCCAATGTCATAGTGCTAATGCTAGAGCAGAGTAGTACATAAACGCATCACCTGAAATGCATGGCAAAGATCACGTGGACATCAACTGCATCAAATCAAGAGGCATCGCATAATACCCCCTGAAGGCAAGCATCCAAATGCCAAGCTGAACTGCATGTAATCCACATCAATGACAACAAGAGAGCAAAGCATAGCTCTGTAACTGCACTAGTGATAAGCATAAGAAGATGTAGCAGATATACCGTGTGTAAAGGCAACAGGATCCAGACGTCATGCATGTGAGACATGCAATGTAAGCTGCAAGAGAGAAACTCATCAATGGAGGATCCAATGAGGAAAAATCAGCAATGGTAGGGCTGATAAAAATAAAAATTCAGCAATGGGAAAAGCTGAAAATTAGGAGAAAAAGTGGGGGCTCGGGGCGGGCATCAGCCAATGCTATGAGAGGATGGGTAAACGCTCAACGATGCCATGATCAGTGGCATGTATGGCAAGTGTAAAGATGCATAATCCCACAATGAATAATATACATGTGACATGTCAAAACCATGAGAGCAAGCCAACACTGGCCAAGTGTGTAGAAGGCACTCCCAGTAAACATCACATGTGAGAAAGTGACAATGTCAACACTGTAGAAACAATCCCGCTTCAAGGGAAAACAACATAAAAGGCATCTCTAGAAGACATCACCATAAGAGAAAGCGTCTAGCATGGACAAGCATAAGGGTCAACAAGCATAAGTGACCATGAGGCATCACCAACTGCATGTGGGCAAGTAAAATCCCCCCTTGAAATGCATTTGCCAGACAATGCATACCAAGGAGTACAGACTATAGAGCATAGTCATCAAAAGCAACGGCATCAAAAGACATCTCTGCAGGTGATGAAGATGTAAGGGTCAAGGCTGATACATGTGTAGCCAAATTGGCCTGATTAGCACCTGTGGAAGAAGATGCTAGCTTCTTCTCTTTTCACTCTCAATACTCTTCTTGCATTCCTCTATGGTGTGCCTTGTTTTCTTGCAATAATTACAACGCTTTTTCTTTTCAGGCTTGTCCTCTGTCTTGGGAGGATCCGATGGGCTAGGTTTAGGCCTAGATCTATTCCCACGAAAGGGAGCAACCATTGTTGACTCAGTAGACATCATGTTGTTCTTGTTGGAACGAGATTGCTTTTCACTGAGCAAGAGAGTCACAAGGTTGTCAAAAGTGACCGCATTAGGTGCATTGCCAGCCAACAACCGCAAAGTGGTGCCAAATGTCTGATAAGAGTCGGGCAAATTACGCAAAACTGTCTGAACAAGATAGCCATCTGTCAAGACCTCATCAATGTTAATGAGCTTCTCTCGTAGGTCTTTCACATGCGTAAGGTACTGATCGATAGAGTCACCTTCAAGCATGCAGTCAATCTCAAGCTTGCCCTGAAGGTAAGCTACACGAGCCTCATTGCGACCTGAATACAACGCCGCCAAGGTATCCCAAGCACCCTTTGCAGTGGTACAGGAACGAATGTGCGGAATGATATGCCTGTGGCATGAGAGAGCAATCAATGCATGGGCCTGAGTATCCCTAGCGTCCCAAGTACGCTACGGTTGAGTAGGAGGAGGACGAGGAAGTGGACCTGCAGGTTGGTGAGCGGGAATCACTTCACCTTCCGCTGAAGCAGGTGCAAGAGGACACTCCTCAGTGCCATCCACATAGAGCCATACATTCTTGGCAACCAATACATGACGCATCATATAAGCCCACATAGGGTAGTTATCCCCATTGAGCTTGTCCTCTTGAGATAGCATTCCAAAGAGGTCATTATTACTGTTGGCCATGGTGGTAACACAACAAATCTGTGTCAAGTCACCATGAGTAGGCAATGCCTGTCACATGCACTCTGCACTCAGTGCATGGTGACAAACTGGCTCATCATCAGCAGTGCAACAGTTGTACAATATTAGAACCTAGTAGGATGATATTTGTCGTACGCCGTGACCCCATTGTACATCCTCAGTCCAGGATAAGTCAGGCACGAGCTACGTAGGTCATTCCTCAGCCTTAGCGGGTCAGTCAGTCAGTCAACTCCCTTAACCCACTTGGAGAGAATCATTCATGCAGGTAGAGTTCGTAGAAGCCTTAGGGTTTGCATCAGAAAGCACTCTGCATCCTGCATAATATGCATTCATATGCCTCTGCATCATTTAGAACATCCCAGAAGCCTTAGGGAATTTACTAGGATTTATCTGGTATTTTCCCCATATTTTATATTATTTATTTAGCATTTATTGTCATTTATAAATATAAACTTTATTAAATGACCAGCCAACTTGACCAACCTCCAGTTAGTATAAATAGGCTTGTATAGGGCTTAGTTTATCATTCAGTCTTCAGTGTGCTAAGAGCTTTCCTCCTCAGCCCTAGGAGTTCCCTTGCCTTCAGCACTAGACTAGTCTCATCCAGCCCTTGGAGAGCTTGAGTTTGCTTCAGCCTACCTTGGTTCTCCAACGCATGCATCTTCAGCAGCCCTACAGCCATAAGCGCATCAGATCAGCCCCTGAATCAGCAAGAAGACCTGCGTTTTCTGCATTTGAATCAGCCGCCTACAGTCAGCCTGCGTTTACAGATCTGCAGCACCTCCAGTTCTGCGTTTTCTGTCCAGCATCAGAATTCAGCAAGCGTTTCAGTCCAGCCTCAGTTCCACGCCAGAATTCAGCTATTCAGTCGTGCGTTTGCAGATTTCCAGCAGCCCCTTTCATGCGTTTGCAGTCCTACAGCAGTTCTACAGCAGTTCCTCCGCCTATATGCATCATCCATACATGCTACAGCCCTCGGGTGAAGGTAACCAAGCATTCATAAGCATTTACAGCATTCTAACATAGCTTAGAACAGTCCACCATCTCCTTTTCTCAGCCTCAGGTGTGCAGCCCTTCCTCATGCCCTTGGGAAGAGTGCGTAGGCTTGAGATCAGTTCATCGAGGTGTTTTTACAGCCGTGTACAGTTCAGCCAAGCTTCCGATCCTCCGAGATCTTGTGTTTGGCGTATCTACAGTCCACAGTCATTCTCTCTAAAGAAATAAAGCAAATACTATCTCGTTATCGGGATAGGGGGCCCTTCAGTGGGTAATTCGGGACCCAATCTGGTGTACAGTTCTCATATATCTCTCTCTCATCTCTTTCAAGTTTGAAGTATTGAAATGGATTGCTAAACTCACGAAACTCAGGATACAGAAGACGGTGTGAGCATCTGTGTGACAGGATCTTCCAATACAAAGACTTCCGCTACATATCACATTGGTATCAGATTTCGATTGTCCACACACACCGTATCCTAGCGTGGGGGCATCCTTGGATGGTTAGATTGCGTTCCGGCACGACCACCGACTTCAGCATCATGTCTATTGAAGAGAGTACTCATCAGTCGAAAGACGTCTCCCCCGAAGGAGACCATGTTCTTCCGCCTACAGCAGACACCATAGCTCTTCTTAGAGCTCAGAACAAGCTGCTCATGTAGCGTCTCCAACTCTTGGAGGCACCAGTAGCACGTCCTTCTCCACCTCAAGCAGCACCCGACTACATCTCCCTCTTCTTTTAGATGGAACAACAAAGGAGAGAGGACTAGGCCCGAAGGAAAAGAGAAAAAGCAGAAAGACGGGACTATGAGGAAGCCCAACGCAGGATCGACGAAGACCGGCGTGAGAGGCTGAACTCGCGGCTCGGGAACACCAACGTGAGCTTGATGGAGAACATATGTTACTCGAGCACCAACGGGAAAAGGAGGCCATACACTTGAGGTATCAGCAGCTCTCCTCAGTCTCCCCAGTCATAGGTGTCACCAGCCAGCAGTCCGCAGCAGCATCAACCACCATCATTCGCAGTCAACCAAACTTTAGTAAGTATGGCCATACACTTGAGGTATCAGCAGCTCTCCTCAGTCCCTAGTCATAGGTGTCACCAGCCAGCAGTCCGCAGCAGCATCAACCACCATCATTCGCAATCAACCAAACTTCAGTAAGTATAATGGTAAGTGTGATCATTCATCAGTTAATCAATTTATTCATCAGTTTAATGCTCATTTTCCATTAGCTAGGATCACAGACCCTCAAGACAAAGTCCACTTAGTGGCTCCCCATCTCACTGGTGAGACAGTCACTTGGTGGCAGGCTGCAGCATTGGTCTAGTATTCATACAGACCAGGCCACAGGTGTCACAGCCTTTGACTGGGACATCTTTGTCCATGACCTGAAGACCAGATTTCTCCCGCCCCAGTACCTGACCGGTCTGAAAGACAAGTTCTATGGACTCAGACAGAACGGATCCCCAGTGCTTCAGTTCTCCGGTAAGGTTATTACTTTAGCACAACAGTTAGGGTTATCTGAGCAGGCTAAGATGGAGCAATTCATTCGTGGATTGGACTCTAACATTCGGTTCACAGTTCGTAACTTTGAACCAAGTACAGATGACCGGGCTCTGACTCTCGCTCAGAATGAAGAAATGAAGCTTAACGGGGGCAAGCCCAAGCAGTCATCTCAGTCCAGTACCAAACCCCAGCAGAGCAGCAATCAGCTGCACAGACAGGGAAAGGTAACACGTCTTCTAAAGATGCTAAGAAGGACAACAGTAATAGCTCTAGTTCAGGGGGTAAGAAAGATAAAGAACCTAAGAAAACCCTTGATGAAAAGGCTAAAGAAGGCATTACTAGAGGTTATCTTCCTCCAGAGGAGCAAAGGAAGTACCAGTCAGAAAATAGATGTTTTTTCTGTCATATTATAGGGCATGGTAAGAAGGATTGCCACAAATGGCAAGCGGCACAAGCCGCCAAAGCTCCTTCTGCCACAGTTGCCACAGCCTTCCCAGCTCCTCTAGCCTCGCCTACTACTACGTCAAATGCAGTTCAACTTTTACCTTCCATGCATCCTATGCCATCCGTGGTATTTGATGCTAAGCAGGAGGGTGAGAGCGATGCTGCTCAGAAGAGCCTCATCCGAGCTTATGGCTCTGCCCAGGGCTGCCAGTTTGTAGTCCTTTTCGATATGGGTAGTTCTGAAGACGCCATCTCTCTCCAATTGGCTAATAAATTGAACTGCACATTAGTCCCATATCATTTGGATGTGGACGGGTTTACACCTGGTCTTCGCACCCACATTTCCCAGAAGGCACAGCAATTTGCCTTTGAAGTTCAGAAGGCCTCATTTCAACGAGATTTCATCGTCTCCTCTGTTGGGGTGTGACATGATCTTAGGAATTTAGTGGTTTCGTCAGTATGAGCCTATTCCCGATTGGGGGCAGGACACTTTTACTATTTGTAAAGGTTTTCGTGAGCCTGTCATGATTCGTGGGGATAGAAGCATTCTTGGCATCCCATTGATTTCGCATCTCCAGGCCAGACGAGCTATCCGCAAGGGAGCAGAAGGAGCACTTCTTTATGTTCGTGCTCAAATAGCCCCTCCCTCATTAGTAGCATCCGTTACATCTTCAATCCCTCAGTTAGCAGACCTCCTATCCAGACACCAGGACATTATGCTTAGGGACGATCTCCAGCCTCAGTTCCACGCCAGAATTCAGCTATTCGGTCCTGCGTTTGCAGATTTCCAGCAGCCCCTTTCATGGGGTTTCAGTCCTACAGCAGTTCTACAGCAGTTCCTCTGCCTATATGCATCATCCATACATGCTACAGCCCTCGGGTGAAGGTAACCAAGCATTCATAAGCATTTACAGCATTCTAACATAGCTTAGAACAGTCCACCATCTCCTTTTCTCAGCCTCAGGTGTGCAGCCCTTCCTCATGCCCTTGGGAAGAGTGCGTAGGCTCGAGATCAGTTCATCGAGGTGTTTCTACAGCCGTGTACAGTTCAGCCAAGCTTCCGATCCTCCGAGATCTTGGGTTTGGCTTATCTACAGTCCACAGTCATTCTCTCTAAAGAAATAAAGCAAATACTATCTCGTTATTGGGATAGGGGGCCCTTCAGTGGGTAATTCGGGACCCAATCTGGTGTACAGTTCTCATATATCTCTCTTTCATCTCTTTCAAGTTTGAAGTATTGAAATGGATTGCTAAACTCACGAAACTCAGGATACAGAAGACGGTGTGAGCATCTGTGTGATAGGATCTTCCAATACAAAGACTTTCGCTGCATATCACAATGTCCAACAAAATCGTAAGAATGTGGGAGATAAATAGCAGGATAATCAATGGACTGAAAGGGAACACCTTCACTACGAGAAATACATATGCATGTCCCAAATCTGCAAGTGTACTGCACGATGATGCAAATCTGTCCACAATGGCATACATATACTGCAGCAAACCACAAATGTATACATGTGCCGTGAAAAACACGATCAGCTGAGACCTATAAGAGCTGCAAGTGCTCAAATCTCGGCAAAATCAAAGGTAAATTGGTCGAATGCTGCAAAAATGGGCTCAATGTAGAAAAGCCCCAATTTTCAGGTAGCCAATTAGACCATATCTGAACCAGATCTGCACCTGTCAACCTGCTAAAGCAATTGTCACTTGTACCAAATGCCGGAATGTCCAAAAAATTGGGGGAAATGCTTCAATGCCAAGTAAATGTGCTTGTAACAACCAAAATGCCTGCAAATGTCTATAATAGATCTGCAAATAGTGCCAATTTCTGCAAAATCCCCAAATTTCTAGTGCAATTATGCACCAAATCTGCTGAAATCAATGCCAATGTTTGCCAATTTTGCAATTGTAGGCTCAATGGTGAAAAGCCCCAAAATTAATGCAACTAATTTGCTATTTTTTTTTTAGCAATTTTTGAATTTTTGAAAAAATTGCAAAAAAATTAGTAAAACATTATTGAACTTGCAGTGGGCAGCAAGGGCAGTAGGTCGGCTCAGGTACAAACGGGCAGTCAACAGGCGGCGGTGTCGGCTGTATGGCATAGTTGGTACAGTCGGTCGAAGCAAGGGCAGTACGATGACGCAAGGAGAACAGGGCGGCACAGAATGAACTGGACGGTGCCAGATCTGGGGCAGGGCGACGGCGCAAGGTACAGGGCGGCGCTGGGTAGAGGACAGGCGGCGCGAGATATGGGGTGGCGCGGCGCAGATATGGGGCGGGGTGAAGCAGATTTGGGGCGGCGCAAAGTTGGATCAACACCGTACAAGCGCAAGTACAGTCGGGCGGCGGCGACGGCGCGTAGGGGTGGCAGTACGATGGAGGCGGCAATAGGGCGACGGATCTGAGGGTGGATGCAGAGGGCAGTAGGGGAAACCCTAACCCTAATGCTCAGAAACCCTACTGTAGGATGCAGGGAGAAACCCTAACCCTAATGCTATGATGTGTGCAATAGGCTTAAGCAAGAGGAGAAGCTCAAGGGCAATGGGGGTAACCCTAACCCTGGCAGCACCCTGCTCTGATACCAATGTTGGGTAGGGGGCAACTAGCCTGCACACACACACACACACACACACAATCTCAAGCACAGAGAAACGTGAGAGTGCTGGAAAAGATGTACTCAATAATGATATCAAATGAAAGTACAAGTGAGTACTAAAAAGCCTAGGGCTAAGTGCCCAACACACATAAGTGTGTTCACATGGGGAAAAAACGTGTGTCCAGTCATAGGGAAAAAGTGCCCGTGAGTAAGCTGGGTTCACACCTGAACTAGCCGGGAGTGGACATGACCAACACAGTGGATTGCACTCCATAAAATTTGGGATTTTTTTTTTGGGGCAAAATTATTTCTTGGCATCAACATGAGCTTCAAAAAACCATCATAGCCATGGAGAAATTCAACGGGACAAACTTTTGTATTCGGCAAACAAAGATGCAGAGTTCTCTTGATGAGAGAAGGTATTTGGAATGTGGTTAATGGAATTGGAAAAGGACTGACAAGAGAGTAGAGCACCAAAAATATTCGGAGGTGGGAAGATAAGAAAGACAATGCTATGGCAATCATTGGCTTATGGCTCCATCCCTTATCAACTTGCTAGCTTCAAAGCACCAGCATAGAAGGGGTTGTTCTGGTCTTTTGACGGAAAACCTTAATTTCAGCCATCCTTTCTTAAGTAGAACCATAGGGGAAGCTTTCCCGGGGTTCTGTGCACCTGCTTGAAAGACTTTTGTTGCAAAGGATCGCGACAAATTGAAGATTTCAGCCTTCTAGACGCTTCCATTGTGAAGACTTCCACTGTCATCGACGCTACTTGCTCACATGACCAATTATGGTTGCAAGTAGCAAGAGGGAAGGGTAGGACTCTGTATTCACATACCATGTGTAGTGTTCTCTTGTCCTACGTGCTCTCTTGAAGATTGTTTTTACCATGTTTGGGTAGAACAATAGAGAGCAAATGGAAGGGAATAAGGGCACTTGAGAGGGTAGTATGAGATGGCAGCTCTTTGGAAATCTTCCTTGACAACCATGTTGTTTGCAATAGTGTTTTCATATGCATTGGTATGGAAATCTGGTTGAAAATGCCCATGATGCTATATACTTGATTCTTCCAAGATCAATATACGTTATTTGAGGGAGGGGCCGATCATTGCGGCTCATTGTGCGTCTCTTGTCAATGTCAGTAAATTACATTTTGTATTGTGCTTGTTGTTCATTAAATTCTTAGTGTATTTAATTGTATTGATTAGCATTGTTTTCAACCAAACATTCCACACCAAGTGGTGGAATTACACCAACTCTTATGATGAACAGCTTTTGGGGGTCTTGACACATGTTGAGTTTCTCTCCGTGGACCTGTGCACTTCTTGTGGGACACCAATAGCACCTAGCATAGCTGAGCTTGATGCTCTGATACCAATGTCGCTGTAACATGCGGAAGCTTCGTTGTCGAATCAGTAACTTCAATCCTCATAATTCAGCAATCATTCACGATGAATATAATGCACAATGGAAACCTTGCGCTCGCTGAAGCTCTCGCTCGCCCTCCCCCTGCTCGCGCTGTCTGCACGACCCCCCCCCTCCCGTGCTTTTTTCCGCCTTCGCGTTGCTCCCCCCTCCCCCGCCTGGCTGTTCTGCGCCCCCCTGCGCTACTGCGCAGCCGCCCCCCGCCCCCCCCTTCAGCCGCCGTCGCCTCTTCTGCCCCCCGTCCCCCCTTCTTCGCGCTGCAGCCGCCGCCTCCTAGGGTTTTTTGTCCTCGCCGCCTTCCCCCCGCCTCTTTTCCTTTTCTGATTTTTCGTTTTCCCTGGGTTTTTCTTCACTTTTTGCCTTCCGCTTTCCCCCTCTGTTCTTTGTGTGCAGCTCGGTTCTAGCAGGCTCTCCGCATTCGCTCCGCCTTCGACACAGCTTCAGACTCTGATGGAGGCTCCTCCCGCCCCGCCTCAGAGGGACTCCCTAGCAGCCCCCTCGCCCGCGCCTGAGGACACCCCCATCAGGCTTTCTCTTTCACCAGAAGAGGAAGCGAGCCTCACCGCAGAGGTGGAACGCCTCCAGGCTCATTCCACCATCTGCCGTATAGTCGGCACTCGCCCCAGCAGAGGGGAGATCCGGGATCTTCTCCAGGCCCGCCTTCTTGCAGATGTGGGCAAGATCTTGGACGTACAACTACTGGGCCGTGGATATTACCAGATCGAGTTCGAGACCGCCCAGAGCGTGGCCAAGGTCCTAGCCATGAGTCCCCTTGACATCAGGGGAGCTCGGGCTTTCTTGAGACCTTGGCAGCATGGCTTTGACCCAGTAGCGGCCGAGTAGGGCGAGCGCCTTTTCCATGTTACAGTTTGCTTCCCTGGACTCCGTCGAGAGTATCTTCCGCTCCTCTCTAGGCTAGGAGCATTGGTGGGTTCGGTACTAGAGACTAGCTCCACAGTAGCTTCAGTGGTGGCCAGAGCAGCTGGGCTACCTTCGGTCAGAGTTTTGGTGTCTGACATCTCCTCCCTTCCTAAGGTCATTCAGCTACCTAGGATAGGGGGGGGATGGATTGATCAGAGAGTGGTGTTCTCGGGGCTCCTGAACCAGTGCTTCATTTGCAGGCAGGTCGGTCATCTGGCCAAGGCCTGCCCTCGCAGGAGACCCCGACCCTCACCACAGCAGCAGGCCCCTGATGGCCCGCCCACAGATGCGGCTCGGCAGGCAACCTCCGAGACACCTGCTCAGGCCACAGAGACCTTGGAGTGGCAGCTTGGACAGGGGCGCCGTCGAGGGAGACAGCCACTGTAGCACGCCCAGAGACCGCTGCAGTAGCAACCACAGTCTCAGCATCACTGGGTTCCCGTGAGGAACAGCTTTGCTCCCCTCCAGGAGGAGACCCCAGTGACGACGGAGGACCAGGAGATGCCAGCACCCCCTCCTTCACCCCCCCCACCCCCGTCCCCCCCCACCGCCTCGCTTCCACCTTCGCCTCCTCCCGTCCCCGCTCCGGTTTCGGCAGCGGCTCCCTCTCCACCCCCCTCGCCCCCCCCTCCTCCCCCCCCCCCCCCCCCCCCCCCCGCCTCACCTCCCTGGGAGGCCCTGGCAGTCCCCTGGCGTTCACCTGCAGTCCGGAGGGCGCTGAGCACCGACCTTGCTCGAGCACCACAGAGGAGACTTACCATGCCGATTCGGGCTTCACGGATATCATCTATCCGCAGTCGGCTGAGTCGCCTCGGCACTAGACAGTGCTCGGAGGCTTTTGATTACGCCTTCACACGGCTTTTTGGAGCAGAGGGCCCCCATGAGCCAGCACCCATCAGAGTTCATGTAGTGATTCCTCCGGCCCGCGGGGAGGAGGCACTTGATTCAGCGGTGGCCTTCTCGTTCCCTCTATGTGGCCCATGCGATCGGGAGTGGACTCTAGAGCTCGCTCTTAGCACTTTGAAGACGCAGGCAGTTGAGTTTTCTCATCATGTGAGCGATCTGGAGGTGACAGATGTGATAGGCCGACTATGGGAGTTGGCTCATTTTTTCTTAGATCCCGGGAGTGTGGATGCCTCAGGGATTCGTCATTTGGTCGTTCGCATAGTGGCAGACTTAGCATGCGACCCTGGATATGTTTGTATACACGAGGTTGCTCTGTCTGAGCGGGAGGCAGTCGCCATGGGACACAGCCACTGGCGCCTAATCCGTGATTCTTGCAGTACACCGGGTGGGCAGATTCGCAGCCGCTCGGATGGGGACTATTCTCCATCCAAGCCGCTTGCGAAGGCCCGTTGTACGGTTGAGACAGCATCCACCTCAGCAGGTCATCCATGAGGATCATCTCATGGAATGTACAGGGCCTTGGCGGAGCACATTATATACGCTATCGTGGTTGCTTGAGGCAGGAGCTTCAGAGATGCCTGGTTGGTGGCAGCATTGACATTTTGATGATGCAGGAGCACCACTTGGGTGAGAGCAGGATCCGGAGATATGGTTCGGTGATGCGTGGTAGATGGGACACCTTTTGGTTTGCAGGGTTTGGTCCTTTGGGTGGACAGGGAGGAGTATGCATGGTCATTGCAGATGTATGGCGGCAGGCCATTGTGGATCGAGGGATCATTGTGCCTGGTAGAGCATAGTATGTCATTCTGAGGATGCATGATGAGCTAGTGGGCGTGCTTAACGTCTATGCGCCCAACCATGCTAGTGCCAGAGCAGAGTTCTGGACCCAGGTTACGGATGCATTGCCAGAGGCCGCACATTGGTGTGTCGGGGGTGACTTCAACATGCTTGAGGACCCGGCTGATAGGGTGGGAGGCAGTCATGTTACAGTGCACGGCACGGAGCTTGCAGCTTGGGAGCGATTTTGCATGTCACTGAGGATCACTGATGCATGGCAGCATGGGGCCTTCTCCCGCTCTCAGGATAGTCTTAGTTTCTCTCGGTCGGATCGCCGGCAGGGAGGGACTAATCTATCACGGATTGATTGCTTTTATGTGGGCGACTGGTTAGGGGAGCGAGGGGGCTCCGTTGGCATTCTCGCTGGCACCTCATTTTCAGATCATGCGCCAGTTATTTTGACACTTGAGGAGAGGACACGGGAGCCCAGCTTGCAGTTGAGGATCCCAGAGAGGGTACTTACAGATCCTAGTCTCGCAGAGGACATTGAGAGGATCTGGCATGATAGTCAGTGCTCTGACCAGGATGCAGCAGACCAGTGTGCCCAAGGACTCATGGAGCTTAGCTCTTTTCTGCACGCTGCAGCTTTGACACGGCTGGGAGAGATTCGCGAGCGGGAGCAGCGGCTGAGACGCAGCCTTGCTTCGCTTCAGCGCCTTCAAGAGCAGCAGCCTGCATGTGAGTGGGTGGCGTCCCAGCTGAGCCAGGCACGCCAGGAGGTTAGAGAGGCAGAGGAGCAGAGACATGAGTTTTACTATCGTCTTCAGGCCTCTCAGTGGATGCAGCTTGGGGATAGAGTGACTGGGGAGTTTTTTGAGATTACTGGACCCCGCCATGCTCGAGTAGGAGTCCGTCAGCTTGGGAGGCCGGACGGGTCTGTAGCTACTGAGCCCGGGGAGATCAGAGCCATTGCCACTGGGTTCTATAGAGACCTGCTTTCAGCGGAGCCAGCCACTGAGGCTCGGGATGCTTGTAGACAGACGGTGTGGGCCCATGTGCAGAGGAGGGTCACAGATCGTATGCGTACAGTCCTTGGTGCGCCTCTTTCAGAGGTTGAGCTTGCTGAGGCCTTGAGGGTCTTGCCGCGCCATAGTTGCCCAGGGGAGGACGGGCTGACGCCTGCCTTTTCTATGCGCTATTGGGACCTTTTGGGGCCAAGCCTCCACAGGGGCTTTCAGTATGTTTTGGACACTGGGGTGATGCCACAGAGCTTTTCAGAGGGCTTGATCTTTCTCATCCCCAAGGAGGAGGGAGTATCAGATGATATTCGGCATTGGAGACCTATTACGATCCTCAATACTGTCTACAAGGTCTTAGCAAAGGCCTTGAGTTTGAGGATCCAGCCCTTCCTGGGGGAGTTGATTCATGCTACCTAGACAGGATTCGTCAAGGAGCGTAGTATCCTTGACAACATTTTCACCTTCTGGGAGGCGACGGCCTGAGCTAGATTTCATGGTGAGGACTTGGTCGTGATGCTTCTCGATTTTGAGAAGGCATACGATAGAGTCGATTGGGGTTTCTTAGAGGGCACTATGCTTCGCCTGGGCTTTGAGCCAGGTTGGATTAGAGGGGTGGCGGCTCTGTATTCCACAGCTCGCAGCCAGGTGTTGATTGCAGGAGGACGGGGGCCGAGTTTTGAGCTGACCAGATCAGTCCGTCAAGGGTGTCCCCTCGCCCCTTTTCTTTTTCTATTCTTTGCGGAGGCTATGAGCATGTATTTGACGGCAGAGGAGGTTGGTTTGAGAGGACTCCAGCTCCCAGTTCGGGGGGAGGACTTCCTCGATGCTGAGTTTGCTGACGACACGGGCTTATTTTTGCTTGGCCAGGAGGCCAATCTTCTTCGGGCAGAGCAGTCGCTCCAGGTTTTTAGTGCAGCTTGAGGAGCATTGATCAATTGGCGCAAGACAGTGGCCTTTTGGATCAGTAGTGCTCCCACTCCGGCATGGAGCCCGGACCCCGGTTTTAGATGGATTCCTCCTGGCACAGCAGTGCGGTATTTGGGATGCCAGATTGGACTAGATTTGTCACCTGAGCAGCAGATTGCCCCGCTTCTTCTGAGCATTCGGAAGAAGCTTTTGTATTGGAGTACAGCTCGACTATCCTTGGCCGGGAGGGTGGTGGTGGCAAATCAGGTGCTGTTAGCGACCATGTGGTACATTACGTCTTGCTGCAGCCAGCTCGGGCAAAGGTTGCATGGGCAGTTATTACACTTCCCCTGGCTCAGGGAGGCTTGGGCATTATAGATCTAGTCGATCAGAGTAGAGCCTTATTGGGGAAGCTTATTGTTCGGGGGCTGCTTCCAGGCGCTGAGCCTTGGAAAGAGCTTCTCTTGCAGCGGCTGCAGGCTCGGGCTCCCCCAGCAGGGGGCACTTGGGCACCAGAGATTCGATGGATCTTCATAGAGATGAGGAGGACAGGTCTCAGTAGAGGATGGGAGGACAGATTTGCTTTGAGCATCTTGAGAGCTTGGGAGCTGTTGAGACCGGGGCTCTCTCAGCGTCCTTCTTGTGTTGAGGAGCGGGCCAGACAGCCGCTCATCTGGAGCCCAGCGGTTCGCACAGAGCAGGGTCATATGCTGGGTTCTCGGCCTCGTCTAGCCTGGGGACCTTTGGCGGCAGGCCCAGCAAGTAGCTTTAGAGACTGGCAGGCCTTCTGCAGTCTACCAGAGGAGATCCAGGTGGAGAGGCTGAGTCACTTCAGAGGTGGGTTGATTATGAGGGATGACATTCAGGAGGTACTCACAGAGGAGTGGTTCACGCCTATCGAGCTAGTGGCCCCATGGTGGATGGGAGCCTTTACACAGTTGGAGATCCTGATTGCTCTCAGAGCTTGCACTGAGGATGGCAGATGTCTCTACTATGAGATTCAGGATGAGGGCAGACTTCAGAGAGTGGAGGTGGAGTCGCCTTTGGTTGCAGAGTGCACCTTTCAGAGGATACGGGTAGTGGCCGCCGCTTCTCGGAAGTGGCATATTGACCCAGACCCTGTAGATGTGCTCCCGGATTGGCGCATATGGGCATATGCAGCGCGCCCCTTGGCCTGGCTACAGTGGGACCCTGGTGAGTACGAGTGGCACGATCCTTATGCATCCCTTGAGGCCACAGAGATTATCTTTTTTCAGTATACTATTCGGTTGGGACGGCATATTTTGACGGCGAGGAGGATGGTCTCTCCAGCTGCAGCGGGCGGCTACAGGGACTCTCATCACAGGAGTTTCTGGAGGATTTTTGGGCCCGGCTCTGGGCTAGTCGACAGGCCCGCAGGATCTCGACTTTCCAGTGGTGGCTGGTCGCCCACAGGGGCTCAGCAGTTGGCACCTGGCTTGTCTACAGCGGTCTTCCGGCGGCCTGCGTCCGATGCGGCCACCCTATGGAGACACAGAGACATTGCCTTTGGGACTGCCCTCAGGCGCAGCAGATTTGGCTGCGGATGCTGCGTATTCTGGCCCCCCTCTCTCCAGAGGGTACGTATACGTGGGGTGCCGCTGCTTGGTCGACTTCGTCAGGGCTTGCTATGGGCTATGAGATGGAGCAGGACAGCCAGGCCATCAGATTCATTAGGGGCCAGCCTCGCCTTGTTCCTTCACCGGATTTCTCGTCCGCCAGCTAGACACAGGAGAGGGATCTACGATGGGAGCTCCTCAGCAGCATCACCATTTGGTTCACCTGGAAGGCCCAGTGTTTCAGGGCCTTTGAGGGGAGACTGGAGCCACCAGCAGAGACTGTTCGGGGGATCTGGCAGGAGTTGATCCACACCTTGCGGGGACAGTACGACCGCATTCGGGGCGACTCGGATGAGGCGATCTTGCGGCGCCAGGCCTTTCACACCACCTGGCGTAGCGGCCCCTTCTATACCCTTCACGCGGGGTTCCCCCGCTGGCACTACAGGCCACCTGTTTGGCTTTTCCCCCCTCCTATTGTATGATATAGCCATTCAGTTCTTTGTACTGATACTTGTACTTTTCAGCACCTAGGGAGAGTCTCCCTGGCTGCCTTGCTTTTTTCTCTGCTCTGTTTTCTCTTGTGAGCAGGAGAGGATCTTTTGTAGCCCTACGGGCGTTTTTTTTATAACTAATGAAAGGATCTTTTCTCGAAAAAAAAATAAAATAATGCACAATGTTGAAGATGTGCAAGAGAGAGAGAGAAGAAAGAAAGAAAGAAAGATATATTAACGTCTACGAGAGGCCAAAGTGGCCTATGAGACAAAAGTACCAATACATCCAAAACTCAAGGAAACTAAATGTCTCGAGCATAGTTGTCAGGTACGAAAAAACAGTACTGGTACGAGACTTTTAAATTTTGAAAATAAGTTCGATTGAGGTACGATCCACTTTAAAAAACACTTGAAAAAAAGATATTTGTACACATTTAGAGATGCAAAGTCTAGAGAAGTTATGATTTGTCATATGACATAAACTAGTACAAAAACTCAAGAGTCGTGAACAATGAACATTGAACATGCCATAAATAAGAGTCGTGGCCCACGACCTACAATAGGAAATACAAAAAAGTGTGTTGTGACCACTGACTAGTCACAACACTAAGTACAAAAATGTCTAAAGTCTAGACTCTAGAGACTAGAGTCTAGAGACTCTAGTCCTCCTCCTCAGAGAAATCACTAGGGGAAGGAATGCCCTTGCTAGAGGTGCTTCCATCATCAGAGGCCAACCCAAAACTGCCCTCGCTAAGGACATTGCCCTCGTCATCATACTCGGGCTCTCTGATGCCTGCAATAGGAGCATCCTCTTCTTTAGCAACAAGTGCTAAAGTGCGACTCGAAGGCGAGCCGGAGCCACGCCTCACATATGTAGCCACCGAGGTCGAAGTAGGGCGCCGAACACTGCATCTGCGACCTACTCGTGTGCCACCTCTAGCTACGTGACCTCTACGAGTACGAGAAACTTGACGGTCAATCTCCTCTAGCTCCCTTTAGAGATCGGCATATATGGCCTCCTCATTTGGATCTCGCTCCTTGTGTTCACTGTCAACTTAAACTTTTCGACATTCACCTGAAAGCAAAGTTCGAACATTTATAAATTATTAGACTTTAGTCATGCATTTATAAATCATTATTAATGAGTCGAACTTTGAACTTTGGAGATCTCTACCTGTTTGGAGATCTCCATGTCATGCATCTTCTCCACCATGCGTATGTTAGCACGGCAATATACAAGCCGCTCTAACTACATGGTACTGAGACGGTTTCGTATCTTTGTGTGTATGAGTGAGTAGGAACTCCAATTCCTCTCACATGCCCCCGAAGAGCAATCCTATGAAAAATAAGAGATTTAGAAATTAGAATGTAAGAACTGGTTAGTAGTTATGACTCTAGAGTATACACTATATATTCAATAGTCACCTGTGACAAGACTCTCAAAGCCACTTTTTGTACGTGAGCCATTTGATAACCAAATGACTCTCACCAAAAAGGTGGCCAGACCATTGACTCCCTACTTGAGCAAAGTGGGTTCGTGAAAGCAGCTCCCCTCTGATCATTATACCGAATGAGCTCTTGGAGGAAGTCTCTTTGCTCGTGGACGGGAAGTATCCTTGGCAAGTAGGCATCCCGATCAGAAAGTAGCTCCTCATCGGCGACGAAGAGCCTTGGTACTTTGTAGGCGGGATGCAACAAGGTGCAAGACCATGGATAGGTCTATGCATCCATCGCCATCTCCTCTCCACAAACACCATGATCGAATCGCGTCGCGAAGTGGGTGGAGGCTTGGTGGGATCCCTAGAATGCAAAAATTTCACTTTAAGGTTAAGTATTTAAGGAACGAGAAAGAGAGGTGAAAACGAGATTTGAAAACATGGGACATGGGTTTACCTAATCCCCTCCATAGGAGTGTCGGGGTCCTCCTCATCAAGCACTGTGGTCGTACGAATCTCCGCTAGAGCCTCTCGCATGAAGTGGGTGAGTAGCCCCAATGTGGAGCCCTCCATGTCGGCCATGCGCAATACCCTATACAAGGGAGTCACTGCAATGACAATGGCACGCACCTCGTGCCAAAAGGACTCTCTCATGCATAGTCGTTGAACGGCTTGGGCCTCGTCCGCACTAATCACCAACTCCTCTCTTGGCCATGCGACAAAATCCGGGGAGACCATGATCATCTGGAGCTTCGGTTGCATGTCGTATAGCCGCTCCAAGAGAAGCCACATGTAGGCAAACCGCGTGGAAGAGGGCGCTCCAAGTTGCTTTGCTCGCGAAACATAGCGAGCACCTTTACCTTCTTTGTGAAGAAATTCACAATGGATAGGCCTTGTGCAACCGCCCTCTTCACCCACTCTAGCTTCCCCACATCCTCCATGAGTAGGTCTAGACAATGGGAGGTACAAGGAGTCCGTACAATGGGTGGGAACTCCGTCTCTACCAAGCGCCCCATTTTGCGGCAATTGGATACATTGTTCGTGATGACTTGAATGACATTTTCATGTCTGACCTACAAGTAACACAATGGCAATTTGGCAAATACAATGACATTCTTAGAAGTAGAAGCTTGAACATAGTACATAGTACATACCTCTATGATGGCTTTCCGGATGTGACGATAGATAGTCCCCCGATGTTTTTTGCCCCGCCTTTCTGGTATCCACGGCGCGTAAGAAGTATGTGCCGAGAGCGCATGAAACAAGGATGTTCATGATACCTCTCTTCTTCCGATCACTCCATCCATCGGAGAGGATAGAGCAACCATACTTTGCCCATCCTTCCTGCACGGGTGTGAGTTTGTCGTTGATCCTTTGCCGCATCTCATGGTAGGTGATACCATGCCATTCACCATGGGATGGCCCCACCTCTGCAATGGCCTTCACCATTTTGTGCCATTGTGGAACCTTGAGCACATTGAAGGAGAGATTGCAGTCTATCACCGTGCGTGCAATCTCCTCATTCGTTGCTTTCATCTTCGCCTTCACATAGGTGAGGTTGTTAATGTTTGCACCGATGGTGGTTTGCCTCATTACCGGAGAGCTCTCCTCCCTTGGCCTCTTTGATTGGAAGTTGGAGCCGCCTGAGGCGGAGCTGGAGCCAAATGGGACGGGCGAAGGAGTCGGATGCGGAGGTACCGGACATGGAAGCTCCCCCACGTCCACCTTTGCCTTGGTTGCGGATGAGGGAGTACTTCTTCACTATACCATCCGCAATTTCTTGGGGAATCTCCTTGCACGGCGCCACTTCCCCACCAAGCTTGGACACATGTGCAAGGAGCCTTGTGACGCTACTTGTGTAACCCTTCCCACAAAAGTTACACGTCCATTTCCATGACCTTGAATTACCGGTAGGTTTCTCACCGGTGGTGGTATATAAGGCAAAAGCCTCATGCTTGTCCTTTCCTCCGGACCTCATTGCCAAAGTCTAAAGAGAGAGAGTGCTTGAGAGAGGGAAAGAGAGCTTGAGAGAGAGAGAGATAGAGCCTAGAGGGAGAGGCTACACTCTAGAGCCTAGCCTCTAGGTACTAGGTAGTAGGCCCTAGAGGGCGGGACTCGGGAGAGGGAGAGAGGTAGGGGAGAGAAATGAAATGAAATGATATATTAACGTCTCTAAGAGGCCATAATGGCCTATGAGCCCAAAACTGAGAGTACATCTGAAGTTGGTGTCTCATCAAAGAGAACAACTAAATGAGACTAAAAAGTACAATAAACTGATTGTCTTACAGTTATAAGAACAGAATTGTAAGACTCCGAGATGATACTGAGTAGAAAATACTGGAAAATGTATATCAGGTAGATCCATGTATGCTGATCAGTTGAAGTGTTGCCCTCTCCTTAGATCAAGTGTCTCCGCCATGGGGCTGTCTAGAATGGAGGGGTCGTAGAAGCGAGGTAGGCGCCTCTGATACCGAGCAATAATGGCTTTGATCTGGCAATGGTGAGGATGCCGTGGTCGGGATCCTGGTGGGCGTGGCCGACGAGCACGACATAAGATGACTGCTCTATCAGTGGTGATTGCTTGGGAGCGTGGTCGGTGTCCTGATGGCCCAATGGAGGAGGTATTAGGAGGTGTGTGGGCTAGGTTGCTGGTGCTGGTGCCGAAGAAATCTGTCAGGGTCCTTTGTCTAGGTACATCATGGCTCGGTCTCCTGTCTACCAAGAGGGTCTCTCTGTGTCTCCTGAGCTCAAGTAGGAACAATCCCAGGCGTCTCTGATCCTCAAACTCCATGACCCTGCGTAACGGCCCAAAACCCTCTCGGAAGAGGTAATGATATCTCCCTTGGATCTCATAATAGACTGTACATCGGCAAATGTAGTGTTCCTCTGTCTCTGCCTCTTGGTAGCATAGCTGACAAATGCGGTCATCCAAGATCTGATGCACATATTGCCCTGTCTCAATCCGCAGCTGGTGTGATGAGGTCCGGATCTGTCCAATGGCACAACGTATCCCATGTGATAGGTGTACATCTATGTATGCCCGGCGGGTGATAAAATCATCTGGTGAGGTGTAGAAAATGGCTCTTGTAATGAGCCATTTTCGTGCCTAAGGGCTCAAGGCGGCTAGTCCATGTCCTCTCTGTGTCCACTCTGATGATATCCATCCTGATCACGCGGTTTTGCTCTGAGCGGGTGAGATCCAAAAATGGACAATCCAGACTGTACTAAAAGGGTGGTGAGATTAGAACAATATCATCAGCATATAACAAGATGGGTATCAACACCCCTGCCAAGCATGCCCCTGGGTCTCCCAATCTGTCTACATAATCAGAGACAGCATCAATGTATAGTCCAAAGAGGGTGGGTGATAGCGGGCATCCCTGCTTCACCCCTATCGTGCTGGTCACCATATTGGATAGTCCGCCTGGAGCTCGGACTTTGCCTGTCTCACAGACTCATACAAAGCATATATCCCCCACTGCATATCCTCGGGTGCCTCAATGTCATGCAATCTGTGTATAAGCCTGGCACGTGGTACGGTATCGAAGTTTTTGTGGAAGTCCACAAAGCAGCAGTATATCCTTCTCTTCTGTGCCCTGTCCTCTTCAATAAGTGCCTGAAGTGTCAGTATGTGATCCAAGGTAGTAAATCCTCTCCTGAAGCCGGCTTGTCCATGTGCTCGATGACCATGCCTCTCTGCCCAGCGGCTCAGCTCCGACTCCAATATAGAGTCATATAGTTTGGCCAAGTAATGACCAATCATGATCGTCTTGTAGTTGCCTGGTACCATGGGGTCCCCACTCTTAAAGAGTGGTACAATGATATGCTCTGTCGAGCTTGTCGCGAAACCCTCACAAATGGCACGATTAAACACATGTACGATGAGTGGAGCCAAAGTGTCGCGTGCATATGAGAAGTGCTCTCCAACTAGTCCATCATGATCCTGTGCCTTTCCATTCTGTAACCTCTCTATCGCATCTAGCACCATCCGCATAGTAAAAAAGGTGCTACTAGCCGGTCTAGCTCCCACTGGAGGGGGGGTGGGGGGCTGTCCCAGTGCATCATATAGCTATCTAGCATAAGCATGCCATGCCTGAGGTGCAGTAATCGGAGTACCAAGCTCTCTCTCTTGAAACATCTTCCATGCCCTCTTGTTGTCCTTCCCCAGGAAGAGTTGGTAGATCTCCTCCTCTAGCTTAGCCAGATAGGCTCGTTTCTTCCTCCGCACAAGGCGCCGAAAGATCATCCTGGCCTATCTATGCGTGTGAGTCCCAATGGCAATCTCACGCTGTAGCTGTGCTTGTGTCTCACGACACTCATCATCATACCAACTGTTCTGTGGGGCAGTGTTGCGGGGGGGGTGGAAGGGATCATAGTGCAGGGAAACGCATATGAGGCGGATGCATGTAGTACACCTGCCAATCCTCTTGTTAGAGAGCTTGAGAGCTTGAGCCTTGAAAGTCGAG
Source organism: Cibotium barometz (assembly GCF_041138505.1). Lineage (NCBI taxonomy): Eukaryota > Viridiplantae > Streptophyta > Polypodiopsida > Cyatheales > Cibotiaceae > Cibotium > Cibotium barometz. The sequence goes on from NC_141087.1 coordinate 47,613,616, forward strand.
GCTTGAGCCGAGAGAGAGAGAGAGAGAGAGAGAGAGCTTGAGCTTGAATGATGAGAGAGGGAGAGACCTTGAGAGCTCTTATACAAGTAACAAGGGCCAAGGCTCAAGCATGGAGGTGAAAGCCTAAAGGGATCCAAGGCCATGGCACATGTGACATGCCCAACTTCCAAGGGCCAGACGGCTACAACAAACGGGCGAAAGACATACGCGAAAAAATGGGCGCAAAAAAAACGATAAAAAACGGGCAAAAAAAGAGGTAAAAAACGGCGATTTTTTCCGGGTCCTTTTCGCATCCATCCAGTACAGTACGGTACGAACCCACCGTCTCGTTTTGTTTTGTTGGACCGAAACGTCTGTCGGCCTAAAAAAACATTTCGGTTTTGTTTCGCTCCGGTCGTTTCGCCCTGTCCCGTACTTTACGTACCTGTGTTGCGGTACGCGTCCCGCAGACAACTATGGTCCCGAGTAGAAAATGAAAAGCATAAAACTGAAAAACAACTAGCTATAACATGTGGCCAAAGAGGAACTAGTGGCATGATACAACTGCCAGAGAAAGGCATATCTGTTAAAAGTGTGGAACTGGAAAAATGGTAGGCTATGGGAGCAGCTGAGATAGACTCATCCCATAATGTTTCGCATAGGTTGATCCAGCATAGACAGGCTGAAGCGCCGAGGTTGTGCCGCACGACATCGTGCCAGACTCACAATATAGACTAGCACTGCTTCATGTGCAAGACAATGCACACCTGACTTTGAACGCGTAGAGTGGAACCTTGGTTGACTTGTCCCGGATTGGGCTCACATGGGACTAGTTTCCACTCTAGGTCCTCACCTTCTTGTTCATATATGTCCACGTGGCATCCAAGTGCGGGATGCACGTGACAGTCGCATGGTCACCACACCACCAAAAGATCAAGACATGGGCGATGGTTTCATCCATGCGTGATGTAGTAAGGGTGCGTGGGACGTGGGCATCAACACTATCCAAGAATCAGCCTGAAGCTTTGATACCAATGTTACCTATGCGGAAGCTCTTTGCCTTCTCTCAGCCCTAAGCATTGCATAGGAACTCTTGATGCAAGAACAATCAACATAGACAGAGAATAGAGAGATGGCTGTGTATTCAATATATTCATATGATACAAAAAGGCACAATAGTTTATGGCCTTTGGGCTTTCCAAAAAGGATAATCATAAGCCTATCTATGACCTAACTCCAATTGGGAGTGAGATGATCTGAACCGAGCAATGAGGACTGAAGGCACTCAAGGGTTAGGGTTAGGGTTTACACAGGTTCAAGCAAGCAAGCGTGGAAACCAAGATGAGAGAACACGACTTCCAATATGCTTCAATGAATAATAAAAATCAAGTACAATAGCCACATGATAGTGACCCTAAAAGATAAGTGTTCACATGTCCGGCCATAAATGTGCCGGGTGGACCAAAACACTTATAAACTGCACATAAGTGAAACTAACCTAAACTGGGGGAAAAAACCTCCACTAACTGAAGTAAAAAGTGCCCCAGTAATCTACTGATGATCACTAGCACTCCTCTGGGTGCATACACAGCATAAAACCCAACAAACCCCCCTGGAGTGATATGTGATCACTGTACATCATCCACCAAAAGGAAACAAATTCAAAGCATTGCGGAATGCTTCAAATTTCGGACGTGGTAATGCCTTGGTGAAGATGTCTGCCACATTCTGATCTGTAGGACAGTAGATCAGACTGATATCTCCTGCCTGGAGTCTCTCCCGAACAAAATGATAGTGAATCTCAATGTGTTTCGTACGAGCATGAAACACAGGATTCCTGGCCACAGCAATGGCACTCTGACTATCAGTATAGATAGGTGTAGGCTCCTCCACTGAAATATCCATATCAGTCATAAGACGACGCAGCCAAACACACTCAAGAGTAGTAGTGTAGGCTGCTCTGTACTCTGCCTCACAAGACGAAGTGGCCACTGTGGTCTGTTTCTTGCTTAGCCAAGAAATGCATGAAGCGCCAAGGAAGAAACAATTTCCACTAGTGGAATGTTTGGTATCAAAGTCACCAGCCCAATCTGAATCACTGTAAGCGTGTAACTGCATGTCACCCCCCTCAGGATAAAGCAACCCAAGAGACAAGGTACCCTGCAAATAACGGAATACACGCTTCACAGCTTGCCAATGTGACAACCGTGGGCTGTGCATGAATCTGCTCAACTGAGACACTGCATACTGAATATCTGGCCTTGTATTACACAAGTAAATGAGGCACCCAACAGCCTGAGCATATGTAGTGGCATCAAAGGAAACACTGTTATCTTGTAGTGACAGTTTCATCCCAGGCTCCATAGGAGTACTAATAGGCTTGCAATCCTGAAATTTAAACTTCTCCAGAAGTTTAGCAACATAACGTGATTGCAACAACCCAATGCCTCTGTTATCCTGCACAAACTGTATGCCCAAATAGTAATGTACAAGGCCCAAGTCAGACATGTCAAATGTCTGTTGCAGTATCTCTTTAAAAGCTGCAATTTTGTCATCATTTGATCCCATGAGCAAGAGATCATCCACATAAAGACTGATGACCAGCAGATCTGTCTCTTCTTTCTTCACATACAAAGTGGCCTCTGATGGACTGTTCACAAATCCCTGAGTGAGTAGAAAAGCATCTATTTTTGCATACCAAGCTCGTGGAGCTTGTTTCAAACCATACAAGGCCTTTTTCAGCCTGCATACTTTCCCCTCATGACCATGTTCTGCAAATCCCATGGGCTGAAATACATAAACTTCCTCCTCGAGGTCCCCATGTAGGAATGCAGTCTTTATGTCCAACTGGTGAACAACCCAACCACGATGTGCAGCCAATGCAATGACACACCTAAGTGTCGACATACGGGATGTAGGAGCAAATGTCTCCTCATAATCAATGCCCTTCTTCTGTGCATAGCCCTTTGCAACTAGACGGGCTTTGTACCTGTCAATGGATCCATCTGCATGTCTTTTCAATTTATAGACCCATTTAGTACCAATGGCTTTCTTGCCTTTGGGCAGATCAACCAAATCCCATGTTTGATTCTTTTTAATAGAATCAATCTCATCCTGCATGGCTTTGTTCCAATGCACATTATCTCGTGCATCCACAAATGAATCAGGCTCATCATCATCCTGTAAACTGGCTGCCATAACCAGATTCAAATCCATGATGTGTGCATGCTCATTGGTCCTTGTCTCCCTACGAGTACGACCAGCAAGAGGACCCTCTAAATGGCTGTCCTGTAATGTCCTCAAATACCATCTAGGTATATGTCTGACTTGTGGTGCCTGCTGTCCCATATTTGGTTCAGCTTCTGGCTCATTTGGCTGCTGAATTTCTGCACCACCTACATCATTTGCTGGCTGTCCAATACCCTCATGAGTTGGATCACCAACTGTGGAATGAAACTCCATGGGTAGTAGACCTTCAAACACATCATTTTCAGCCTGATTTGCCTCATAACCAGCCATGGATATTTCTGATTTTTCATCAAAAATCACATCCCGACTGATGAATATCTTCCTGGATAGTGGGTCATATAACCTGTAGCCCTTGCTCTCACGGCTATACCCAACAAAAATGCATTTTGTGGCTTTATCATCCAGCTTCCTCCTCAACTCTTTGGGTATGTGTGCATATGCAAGACACCCAAAGATACGAAAATGCGATACAGAAGGCTTGCGGCCATGCCAAGCCTCAAAAGGAGTAATAGAAACCAATGCCTTTGTGGGACATCGATTCAAAATATGACAAGCACACATTACTGCTTCCACCCAAAAGATATGTGGTAGTCTTTTTGCCTTTAGCATACATCTGGCCATCTCCATGAGTGACCGATTCTTCCTTTCTGCAACCCCATTCTGCTGTGGAGTGTAAGGAGTAGTATACTGATGTTTTATACCTCTACTCCCAAGAAAGGAATTCAGCACATGTGACATATATTCCCCCCCTCGGTCAGAACGGAGAGTCTTCACCTTGCATCCTGACTCTGTCTCAGCAAGTGCTACAAGGGCCAAAAATGCATCATATACCTGTGATTTCTGTGTCAAAGGATAGACCCAGCATATACGAGAGAAGTCATCAATAAATGTTGCAAAATAAAAGCAACCACCTAATGACTTCGTCTGCATGGGACCACAAAGATCACTGTGTATAAGTTGCAACTTTGCAGTTGCTCTTAGAGCCTGATCACGTGGGAAGGAAAACCTGTGCATTTTTCCCAAAATACATCCTTCACAAATGTGATCTGGAGGCTTCTCCATGAGAGGTAGATCTGTAAACATATTATGTCGCTGCATAAGCATAAGACTACCAAAATTTACATGCCCCATGCGAGCATGCCATAACTCCGCATCAACCATAGCTGGAGTAAGAGTGAATGCATGATAAGCAGACTGATCCACTGGCTGAAATGCATCCAACTGATAAAGTCCATGACATAATGTACCAGAAAGCATCAAGGTCAAGGCATTAGCTTTGTCTCTGACCATGCATTTATCATCATCAAAGTGGACCTGCATTCCACAATGTGCTAAAGAAGAAATGGACAACAAATTCTTCTTTATCCCTGGTACATATAAGGCATCTGTAAGGCGGAGAATGGAGCCATCAATGGCTGTGAGCTGAATCTCCCCAATGCCACGAACTGGATATGAAGCATTGTTGGCACACTGAACAGTTTTGCCAACAGGAGCAGGGCCAACATGACTAAACAAATCCCTGCGAGATGTGATATGCTTTGAGGCACCACTATCAAAATACCAAGTACATGCATGCTCTGTCAAACTGAGTGCCTGTGAAGACCAAGAGGCATCATAGCTGCATGTATAAAAACAGTAATCCCTGTCCTCAACAAAAGAAGCAGTCTCTGGAGGAGCTTTAGGAGCATCATTAACAGACATCCCAGCTTCCTTTGCCTTCTCTTTGGCAATCCTCTTCCTACATTCCGTGATGTAGTGACCTGGCTTCTTACAGTAATGACATTTGCCCTTCTTCTTGGGCTGTCCATCACCTTTCTTGGTATCCTGTGAAGAACCACCATCACCTGAGTTTTGATTTGCACTCTTTGGCTGAGTTTTTCCTTTCCCCTTTTGACCTGTAGTAAATGCTTGTTCAGCATTTGTGTTCATATTCATATTCTTCCTCATTTGCTCCTCTTGTAGTAAGAGAGCAACAAGTTCCTGATACTTGAGGGGTTCAACAGCATTCCTCATGCTGAGGTTCAAAGAGGTATGGAAAGCCAAGTAAGATCTTGGCAAAGAGTGCAAGATGGTGGACACAAGCTGTGTCTCAGGAATAATCTCATCCACATTGATGAGTTGCTCTCTCAAATCCTGCAGCTTGTTTAAGTGGCTAGACATATCATCTCCTTCATTCATTTTCTGATTTTCCAGCTCTCTTTTCAAAAATGAGATCCTAGCCTCATTACGAGCAGCATACATCTGCTCCAAAGTCACCCATGCATTCTGTGAAGAGCCAGCTGAACGAATATGAGGTATAATGGACCTCTGAACTGACAATGCAATGAGTGACAAAGCTTGTGCATCCCTGGCATCCCATGTCTTTTGAGCATTTGTTCTTTGAACAGGCAATGGCTGTCCTGGAGCCTGTACCTGTTGTCCTCGTCCACGAGCACCCCCTTGGGGAGGAGTCTCTGGAGCCAATGGACCTGGACGTGGTTCATCACCACTAACAAAATCCCAAAGACCTTTTGCCACAAGCACATTTTTCAGCATAAAACTCCACAAGGAGTAGTTCGTGCCATCCAATTTGTCTTCCTTAGACAAATATGTGAATACATCACTTTGCTGTTGATTTGCCATTATGCTTTACGCACAATGTTGTACCTGTTTACCAAAAAACCCAATAACAGAAACCCTGATAACAACTGTACTCCACTGAATACAGTTCACCCAAATCTGCCTGCACTCTCAATCCTCTGAATGTGCAGCTCAATGCACCAATGACTGAGTAGAGCAGCAAATGGCGTACACAATGCCAAAATGCCCCAAAAATGCCCAAATTTGCTGCACCCAAACTGTGCAAAAAACCTGTATATTTTCTTGCTAGAAAATCTGCCTGTTGTGCCTGTATATTTTCACAGAGAAAATAAAAATGCCCAATATTCAAAATATGTAATGCTTACCACTTCTGTATTGTGCAGGTACTCAGCAACTCAGTCGAGGTGCTGTACTGTTCATGTACTTTGACTGTACTATTGCAGTCGTGTACTACCAGTTCCACAGTACTGTCCTGGCGCAGTCTTCGAATCAGGTACAGTATACGCATGTGCTGCTGTTTCAGGTACAGACGATGACAGGCGCACTCATTCGAAACAGGTACAAATGAAGGTACTGTAGGCAGCGCTTGACTGTTGCAGTACCCGACTGAAGGTGACCAGGTTACAGAAGGCGGCACACAGCTGTATGGCTGCGCTTGACTGTACGGGCTGGTACACGTACGCTGAAGGCGATGCAGGTAGCAGTACCCGACTGAAGGCGACCAGGTACCGAGGTTGTAGGCGGCGCTTGACTGTACGTATGGGCAGCTAATGCGCACGTTGAGCTGATGGCGGCGCACAATGGTGTGTACGTATGCTGTACGGGCAGCAGCAATGCAGAGCTTCAATGCTCTGATACCAATTGAAGGCACTCAAGGGTTAGGGTTAGGGTTTACACAGGTTCAAGCAAGCAAGCGTGGAAACCAAGATGAGAGAACACGACTTCCAATATGTTTCAATGAATAATAAAAATCAAGTACAATAGCCACATGATAGTGACCCTAAAAGATAAGTGTTCACATGTCCGGCCATAAATGTGCCGGGTGGACCAAAACACTTATAAACTGCACATAAGTGAAACTAACCTAAACTGGGGGAAAAAACCTCCACTAACTGAAGTAAAAAGTGCCCCAGTAATCTACTGATGATCACTAGCACTCCTCTGGGTGCATACACAGCATAAAACCCAACAAGGACATCATCAACTGGCTGACCTGCTGTCGGCGGCCAGTTCCATGGACACCAATAAATCTATGTGCTGCTGACTTCATCGGAAGAATGTTGAACTGCTGGCCAACAGGGTCCTGGTCCACACCTAGGCCTCTTCATGCGTGTGACAGCTACTGCTCAAATTCCGATGTTTTATCTGCTGCAAATCATGGATTAGTTTTAGATCAGCCATGTCCATGTCCATGCACGTGACAAAGACACATGCAACATTGTCCAAGAAGAAGAAGATTATGATTGGGCCTTCTGACGTGTTCTGTGTGTGAGTCAAGGGTCCTCTGCCCAAGTAGTCCCCTAAAATATGATAAATAATCCTTCTTTGTATGTTGTAATCCTTGTTTCTATTTATCCCACTTATCCCTACTTAGAGCGAGGGGGGCTTTCTCTTTGAGTAGATTGATGTAGGCGCAACCATTTGTGGTCAAGCTCTTCTATTAGGCTTGACAGGAGGGTTTGAGATGCTGGCACATTGTGTTCTTTTGTATCATGTGTTGCATTTTGTAACTGTATATACCCCACTTGATGCTTATTCCTGATTATTTGACTTTCTTCTTGCTTGTTGCAGGTCTTGGAAAGGGAAGCTTTTATAAACAGATTTCTCTCGGTAACAGCAGAGCTGGAACAGGCACTAGATGTGGCCCCCTTTAGTCTGCTGGACATATCTGATGAAGTGCGAGAGCAGGTGTAGTGCTTTTTGAAGGGTATTGCTTTGTGCAGCTAATGCTATGAATTTCTGTATCACATTGTTTTTGAGGGCTAGATGATAGCACAATTTTCTCAGGTCTGTCACCTGTTTTGCATGCTGCCTAGCATGTCTAAAAATATGGCACTCTAATGTGGCCTTGATTTTGCATGCATGTGTGCGTGCCTGTGCTTGCGTTCGTGCTTTTGGTGTTCTATGCTTCCCATGCAGGTTGAGCTTGTACATGCTCAATTAAAGAGAGCGAAAGGAAGAGCTGATGCACAGGATTTAGATCTTTACAGTGATCTCGCTGTTGTGCTGTCAGAAGGGAATGATAAAGCAGTTAGCAAAACTGCTTTGGAAAGGTTGGCTGAGAAGCTGCAACTTAAAACTTTGTCAGAAATAAAGCAAGAGTGCCGAGCTTTGAACTCTATTCATGCTGGAAATTATGGGGATAATAATGAGAAATATGAGCAATTCTCTCTATTAATGGCACATCTCAAAGACCTTGCATTGAAAGACAATGCATTATTGGATGTAGTTGATAATGAAAAGACTGTGCAACTTGAAAAGCTGGGATGTCCTATCATACCAGATGATTTCCGTTGTCCCATCTCATTAGAGCTCATGAAGGATCCAGTTATTGTGGCAACTGGCCAGGTCTGTCTTTCTTCTATATGTAACCCGTAGCTTTGCCTCTACTTTTCCTATTGTATATAATGAGTTGTCTTTCTTTTGAAGACGTATGAGCGAGCCTGTATCCAGAAATGGCTTGATGCTGGAAACAAAACTTGTCCAAAGACACAGCAAGTCCTACCGCAGTTGGTATTGACACCCAATTATGTGCTAAAAAGCTTGATTGGACAGTGGTGTGAGACTCATGGGATTGAGCTGCCCAAAAAGGTTTGGCTCAGAGTCGATCAGTTTTAGTTGATGCAAGAATTTTTGAAAGTAAACTATCAAGTAAACTCTGGTATTTTGCATTTGTAGATTGGTCCAGGGGATCGAAAGACAGTTGAGATATTGCTGCAAAAATTGTCACATGGTCAACTGAATGTGCAGAGAGAAGCAGCTGGAGAGTTACGGGCATTAGCTAAACGGAATGCTGAGAACCGGGTCTGTATTGCAGAGGCAGGTGCCATCCCTCTTTTGGTTGGGCTGCTGTCATCCCTAGATCAAGGCACACAAGAGCACGCTGTAACCGCACTCCTGAATTTGTCTATACACGAGGGAAACAAGGGTCCAATTGTTGCAGCAGGTGCAATTGATCCTATCGTAGAGGTTCTCAAGCATGGAAACATGGAAGCTAGAGAAAATGCAGCTGCCACGCTCTTCAGTCTGTCTGTTGTGGATGAGAACAAGGTGACAATAGGAGCTTCTGGGGCAATCCCTGCACTTGCCAGTCTGCTACGTGATGGTACCTTGCGAGGAAAGAAAGATGCTGCCACTGCCCTCTTTAATTTGTCAATCTACCAAGGCAACAAAGCAAGAGCAGTGAGGGCACTGGTTGTGCCTCCTTTGATGCAGCTTCTTATTGATCCAGCATCAGAAATGGTAGATGAAGCTCTTGCAATCCTTGCCATCCTAGCCACACACCAAGAAGGCAGAGTTGCTATCACCCAGGCATCTGCCGTTCCTGTCTTGGTAGAGCTCATCAAAACAGGTTCACCTCGAAACAAGGAGAATGCTGCTGCTGTTTTATTATCCCTTTGCTTAAATGACCCTGTACAGACAGCTTTGGTATGGCAAATTGGGGCTCACGATCCATTAAGTGAGCTTGCAAAGAATGGCACGGTGAGAGCACGCCGCAAAGCCTCGTCACTTTTGGACCATATGAACAAGCAGGATAAAGATGCTTCAGAGATTTCTTGATTGTGGTGCCTTGCATTTGAAGTGTGGCCTTGTGGGATTTGGATTGGGAAAGTCTAGTTTAGGTGCTGATTTGAGTCATTTGTCCAGTAATCATCTAGGCATATTTAAAGCAGTTTGAAGGTGGTCAAAGACTGCCTTAATGGCTTTATTCAATGCTTCACTGTATTTTTCTTAGTGTTTTATTTAATGGTAATGCAAGTTTGTCATTTTATGATGTTTATTGCTGCATGCTGTTCTGTATCTGTGCAAGAGCTAGCAAATTTTTTTTGATCCTTCGTAGAAATATGTACAACTGCATGAAAGCAGATTTCAGCTCTCTATAGAGGAAAGGTGCACAAGGAGGAGTCCTCTGAGAGAAGCTAGCCATGGAGGGAGTGAGATAACAATGGGGGAACGAGGAAAAAGCCACACGGAGGGACCTTTGATTGCATATGATACCTCTGTCTGGCAAATCAGAAAAGTTCTCAGACTGCTCCAAATGCAGAGAAAAGCTGCTTGACGCACCTGCATGATCTGAGTGACCCTAGAGGCACTCCCAATGATCACAGAGGGTGTGAATAAGATCTTTCCATTAGAATTGGATCATCTTGACCAAGTGGTGACATTTGTGTATGGCCTTGATGCACAGCTTGCGCTACATGTGCCAGGCCGCCTTGCTGACGAGCTCCTTTATCTTTGATTGGTGCAGTTTAAAGGGTTCCATGGTTCTGTTATGGCTGTTATTTGGTGATGTGCTGATCGTATGACTGCCCATTTTGAAGAGGTGGAGGATCCATCACCAGCCACTGGGGCCTTTAGGCAAATTCCAATGGCAATGTCGTGTTTGTAGGGGGTTCCTCCATTGGCAGCATAGTGCATCCTGCAATAGTGAGCCAGCTCCTGCAAGACTCCTATAAGCAGGAAAGGTAGATCTTGCGTGATGATTGTCAGCAATTTTGAGTGGGGAGGGAGCATGCTAAAGCTAACAGCATGCAAAAGTCCTTCCTGGTAGGGCAGAAACTTCCTGCTTGATCTCAGTCGGTTTCTCTTATCCAAACCCGTCTACCAGGTCAATAGCTCTCGTGCACAACAACCAGCCCTCTTCTCAGGAAACCCCCAAACCCCCCTCCCACCCCTGTAAGGGCAAGTGTGGCAATCCCCTCACTATCAGCCTCACTTACCTCTGTTGTGTGTCCCTCGGCTCCTAGCTTCACTTCTCCCAGCCCCTTGCAGCAACCCAACGAGCGTCCTTAGTTGGGCTGACATGTTGGCCCTAGCAACACCTACTCTCTCCTCCTCTAGATTGGCCTTGCCAGGGGGTGTCTTCATAGTCAACTCTTCTGCCCTCCCTTCCCCTCCAAAGGCTGCTCCATCGACAGTGACCGCCCTGTCTGGCTCGGTGGAATGAAAAAGGATGTGTTGAATCATGTCCGTCAATGCCTTATTTGTCAAAAGATTAAAGTTGAAAGAGTGAAGTTACCTCGAAAACTACATCCGTTGGATATTCCAACAATGAAATGGAAGTGCATTAGTATGCAAAAGTTCTTCCTGGTGGCCAAAATAGTTCATTACCCCCCAGCGGGGCCAATCTAGAGGAGGAGAGAGTAGGTGTTGCTAGGGCCAAAATGTCAACCCAACTAAGGATGCTCATTGGGTTGCTGCAAGGGGCTGGGAGAAGTGAAGCTAGGAGCCGAGGGACACACAACAGAGGTGATTCAGGCTGATAGTGAGGGGATTGCCACACTCGCCCTTATAGGAGTGGGAGGGGGGTTTGGGGGTTTCCTGAGAAGAGGGCTGGTTGTTGTGCATGAGAGCTATTGACCTGGTAGACGGGTTTGGATAAGAGAAACCAACTGAGATCAAGCAGGAAGCTTCTGCCCTCCCTTCCCCTCCAAAGGCTGCTCCATCGACACTGACCGCCCTCGCCTGTCTTTTTGCAGACCTCCTGTGCCTGTCCAGCTCGGTGGTTCCCTGTAACTTTGTTGGCAGCAGACTTGCCCAATGCCAGATCCATGACTGTAGCTGAAATTCGTTTTCTATGTATCCATCAATCTTGGCCTCCCACAAACGGGAATTAACTCGCCTATTTATGGACTCCCTAAAACTAGAGGACAAGCATAAATACACATAACATGCCTAATTGCTTGGAACTGTCCTCTAACTCCTTGCGTAAAATACCTAGCATTAACTTGGGCTGTTTACTATCCCAAAGGGTTCCTAATCACAACCTAAAACTTGAGATTAAGCATGTCCACATGTGTATGTGACACTGCCCTAGTTGGCGAGCAAGGTCGTAGATATCCAATTCATGGCAATGGGTATATACTGATCAAGTCTAATCTCAAGGCCAAGAAAACAAAGTCCAAAACAACCACTAAGCCTCATTACTATGCACATGCCAGGGTTGTAGGGTTTTTAAATTTTCTAATATGGGGAAGTTGGGTTCCAAGTAATCAAGATTTGATCTTTTCTTTGCATCATTGTAAAAGACCTAGACACTAACTTTGAGTCAAAGGTATAAATGGTATCTACATTGCTTTCCATTGAAAAATTTGTAGGCCATGCATGCCTTTCATGCTTGGCAAGTAAAAATGAAGTTCTGAAGGACAAGTTCATAAGTCTCAAACTAGAGATGGAGAACTTGTATAGCAAACAAAAGCCTTAGCCATGATTTCCCTAGGACTTGATGATAGCTATATTCATCATGTTGGGGATTGTGATTCGTCTCAAGTTGCTGGGGAAAACTTCTGTTTGTAATTGGGTGGATGCATGGATGAATACTTTTATATTGCTGGTTACAATGAACAAAGCAAGATAGCCTTGGTCCGTCTTAAGATTGTTGGTCTAGCTTGTTCATGTTTCAAAAATCATAAATCAAGATCAGTTAAAATGGGACGACTTAGGAGGTATTGCCCACTAGGATACTAAGAAGATAAGATGAATGAATTTTTGGAAATATCCCAAGATGTAATCTGTCGATGCATATCATCAAGCTTATGGAAATCTATTGCAATTCATCCCATCTATGGATGATACCACGTTGCTTACTAGGTTTGTTAGAAAGCTCGATTCACCTGTAGATAAGGTGGTCAAGAATGTGAAACTAGGCTTAACAACCGAAGCAGTGCGTATGGTAGAAGACTTCAATAAAGTTTTTCCGAAAGAAAAGCCTCAAGCTAGAAGAATGTCCTCGATTGTTTCAAAAAGATTATCAAGCCCAGGTGAGAACCAAAATTTGCCTGTCAAAGAGAAAGAGAATCCAAAATTTGAGCTAAGATTCTCAAAATGTGGGACCAAGAAGAGGAAGTTCCCAAGTACCCGTGTAGCTTAGAGGGGAACGAAGATGTTATAGAATTCATGCAACCATTGAGCATCAATGCAAAAATAACCAATTTCTATTATTCGTGTATCAGCAAACTAACAAGGTAAGCAATTTGAGCTTTTTAATTTATTTTGGAAGCACTCGTTCTTTCATTTCGCCTGCATGCTTGGTGAAAGTTAGAGAGAGACTAGAAGTAGGGTAAACCAATGCAAGTCGAATTGGCCACCTAGTGGGAGTCTTTTGCTCATACGCTATGAAATGAACAATCTTGAATATACTCTAGATGAAAACTCCACTGAATGCAAATTCAAAGTTTTACCTTTAGAAATTTATGATGGAATTCTCGGAATGGATTAGCTTACTCAGAATCAAGCGGTATTGGAGTCACCAGATCGCCAAAGTTACAATTGGTAAAGACATCTACAATGATGAAGGGGCTTAGGAAGAAAGAAGCAACCTACCGGGAAAGACTCAGGTTTATTTCAACTTGAATGGTCGATTGAATATGTAGATGTATTCCTTGAGGAATTGATTGAAATGCCCCCAACCCGCGTGAAGTGGATCATGAGATAGACCTTGTACTCGGAGCTTGAACCAATTATAAAATGGCGGTACCTGAAGCAATTGAACTTAAGGAGTAACTAAAACAACTTTTAAAATAGAAATTCATCAAGCCTAGTGTGGGGTGCGTGCCAATTCTTTTCCAGTGGAATAATGATGGAACTTTAAGATTGTGTATTGACTATAGAGAATTGAATTAGTTAACTGTCAAGAATAAGTACCCGATACCTAGGATTGACAAACTTTCGGATCGATTACATGATGCATAGATGTTCGCCAAAATTGATATATTATTAGATCTAGATCAAGAAACAAGACATACCAAAGACAACATTCAACACCAAATATGGGCACTATGAGTTTACAGTTATGCCCTTCGGATTGACCAATGCTCCTGCAACTTTCAACCAACTAATGCAAGAATTTTTTAAAGAACATCTTGATGATTTTGGTACAGTATTCTTTGCTGATATCTTAGTTTATTCTAAGAATGCAACTGATCATGAAAAGCACACCCGAAAAGTTTTGGATATCTTAAGAAAGCACAAATTCTTTGCTACGAAAAGTAAACGGGTGTAAGCATGTTAACGTTTACTAAATAGCATGTCCATGGACATTGCTTGCTAGCATATGCTATTTGCCTTTCTATTTATTTAACAAGGTGCCTTTTGAAAAAGAGTTTTTTTTTTATGAGACATTTTTTAATACAATTTAAAAAAGAACCCTCAACAGTTACTCCCATGTCTTCCCTCCCACTCTCCCTCTTTGTAACAAACACCTGCCAAGAAAGTCCTCTCTCTCTCTTGCTTGCGCTCTCCCTCCCCAAACGTGGACATTACAGGCAAGATTACAAGGCTGATTGTTGAGGACAACAGAGGTGCATTCTCAGTAGTGATGGAAGGGCTGATTTGTTGATACTCACAAATGTTTTGGTGGACACACAAACTCAGAATGCCCCGTCTCATTCTTCCTCTCACTCACTCTCTCTCTCTCTCTCTCCCAAACATGGACATTAGAGGCAAGATTACAGGGTTGATTGTTGAGGACAACAGAGGTGCATTTCCAATAGTGATGGAATAAGGTAAATTTTTGTATTATGATTGTAATGTTCATGGAAGAAGATGGTACACGCTACATTTTTATATTGTTACCAAGTCACCTGACTGGATTGTAAAGCTCACTTTCACGAATTGTAGGATTTTAAAGACATGAAGATTCAATCAATCATACCCTTTGGGAGAAACAACTTGAATCACGTGCCATCATCTCAGGGAGTACGAGGCCAAAAAGAAGAGAGAACAACGGGAACGAAGCAAGTGCAAGAGCGAGACTAACTTGATGGAGATTGATGAATCAATAAAGCAGCGAATCATCCTTGTACAAGGCAAGGTCTCGTGTCCAAGCCACTTTAGATGATGGTAATGGTTTATTCTCATTGGCGTCATGTTGGAAGCATCAATGTGGCAGTACCATAACTGAAGAATTGAAAGAACTAGTTTACTCATTTTGGGAATCTGAGTCACGTGTTTCTCCCAATAAGAAGGATGTTTGTAGAAAAAGATAAGGAAAGAAAAGTTACATCAAACACCCACCAGTCCATCTACTCGATGAGCCGCAGGTATATTATGTTTAATTATTCTAGTTTCAATTGTTAACCAACTTACTAATTCATTTTATGGACACATTCTTTGCCTAATTAGTATCTTTATCATCTGTTGATTAGCCTAAATGATACTAACTAAATGGCATAAAAAGTTCATATATGCTAGGTAGCATATTTCTCATGCTAGTTAGCATATCTATCGTGTTAAGTAGTATATCTATCATGCAAAGTAATATATCTATCATGCTAAAAATAGTATATCTTTCATGTTAAGTAGCATATATTTCAATTTAGTTAGCATTTCTTTCATGCTATAAGCAGCATATTATACATGCTAGTTAGCATATTTATTACCATAAGTAACATATTTTTCATTCTAAGTAGCATGAAAAACATGATGTTAGCATATATTGCATCCTAAGTAGCATATCTTTCATGCTAATTAGCATATGTTGCATGCTAGTTAGCATATATTTCCTGCTAAGTAGCACATCTATTTGATCTTGCTAGTTTCAAGTCATGTTAAGTAATGTATCTTTTATGATAAGTAGCATATCATACATGCTAGTTAGCATATTTTTCACTCTGAGTAACATATCTTTCATACTAATTAGCATATCTTGCATGTTAGTTAGCATATCTTTCCTACTTCAGGTCATGCTAAGTAGCATATCTATCGTGCTGTTAGCATATCTTTCAACCCAAGTAGCACATCTTTCATGCTAAGTAATGTATCTTTTTGGTTTTTTTATCTGTAGGTTGAGTTGTTTTGTAGATTCAAAGCTTGTCATCCATAATGCAAAATTTAATTGCGTTCATTTGAGTATTTGAAGTCTTTCTTTGTTAGTCGAGTGAAGGATAGATATACATGTTGCTATGAATATCACGTGCAGATGTCTTTCTTGAAAGATTCACTCAATCACATGCGCTCTGAGAAGTTTGGTCTCCATGGGTGTGGATGTTCATGCAGTTGTGAGATTTGTGCTTCACAGTTCAAGGCATGCAACAAAACATGCTCATCTATAGGACATACCTTCAATGGTGTCACACAGTTGTGGGAGTCAATAGTCTGCCCGAAGCAAGAAGATGAGTCCTTCCATAACAGAAAGTGCTTGATGGGGCAATGCAAAAACTATGGTGTGAAGAATTTTGTAGCAAGGTATGCAGGTTTGACTGGGATACAAATGAGTCATTTCGTCTTAGCATCAGGACGACATGGCAAGGGAGAACATGACGGAGCAGGAGCTGCGGTAAAGAGAATGTTGACACATGAACAATTAAAGCGAGACGGTGCTACCTTAAAGTGTATTGCCTGATGTGGTCACTTACTATAGGGCCAACCTATCAGAGGGTGCTGAAGCTTGCTATTCTTCAAAACAGAGAAACTGTGCCCGTGTTTTTTGGGAGGTCAAAGTAGGAGATGTAAATAGGGAGGTAAAATGGAATTGTGAACCTATCCCAAAGTCACGCTCTCTGTGCATGCCATTCGTGCTCATAACCCACGGGATTCTATAGGACTTGCCATCAGACATTTGGCTTGCTTTTGTGATGCATGTATGCATGGTCGTTGGAATAGATGTGTCAACAAAGCACATGTTCCTTCCTGGGATTATCATATTTTGCAACCCTTGCCTGATTCCGAACCCCTTCCTGATGACGAAGATGCATATGATGAAGTGTCATATGAGGGACATCATGATGTGTTGAGCAATGCACTACAAATTGGTGACACTTTTGCAGTACAACTAGATGCTGCCAACCAATATAGAGACAGTTGACTTTTACCTCATCAAATGTATTGCAGAGAAGAATGAGACTGAAGACAATTATGTGCATGAATGGCATAATAAAATTGCTAAAGGAACATATGTCATCAAGGGTTTGTATTACAAGCAGAGAGATGCATATTCCTTTAATCTTCTTTCTAATATGTCCCCAGTTCACATACTATCACATCTTGTGCATTGTATTAAGATACCCATGGAGCATTTCCAAGAAAAAGAAATTTGTACTGTATCACTCCAAAAACCTATGAGGCAATCTATAATAGCATGCCATTTGATATGTGACTCATTTTTAATACATGGCATTTTATAAACCGCCTCATTTAAACAAACTACGATTTTTCATAACTATGTGTTAATAAATGCACAATTCAATAGATTGCACATTCTTTGTTTTCCTAGAAAAAAGACTGGTGCTATTAACTAGCATATAGGTGACTGTGAACTAGCATACAAGTGATTGTTAACTACCATACAGGTGACAATTAACTAGCATACTGGTAACTGTTAACTAGCATACACGTGACTAATAACTACCTAGCTAGAGAACTAACTAGCATACATGTATACTATTAACTAACTAGCCTCTTTGTTTTCCCAGAGAACAGAAGACTGGTATACTGTTAACTAACATAGGTGACTTTTGTTGATAGCATGCTAGTGAAAAGGTGACTGTTAACAAACATATTGGTAACTATTATCTAGCATATTGGGGATTATTAACTAGCATACTGGTAACTATTATCTAGCATATATGTGACTGTTAACTGACTAGAGAGAACAAAATAGGTGCCTCTTTGTTTTGACAGAGAATAGAAGGCTGGTATACTGTTAACTAACATAGGTACTGTTGACAACATGCTAGTGGAAAGGTGACTATTAACACACATATTAGTAACTGTTAACTAGCATACATGTGACTGCTAACTAGCATACTGGTAACTGTTAGCTAGCATACATGCGACTGTTAACTAACTAACTAAAGAGAACATAATAGGTGCCTCTTTGTTTTCCCAGTGAAAAGAAGACTGGTATACTGTTAACTACCATACTAGGGATTGTTAGCTAGCATACTGCTAACTGTTAACTAGCTTACCAGGGATTGTTAACAAGTAGTAGTAACTGTTAGCTAGCATACATGTGACTGTTAATTAGCATACCAGGGACTATTAAACTAGCACTGGTAAAACTGTTAACTAGCATACAAGTGACTATTAACTAAACATATTGACTAACTAGAGAGAATAGGTGACTGTTGTAACTAATCAACAGCTGGCTCATTTGAACAAACAACACTCTTTCATAAACTATACATGTTAGTTTATACACACTTTAATTGACTGCACATTCTTTGAATGTATATTCATTGTAATGTTTACATATTGGGTCAAAAATTTACAAAAATTTACAAAAGCCCCTTGAAAAGGCCACAAGAGGTGAAAAGAAGTATTGATTACATATTGGACCACAAATTTACAAAATCCCTCTAAAGCTACTTTTTGGTTACCATGTAAAACACTTCCAGGCTCTCTTTATCAAAGGGTGTACATATAAGATTGGCGATTGCATGCTCTGGACAGTTCTCTGCAAGCAACCGATGCCAAATCCAATTAACAATCTTGTCATTAACCCTACGAGATCTGACATTTCCACGTCTACAAGATTTGGAATGATTAAACAATAGTGACGTGGGTTTTTGAAACACTTGTAAGTTGAATCATCAACTATCAAAGTGTTCGAATCGTTAAACTACTTGTAGCGGCTCTAAAAATCAGACATGCACTTATAAAAAATCGACTTTTCTATTCCAAGAACTTTTTGCGGTCTTCATGTCTTTGACAATGCTACTGGGACAAAATCTGGCATGCTAATTTGGTTGGAGACTCTAGAAATGCTACCCTTAGCAGCCTGCTTACATTCTTTGACCTCACACAACTCCATATAAACACAGTGAAGTTCTCCATGCACCATAGCAAAAATGCAGAGGCTCCCTCATGGACAAATACTCGCTCTCCAGGGGCATATGTCACCTCTTTCATCTGTGTTGTATACCTTGGAATGTATTCACCTTCCCTAAAATGGCACAGCAGTACACCATTAAGATCTAGTATCAATGCTCTGTGATCATTCTCCTCTGAAGCTGGTTTCTGGTTCAAATCTGGCTCTTCACATGTTACCCCACAGGTAGCACTCGATAAATCACTATTTCTTCCACTTGCCTTACTACCTGTTTTCTTTTCTTTTGTTTTCGTTACTTTACTGGCTGTGACCAGGGGACAACAATGGCTTTAACTGTTCATCATCAACTATGATCGGTATGTTTAGATGTGTAAACACCTCACTAAACTGATTGTAGGCTTGAAAACTTGCATCCAAACACAAAACTTGAGGCACCCAAAGAACATGTATTAAACCCCCTACTAACCAGTCAACTGCAATACATAAACATGGGGGCACCCACATCACTAGAACAAAGTATCCTGCAAACAAAGTTGTAGTACTTAGGCACTCATACACAAAATTGGAACTCATGGATAAAAGGCACCCAAAGAACATGCATTAAACCCCCTACTGACCAATCAACTGGAATACATAAACATGGGGGCACCCATATCACTAGAACAAAGTATCCTGCAAACAAAGTTGTACTACTTAGGCACTCATACACAAAATTGAAACTCATGGATTAAAAAATGACATTTTATATTATATCGTTGGTTTACAAAACATAGTTCCAATATAATTGAGAACTACAAAATACACCACCTCTATGAGGTGTGCAGCTACTAGGATGGACAAAAGAAAGACCTAGCCTTGTGACCTCACAGTTTCTTGCATGCACGAGTTTTGCCAACTTTTACACTAGGTGATTTCGGTTTCTAGGATTTTGTTGTACGTGCTGTGACCTTCCATTTCTTTGCAGGAGATGCTCGGCTCACCATGTGCTCATGATCCTTTTTCCTTGCAATTTGACCTACAAGGTGGCATTCTTCAAATTGGCCAAATGTGCAGAAGCGCCGTTGTCTTCACCACCCTTATCCTGCATGTGCATATGACCGCTATTACGTCGCTCTCCATTTTTCCACGTGAAAACATATTTTGGGAATTTGTTTGTCTTGATGAGCTGCATGTCAACGAAGCTACAAAAATAGACAAACCAACTAGAAAACATAAGTACAAACTGGAAAGCATTTGCTATCTAACATATGAGTCTAGGGAGTAGTTGACTGCACTAGCGTATGGGTGCTATCTAAATATGAGTGCTAACTAACAGACCTAGTCAAATACTAGTGAACATGTGATTGTTAACAAAACATACTTGAGTGCTAACTAACATAGCTGACTGTTGACTAGCATGCTAATGAACAGGTGACTGTTAACTAAACATATTTAAGTGCTAGCTAACATGGGTGGTTGTTGGTTAGCATGCTAGTGAACAGGTGATTTGGAAATTGTTAACAAGCATACTAGGGAGTGGTAACTAGCATACTGGGCATTGTTAACTATCATGCTTGTTTTGAAAGGTGATTGTTAACAAGCATAGTGGGCATTGTTAAAACTAGCATACTGATAATGTGTTAACTAGCATAGTGGGGACTATAAAATAGCATAGTGGGGACTATAAACTAGCATATTGGGCATTGTTAACTATTATGGTTGTTAATAGGTGACTATTAACAAGCATACTAGGCATTGTTAACTATCATGCTTGTTAATAAGCATACTTTGCACTATTAACTATCATGCTTGTTAATAACAGTAGGTGACTGTTAATAAGCATACTTGGCACTATTAACTAGCATACTGGTAAGGGTTAACTAGCATACTGGGGACTATAAATTAGCATATAGGTGACTGTTGACTAGCATACTATTGAATAGGTGACTGCTAACTAGAAAATGTTGAGTGCTGATTAATATAGGTGACTGTTGACTAGCATGTTAGCGTGATTGTTAACTAGTATATTGGATTCTATCAACTACCATACATGTGAGTGTTAACTAGTATATTGGTGACAAATTATATACATGTAAAAATGAAACAAAGGTCTTTACCTGCTCTCCAAACCACACTCAAATGAGCACTATGTGGAATCACCATAGTACAATAGGGAAATATACATTGATCCCTAAGCGTGCATAATGATGCAAAGCACATTGAGTGATATGTGTGCTTGCATGGAAGTACCACCAACATGAGGGTTTCGTTGACGTTAAAACCCTGCCCACACCCAGCACACTTTCCTCCTACAGTAAGGTTGTCTATGGTGTGGGAGACCAGAGAAGGTGGAGATGGGAAGAGGCACACTTGCTGGGCCGCTTGATTACATCAACCTGTAGCTCCATATCAACCTGCAGTCAATCAATATCCATATAGAAAACAAACATAAGGTAGTCAATCAAAATGTACACACATACAATCAATATAAAAACAGAAAAACTAATAAATACACCTCAATCATAGATAGGTCCACAAAATCTGTTGATCCTTCTCCAAGAACCTGCAACATCGACTCCTGTGTTGCTAGCTGCTCACTAAGTGTGGTTCTTGTGATGGAGTCTTCATTAGGCCAAGGAAGCCAACTTGGATTGTGTTGTTTCCTTTGTTCTTTTAAGAGCTTGAGGGCTTTGGCAAATTTCTCCTCACTCAATTTCTGAACTTTTGCAGCCTCCAATTTCTTCTCACAAATTGCATATGCATCCTTGGCCTCTCTCATTCTTATTTCTATATCTTCAATTAATGCTTTCATCTTCAAGGCCTCATACATATAATCTACATGCGGGAAACTTAAGCTCCTGCTTACTGCTCTTGAGTTAGGAGTTTCTTCAATTTGGAGTTGTGCCCCTTTGTTGTCCTCCACGACAGTGTCCACGCCACCATTGTTTACCTTCCAACAACGGAGGAAATGGATGTCAAAGTAGCTGCATTTCTGAAGATCATTGTTGTGATCTTCAACAACAACAGCCTAAGCAAAAGACATTGCCTTTCCTGCTCTGACAACACTTGGACTGAACTGCAACACATATGCTCTAGCAAACGAGACGTTAAACTCCATGTTTGTAGGATGCTTCTGGTATACCGTGTTGTAAAATATCAAAACGTCCTGGAACTGCTCTCCTCGAATACTATTGCACTTAATCCGATATGCACCTATCTCCCTTGTGTGCTTGAATACTGACAACCAATCAGATTCGGAGGCATCTGAATCCCTTAAGAGCCTTGGGTCCTTGCCTTCTATGTTGAGGCTGTACTGTGTGTGGAAATCCTCTTGAATTAAGCAAAAAGCGGTTTGAAGTGGATAATATACCTTAGGGGCCTTCCATCTTGCTCTAGAAATGACATGCAAGAAACATCAATATCAGAATTATATAAATGAGAAGAACGAAAGAGAACACATCATTAAGAATAGTGGTAGAAAACTTGACGTGACATTTCACACATGGTAAATATACTATTAAGATTTATCACACATTTTAGGCTATTATAATATCACCCCACACAACTATTATATTCTATGCTAGTTAAAGAAGCTTTTGAAATGTGCTAACAAGCATAAATAACATACTACATTAACTTGCTTACACCCAAATGTAGTATTTCATCCAATGGTAACAAGATACTCCCCAATCTTGTTTGGGGTGCCTGCTTCAAGCCATACAAGGCTTTGCGTAACCTGCACACAAAATCCGGGTGTGCATCACTCTCATAACCTGGTGGCTGCATTAGGTAAACTTCTTCTTACAAATCACCATGCAAGAAGAGATTCTTTACATCTATCTAATGTAAAGACCAACCGTTTGCTATAGCCATAGCAATGACAGCTCTCACGGTTGCCATTCTTGCAACCGAGCTGAATGTCTCTTCATAGTCAATGCCATAAGTCTACGCATAGGCTTTCGCCACCTTATACCTTCTCACTGAACCATCAATGTTATGATTGACTTTATACACGCACTTACATCCAATTGCCTTCTTTTCCTTAGGCAAAGGCACTAACTCCCATGTTGCATTCTTTTCCTTAGGCAAAGGCACTAACTCATCCAATGTTGCCATCTCCTCATTCATGGCATTTTCCCATTTCTTATTTCCAAGTGCCTGCTCAAAACAAGTGGGCTCCAATTCCTATATTGCTTTAACCTTGTAAGCATAATGATCGGAAATATATCCATCATATCTCAACCTTTTAACAGGGTACCTAACCCTCGTAGACCTGCATACACCTGGATCACTGCAAATTGTCCTCAAAATAGCCCTCATTCTTCTTACACTAGGAGTAACCACAGATGCGATGCCAAGCTCCTCATCAAGGCTCTATTCAGAGCCGCTATAGAGTCACCATCCACATATGAGTGACCTGCTGACAGATTAGGCACAAAAGGTTGATCTACCTTTTCCTTCCCTTTGTGTGATACATGTTGCATACCAGTTTTGTGTGATACATCTGCATCTTCTGTTGTCTTCACTACTGGTGCATACCAGCTACTCATCTCGTCAAAGAAAACATCTCTGCTTACTCGCATCTCACGAGTGGTAGGGTTATAACATCTACAACCTTTCTGCTCCATAACATAACCAATAAAGATACATTTCTCTACCTTTGGATCCAACTTTGTTCTCACTTCATCAGGAACATGCATATATGCAATACACCCAAACACTTTTAAGTGAGACACATCCGGTCTTATGCCTATAGACTTCTGTTCAAGCATCATACCATGAACAGCTACAGTGGGTGTCCTGTTCATAATGTGCATAGCAGTTGCTATTGCTTCTACCCAAAAATAATGTGGCATATTCTTTTCAGCCATCAAGGCATGCGCCACTTGTGCAACGTTTCTATTTTTTCTTTCTGCAACAACATTTTGTTGTGCAGAGTGTACTTGCATGTACATTGTCTCTTGATTCCCTCCTTTAGGAAATCACTAAACTCATTGGAGAAATATTCTCCCCCACTATTTGATCTCATGCATTTTATTTGCATGCATTTTTCCTTCTCGACCAAGGCTTTAAATATTTGAAAGTGAGAAAAAACCTCACTTTTCTCCTTTATGAAGTAAACCCACACTTGCCTAGTGTGGTCTCATCAATGAATGTAACATAATACCTGCAACTTGCAAGTGTTTCAGTCTTGGTCAGTCCCATACATTTGAATGTATGACATCTAATGGCCTTGCACTAACATGCTTTTCATGTGGGAAAGCATTTTGGCCTGCTTACCAAGCTGGCATACTTCACATACTTTATGCATACCATTAACCTAAAACTTTGGCAAACCTGCAACAATATTTTGGGCCTGCATAGACTTCAGTTCGTTGTATATTCACATGACCAATGCGCTTGTGCCATATGTCAATATCTATAAACGACACATGTTCCATGCGCAAACATGGCTACCTTTCAGGCATGTTCACATCCAAAGTAAACATTCTACCATTTCTGGTACCCTTTGCAATCAAGCGACACTAATTTTTGAAGTCTTCCACAAAACATCCTTGAGGATTAAACCTCACTTGTAGACCCCGCTCAACTATCTATCCAACAAAAACCAGGTTCTTTGTAATATTTGGAACATGAAGTCAACAAGTACTTCATTTTTCCATCCTGCATAGACAATGGCACTTTACCAATATGCGCAATGGGATGCGTAGTATCATCACCTGTTTCTACATAACTTAGTTTTTCCATTTTTTGCATGTCTCTAAACCACTCAGCATGACTGGTTATATGGTTAGAGGCACCAAAATCCACATATCATGTATCTTGAGATCTTAACACATCTCCTGTGATGGAAATGAGCATGTGCTACATCACAAACAGTTGCTCACTTCTTTCATCACCTCCCTATTTACTAGATATGGAGGTCTTGAATGGCTTGTACTCTTTTCCAAGCTCATTCAAACAGACACTTATAAAGTCATCATCTTCCATTGTCGATACATTGATAGACCGAAGAGATTCAACAATGCCCGTGATCTTTAAAAGCATACTCATTGATAGACATGCTTTTCGTTTTTTCCATAGCATGCACCTCTCGCCTTTAGTTGCAATTTTCTTGCAATTTTCACATCTACACCAGGTTCTGCCATGCAACTGCTGGAGTGTTGGCATCCTATATGTGTCTTATCATCGTGTCTGTGACACTAATTGAAAGCCAATACATGAATTTCCTTGCACCTTGGTTCCAATCCTTGAATACCTTTATGTCTACTAGAGTGGCATTCTCTTCAGACAACTCAGGAGGCTCCTCATTGTCTCCCTCGACAAAGTCTCAAAATCCTTTACTCATAAGGAAATTAGTCATTCTGAACTTCCAGGCATGGAAGTTGTTCTTGTCCAACTCCTCACTGCTTGACAATTAGATTGATTCCATCACCAGACATGTTTTCAATTAAAAAATTGCAATAGACAATTTCTGTATGCAACATGTAACACAACAATATCTTCTGTGACTAGTTGAATGGTACTTCAGCACAACCTGTAGATTACTAGATTTAACCAAAGTACATGTACATACACCCAATGTCAACAATACATGTGTAAACACTGTCTGCACTCCTAAAATGCAATGCTACATTACAATAACCAGATTTTGACCAGAGACATTTCTCAACCAAAATTTTCCAAAATTGTTGAAAACACCTTGCAGAGTAACAGAATGGAGACCTAGATGCGCCCAAAGCGCGATTCTTGTTGAAAACCTGAGTACAAAGTATTGAGTACCACACAAGCACCTCCAAGCCAAGCCTACAACGAAAGCTCCTCCAATCGGAGATGTGTAGCTCCCGAAGCTACCAAGGGGTGTTGTACCTAAACTAATAAGGAAAAGAGATGATGAAGCTCTTACCCGTGTACCGCTTCCTTGCTTGCTTGTTCTTGCATCTTGCTTGCCTCCTTAGCTCTCACACGAACCGTAGCTCTCTTTGATATCATAAAGAGAATGTGGGGGAGAGAGAGAGAGAGCTTGAGTTCCTTGAAAGCAGACACACACACATAAACATGCATACATGCACACATGCGTGCGTGCGTGCGTGCGTGCACACACACACACACACACACACACACACACACACACACACACACACACACGAGAGTGCAAGGCACAAGAGAGATGGATGGCTAAATTTTCTTCTATCTTCTTCTCTTCTCTACAACCATATAACTAAGAGATAAGAGTACATACATAAAGGGAAAGTACTCTCCTACAAGAATATACAAAGTAGTCGATCTATAGTGTGAACCCGACTATATGAGCTGGTGCTATAACTATGCCATAACTTTAGTACTCCAAAGTGGATGTCACATAGCCTATCATCCACTGTGAGTAGAGCAATCATAGTCGCACCAACCGTGTCAGTGAAATAAGTGCGAAAGCTATCACCCAGGTGGGTCATCAATGTTCGCCGTAGCATTGGTTGAGCTCGATATCTTAACACTTAGCACAACTTATCATCTTGAGTTTGATGGTCAAACTGAAAGGGTTAAGATGAAGTTATCGAAGATACCCTAAGAGCCTTTGTGATATGAGAGCCAAAAAGATGGTTGAACTACCTATATCTAGTCACTTCGCCTATAAATATGACTTGTATCATCGAAGTATCAACATGTCCTTTTAAAGCTCTATACGATCAAGATTGCCTTACACATTTGAATTGGTATGACCCTTTAATAAAGTAGAGATTTTGAAGCAAATGCTTGATGAAATAGACAACCAAATATAGTCTATAAGAAAAGATATCAAAGCTTCTCAAGATAGACAAAGACATTGTGCAGATCCAAAAAGGTTGAGCCGCGAGTATTAAATAAGGGGACATGGTTTTTGTTTGTGTATGGCCCAAAAGGAGTTCTTTATCCTGAGAAAAATACAAGAAGTTATCACCAAGATAATGTGGACCTTATGTTATTATACGAGAAATATCGAAGATTAGGCTTATTGTTGAAATATACAAGTGAATAGGGTGTGTGCGGGAACAAGTCCTTAGCTAGAGGCTGTAAAAGAGAATCTGTAAATGTGAGAGAACCTGTGAAAAGGTGAGAAGAATCTATTGGGAGAGAATAAAGGGTAGCATGAGAAGATTTAGTAAGTGTGGAGATATTCTGGGAGAGGTGGAGAGAATCAAGCAAAAGAGGTGGAGTGAATCAAGGAGAAATCAGTGGGATTAGATACTTGGATGTAAACTCTATAAATTGAGGCATTGGACTAATGAGAATTTATGGGTTTTTGATTATCTATGCCTACATTAAGCTATTAGTTAATTACTCACTAATCACATCTTAATTATCATCTAATCTCTTTGTTAATGATGTTGATTCTAGCATTTGTTCCACCATAGCTCATCACATTGCTATAATTTTAACATGGTATCAGAGCCTAGCCTAGAATCCATCAAGTTTATGAGCCCATTATCTAGTTAATTAGGATTAGTAGATAATTAGAAAATAATCAAATTTTTAGTTATTTTCAAGACGCCTTCTGTACCCCCAGCCAGTGGAGGGGCTTGATCTCCCTCTAGGAGCCACATTAGCTCAAGTCTCTCTAGCCATAGAGAGCTACGTCAGTGGTGCAATAGCCAAGACAATCAGAACCTCAAACCGCCAATGCACGTAGCCGATTTCTAGTGGGCATCATTTTTCTGCAGGGCAAATCAAAGATTTCTACTTCATCCAATGCAATGGGTCTAATTCCTCTTAGCCTCGGGGGTTTTCAAGCATGCTCTACAAGCTGGTGAAGTCAGAATTTGATTTGATCAAGTCTACAGTGAGATCCAAACTCTTCATCAAATCTCCAGATGACTTTGGTAAAACAGAGATTAAGCATTCAATGTTTGGTCAAATCTTGTGTTTCTTGGCTTAATCCTCTACTAGACTAATTGCTATTGATGTCCTTGAAAGAATTTGAGCTCATTTGAACTCTAAGGCCTCAGATCTGGGCTCCCTGCATACTCTGTTTTGTGCATACAAATTTTTGCATACAAAATAGAGGATTAATTTGCTAATCAGTGTGACTAATCAGTGCTAATCACTGTATTTTGGTGTAATTCAGGGTTCAAATTAACCATTAGTAGGTATCTCATACAGATCCCTATAACTTCATATTGCAATTCGGAGATGGTTTGATACTCCAACCATTCCGTACAAATTGGTTACCCTTGATTTAATGTAATTTCTAGTGATTTTATGCTGATAAATCTGTTGTAATCATCTCCTCTTAAACACCAGATTGAGTTGTAAAAGGGTAGACACTGCCCTTGAATATTGAAATTGGATTAAGAGGTAAGACCCCCTTCACATCATCATGAGTACAACACAAGAAATAGCCAAATTTAATGGGGAGCAGTTTTACACATGGCAGACAAAAACCATGTATCTACTCATGAGGAAAAATCTGTGGGGGCTAGTTGAGGAAAGAGATGAATGCCCAAAGGTGAGAGGGGAAAATGAGTGGAAGGGCAGGAATGAAAAAACATTGGGACTTATCGCACTCAGTTTAAATGATGAAATCATTCATCACATCACAAGGATACAATGGGCAAAAGATGCATGGGATGAACTTAATAAATTATTTGGCACACAAGCTAAAAATTCAAAGATAAATCTGTTAATGCAATTCTACAAATTGGATATGAAGGAAAGTGAACCTTTAATCACACGCTTGAGTAGATATAAAAGCATTAAGCAACAATTGGCAGCTATTGGCAAAAAGGTAGAAGATGATGAGGCACTAGCAGTGCTTCTAAAGAGTGTGGACAAAGGTGAATATGAAAATATTGTAGCAACACTAAAGAATGTACCTGAATTGAAGCTACACGAGATAGAAGGAGCTCTACTAGAGCAAGAGAGCAGAGGCAAAGAGAAGAAATGGCTCGACTCAACAGCAGGAGAAGAAAAAGCATTCTTCACCTGAGGAGAATTCTCTCGAGTACGAGGACGAGGAAGAGGCAAAGTAGGAGGAAGGACCTTCACTTGCCACAACTGTGGAAAGCCAGGACACATGGCAAGAGACTGCTATAGCAAACCCAGTGGAGAAGGAACGACATCGGCAAACTTCATGGAGGCTCCTAAGGAAGAGGACTCGAATAATCTTTTCTGAGAGAGAGAGAGAGAGAGAAACCCCACAACCCAATGTAACCTGCCCCAACAGAGTAAAACCACCTCTGAGCCACCGATGATGTAGGCCATGTGGTAGATGTATGTGTGAGCACTTTAGTCAAGGTCGCGGCAGGGCACGTGGTAGATGTATGTGTGAGCACTTTAGTCAAGGTCGTGGGCACTTGTAGTAGCCTTGGACACATAGAGAGAGAGTGTGTCAAGGACTATGAGTTTAGGGACTTGAGGCACTAGTCACGGACTATCAAGTAAGAGGGAAACTTGGTATAGGGTCTAGGTGTGCTAGGATTGTTCACTTGAGGGGAGGTGTTGAAATATACAAGTGAATAGGGTGTGTACAGGAACAAGCCCTTGGCTAGAGGCTATAAAAGAGAATCTGTAAATGTGAGAGAACCTGTGAAAAGGTGAGAAGAATCTACTGGGAGAGAATAAAGGGTAGCATGAGAAGATTTAGGAAGTGTGGAGATATTTTGGGAGAGGTGGAGAGAATCAAGCAAAAGAGGTGGAGTGAATCAAGGAGAAATCAGTGGGATTAGATGCTTGGATATAAACTCTATAAATTGAGGCATTGGCCTAATGAGAATTTGTTGGTTTTTGATTATCCATGCCTACATTAAGCTATTAGTTAATTACTCACTAATCACATCTTAATTATCATCTAATCTCTTTGTTAATGATGATTCTAGCATTTGATCCACCATAGCTCATCACATTGCTGTAATTTTAACACTTATGAGTTACTTCTTCCTCCACATCTTAAGCTTCACATATTTGTCTTTCATATTAGCTTAGAGGGCACATCTTAAAGGATGATCACATTGTCATGATACCGCAAGGACATATGGAGTTGGACCCCAAAGAAATCCTAGATGAATGTGAGAAACCTCTATAAAATAGGATTTTGAAAGAATGCTTGGTAAAGTGCAAAGTTTTCCGTGTTGAAGATGCAACTTTGGAAAAAAGAGAGAATCTAGTCAAGGACTATCCCCATTTCATGAGATGAGGACATCTCGATGCTTAAGTGGGGAGAACGTAAGATCCCTCTTGCCCTTGTAAAAGAAAATTATTAGAAAATATTTTTTTGGCTTAAAGTAAGTAAAATTATGCAGCTTTTAAGAGAAAACATGTGAAAAAATAAGGTGTATGAATGGAAAAATTGCTCTTTGTTAGATAAAAGCTTTAGAAAAAATTATATTCAAATGGAAAAATTAGTTTTGACCCTAAATATTAAGGATTACATGTATAAAAATAAAATAAAATAAAGAAATAAATAAATAAAGAAAGAAAGAAAGAAAGAAAGAAAGAAATATATATATAAGGCTTAGGGGAGCACATGTACACATGTGCACATGTAAACAATGTAAAATGTGTAAAATAAAATTGGGTGATTTTGAAAATTTTTCAAAAAAATAATTAAATTAAGAGCCCATTTCTTATTAAAATTACTTGGGTTAATTTGTCTACTAAGGTTTCCATGCAAAGAAATTGAATTTAGGTAAAAAATTTATGCCTATATGTGTACGTGTGCATATGTGCACATGTGTGGTAAGCACCTTGACCTTAAGGGAATTTGTATAATCTAAGTCCATATTTAAGTCTGGAGTATAGGAATTACTCTATGGTCATGTGTATGGTTAGAAATAATGAGGTTACTACCATAGAGAAATAATTAATCAAAAGGGTCTAATGTGTAGTTAAGGTCCAAAACAATGGTTTACTAGAAACCATAGTGGGTGGTAAGTGGCAAACTTGTAAATGGTTTTAGGTAATAGTATTTGCTAAATGGTATTGCATGGGTGGTGTCAGGCTTCCTTCTCTTAGTTGCATTAGTGCATGCTGGCTTATGCATGAGTTAAACCTTTATCCCACTTAATTCAATTAGTTCAACTCAAACCGTCACCTCTAGTCTCCATTTCCTTAAGTTAATTGTAGTGAACTAATGTCCATGGTGTGCTATACCATATATGGGCCATTTACATGCATACTAGGGTATGCTGCCAAGTTATGAAAGGGGCCCCCATCTCTTCATTTTTCACACGCCTCCTTCTTGGAGCTTAGATGCTAGTATTTTGGTCATAAACTCCCTTACAATCCTACTTTACACCGTCTTACTTGTTATAGTACCCCACAACTAGTCAAACTAGCTTGTCTATCCACTTTTTGGCTTAAAGAGGCATTGTTTTCAAGGAAGAAATAGGCATGAAGTTTTTTTTTGGGATTTGGAAGCCTTCTCTACACCCTACAACACCCATACATCAAGTTTGGACACATTTACAAGCAAGTGATTCAAGCCTTGTTTGTATTTTTTGAAAAGTTGACATACATATGTCCTTTTTTGTACAATTGAACCCTTGTCTTTCAATTTCATTATTTTGTTTACATTTTAGCTCTCTGTAAATTAAGAGTAAGCAAAAATATTATATAAATCAAAATAGGCATGTCCTTTTCAACCTTAGAGTCCCTTAATTGTACAAATCAATATATTAATCTTACTATAAGGTGTGTACAATCAAGCATAAGATAGGTATTTATTAATACATGGAGAAACCTTTGAAAATGATCTACTACATTAGTCTATGACCCCTACATTAATTAAGTGGAGTAAACCTTAGGAATTGGCTTTCCGTTTCTCCCCCGTAAGGTTCTATCTTAGATCAGTTTTGGATAAATAAATTCATAGACTCACCATAGGATAATATTATAGCTTAGATCTAAAATTTTTGGGTAACCCTTAAGCCAAGATTCTAAAAATGAATGTTAAGCAGATTTTAGCCTAAGGTGATTATGTTGTGCACAAGAATACACAAGTACACTTGAATGTGCATTTCACTTGAAGCCGGATCGGTGGATAATCTGAAGAATGTTTGGGTCACAAGAGGATTTTTGTCATGATTTACATGCTTTATTGATATCCTTTGTGGATGTCTTCTTTGCATGGAGGTTACATGGACATGAAGGGGATAGATTCAAAATTCTATTAGCATGAGATTAACCTGATGGAAGACGCAATATCAGTAAGACAATAGAGATACAGAATGAATCCATAATTTTATCAGCATAAGATTAACCTCATGGAAGACGCAATACCAGTAAGATATTAGAGATACATAATGAATATGAATTATGCCAAATGGGTGAAGAAGGAGCTGGATAAGCTTCTAAAGGTTAGATTTATCTATCCAATTGATCGAGCAACCTAGTTGTCTTCGATCATAATAGCTCCCAAGAAAAACCAGAAGCTTTAGGTCTGTGTGGATTATAGGAAGCTGAATGGTACTACCATTATTGATCCATTCCCTTTTCCATTCACAGATTCTATGTTGGATGCAATAGTTGGGCATTAAATATATTCTTTTTTGGACAAATTCAGTGGGTATAATCAAGTTAGAATGGCACCATAGTTTTTAACATTTTGTGACATAGAAGCTTCTCCACCCCATCAATCACCCTGCCTCTTGTGATAGGGTTTCTCTATGGGATCCAAACTTGTTTGGGTGTTGGTGGTGAGGGTTCCCTTATAATAGTATTCCCTTTTTTGGAATTTGAGCTACTAAAACTTTTGTCCATCTCACTAAGAAACTTGGAAATTTGTAAGCGGCGGCAGTGAGGCTAGTGGTATGCATTTATGTTTTGGTATCCAAATACAATGGTTACTCTCGTAGTAGCCTTGAGCTTTCAATAAGAATTTGGGTATCCATGTTGGAGTAACTTGTAATTTTGATTTCTTACACTGATTATTATGTTGAGGCCTTCTTTGCTTGGTCGGCTGAGCCGGTACAAATGGAAACCCATTTTCAGGTAGATTTGGGTTGCCACTTTTTAGCCAGTCATATTTTCTCGTTCTTCTAACATGGAGGTATTTGCTATGTGGAG
This sequence comes from Cibotium barometz, assembly GCF_041138505.1. Lineage (NCBI taxonomy): Eukaryota > Viridiplantae > Streptophyta > Polypodiopsida > Cyatheales > Cibotiaceae > Cibotium > Cibotium barometz. The sequence continues at coordinate 47,646,431 of NC_141087.1, forward strand.
GTAAAAGAATTAAGAGTTCCTTAAATAGTGTACACTGAAGTGGAGGGGGTTTCCTTAGATTTTGTGGATGTTAAAGCTTCCTCCTTGTTGTGTTGTGACTCTCGACAACAGTGAGAGGTAGAAGGGTTTTATGAGTAGAATGTTCAGCCGTGGCTTCAACCACAGAGGCACACCTTGTTGATTAGTCAATCATACATCCAAAAACCTTCATTCATGTGCAACCAAGTATTACCGATTTAGATAATATGCTCCTACATGCATAACTGAGAAGTCTCCCACCATGTACTTATTGCCATCACGATATAGAACCTTGGTATTCCTACCATGGATACCTTTCACCTTTGAAGAGGTATCAAAACGAGTTGAGGTTTTTCCAACTAGTTCCATGCATTGAAGAAAATTAGATTGTGACTAGCCCCCGTATCAAGTAATGCATTGTAAAGCACGTTACCATAAAGGCTAGGCAATTGAATAGATATTCTTAGAGGCACTATGTGCTCCTCTGTGTCACCTTCAACTTCTCCCACAAATGCGGATCCAAGGATAGCTTCTTGTTATTGTTGCAGATTTGCCTTTCTTTAGCTTCTTGTCGAGCTTGAACTTTCTTTAGTTCCGCTTTCTCCTTGGTTACCTTCTTATGTGTGACTTGCAAGGCTTCCTCGGTAAAAGGACCATAATACTTAATGAGTTTACTACCATTAAGGAAGCCAACGGTTTCAATCCCTACAAGGGTTTCAACACACATAAAACCTTGAGGTGTTATTTCAGAGACTTGAAATGGTCCTTTTTCACTATACTTTAGTTTCTTTTTTCATTGCAGACTCCGTACATAAGTAAAAGGTTTCTTTCGTTGATTTCCTTATCCTTGAGATTATTATCAAACCATTATTTTCTTTGATCCTTTTTTGTTAATATGTTCTGTACAACAATTTGTCTTTCTTCTTCCAATTGTTAAAGAATGAATAGTTGGCTGGCTAACATGTTACCCTCCAGTCTCTTAGTCTCACTGCTACCTTTAAGCTGGGTATTATGAATTCCCAGGGCATTATTGCCTCAACCCCAAATACCATCTTAAATGGTGTGCAACCAATTACAACTTTGTAAGAGGTTTGGTAAGCCCATAAAGCTTCTGTGAGCTTGAATTCCCAATCATTGCATCGAGCCTCAATAGTTTTTGTTAATATGAAAATGAGGACTTTGTAGCTTGACCACTTTCTTGTGAGTAATATGGGGTGGACTTGCAATGTACTAGAAGTAATCAGCCACTACCTCTCCTAGACCTCAACTGCCCTAGGAGATACCTCACTGCTCTCCCAACCACACAAACAACTTTAGACTGTTGACTCAGTTGTCCTCTAATGAAAGATCCATGCCCCCTCCGCACAACGAATTCGGGGTGCTAGTAGCGGAAGTAGCACTTCTTGCACAGGGTAGAACCTCTCACTCGGGGCCTCGTCCACGGATATTCGGACAAGAGACTAATCCCTTGGTTCTTTCCAAAAACCGAACCCAGAAAAACTTCCCTCGCCCGGAAAGCACGGGTGATTCCTCCATGGATATTTTTACTCTACCGTAGACAAGGTCATCACTAACCAAATTGATCCGACCGAACCTGTAAGTCACTTGGTCAGATCAAGGAAGAAACTTGCACTTGGATCATAGAGACCAACGTTTTTTTCCTCATCGAGAGGCACAGCCGTTGATTCTTTTCTATAGAACAATTACTATATGCGGGATTTATTTCATCTATCGTACCAAAACAAAATTGAGTCTCATTTTAGGGATCCATCAGTCCAGCCTAACCCCATCCAGTCCCATGGGTTAGCCAACTGCCCACCAACCACTTTAGTGATAGGATCCATTTAGGAATTTGGTTATGTTTTGTCCCAGGTACCAGGAAAAAGAGTTCCCAGGCCCCCTAGCTGGTGCTTTATGCAAACTTCAAGATAGTCACAGCACTTACACACCCAATATGAAATTGCCTTTTTCACACATTCAATAGTCTTCAAAACAATCTTCTAATGAAACCATCGTATCACTGATCATAATCCTCCAAAATATCCGGTTGAATTCTAATTTCCAATCATTCCTTCATTGGTGTACCTATGGCATCATTGGCAACAACCAGAACGCTCACCACCTGTCCACTCAGGGGTCTTTTCAATAGTTCCTCGCTCATAGTACCCGAAAATATATTCACTTATAAAAATCCAGATGGACTCTCTGTTGAAGATCAGCAAGATCAACCAACAGATCCATATAAAAGAGCCATGGACTCATCCATTGAGGACCAGCAAGGTCAATCAACCAGATCCATACCCGAATTCAGAAAACAACTCTTACTCCTTGTTCCAATATCTTCCTCGACGCATGCGTGGGTATCTTCGGTGACCCAAAGCCCGAGCACCGTATGGTCAACACCCTCTAGGATCCTTCGCAAGTCACCTAGCGCTTCACTCATAGGCTGCTTTCTTGGTCCCTCATCCACCGTACCGGAAGCTCACCATTTAAATCAAACTGAGGCTGGTCAAGACCTCGGCTGACCTTGCTACTATGCGAGATGTCCTCCGTTGACTCTCCGTCAACTGTTGCAACTTTATCACTTTGGTCTCCACGACCTCATTCACAAGATGGTCAAAATGCTTCCCCAGCATTCTTGACATAAAACAATCATTTAAAAACAAGTCATAAATACAGTTTCTAAGGAACTCTCATCTTTTCACATCGTTCCACATCATTTTCCGTTTTTCCACATTCTTCTAAATCAATTCACTTTACTTAATCCACATCCAATCATATGTATTCTCATCGTCCTTCATCCATTCTCATCCAATCACATCATATTACATCTCATCACATCTATCCATATCTATCCTCATCACATCTCATCCATTCTCATCTACCCATATCCACATCACATCACATCACATCACATCCATTCACATCTCATCTCATCCATTCAGATCTACCTCGATCCACATCACCACATCACATCACATCCACATCACCACACCACATCACATCCCATCCATTCACATCACATTCCATCCATTCACATCACATCCCATCCATCCATTCACATCACATCCCATCCATTCACATCTATCCTGATTCACATCACATTCATTCTCATCACATCTCATCTATCCTGATTCACATCACATCACATCACATCCATTCACATCACATCACATCCATTCACATCACATCTCATCCATTCACATCTACCCTGATTCACATCACATCACATCACACCCATTCTCATCTATTCACATCTATCCCGATTCACATCACATCACATCACATCCATCCTCATCACATCTCATCCATTCACATCTACCCTGATTCACATCACATCACATCACATCCATTCACATCTATCTCGATTCACATCACATCACATCACATCCATTCACATCCATCACATCACATCCATTCACATTCATCATATTCATTCTCATCACCATCCCATCACATACATTCTATCCACATTACATCACATCCACATCTATCCACATCATATCTCATTCATACACATCCCATCTCATTCATCTGCATCCATCCAATCATTCACATGCACGACTATTCACATCCATCCATTTATTCACATTCACACCTATCACTTCACATCTCATCACATTCACATCCACATCCCTTTACATTACATCACATCCACATCCCTTTACATCACATCACACCCACATCCCTTTACATCACATCACATCCATTCACATCCACATCCATTTACATCACATCACATCTTATCACATCCACATCCACATCCACATCCATTTACATCACATCACATCCTTTCACATAACCTCACATCTCATTCTCATCTCATCATTCACATCCACATTCATTTACATCACATTCTTTCACATACACATCCACATCCATTTACTTTACATCTCATCCTTTCACATAACCTCACATCTCATTCTCATCTCATCATTCACATCCACATTCATTTACAACACATTCTTTCACATACACATACACATCCATTTACTTTACATCTCGTCCTTTCACATAACCTCACATCTCATTCTCATCTCATCATTCACATCCACATTCATTTACATTACATTCTTTCACATACACATCCACATCCATTTACATCACATTCTTTCACATACACATACACATCCACATCCATTTACTTCCCATCTCACCCTTTCACATATCCTCTCATCTCATTCTCATGTCATCATTCACATCCACATCCATTTACTTCACATCTCATCCACATTCATTTTTATCACACCACATCCTATCACATCCCATTCACATCTTATCACATCCATTCACATCCTCCTGTCGCATCCCATTTACATCTTATCACATCTATTCACATTCCATTTACATCCTATCACATTCCATTCACATCCTATCACATCCCATTCACATCTTATCGCATCCCATTTACATCTTATCATATCTATTCACATCCTATCACATCCCATTTACATCTTATCACATCCATTCATATCCATTCACATCCATTCACATCCTATCGTATCCCATTTACATCTTATCACATCTATTCACATCCTATCACATCCCATTTACATCTTATTGCATCCCATTTACATCTTATCACATCTATTCACATCCTATCACATCCCGTTCACATCTTATTCCCATTTAATAGCTTTTCCTACATCGATACCGATAATGGGACTTTTTCTAAATTTCTGCCAATTGTTTGGCTTAGATAAAGGTTCTTTTTCTCGACGATTATTTTCATATTCTTTCTCAATTTCTCAAATGAATTATATTCAATATTCCTCTTTTGAATAAAAGAATTCATGGGATTTACAAAAATCAATTCTACCCATATTTTCACTTTTGATAAATATTCATAAATTGAATTATACTAAAAATTCCTCTTTTCCCATTTAATTTCTTGGATCTCAATTACCATGGGAATTCCTCTTTTTACATTTAATTGCTTGAATTCTAAATGTCATGGGAATTCCTCTTTTATCATCAAATAAATTGATCTAAAATTCCTCTTTGAATTTAAATAAAATTACCCATTAATTCAATATGCTAAGAATTTCACTTTCCTTTTTAAATGATTGAATTCCAAATGTCATGGGAATTTCTCTTTTATCATTTAAATATTTCTTATGCATAAAATAAATTTATCTAAAATTCATCTTTGAATTTAAATAAAATATCCATTAATTCCAATATGCTAAGAATTCCACTCTTCCTATTTAAATGATTGAATTCCAAATGTCATGGGAATTCCTCTTTTATCATTTAAATAGAATTACCATAACTTCTTCTTTTCTTAATTATTTAATTATAAATCTTAAAAATTAGTTTTCCATTGAATATGATGAAAATCATTCTTTTAGCCTAGGATATTCAATCCTAGAATATGGTAGGAAGTCTTCTTTTCATGTTATGCATAAGAATGAATTATGTACCAATTTCTTAAAAATTTTGCCATAGCTCTGCTGCTGCTATTACTGACAAATTTTAATATTTTTGAAAAGAATAAGACTTAGTAATATAATTATGATAGTATAACTATCTTTTAACCTTAAGTCCAATTTATAGATTTAACTCATAATATTACCATAATTTACTAGCATATAAGTATAAAAAACCATTTTCTTAACCTCTAGCTTCACAAGCCTAGAGTTTGATTTGTGAGTTGAGAATTTCTCCATGAGAAGCATCAATTGAATAGAGGATTGGTGACCATTCTTTGGGGGAGAGAGAGATAAACATAAAAGCATCCTAATTTAAGCATAAATGTAAACTTTTCTTAATTATTCATTATAACTCTTAAGAAAAGCTTGATTTGCATTATAACCACTTAATTAAAAACTTCTCAAGCTTGAGAGGGGTTGAGAAGTGAGAAACATTGAGAATAGTAGAGAAAAACCATAAAATTACCTCACCCACGGATATCCGGACAAGAGACTAATCCATCGATTCTTCCAAAACCAAACTGATAGCCTCCAATTTCGGCACCGAAAAGGCTAGAAGATGCAAGTTTTCGACAACAATTCATCATTTTTACCCATGTCCTTATGGCATCTAGGCCTATGTGTACCTTGTTGCTTTATATTTTGCATGGCATATTTATTGTAAATGCTTGGCTATTAGCGGGTCCGCAATTATGAAGCCAAGGCATGAAAACTCTCTCTTGTTTTGAAAAGTCAAACCATATACCATGTGCACACAGATAAAGCCTTAAGCCTAAGGTTCAAAAAAAATGTATCACTTTTCAAGTTTTGAATAAAGAAAGGGAAAAAGAGAAGGTCGTGTGATCTTGGGGGTTGTGGGAAGTTGCAACCAACTACCTATATCTCTCCTTGCACGGCTCTTTTCTATCTCTCTTGGTTGAGCACAACTCTTGCTTCTTGCTCTCTGTGTGTTTCTTGATTATCAATGGAAGAAGAGAGTGAGAGTGAGGATGATGAAGATGATGCTATCTTCTGTGTGCCTAATATAACCTAGGTTTAGGGTTTTTTGTGTGTGCATACGCAAGGGCAATCTTGAGAGAGAGAGAGAGAGAGAGAGGTATCTCTGTGTGTAGAGAGGGTTGTTTCTTGCAGCTTTTGTGGCTATGGGCTAAGCCCAAAGCATATATTTTGCTTGCTTAAGAACCGGGTTGATGTGTTTTTGAATGCTTGGAAGGACCCTTTCATTAATGGAATGAAAGGGTCCTTCCAAGCATTCAAAAACACATCAACCCGGTTCTTAAGCAAGCAAAATATATGCTTTGGGCTTAGCCCATAGCCACAAAAGCTGCAAGAAACAACCCTCTCTACACACAGAGATACCTCTCTCTCTCTCTCTCTCTCTCTCAAGATTGCCCTTGCGTATGCACACACAAAAAACCCTAAACCTAGGTTATATTAGGCACACAGAAGATAGCATCATCTTCATCATCCTCACTCTCACTCTCTTCTTCCATTGATAATCAAGAAACACACAGAGAGCAAGAAGCAAGAGTTGTGCTCAACCAAGAGAGATAGAAAAGAGCCGTGCAAGGAGAGATATAGGTAGTTGGTTGCAACTTCCCACAACCCCCAAGATCACACGACCTTCTCTTTTTCCCTTTCTTTATTCAAAACTTGAAAAGTGATACATTTTTTTTGAACCTTAGGCTTAAGGCTTTATCTGTGTGCACATGGTATATGGTTTGACTTTTCAAAACAAGAGAGAGTTTTCATGCCTTGGCTTCATAATTGCGGACCCGCTAATAGCCAAGCATTTACAATAAATATGCCATGCAAAATATAAAGCAACAAGGTACACATAGGCCTAGATGCCATAAGGACATGGGTAAAAATGATGAATTGTTGTCGAAAACTTGCATCTTCTAGCCTTTTCGGTGCCGAAATTGGAGGCTATCACGAACCCAGAAAAACTTCCCTCTTTGGAAAGCACGGGCGATTCCTCCAGGATAATTTTACTCTAACGTAGTCAAAAGCCTTAACTAACTGAACTGATCTGACCAAACCCGTAGGCACAGCCGTTGATTCTTTTCCATAGAATAATTTTTATCCGGGATTTACTTCATCTATCGTACCATAACAGAATTGAGTCTCATTTTAGGGATCCATCAGTCCGGATCCAGTCCCGTGGGTTAGCCAACCGCCCAACCTCTGTAGTGATGGGATCCATTTAAGAATTTGGTTAGGTTTTGTCCCGGGTACCAGGAAAAAGAGTTCCACGGCCCCCTAGCAGGATATCCATGCAAACTTAGAACTAGTCACCCCACTTCCAATATGAAATTGCCTTTTTCACAGAATCAGCTGTCTTTAAAACAATCATTTAATGAAACCACTTACACACCCAATATGAAATTGCCTTTTTCACAGAATCAGCTGTCTTTAGAACAATCATTTAATGAAACCATAGTGTCCCCCAAAATATCCGATTGAATTCTAATTTATAATCATTCCTTCATCGGTGTACCTATGGCATCATTGGTAACTAGAACGCTCGCTCACCACCTGTTCACTCAGGAGCCTTTTCGATAGTTCCTAGCTCATAGTACCCGGCAATATATTCACTTAAAAAAATCAAAATGGAATCTCCGTTGAAGATCAGCAAGATTAACCAACAAATCCATATAAAAGAGCCATGGACTCATCCATTGAGGACCAGCAAGGTCAATCAACCAGATCCATGGCCGAATTCAGAAAACAACTCTTACTCCTTGTTCCAATATCTTCCACGACGTACGTGTAGGTATCTTTGGTGACACAAAGCCCGAGCACCGTATGGTCAACACCCTCTAGGATCCTTCGTAGGTCACCTAGCGCTTCACTCATAGGCCGCTTCCTTAGTCCCTCATCCATCGTACCGGAAGCTCACCATTTAAATCGAACCGCGGCGGCTGGTCAAGACCTCCATACCGAGACCTTGCTATGTGAGACGTCCTCTGTTGACTCTCCGTCAACTGTTGCAACTTTATCAGATAGGTCTCCATGACCTCATTCACAAGAGGGTCAAAATGCTTCCCCAGCATTCTTGACATAAAACACTCATTTAAAAAAAAGACATAAATATAGTTTCTATCACGAACTCTCGTCTTTCCACATTGTTCCACATCAATCCACATTATTTAAATCACATCCATTTCATATGGATTCTCATTCTCATCCAATCACATCATTTTCATCTCATCACATCTTTCCTCATTTATCCTCTCATGAGATCTCATCCACTTGCATCTACCCATCTCCACACCTCATCACATCACATTCATTCACATCTCATCCATTCATATCTACCTCGATCCACATCACATCCATTTCACCTCACATCTCATTCATTCACATCTATCCCGATTCACATCACATCCATTTCACTTCACATCTCATCCATTCACATCCCATATCATTCATTCACATCCCGATTCACATGACATCACATCTCATTTATTCACATCCCGATTCACATCACATTCATTCATATCCATCATATTCATTCTCATCACCATCCCATCACATACATTCTATCCACATAACATCACATCACATCACATCTATCCACATCATATCTCATTCATACACATCTCATCTCATTCATCCACATCCATCCAATCGTTCACATGAACGACTACCCAAATCTATCCATACATTCATATCTATCACTTTACATCCACATATATTCATGTCACATCACATCTCTTTACATCACATCACATTCTTTCACATACACATCCTCATCCATTCTTTCACATACACATCCACATCCATTCTTTCACATCCATTCTTTCACATACACATCCACATCCATTCTTCACGTACACATTCACATCCATTCTTCACGTACACATTCACTTCCATTCTTCACGTACACATTCACATCCATTCTTCACATACACATTCACATCCATTCTGCACATACACATTCACATCCATTCTTCACATCCACATTCACATCCATTCTTCACATATACATTCACATCCATCCATCCATTCATTTACATCTATCTGATTCACATCACATCTCATTACATCTATTCACATCACATCAAATCCCATCCATCTCATTACATCTATTCACATCACATCCCATCCATCCATTCATTCACATCTATCTAATTCGCATCACATCTCAACACATCTATTCATAGAATTTAAACATAGAATTTAAGAGAATTTTAATTTTGATATAAATATTCTTTATGCATCTTTATGCATAAAAATCAACTTTAATGAGAATAACACTTTAAAAATAAATCCTTTATGCATCTTTCTATGCATAAAAATTAATTTTAATGAGAATAACACTTTTGAAATAAAAATAAATCCTTTATGCATAAAAATCAATTTTAATAATTAATATCAGTGATATCCATGCATATTCATAGGTGAATATGTACATGGAGTAATTAGAATATTTCTTTTAGATGAAAAAAATGGTGGGAATTACTCTTTTGGAATAACATAAAAATAAACTTTCTTTTCCACAAAATTTTGGAAAATTTTTCCATAACCTCCTTTGTATGGCTGACCATTTCTCATTTTTATCATTCTATTTTTAGCTTAAATTAAACCAAATTAGATTCATAGAATCTCTAATCTACGTAACTTTCTAAAATTCAAGAGAGTAAATAATAAGAAGAGTTTAATTAATCTCTTAGTTAATTTTTCTAGGATTAAGAAAGGCTAGAATGTAAAGAAGAGAAGAGGTGGCCTTTTCCTCAAAGGCATAGCATTTGAATTTAATTCAATCAACTATAAAACATGAAAATCAAGAAAATTATAGATTTAAATTTAAACATGTAGTAAGAAAATTAACTTACATAGAGCTTGTAAGCTCTCCTTTGGCTTGAGGGATTGAGGGTTCTACTCTTGTTTGAAGCAAGAGTGGCCACCAATTCACTTTGGAGAGGATTAGGCCAAAAACAATTGAATTATTAAAAAATTCAATGTAAATGGCTCAAGACAGGAGCAGAGTAACAGTGCATAAATACCATTAAGCTTTTACAAAGGGGGAGGCTTCTATTTATAGGAAAAAGTGAGCCTCTAACCAAGCAAACTGATTCTATAATTTTCCAGATCAGTTTGGTCAATTTTTGACAATTTTTGGATCAGTTTAGCTTACTTTTTAGATCTAGTTGAAACAGGAGAGAGGAGAGATGAAAATATCTCATTATTTTTTAGTTTAAAACTCCTCCACACATGTGAAATGGGCGCCTCCTTCATGAGGGGAGATCCCCACATTGAGGGGAGATCCCCACATTGAGGTGTCAAAAATGCATCATTTCCTCTAAATATCTCTTAATTTTTAACTAATAAACCTTGTACTCAGTCAACTCTTCATCTTATGTGAGCATTTACTCATTTTTGGGAGGTTTTTCTTTTATTCTTCAATTTATCTCCTCCCTACATTTGGATTAATCTTATTGGTCCATATAGGAACCTTAATTGGACCATAATCCAAATTTTTTTGAAAATCTGGACCCTTAGGCTAAGGTCCTTTATACCTATTTTTAATTAATTCCAATTGCACATTGGAAAGTTCTTTTTGAATTTTTGTTTCAGGGAAAATCATTTTAGACACTAGGAGGATTTTTATATCCAAAAATATCTCAATTTTGAATTACCTTCCTCTAGACATTTTTTCTCTCTAGGCCAAAACAGGGTAAAACATGATTTTTTTTATTTCAGAGAGGAGAATAATTATAAGATCAGAAGGGGAGGTTCTTACACGTGCATACCTCAAAAGATGGAGGGAGGAATCTTACAAACTTCCTTTTGAGAAGACTTTTCATATGCTCAATCTCTTCCAAGTTGTCACCCCCAACAATAAGATCATCTATATATATGGTGATGATCACAATACCCTTATCAATCTTACGCACATAGAAAGAGTGATGTGCATCTGACATATGAAAACTAATAGTGACAAGATACTCAGCAATCTTATCATGACATACTCATGGAGCTTGCTTTCAGTCCATATAAGGCCTTAGGAAGCTTACATACATAATCTGGGTGACCTATATCCTCAAAACCTGGTGGCTGATCCAGTTGATTTTGCAGCAATGTGATGAGCTATGGTGGATCAAATGCAAAGATCAACATGATTAGAAGGTGATTAGAAGATGATTAAGATAATATTAGTATATAATTAAACTAATAGCTTAATGTAGGCATGGATACTCAAAAACCTACAATTTCTCATTAGGCCAATGCCTCAATTTATAGATTTTACATCCACAAGATGCCAAGTGTCTAATCCCATTGATTTCTCCTTGATTTGTGCCACCTCCCCTACATCTAGGGGCACCTTTTCCTAGAAACTTTTCACACCCCCTATATTCACTCATGTTACCCTTGATTCTCTCATCAGTAGATTCTTCTCACCTTTTCACTGCTACCCACTCAATTACTGACTCCCTTTTATGATCTCTAGCTAAGGGCTTGTTCCCGCACACACCCATTCACTTGCATATTTCAACACATCCCCTCAAGTGAATAACTCTAGCACACCTGGACCCTATACCAAGTTTTCCTCTCACTTGGTAGCCCGCCACCAGTGCCTCAAGTCCCTAACTCATAGTCCTTGACACGCTCTCTCTCTATGTGTCCAAGGCTACTACACAAGTGCCTGCCGTGACCTTGACTAAAGTGCTAACACATACATCTACCACATGGCCTACATCATCGGTGGCTCAGAGGTGGTTTTACTCTATTGGGGCAGGTTACACTGGGTTATGGGGTTTCTCTCTCAGAAAAGATGTCCTGACTCCTCTACCTTAGGAGTCTCCATGAAGTTTGCCGATGTCGATCCTTCTTCATTTAGTTTGCTGTAAAACAGTCTCTAGCCATGTGTCCTGGCTTCCCACAATTATGTGTGAAGTGAAGGTCCTTCCACCTCCCCCTGTCTCTTTCTCATCCTCGTCCTCATGCGAGGTCTCCTCGGGTGTAGAATGCTTTCTCCTCTCCAGTTATTATTGGTTCCAATCCTTTCTTCTCTTTGACCTTGTTCTCTTGCTCTAGTAGACCTCCTTATATCTCATGCAGCTTCAAGTCCAATACATTCTTTATTAGCTTGATTCACCTTGTGTAAGTGTAGATCTAAGATTTTCTTTCAAAAAGAGGCACCTGCAAATCGACGAAAAACTGTAGCAACTGGCAGCAATTTGGTGACTTGAAGCGATGAGCTGAAGCGTGGGGAGATAGCTAGTTGTGATTAAGAGGTCTTTGCCTAATTTTAAGGCTAGAGGGAGATCAAGCCCCTCCACCCACTAGGGGTGGAGGGGCTAGATGAAAGAAGACTTAAAAATGAGATTAACTTCTAATCATGATTAGCAAGGTAATTATGCTAAAAATTTAGATGAATCCTAGGCTATGGCTCTGATACCAAGTTGATTTTGTAGCAATGTGATGAGCTATGGTGGATCAAATGCAAAGATCAACATGATTAGAAGTGTGATTAGAAAATCATTAAGATGAGATTAGTGCATAATTAAACTATTAGCTTAATGTAGGCATGGATACTAAAAAACCAGTAATTTTTTCATTAGGCCAATGCCTCAATTTATAGATTTTACATCCACAAGATGCCAAGCATCTAATCCCACTAATTTCTCCTTGATTTGTGCCACCTCCCCTACATCTGGGGGGCACCTTTTCCTATAATCTTTCCACACCCCTATATTCACTCATGCTACCCTTGATTCTCTCATCAGTAGATTCTTCTCACCTTTTCACTGCTACCCACTCAATTACTGACTCCCTTTTACGATCTCTAGCTAAGGGCTTGTTCTTGCACATACCCATTCACTTACATATTTTAACAAATCCATATACACCTCTTCTTGCAAGTCACCATGCAAGAATGCATTTTTTACATCCATGTAATGTAAAAACCAGCCTTTAGCTGTAGCCACTGCAATCACAACTCTCACAGTTTCCATCTTTGCAACTGGGGCAAATGTCTCCTCATAATCAATCCCATGTGTCTGCGCATATCCTTTGGCTACCAATTTAGCCTTGTACCTGCTTATGCTACCATCACTATTATTTTTCACCTTATACACCCACTTACAGCTAATAGCTTTCTTGCCTTCAGGCAATGGCACCAAATCCCAATCTCATTTTCATACAATGCATCCATCTCCTCATCTATAGCTTTCTCCTAACACACATTTTCAATAGCCTCATCAAAGCATGTGGGTTCTACAACCTGCACAAATTTTGCCATGTATGCATAGTGATGTGCCACATAATCATCATAAGTCAACCTCTGAACAAGATTTTTGACTCTTCGAGATCTTTGTAACTCTGCATTCATGGCTTCCATAGCCTTCTTCACACCAGGTATCCTCATTGCTAGAATCCCAAGCTCCTCATCAAGACTCATCTCTGAGCCACTAGAATCTCCATTAACAGGATAATGCCCTGCAGAAATATCAGGTATACCAAGGGGCTCAACCACTTTCTCTTTACCTTTATGTGATATACCAACTACATTTTCAGGACTAGTATTATGACACAGCCTGCCACACCATGGTCTATCAACAGAACCACAAGATGAGGACTCTCCCTGTCCACTCAATGACTGTGATTGCTGACTTGCATTCTATGCAGCCATATTTCCACTTACATCAGCCCCAACAGCATCCTTTTTAGCAGCATGCCAACTACTCATCTCATGAAATACAACATCCCTAATTACCCTCAATTCACATGTAGCAAGATTATAACATCTATATCCCTTTTGCTCAAGGGAATACGCAATAAACGCACATTTTTATGCTTTTGGATCCAGCTTGGTACGTAACTCATCTCACACATGCACGTATGCAATACATCCAAAAACTTTCAAGTGGGACAAATCAGGTTTCTTGCCAGTAAACTTCTCTTCTGGCATTACATCATGTATAGCTGCAGTAGGAGTCATGTTCATGATATAAATTGTTTTAGACATAGCCTCAGCCCAATAGCTATGTGGCATATTCTTCTCAACCATCACTGCTTGTGTTATCTCTGCAATGTGCCCGTTTTTCTAAGCAACAACTCCATTTTGCTGCGGAGTGTATCTACATGTAAATTATCTCTGAATGCCATTCTTTCGCAAGAATTTAGAGAACTCATTGTAGAAGTATTCTCCCCCTCCATCTGACATTAGGAACTTCACATGCTTTCTTATCTGTTTTTTAGCCATAACTCTGAAATTCTGAAAATGAGTGAACACTTCACTCTTCACCTTCATGAAGTACACCCACAATTTCCTCATGTGGTCATCAATGAATGTTACGTAGTACCTGCAGCCATCCATAGACATAGTCTTCGCAAGACCCCATACATCTGAATGCACATCATCTAGTACATTCCTGCTCACATTTATGTCATGTGGAAATACATGTTTTGTTTGCTTTCCACATTGACATGCGTCACAAACTTTCTGCATACCTTCAACTTTAAACTTAGGCAACCATGTCACAATTTGTTTAGTCTACATAGACTTCATTCTTTGCACATTGACATGTCCAATTTTCTTATGCCAGATGTTTGTATCTGCAACAACTCCCTGAACCATTTTCAAACATTGTAGCACTCACTTCAGGCATATTCACATTCAATGTAAACATTCTGCCCACTCTGTTGCCTTTTGCAACCAACCTGCACTTATCTTTGAAGTCTTCTACATAACATCCACGAGGGTTAGACCGAACCTGCAAACCCTACTCAATCATCTGGCCAACAGAAACCAGATTCTTTGTAATGTTCGGAACATGAAGTACATCTACAAGAAGGTACTTCACTTTGCCATCCTGCATGACAAGGGAACATCTCCAACATGGGCAATCGGATGATGAGTAGTGTCATCTCCTGTTTCGACAAAACCTGGTCTTTCAAGACTCTTCATTTCCTTGAACCACTCACCATAACTTGTCATGTGGTTTGAAGCACCTGAATTAGCTTACCACATATCATCTTTACATACTGCTACATCATTTCCAGACACAGCATTAACCACATGTTACATAACAAAAAACCTCTCATTATCCTCATTATATCTGCTGGAGGATGCATAGTTGTTTTGCTGCACTTTTCCATTTCGCATGTCACTCTACTTCTTATAGCAATGTGCCTGCACATGCCCAAGATTACCACAATAAAAATAGCCTCGTGTATCATTATGTTGCCTTTTCCAATTACCACTACCTCGTTGACTCCCCTGCCTCTAAACTGGCCTCTTCCACCTGTGTGTTGTTGTTGCGAATCTTGGGACTGTTGCTGCTGCTGCTAACCATAATTCTGATTACTTGTTCAGCCACCACCTTGGCCACATCCACGACCTCTATACCTTGTCCTCTACCTGCGCTTGTGTAGAAGGCCTGCTGCTCTGAACTGTTTCTATTTTGTGAAGACTGTTGATCTTCACCCAAGTTCTTCTCTTCAATGATTAACATTGACACCAAATCTATGAAGTTGGGAATTTTCTCCCGAGTAAATATACTGTAAAATTTTAGTGTGCCTCCACATTCTGCAATAGATATACTGTAAAATTTTACCATTAGAGATTGTAACTTGCATACATCTAATACAAAATTGTTATTTGTGTGCAAGACAAACGACACTTCCTTTGACCCATACTTGCATACATGTCTGTGACATAAGTGCATTGGCTCACCAATTAATTGTTCCACCTTACTGTTTAATGATTGTCGTGCTTGCACCATATGAAATGGTTTAGGAAGAGGCAATACCCTTTTCTTTTGCAACACTTTTTTAAACCTTGTATCTAAATGTTGTATATCATGCCATAAGACTAAGATTTTATTCCTACCTTATCACATATTCCTTGCATATATGATTTGATGTGAAGGATTCACTTACCTCTTGTAAGCATTGTATGATAACTTCATCACCAACTAACTTAACCATATCTTTAGTCAGTACCTTTTCAATTCCTTAATTCACTTCATTTTCTAGATTGCTAAACATCTTTTGCATGTTATCATGTTGTGCATAGATCCTTCACCTGTGTCCACCTGTCTTTGTTGCCAACATGTGCATAGGTTTTTATATGACCTTTGGCGTTCACGTACCTCCCGTGTCGTTGTGGGCCCATAAGTGATAGTCTTCTCTAGCATTGTCTTCATCTTCTTATTGCTAGCCTATAAATCATTAACCTGGTTAATCAAACTAGCATTTTGCATTACCATGTCATGCATAGCATCTTGCAAAACATTGTTCTCTTCTTGTTTTGCTAACAATGATATATTAAGTTTCATGATCTATTGTGCAGAAACATGGGCTTGAGTTGCAAGTCTCCAAGTATAACCCTGTAACCCTGCATTACCCTCACAAACATACTTGACAAATGATGTTAGTCCTGAGAATTGGGAGATTGTTGTGTAATAGGATCAGGTGGATATATAGACCCATCAACCCAAAGATCTATATGTTGTTTCCTTGCTATTCTGTGTAATTGCATCACCGATGGATTCATCATTGAAACCTCAATTCTCTTGTACAATGAGGCATACTCTTCATCTAGCTGGAAGTGTATACTTCTCTTCTTAGAGCTTCTTGCTTCCTAAAACATCAAAAAACTAGAAACACTTAGATACATCACTATCTCCATTGAGTACAATGAATGCCTACAAGAAAACTCACACAAAATTTCATGATTATTAACACGTGTAACTTAACACCAACTTTAACACATATTATTATTATTAACCAATAGTAATGCACATATTATTATTATTAACCAAAAATAAAACATGTCTTACTATTGACTTTATTATTTACAAATAGTTATGCACATAACCAACAGGAAAACATAACTTATAGAACTTAATTGAACATAACCAGCATCAAAACATTGCTAACCTCCATTTTTGTTCTCTGTTGCTTCTCTATGTTGGCTCTGTGTTGTCTAGTTATTCTCTGTTGCTTCTCTGTGTTATCTCTCTATTGCTCCTCTGTGTTAGCTCTGTGTTACCTCTTCTCTCTGTGTCTCTCTGTGGTGATAGCAAGATTAATGAAGAGGAAAATGGTTTGTTGGCTTCAAGAAAATTGGCACCAAAAAATCAAATCACTCTTCATTCTCTAGCTTTGTAGTAGTGAACAAGTGCAATAGAATAGGAGGGAAATACAAACTGTTTGGAGATGGAGGGAAATACAAATTGTTTGGCAAATTTAAAAGTAGAAGAAGAAATGAGCTATGGAAAGAAGAAATGACCTAAAGAGAAGAAGAGAAAATTCTTAACACTAGTTCTGTAATTGGACACTAAAGTGTCCTGAAAAGTTAGCATTTTTCTTGAATTTTTGTGGGCAATCTATTAAGAGTTTTGAAATGCTTAACATCCATAGATGTTCCTCAAGACCCAAAAAATCCTTGAGATATTTTAAATTGCACTTTTCTTAGCTTTTGCAAGGCAATATTTTAATTTTCTTAGACACATGCTGATAAAACGCATGATTTTTGCTCTTTTCAAAATAGTAGTAATTTGGACATAACTTTTAGAAGGGACGTAGTTTGATCATGAAACTTGGCTTGATGGAAAGCCCATGATGTATACTAAATCCTAGAATCATCAAACGACAATTATTGGATAGATTTTTGACTCGCTAATATTGAAATGACGTTTTTTATACAGGTGGAGCATGAATTTTTCTCCTTCCATATGCAAGCTAATAATGTAAAACTTGAGGTGCACCCATGCTATATAGGGTAAATACTACTTTGTTTTGAATTTTCCAAAACTTTAGAGCCACTTTTTGGGCCTCTTCTCATACATGGCCTTTTGCGCAACCTGTTTTTAATACATAAAATGTCTAATTATGAGCCTAATTTTGATTTTCATCAAAGGGGAAAGCTGTGTAAGTGCATTATTTGTTGTAACTATAGGTGTAGACTACTTGTGCAAGCATAGTTATGATTAGTTTTTGATAAAAGATGATCAAATTTTGCATTTTTATTTTTTACAGTTTTTTTAGAACTAGGCGATAAGAACCTACTTAAGTGGAGGCTAAGTTAGTGTCATACACATCAAATTATGGCTTATTTATCTCATCTCAAGCATGAAAACCAATAATCAACATTCTCATTGATAGGGCTACATTATTTTTTAGTGGCGTGATTGAGTTTTGATAATATGCGTTACTTTTGCTGATTTTATGCAGCTTTTTTGGAAAAAATTCTAGGAAAGAAAAATGATTTTTTTGGTGAAATTCTACCTCCTTGGACTGATGTATGCTATCAAAATATCTTGGGAAAAATGCTATTGATATCATTGGATTTTTTTTTTGAGAGAATGATGCTTGCATATTTGGATAAATCCTGAAAAATGTTCATTTTCAAGACATATGCTACTTTGTTGCTTATGTACTTCCAAATAAAAAGGCATTTTATATGTTTAGCATTTTTTACATAAGCATAGGGTTATGTTCTACATGCTCAATGAAGCATTTTGGTTTTTAAAGCCTACATTAGGAGTTTGATTTTTTTTTTTTGCAACCCCCAAAAAAGGACACTCAAGTGTCCTGTTTTGGTACCAAACTAGTGTTAATGCACTATTCTCTAAAACAATAAATCTAAACACTTTCTTAAAATCTTCAAAAATGTCTATTCTCTTCAAATCTCTATGAAAAAGCATAAAAACACACCCAAATGTAGATAAAGCATGAATCTACGTACTTGTAAAAAGAAATTATGAAATACAAAGTACAAATCAAGATATTCCATTTTTAAGATAAAATCCTTCTAGAATCACGAAATGGTTATTTCTTCAGTCATAAATGAATCTGGGCATTTAATAATATCATATCTTTGAGATATTCGAAACCTGCTCAAATAAAAAAATAGTTTTTGAGATATTCAAGTTCTAAACAGGTCTGGTATAGCTCTTGGATAGTCAATAAAATAATAAGTGAATCTATTATAAAACTAATATTTTGAGATGTATAAGATTCAAAAAGAGAAGAGAGAGGAGCAATATTATAACATTATTTTTGCACTTTTTCTTGATTCATGGAAGAGAGAGAAAGCCTTTAGAGGGTCAGTTTGTGAGTCCAAATTTTTCCTAATGGTTGTTCTTGTCAAGCTTCTCTGTAACAATCTGGTTTATTCTATCATTGGACATCTTTTCTGTAACACAAATTTACCAGCAATAGCACTCTTGCTTGACCTGCACAAACTATTGTATTCTCTGCAGAGCGGTACTATACTGCACCTAAATTGAAACAACCACCACTGACATTACTTTGCATATATACACCCCCCAATGGGGCAACTTTGAGACCTCTTTGCTGCAGAGCAACATAGTGTCTACATAACCAATCGTCCTTCCTGCAGTTCTAAAAACAGAGTTCTACAGAGAATCAAAAGTTACCTACCTGCAGTGCTGGTGAACGCTTGGCAAACTAAAAAACAGACGTCCAGACGCACCCGAAAATTATGTCCAATTAGACAATATAGTTTCCCTGTAGCTTTCGTCCTGCATAGAAAGCTCCTAAATCGGAGTTTGTTTGTCGGTGCCTCCCAAAGAGCTCCCGACAAAGGTGTAGTAGCCAACATAAAGGGGGAAGAGTAGATCAAGCTCTTACCCTCGTACCGCTTCTTGTGCTTGTCTCACTTGCTGCTCAGCCCTTAGCATGAACCAGTCTCTAATACCATGAAAAGATGCAAGGGAGAAGAGAGCTTGAGCTCTTGCAACAAGCACACACACACACACTCACACAAACCCTAGAAGAGAGCTTGAGCTCTTGCAACAAGCACACACACACACTCATAAAAACTCTAAAAGAGAGCACACAAGGTGAGAGGCACACAAGATTTTGTGCTTCTAGATGGCAAGGGTGGACACTGTAAGATTCCTCCCTCTGGCTTTTGAGGTGTGCAGGGTGTAAGAACCTCCCCTTCTGATCTTATAATTATTTCCCTCTTTGAAATAAAAGAAAGATCCTATTTTACCCTATTTTGGCCTAGAGAGAGAAAATGTCTAGAGAGAGATAATTCAAAATTTAGATATTTTTGCATATAAAAATCCTCCTAGTGTCTAAAATGGTTTCCCCTGAAACCAATATTCAAAAAGAAATTTCCAATGTGCAATTGGAATAAATTGAAATCAAGTAAAAGAGACCTTAGCCTAAGGTTCTAGATTTTTTGAAATTTTTGAATTCAGGTTCCTATGGACCAATCAGATTAATCCAAATCTAGGGAGGAGATAAATGGAAGAATAAAAAAAAATCCCCCAAAAATGAGTAAATGCTTACATAAGATGAAGAGTTGACTAAGGACAAGGTTATTAGTTAAAAAAGAAGAGATATTTAGAAGAAATGATGCATTTTTGACACCTCAGTGTGTGGGGAATTTCCCTCATGAAGGAGGCACCTATTTCACATGTGTGGTTGAGTTCTAAACTCACAAATAATGAGATATTTTCATCTCTCCTCTCTCCTGCTTCAACTAGATCCAAAAAGTAAGTTAAACTGACCTAAAAATGGTCAAAAATTGACCAAACTGATCTGGAAAGTTCTAGAATCAGTTTGCTTGGTTAGAGGCTCACTTTTTCCTATAAATGAAGCCTCCCCCTTTGTAAATGGCTAATAGTGTTTTATGCACTGTTACTCTACTCCTCCCCATAGCTAAAAACAGTGAATTCATTGATAATTCATTTGTTTTTGACCATTTCCTTTTCAAAAGAATTGGTGGCCACTCTTGTTGCAAACAAGAGTAGATCCCTCAAGCCATCAAGCCAAAGGAAAGCTCACAAAACTCCTAGTAAGTTAGAAATTCTACTTTTTCTTATTCTATTTTATGGTTTTCTAATTTTTGCTTTCTTTAAAATGAAAATGGATGTTATGCCTTGCTGGAAAGGCTTTCCCCCTTCTCTTCATTATTGAATTCAGCCTTTCTTTATCCTACATGTGTAATCAAATTGATGGAATTAAACTTTTCATATTGTTTACTCTTAATAAAGTGAAAATTGATTAGATTACAATGATTTAAATCATCTTGGATAATTTCTAGTAAATTTTAGAGTGAAAAATTTGAAAAATGGTCAGCCATACAAAGGAGGTTATGGCAAAATTTTCTTAAATTTGGTGAAGTAAGTTTTATCTTTTTAAGAGTAATCCCCACCGCTTGTGTATTCTAAAAGTGTTATTTTTATTCTATGCATAGAAAAATGCATATTAGAAATATTTTTATTATAAAAATGTTATTTTCATTAGAATTAATTTCTATGCATAAAGATACATATTGGGAATATTTTGATTATAAAAGTGTTACTTTTATCAAAATTGATTTTTATGCATAAATAGATGCATAAAAGAATTTTTTTATTATAAAAGTGTTACTTTCATTAAAATTGAATTTATGCATAAAAAGATGCATAAAAGAATTTTTTTAATTATAAAAGTGTTACTTTCATCAAATTTTCATTTTATGCATAGAAAGATGCATAAAGAAATTTGTTTTTATTTCAAAAGAGTTATTCTCATCAATTTTGATTTTATGCATAGAAAGATGCATAAAGAAATTTATTTTTATTTCAAAAGAGTTATTCTCATCAATTTTGATTTTATGCATAGAAAGATGCATAAGAAATTTATTTTTATTTTGAAAGAGTTATTCTCATTAAAATTGAATTTATGCATAGAAAGATGCATAAAAGATTTATTTTTATTTCGAAAGTGTTATTCTCCTTAAAATTGAATTTATGCATAAATAGATGCATAAACAGATTTTTATAAAAGTGTTATTTTCCACTGAAGTTGTTCTTATGCATAAATAGATGTGTAAAGAATCTTTATATTAAAAATAAGAAGTCTCTTACATTCTATAAATAGATGTGATAAGATGTGATATGAATAAGATAGATGAGAATGAACAGAGAATGGATGTGATGAGAATAGAAGTGATGAGAATGAGAGGTGAATAAATGTGATGTGATGTGATGTGAATCAGATAAATGTGAATGAATAGATGAGATGTGATGTCATGTGAATCAGGATGTGAATTAATGATATAGGATATGAATGAATGTGTTAGCATGTGAATCAAGATGTGAATGAATGATACGGGATGTGAATGGATGTGATGTGATGTGAATTGAATGATACGGGATGTGAATGGATGTGATGTGATGTGAATCAGATACATGTGAATGAATAGATGAGATGTGATGTCATGTGAATCAGGATGTGAATGAATGATATAGGATGTGAATGAATGTGTTGGCATGTGAATCGGGATGTGAATGGATGTGATGTGATGTGAATCGGGATGTGAATGAACGATAAGGGATGTGAATGAATGTGTTAGCATGTGAATCGGGATGTGAATGAATGAGATGTGATGTGAAATGGATGTGATAAGATGCGATGTAAACTGGATAGATGTTAATGTATGTGAAGTGATGAGATGTATGGGTAGATGCAAGTGGATGAGATGTGATGAGGATAAATGAGGAAATAAGTGATGAGATAGAAAAAGATGTGATTAGATGAGAATGGGAATACTTATGAAATGAATGTGGATTGATGTGGGGGTTGATGTGTGGATACTGTGGATTGATGTGGATGGATGTATGGATGATGTGGATTGATGTGTGGGTAATGTGGATTGATGTGAATGGATGTATGGATGATGTGGGTTGATGTGTGGATAATGTGGATTGACATGAATGGATGTATGGATGATGTGGATTGATGTGTGGATAATGTGGATTGATGTGGATGGATGTATGGATGATGTGGATGGATTTATGGGTAATGTGGATGAATGTGGATGGATGTATGGATGATGTGGGTTGATGTGTGGATAATGTGGATTGACGTGAATGGATGTATGGATGATGTAGATTGATGTGTGGATAATGTGGATTGATGTGGATGGATGTATGGATGATGTGGATTGATGTGTGGATAATGTGGATTGATGTGGACGGATGTATGAATGATGTGGATTGATGTGTGGATTGATGTGGATGGATGTATGGAAGATGTGCATGGATGTGTGGATAATGTGGATTGATGTGGATGGATGTATGGATGATATGGATTGATGTGGATGATGTGGATGGATGTATGGATGATGTGGGTTGATGTGTTGATAATGTGGATTGACATGAATGGATGTATGGATGATGTGGATTGATGTGTGGATAATGTGGATTGATGTGGATGGATGTATGGATAATGTGGATTGATGTGTGGATAATGTGGATTGATGTGGATGGATGTATGGATGATGTGGATTGATGTGTGGATGGATGTGGATGGATGTATGAAAGATGTGGATGGATGTGTGGATAATGTGGATTGATGTGGATGGATGTATGGATGATGTGGATTGATGTGGATGATGTGGATGGACATATGGATGATGTGGGTTGATGTGTGGATAATGTGAATTGACGTGAATGGATGTATGGATGATCTGGATTGATGTGTGGATAATGTGGAGGATTGATGTGGATGGATGTATGGATGATGTGGATTGATGTGGATGGATGTATGGAAGATGTGGATGGATGTGTGGATAATGTGGATTGATGTGGATGATGTGGATGGATGTATGGATGATGTGGATTGATGTGTGGATGATGCGATTGGATGTGATATGATGTGGGAATGATGTGATGTGATAGGGATCGATGAAGAAAAAAAATTATGGGAAGATGAGAAAAGATGGGACTAATGTGAAAGGATGTGGAGTGATGAGAAAAGATGGAAATATTGTTGGAACTGTATTTGTATGTGAAATCTGTTTTTAAATGACTGTTTTATGTCAAGAATGTTGGGGAAGCATTTTGACTGTCTTGTGAATGAGGTTGTGGAGACCTATCTGTTAAAGTTGTAAGTGCTGAGACGGAGAGTCAACAGAGGACGTCTCGCGTAGCAAGGTCTCGGTCGAGGTCTTGACTAGCCTCGGTTTAATTTAAATGGTGAGCTTCCGATACAGTTAATAAGGGACCGAGGAAGCGGCCTATGAGTGAAGAGCTAGGTGACCTGCGAAGGTTCCTAGAGGGTGCTGACCATACGATGCTCGGGCTCTGAGGGTCACTGAAGATACCCACACGTATGTCGGGGAACAAGGAGTAAGAGTTGTTTTCTGAATTCGGGCATGGATTTGGTTGATTGACCTTGCTGGTCCTCAACGGATGAGTCCATGGCTGTTTTATATGGATCTATTGGTTGATCTTGCTGATCTTTAACGGAGACTCCATTTTTGTTAAAGTGAATACTTGTCGGTTACTATGAGCTAGGAACTATCAAAAAGGCCCCTGAGTGGACAGGGGGTGAGCGTTCTGGTTGCCAATGATGCCATAGGTACACCGATGAAGGAATGTTTGGAAATAAGGATTCAACTAGATAATTAGAGGATTATGATCAGTGACACTATGGTTTCATTAAATGATTGTTTTAAAGAGTGTTGAATCTGTGAAAAAGGCAATTTCATATTGGGTGTGTAAGTGGTGTGACTAGTTTTAAGTTTGTATGAATATCCAGCTAGGGGGCGTGGGAACTCTTTTCCCTGGTACCCGAGACAACCTAACCAAATGCTTAATTGGATCCCATCACTACAGTGGTTGGGCGGCAGTTGGCTAACCCATGGGGCTGGGCTGGACTGATGGATCCCTAAATTGAAACTCAATTCTATTCTGGTTCGATAGATGAAGTAAATCCCGGACAAAAATTGTTCTATGGAAAAGAATCAATGGTTGTGCCTCTTAATGAGGAAAAAAGCGTTGGTCTCTATGATCCAAGTACAATCTTTTCCCTGATCTGACTATGGGACTTACGGGTTCGGTCAGATCAGTTTAGAGTTAAGTCTTTTGACTACGTTAGAGAAAAGTTATCCTCGAGGAATTGCCCGTGCTTTCCGAGCAAGGGAAGTTTTTCCGGGTTTGGTTTTGGAAGAACCGATGGATTATTCTCTTGTCCAGATATCCGTGGGCGAGGCCCCGAGTGTGGGACCCTACCCCACGCAAGAAGTGCTAATTCCACTGCTTGCACCCCTGAATTCATTGCAGGGTCGGGATAGGGACCTCACAGCTGGTATTAGAGCGAATTGGCTAATGAGGATGAACCGAGAAGCCAAAAATGTCAAAAAATTATGAAGAAGCAGTACAAGGTTGTAATTGTGTGATAAAATTCGTACAATTTGATATTTAAATTGAAATTCGTAAATTGGTAATTGGGTCTTCAGATGGAAGTACCGCACTTGTATGGAATCCTTGACTTTTATTCAGTATATACGAGTAAATCTAAGACTTGAAATTATAAGCATTAATACTATCGAGACGATGAATTCGAATGTGGTTGATATGATTTTAAATTCTAGCTAAGAACTGATGAGTTGATTTGAATTCTGATTGAAAAATGAAGATTCCTGAACTTTGGTTGAAATGTAATAAACTAAGCAAAACCACAATGAGGATGAATGGGACGAGTCCCTATGATGATGTTCATATAGCTGGATTGACGTTAATGACTTTAGCAAATCACCTATGAGATTAGTGGATTGTGCTAGCAGATTGCTGCAATTAACACTTGACCCAGTGGATCAAGTTAAGAGATGTCAAATTAAAAATCTGTATAATTGAAAATTTCCATGAAGGACTGTTTAGATAGAAATTTCGGTCTAATGGACCATTATTGTGATAAGGATTGAATGTTACGATCTGAGTGAATTATTATCTGATGATGAGTTTTATATAAGGGATCTTTATCCCAAGATTCTGTTGGGTTCACCAGACTATAAGGAACCCTAGAAACAGTTGGATCTTAAGGAAAAGAGTTCTCCTCTAACTCTGCGAGATGAGGACATCTCGCGTTTTTTAAGTGGGGTAGGATGTAAGATTCCTCCCTTTGGCTTTTGAGGTGTGCAGGTGTAAGAACCTCCCCTTCCGATCTTATAATTATTCCCCTCTCTGAAATAAAAGAAAGATCCTGTTTTGGCATAGATAGAGAAAATGTCTAGAGGGAGGTAATTCAAAATTGAGATATTTTTGGATATAAAAATCCTCCTAGTGTCTTAAATGGTTTCCCCTGAAAAAGATATTCAAAAAGAAATTTCCAATGTGCAATTGGAATAAATTGAAATCAGGTAAAAAGGACCTTAGCCTAAGGGTCTAGATTTTTTTAAAATTTTGAATTAAGGTTCCTATGGACCAATCAGATTAATCCAAATGTAGGGAGGAGATAAATGTAAGAATAAAAGAAAATCCCCAAAAATAAGTAAATGCTCACATAAGATGAAGACTTGACTAAGGACAAGGTTATTAGTTAAAAAAGAAGAGATATTTAGAAGAAATGATGCATTTTTGACACCTCAGTGTGTGGGGAATTCCCCTCATAAAGGAGGCGCCTATTTCACATGTGTGGTACAAATAATGAGATATTTTCATCCCTTCTCTCTCTTGCTTCAACTAGATCCAAAAAGTAAGTTAAACTGACCTAAAAATGGTCAAAAATTGACCAAACTGATCTGGAAAATTCTAGAATCAGTTGACTTGGTTAGAGGCTCACTTTTTCCTATAAATGAAGCCTCCCCCTTTGTAAATGGTTAATAGTGTTTTATGCACTGTTACTCTACTCCTCCCCAGAGTCAAAAACAGTGAATTCATTGATAATTCATTTGTTTTTGACCATTTCCTCTTCAAAAGAATTGGTGGCCACTCTTGTTGCAAACAAGAGTAGATCCCTCAAACCATCAAGCCAAAGGAAAGCTCACAAAACTCCTAGTAAGTTAGAAATTCTACTTTTTCCTATTCTATTTTATGGTTTTCTGGTTTTTGCTTTCTTTAAAATAAAAATGGATGTTATGCCTTGCTGGAAAGGCTTTCCCCCTGCTCTTCATTATTGAATTTAGCCTTTCTTTATCCTAGATGTGTAATCAAATTGATGGAATTAAACTTTTCATATTGTTTACTCTTAATAAAGTGGAAATTGATTAGATTAGAATGATTTAAATCATCTTGGATAATTTCTAGTAAATTTTAGAGTGAAAAATTTAAAAAATTATCAGTCGTACAAAGGAGGTTACGGTAAAATTTTCTTAAATTTGGTGAAGTAAGTTTTATCTTTTGAAGAGTAATCCCCACCGCTTGTGTATTCTAAAAGTGTTATTTTTATTCTATGCATAGAAAAATGCATATTAGAAATATTTTTATTATAAAAGTGTTATTTTCATTAGAATTAATTTCTATGCATAAAGATGCATATTGGAAATATTTTGATTATAAAAGTGTTACTTTCATCAAAATTGATTTTTATGCATAAATAGATGCATAAAAGAATTTGTTTATTATAAAAGTGTTACTTTCATTAAAATTGAATTTATGCATAAAAAGATGCATAAAAGAATTTTTTTATTATAAAAGTGTTACTTTCATCAAATTTTGATTTTATGCATAGAAAGATGCATAAAGAAATTTATTTTAATTTCAAAAGAGTTATTCTCATCAATTTTGACTTTATGCATAGAAAGATGCATAAAGAAATTTATTTTTATTTCAAAAGAGTCATTCTCATCAATTTTGATTTTATGCATAGAAAGATGTATAAAGAAATTTATTTTTATTTCGAAAGAGTTATTCTCATTAAAATTGAATTTATGCATAGAAAGATGTATAAAAGATTTATTTTTATTTCGAAAGTGTTATTCTCCTTAAAACTGAATTCATGCATAAATAGATGCATAAATAGATGTGATATGAATCAAATAGATGAGAATAAATAGAGAATGGATGTGATATGAATCAAATAGATGAGAATGAATAGAGAATGGATGTGATGAGAATAGAAGTGATGAGAATGAGAGGTAAATAGATGTGATATGAATCAAATAGATGAGAATGAATAGAGAATGGATGTGCTGAGAATAGAAGTGATGAGAATGAGAGGTAAATAGATGTGATGTGATGTGATGTGAATCAGATAAATGTGAATGAATAGATGAGATGTGATGTCATGTGAATCAGGATGTGAATGAATGATATAGGATGTGAATGAATGTGTTAGCATATGAATCGGGATGTGAATGAATGATAAGGGATGTGAATGGATGTGATGTGATGTGAATCAGATAAATGTAAATAAATAGGAGAGATGTGATGCCATGTGAATCAGGATGTGAATGAATGATATAGGATGTGAATGAATGTGTTGGCATGTGAATCGAGATGTGAATGAATGATAAGGGATGTGAATGGATGTGATGTGATGTGAATCGGGATGTGAATGAACGATAAGGGACGTGAATGAATGTGTTAGCATGTGAATCGGGATGTGAATGAATGAGATGTGATGTGAAATGGATGTGATAAGATGCGATGTAAACTGGATAGATGTTAATGTATGTGAAGTGATGAGATGTATGGGTAGATGCAAGTGGATGAGATCTGATGAGGATAAATAAGGAAATAAGTGATGAGATAGAAAAAGATGTGATTAGATGAGAATGGGAATACTTATGAAATGAATGTGGATTGATGTGGGTTGATGTGTGGATAATGTGGATTGATGTGGATGGATGTATGGATGATGTGGATTGATGTGTGGGTAATGTGGATTGACGTGAATGGATGTATGGATGATGTGGGTTGATGTGTGGATAATGTGGATTGACGTGAATGGATGTATGGATGATGTGGATTGATGTGTGGATAATGTAGATTGATGTAGATGGATGTATGGATGATGTGGATTGATGTGTGAATAATGTAGATTAATGTGGATGGATGTATGGATGATGTGGATTGACGTGTGGATTGATGTGGATGGATGTATGGAAGATGTGGATGGATGTGTGGATAATGTGGATTGATGTGGATGGATGTATGGATGATGTGGATTGATGTGGATGGATATATAGATGATGTTGTTGATGTGTGGATAATGTGGATTGACGTGAATGGATGTATGGATGATGTGGATTGATGTGTGGATAATGTGGATTGATGTGGTTGGATGTATGGATGATGTGGATTGACGTGTGCATTGATGTCGATGGATGTATGAAAGATGTGGATGGATGGGTGGATAATGTGGATGGATGTATGGATGATGTGGATTGATGTGGATGATGTGGATGGATGTATGGATGATGTGGGTTGATGTGTGGATAATGTGGATTGACGTGAATGGCCATATGGATGATGTGGATAATGTGGATTGATGTGGATGTATGTATGGATGATGTGGATTGACGTTTGGATTGATGTGGATAGACGTGTGGATTGATGTGGATGGATGTATGGAAGATGTGGATGGATGTGTGAATAATGTGGATTGATGTGGATGGATGTATGGATGATGTGGATTGATGTGTGGATGATGCGATTGGATGTGATTTGATGTGGGAATGATGTGATGTGATAGGGATCGATGAAGAAAAAAAATTGTGGGAAGATGAGAAAAGATGGGGACTAATGTGAAAGGATGTGGAGTGATGAGAAAATATGGAAATATTGTTGGAACTGTATTTGTATATGAAATGTGTTTTTAAATGACTGTTTTATGTCAAGAATGCTAGGGAAGCATTTTGACCGTCTTGTGAATGAGGTCGTGGAGACCTACGTGTTAAAGTTGCAACTGCTGACGGATAGTCAACGGAGGACGTCTCGCGTAGCAAGGTCTCTTGACCAGCCTCGGTTTGATTTAAATGGTGAGCTTCCGGTACAGTGGATGAGGGACCAAGGAAGCGGCCTATGAGTGAAGCGCTAGGTGACCTGCGAAGGATCCTAGAGGGTGCTGACCATATGGTGCTCAGGCTCTGGGTCACCTTGCTGGTCCTCAACGGATGAAACCATGGCTCTTTTATATGGATCTGTTGGTTGATCTTGCTTATCTTCAACGGAGACTCCATTTTTGTTAAAGTGAATACTTGTCGGTTACTATGAGCTAGGAACTATCAAAAAGGCCGCTGAGTGGACATGGGGTGAGCATTCTGGTTGCCAATGATGCCATAGGTACACCGATGAAGGAATGTTTGGAAATAAGGATTCAACTAGATAATTAGAGGATTATGATCAGTGACACTATGGTTTCATTAAATGATTGTTTTAAAGAGTGTTGAATCTGTGAAAAAGGCAATTTCATATTGGGTGTGTAAGTGGTGTGACTAGTTTTAAGTTTGCATGAATATCCAACTAGGGGGCGTAGGAACTCTTTTCCCTAGTACCCGAGACAACCTAACCAAATTCATAATTGGATCCCATCACTACAGTGGTTGGGCGGTTGGCTAACCCATGGGGCTGGGCTGGACTGATGGATCCCTAAATTGAGACTCAATTCTGTTCTGGTTTGATAGATGAAGTAAATCCTGGACAAAAATTGTTCTATGGAAAAGAATCAACGGCTGTGCCTCTCAATGAGGAAAAAAGTGTTGGTCTCTATGATCCAAGTACAATCTTTTCCCTGATCTGACTATGGGACTTACGAGTTCGATCAGATCAGTTCAGTTAGTTAAGGCTTTTGACGACGTTAGAGAAAAGTTATCCTCGAGGAATTGCTTGTGCTTTCCGGGCAAGGGAAGTTTTTCCGGGTTCGGTTTTGGAAGAACCGATGGATTAGTCTCTTGTCCGGATATCCGTGGGCGAGGCCCCGAGTGTGGGACCCTACCCCGCACAAGAAGTGCTACTTCCACTACTAGCACCCTTGAATTCGTTGCGGGGTGGGGATAGGGACCTCACATGTTATTAGACCGAATTGGCTAATGAGGATGAACCGAGAAGCCAAAAATGTCAAAAATTTATGAAGAAGCAGTAAAAGGTTGTAATTGTGTGATAAAATTCGTATAATTTGATATTTAAACTGAAATTCGTAAATTGGTAATTGGGTCTTCAGATGGAAGTATCGCACTTGTATGGAATCCCTGACTTACTTGAGGCCTCTAGAGACATGATGGTATTTACCTTATAGTTCCAAGGACCGTGACTACCCGTATATACCGAGGGTATAACTGCAGCTCTTTACTCAGTATATACGAGTAAATCTAAGACTTGAATTTATAAGCATTCATACTATCGAGACGATGAATTCGAATGTGGTTGATATGATTTTAAATTCTAGCTAAGAACTGATGAGTTGATTTGGATTCTGATTGAAAAATGAAGATTCCTAAATTTTGGTTGAAATGTAATAAACTAAGCAAAACCACAATGAGGATGAATGGGACGAGTCCCTGTGATGATGTTCGTAGCTGGAATGATGTTAATGACTTCAGCAAATCACCTATGAGATTAGTGGATTGTGCTAGCAGATTGGTGCAGTTAACACTTGACCCAGTGGATCAACTTAAGGGATGTCAAATTAAAAATCTGTATAATTGAAAATTTCCATGAAGGACTGTTTAGATAGAAATTTCGGTCTAATGGACCATTATTGTGATAAGGATTGAATGTTACAATATGAGTGAATTTTTATCTGATGATGAGTTTTATATAAGGGATCTTTATCCCAAGATTCTGTTGGGTTTACCAGACTTATAAGGAACCCCAGAATCAGTTGGATCTTAAGGAAAAGAGTTCTCCTCTAATTTTGCGAGATGAGGACATCTCGCGTTTTTTAAGTGGGGTAGGATGTAAGATTCCTCCCTCTGGCTTTTGAGGTGTGCAGGTGTAAGAACCTCCCCTTGTGATCTTATAATTATTCCCCTCTTTGAAATAAAAGAAAGATCCTATTTTGGCCTAGAGAGAGAAAATGTCTAGAGGGAGGCAATTCAAAATTGAGATATTTTTGGATATAAAAATCCTCCTAGTGTCTTAAATGGTTTCCCCTGAAAGAGATATTCAAAAAGAAATTTCCAATGTGCAAATGGAATAAATTGAAATCAGGTCAAAAGGACCTTAGCCTAAGGGTCTAGATTTTTTAAAATTTTTGAATTAAGGTTCCTATGGACCAATCAGATTAATCCAAATGTAGGGAGGAGATAAATGTAATAATAAAAGAAAATCCCCAAAAATGAGTGAATGCTCACATAAGATGAAGAGTTGACTAAGGACAAGGTTATTAGTTAAAAAAAGAAGAGATATTTAGAAGAAATGATGCATTTTTGACACCTCAGTGTGGGGGGAATTTCCCTCATGAAGGAGGCACCTACTTCACATGTGTGGTACAAATAATGAGATATTTTCATCTCTCCTCTCTCCTGCTTCAACTAAATCCAAAAAGTAAGTTAAACTGACCTAAAAATGGTCAAAAATTGACCAAACTGATCTAGAAAATTCCAGAATCACTTTGCTTGGTTAGAGGCTCACTTTTTCCTATAAATGAAGCCTCCCCCTTTGTAAATGGTTAACAGTGTTTTATGCACTGTTACTCTACTCCTCCCCAGAGCAGCCAAAAACAGTGAATTCATTGATAATTCATTTGTTTTTGACCATTTCCTCTTCAAAAGAATTGGTGTCCACTCTTGTTGCAAACAAGAGTAGATCCCTCAAACCATCAAGCCAAAGGAAAGCTCACAAAACTCATAGTAAGTTAGAAATTCTACTTTTTCTTATATGGTTTTCTGATTTTTGCTTTCTTTAAAATGAAAATGGATGTTATGCCTTGCTGGAAAGGCTTTCCCCCTTCTCTTCATTATTGAATTCAGCCTTTCTTTATCCTACATGTGTAATCAAATTGATGGAATTAAACTTTTTATATTGTTTACTCTTAATAAAGTGAAAATTGATTGGATTCGAATGATTTAAATCATCTTGGATAATTTCTAGTAAATTTTAGAGTGAAAAATTTGAAAAATGGTCAGCCATACAAAGGAGGTTATGGCAAAATTTTCTTACATTTGGTGAAGTAAGTTTTATCTTTTTAAGAGTAATCCCCACCGCTTGTGTATTCTAAAAGTGTTATTTTTATTCTATGCATAGAAAAATGCATATTAGAAATATTTTTATTATAAAAGTGTTATTTTCATTAGAATTAATTTCTATGCATAAAGATGCATATTGGGAATATTTTGATTATAAAAGTGTTACTTTCATCAAAATTGATTTTTATGCATAAATAGATGCATAAAAGAATTTTTTTATTATAAAAGTGTTACTTTCATTAAAATTGAATTTATGCATAAATAGATGCATAAAAGAATTTTTTTTATTATAAAAGTGTTACTTTCATCAAATTTTTTATTTTATGCATAGAAAGATGCACAAAGAAATTTATTTTAATTTCAAAAGAGTTATTCTCATTAATTTTGATTTTATGCATAGAAAGATGCATAAAGATTTTTTTTAATTTCAAAAGAGTTATTCTCATCAATTTTGATATTATGCATAGAAAGATGCAGAAAGAAATTTATTTTTATTTCGAAAGAGTTATTCTCATCAATTTTGATTTTATGCATAGAAAGATGCATAAAGAAATTTATTTTTATTTCGAAAGAGTTATTCTCAGTAAAATTGATTTTATGCATAGAAAGATGTATAAAAGATTTATTTTTATTTCGAAAGTGTTATTCTACTTAAATTTGAATTTATGCATAACTAGATGCATAAACAGATTTTTATAAAAGTGTTATTTCCCACTGAAGTTGTTCTTATGCATAAATAGATGCGTAAAGAATCTTTATATAAAAAATAAGAATTCTCTTACATTCTATAAATAGATGTGATATGAATCAGATAGATGAGAATGAATAGAGAATGGATGTGATGAGAATAGAAGTGATGAGAATGAGAGGTAAATAGATTTGATGTGATGTGATGTGAATCAGATAAATGTGAATGAATAGATGAGATGTGATGTCATGTGAATCAGGATGTGAATGAATGATATAGGATGTGAATGAATGTGTTAGCATGTGAATCGGGATGTGAATGAATGATAAGGGATGTGAATGGATGTGATGTGATGTGAATAAGATAAATGTGAATGAATAGATGAGATGTCATGTCATGTGAATCAGGATGTGAATGAATGATATAGGATGTGAATGAATGTGCTGGCATGTGAATCGGGATGTGAATGAATGATAAGGGATGTGAATGGATGTGATGTGATGTGAATTGGGATGTGAATGAACGATAAGGGACGTGAATGAATGTGTTAGCGCGTGAATCGGGATGTGAATGAATGAGATGTGATGTGAAATGGATGCGATAAGATACGATGTAAACTGGATAGATGTTAATGTATGTGAAGTGATGAGATGTATGGGTAGATGCAAGTGGATGAGATCTGATGAGGATAAATGAGGAAATAAGTGATGAGAGAGAAAAAGATGTGATTAGATGAGAATGGAAATACTTATGAAATGAATGTGGATTGATGTGGGTTGATGTGTGGATAATGTGGATTGATGTGGATGGATGTATGGATGATGTGGATTGATGTGTGGGTAATGTAGATTGACGTGAATGGATGTATGGATGATGTGGGTTGATGTGTGGATAATGTGGATTGACGTGAATGGATGTATGGATGATGTGGATTGATGTGTGGATAATGTGGATTGATGTGGATGGATGTATGGATGATGTGGATTGATGCGTGGATAATGTGGATGGATGTATGGATGATGTGGATTGACGTGTGGATGGATGTCGATGGATGTATGAAAGATGTGGATGGATGTGTGGATAATGTGGATTGATGTGGATGGATGTATGGATAATGTGGATTGATGTGGATGGATGTGTGGATAATGTGGATTGATGTGGATGGATGTATGGATCATGTGGATTGATGTGGATGATGTGGATGGATGTATGGATGATGTGGTTAATGTGTGGATAATGTGACTTGAGGTGAATGGATGTATGAATGATGTGGATTGATGTGTGGATAATGTGGATTGATGTGGATGGATATATGGATGATGTGGATTGATGTGTGGATAATGTGGATTGATGTGGATGGATGTATGGATGATATGCATTGACGTGTGTATTGATGTGGATGGATGTATGAAAGATGTGGATGGATGTGTGGATAATGTGGATTGATGTGGATGGATGTATGGATGATGTGGATTGATGTGGATGATGTGGATGGATATATGGATGATATGGGTTGATGTGTGGATAATGTGGATTGACGTGAATGGATATATGGATGATGTGGATTGATGTGTGGATAATGTGGATTGATGTGGATGGATGTATGGATGATGTGGATTGACGTGTGGATTGATGTGGATGGACGTGTGGATTGATGTGGATGGATGTATGGAAGATGTGGATGGATGTGTGAATAATGTGGATGGATGTGTGAATAATGTGGATTGATGTGGATGATGTGGATGGATGTATGGATGATGTGGATTGATGTATGGATGATGCGATTGGATGTGATTTGATGTGGGAATGATGTGATGTGAAAGAGATCGATGAAGAAAAAAAATTGTGGGAAGATAAGAAAAGATGGGGACTAATGTGAAAGGATGTGGAGTGATGAGAAAAGATGGAAATATTATTGGAACTGTATTTGTATGTGAAATGTGTTTTTAAATGACTGTTTTATGTCAAGAATGCTGGGGAAGCATTTTGACCGTCTTGTGAATGAGGTCGTGGAAACCTATCTGTTAAAGTTACAATTGCTGAGACGAAGAGTCAACGGAGGATCTCTTGCGTAGCAAGGTCTCTTGACCAGCCTCGGTTTGATTTAAATGGTGAGCTTCCGGTACAGCTGATGAGGGACCAAGGAAGCGGCCTATGAGTGAAGCGCTAGGTGACCTGTGAAGGATCCTAGAGGGTGCTGACCATATGGTGCTCGGGCTCTAGGTCACCTTGCTGGTCCTCAACGGATGAGTCCATGGCTCTTTTATATGGATCTGTTGGTTGATCTTGCTGATCTTCAACGGAGACTCCATTTTTGTTAAAGTGAATACTTGTCGGTTACTACTATGAGCTAGGAACTATCAAAAAGGTCCCTGAGTGGACAGGGGGTGAGCATTCTGGTTGCCAATGATGCCATAGGTACACCGATGAAGGAATATTTGGAAATAAGGATTCAACTAGATAATTAGAGGATTATGATCAGTGACACTATGGTTTCATTAAATGATTGTTTTAAAGACTGTTGAATCTATGAAAAAGGCAATTTCATATTGGGTGTGTAAATGGTGTGACTAGTTTTAAGTTTGCATGATTATCCAGCTAGGGGGCCTGGGAACTCTTTTCCCTGGTACCCGAGACAACCTAACCGAATTCTTAATTGGATCCCATCACTACAGTGGTTGGGGTTGGCTAACCCATGGGGCTGGGCTGGACTGATGGATCCCTAAATTGAGACTCAATTATGTTCTGGTTCGATAGATGAAGTAAATCCCGAACAAAAATTGTTATATGGAAAAGAATCAACCGCTGTGCCTCTCAATGAGGAAAAAAGCATTGGTCTCTATGATCCAAGTACAATCTTTTCGCTGATCTGACTATGGGACTTACGGGTTCGGTCAGATCAGTTTAGTTAGTTAAGGCTTTTGACTACGTTAGAGAAAAGTTATCCTCGAGGAATTGCCCGTGCTTTCCGGGAAAGGAAGGTTTTTCCGGGTTCGGTTTTGGAAGAACCGATGGATTAGTCTCTTGTCCGGATATCCATGGGCGAGGCCCTGAGTGTGGGACCCTACCTCGTGCAAGAAGTGCTACTCCGCTGCTAGCACCCTTGAATTCGTTGCACGGTGGAGATAGGGATCTCACAGCTGGTATTAGAGCGAATTGGCTAATGAGGATGAACCGAGAAGCCAAAAATGTCAAAAATTTATGAAGAAACAGTAAAAGGTTGTAATTGTGTGATAAAATTCATACAATTTGATATTTAAACTGAAATTCGTAAATTGGTAATTGGGTCTTCAGATGGAAGTACCACAATTGTATGGAATCCCTGACTTACTTGAGGCCTCTAGAGACATGATGGTATTTACCTTATGAGTTCCAAGGACCGTGACTACCCGTATATACTGAGGGTATAACTGCAGCTCTTTACTCAGTATATATGAGTAAATCTAAGACTTGAAATTATAAGCATTAATACTATCGAGACGATGAATTTGAATGTGGTTGATATGATTTTAAATTCTAGCTGAGAACTGATGAGTTGATTTGGATTCTGATTGAAAAATGAAGATTCATGAATTTTGGTTGAAATGTAATAAACTAAGCAAAACCACAATGAGGATGAATGGGACAAGTCCCTGTGATGATATTCGTAGCTGGAATGACGTTAATGACTTCAGCAAATCACCTATGAGATTAGTGGATTGTGCTAGCAGATTGCTGCAATTAACACTTGACCCAGTGGATCAAGTTAAGGGATGTCAAATTAAAAATCTGTATAATTGAAAATTTCCATGGACTGTTTAGATAGAAATTTCGGTCTAATGGACCATTATTGTGATAAGGATTGAATGCTACGATATGAGTGAATTTTTATCTGATGATGAGTTTCATATAAGGGATCTTTATCCCAAGATTCTGTTGGGTTCACAGACTTATAAGGAACCCCAGAATCAGTTGGATCTTAAAGAAAAGAGTTCTCCTCTAATTCTGCGAGATGAGGACATCTCGCGTTTTTTAACTGGGGTAGGATGTAAGATTCCTCCCTCTGGCTTTTGAGGTGTGCAGGTGTAAGAACCTCCCCTTCTGATCTTATAATTATTCCCCTCTCTGAAATAAAAGAAAGATCCTGTTTTGGCCTACTGAGAGAAAATGTCTAGAGGGAGGTAATTCAAAATTGAGATATTTTTGGATATAAAAATCCTCCTAGTGTCCTAATGGTTTCCCCTGAAACAGATATTCAAAAAGAAATTTCCAATGTGCAATTGGAATAAATTGAAATCAGGTAAAAAGGACCTTAGCCTAAGGGTCTAGATTTTTTAAAATTTTTGAATTAAGGTTCCTATGGACCAATCAGATCAATCCAAATGTAGTTAGGAGATAAATGTAAGAATAAAAGAAAATCCCCAAAAATGAGTAAATGCTCACATAAGATGAAGAGTTGACTAAGGACAAGGTTATTAGTTAAAAAAGAAGAGATATTTAGAAGAAATGATGCATATTTGACACCTCAGTGTGGGGAATTCCCCTCATGAAGGAGGCGCCTATTTCACATGTGGTACAAATAATGAGATATTTTCATTTTTCCTCTCTCCTGCTTCAACTAGATCCAAAAAGTAAGTTAAACTGACCTAGAAAAGTCAAAAATTGACCAAAATGCTCTGGAAAATTCTAGAATCAGTTTGCTTGGTTAGAGGCTCACTTTTTTCTACAAATGAAGCCTCCCCCTTTGTAAATGGTTAATAGTGTTTTATGCACTGTTACTCCACTCCTCCCCAAAGCCAAAAACAGTGAATTCATTGATAATTCATTTGTTTTTGACCATTTCCTCTTCAAAAGAATTGGTGGCCACTCTTGCTGCAAACAAGAGTAGATCCCTCAAACCATCAAGCCCAAGGAAAGCTTGCAAAACTCCTAGTAAGTTAGAAATTTTATTTTTTCTTATTCTATTTTATGGTTTTCTGATTTTTGCTTTCTTTAAAATGAAAATGGATGTTATGCCTTGCTGGAAAGGCTTTCCCCCTTCTCTTCATTATTGAATTCAGCCTTTCTTTATCCTAGAGTTTAATCAAATTGATGGAATTAAACTTTTCATATTGTTTACTCTTAATAAAGTGGAAATTGATTAGATTAGAATGATTTAAATCATCTTGGATAATTTCTAGTAAATTATAGAGTGAAAAATTTAAAAAATTATCAGCCATACAAAGGAGGTTACGGTAAAATTTTCTTACATTTGGTGAAGTAAGTTTTATCTTTTTAAGAGTAATCCCCACTGCTTGTGTATTCTAAAAGTGTTATTTTTATTCTATGCATAGAAAAATGCATATTAGAAATATTTTTATTATAAAAGTGTTATTTTCATTAGAATTAATTTCTATGCATAAAGATGCATATTGTGAATATTTTGAATATAAAGTGTTACTTTCATCAAAATTGATTTTTATGCATAAATAGATGCATAAAAGAATTTTTTTATTATAAAAGTGTTACTTTCATTAAAATTGAATTTATGCATAAATAGATGCATAAAAGAATTTTTTTAATATAAAAGTGTTACATTCATCAAATTTTTGATTTTATGCATAGAAAGATGCATAAAGAAATTTATTCTTATTTCAAAAGAGTTATTCTCATCAATTTTGATTTTATGCATAGAAAGATGCATAAAGAAATTTATTTTTATTTCAAAAGAGTTATTCTCATCAATTTTGATTTTATGCATAGAAAGATGCATAAAGAAATTTATTTTTATTTCGAAAGAGTTATTCTCATTAAAATTGAATTTATGCATAGAAAGATGCATAAAAGATTAATTTTTATTTCGAAACTGTTATTCTCCTTAAAATAGATGCATAAACGGATTTTTATAAAAGTGTTATTTCCCACTGAAGTTGTTCTTATGCATAAATAGATGCGTAAAGAATCTTTATATCAAAAATAAGAATTCTCTTACATTCTATAAATAGATGTGATATGAATCAGATAGATGAGAATGAATAGAGAATGGATGTGATGAGAATGAGAGGTAAATAGATGTGATGTGATGTGATGTGAATCAGATAAATGTGAATGAATAGATGAGATGTGATGTCATGTGAATCAGGATGTGAATGAATGATATAGGATGTGAATGAATGTGTTAGCATGTGAATCGGGATGTGAATGAATGATAAGGGATGTGAATGGATGTGATGTGATGTGAATAAGATAAATGTGAATGAATAGATGAGATGTCATGTCATGTGAATCAAGATGTGAATGAATGATATAGAATGTGAATTAATGTGTTGGCATGTGAATCGAGATGTGAATGAATGATAAGGGATGTGAATGGATGTGATGTGATGTGAATCGGGATGTGAATGAACGATAAGGGACGTGAATGAATGTGTTAGCATGTGAATCGGGATGTGAATGAATGAGATGTGATGTGAAATGGATGTGATAAGATGCGATGTAAACTGGATAGATGTTAATGTATGTGAAGTGATGAGATGTATGGGTAGATGCAAGTGGATGAGATCTGATGAGGATAAATGAGGAAATAAGTGATGAGATAGAAAAAGATGTGATTAGATGAGAATGGGAATACTTATGAAATGAATGTGGATTGATGTGGGTTGATGTGTGGATAATGTGGATTGATGTGGATGGATGTATGGATGATGTGGATTAATGTGTGGGTAATGTGGATTGACGTGAATGGATGGATGTATGGATGATGTGGGTTGATGTGTGGATAGTGTGGATTGACGTGAATGGATGTATGGATGATGTGGATTGATGTGTGGATAATGTGGATTGATGTGGATGGATGTATGGATGATGTGGATTGATGTGTGGATAAAGTGGAATGATGTGGATGGATGTATGGATGATGTGGATTGACTTGTGGATTGATGTGGATGGATGTATGGAAGATGTGGATGGATGTGTGGATAAACCATTGCAATATAGGTTGGCTCCCCTTGGACGGAATCTTCCACCTCCCCCAAATCTTCCACCTCCTCTTTTATACGGTCTGTTGTTGATTTGAGGTCCTGCGGCAATCTGGTTAATAGTGGGGGCTTGCTACTACTGCATTTCCACTACCTTGGGTTCGTGTTTTTTATGTTATAGTAACATGTCTCTACAGAGTGATTCTCACTTCCATAGATGGTGCACACTTGTTGTGTGCCTCTTAAAATTGGCACTCCTCTTTTGTGTATCCTTGATTATTACACCTTGTGCACCAAACATCTGGTCTGTGTCTAGATCCTACATGTCCTTCGACAATCTTGGCTAGGGCGGCCCTTAGTTCTTCATGAAATTTCTCTGTCTACTTTTTGCCTTTGTTTTTTTGGGGATTCTACTCTGTGGCATCCAACTCTTGACTGGATGATGACTTTGAGATATCTTCTCTGGAATCAGATTCTGAGGTTTCTTCCTCTTGTCCTTCTTTTTCTTCTTGAAGTCTTTCTTTGTTTGCTTCAGGACTTCTTTGGCTCTAGCGATGTAAGAATCCTCCCTCCAGCTTTTGAGGTGTACAGGTGTAAGAACCTCCCCTTCTGATCTTATAATTATTCCCCTCTTTGAAATAAAAGAAAGATTCTATTTTACCTTGTTTTGACCTAGAGAGAGAGAGATAATGTAAAATTGAGATATTTTTGGATATAAAAATCCTCCTAGTGTCTAAAATGGCTTCCCTTGAAACAAAAATTCAAAAAGAACTTTCCAATGTGCATTTGGAATTAATTGAAAAGAAGTATAAAGGACCTTAGCCTAAGGGTCTAGATTTTCAGAAATTCTTGGATTATGGTCCAATTAAGGTTCTTATGGGCCAATAGGATCAATCCAAGTGTGGGAAGGAGATAAATCCAATTTATAAAAAAAAAACCCCCCAAAAACGAGTAAATGCTCACATAAGATGAAGAGTTGACTAAGGACAAGGTTAATTAGTAAAAAACTATGAGTATTACTAAAAAATGAGATATTTTGGGTATAATGATTCAATTTTGACACCTTGGTAAGGAGAAGGGAGCTCTTCAAGGAGGCGCCTATTTCACATGTGTGGTGGAGTTTAAAACTCAAAAATATTGTGATATTTTTATCTCTCCTCTCTCCTAAACCAAATCAAAAGGGAGCCAAACTAGGTCCAAATCTTGTCCAAATTCAGCCAAACTGAACCTGGAAAATGCTAGAAAATAGTTGGACTTGGTTAGAGGCCTCCCTCACCTATAAATATATCCTTAGTCCTTTGTAAAAAAATATGAGAACTATACCATGCGAGTATTATACTGAAATAATGATATTTTCTATTATCCTATTAAAATCCTCTACAAATTGAAGAGATTGGAGCTTCTCTCTCTCTTCAATCTTCCTTGGAGACTTCATCAACATACCAAACCAATTGATTGGTTGGGGGCCTCTACTGTGATCAAAGAATCAAGTAATTTAGGAGAGGTAAAGTGTGGATTATTGTCTTCTTTTTCTTAAATATCCAAATGTTTCTCTTCTCAACCCCTCTCAAGCTTGAGAAGCATTAATTTGAATGGCTTTTGAATACTATTGAAGTTCTTTAATGTATTGTAATGAAGAAACACATAAATTTCCATTTATGCTTAATTTATAATGGTTTTTAAGAAATTCTCTCTCCCCCCCAAAGAATGGTCATTCCTATGACCTATTCTCAATTCCAATGAAGCTTCTCATGAAGCATTTCTCTAATCTAAAAGTAATTTCTATGCTTGTCCAATTGGAGGCCAAAATAATGACTTTTTAATACTTTTATAATATTTAATTTATGGTAAAATT
Organism: Cibotium barometz; assembly: GCF_041138505.1. Taxonomy (NCBI): domain Eukaryota; kingdom Viridiplantae; phylum Streptophyta; class Polypodiopsida; order Cyatheales; family Cibotiaceae; genus Cibotium; species Cibotium barometz. The sequence continues at coordinate 47,689,191 of NC_141087.1, forward strand.
AAGAATCAATCCATAATTGGATAATGATCAATTAGTGGTTATTCTAATCACATGAATAATACTAAACTTTATTCTTTCAAATTTATTGAGATTTATCAGTAATAGCAGCGGAGCTATGGTAAAATTTTTGAAAAATATACACATAAATCATTTTCATTCATAATATGAAAGGAGGACTTCCTACCATATTCTAGGATTATTAATCATCCTAGATTAATTGAATGACTCTCATTATAATCATGAAAAATTTGATTTTTATGTTTATGAATAAATAGTTAATTAGAAAAAAGAGAAATTTCTAATAATCTATTTTTATGTTAAAAGAGGAATTCCTATGACATTTGGAATTCCATCATTTAGATGGGAAAAGATAAATTCCTAGCATATTGGAATTATTGGATAATTTATTTAAATTCAAAGATGAATTTTAGATAAATTTATTTATCTATGAGAAATATTTAAATGTTAAAAGAGGAATTCATATGACATTTGGAATTCCATCATTTAGATGGGAAAAGAGAAATTAGTAGCATATCGAATTAATGGGTATTTTATTTTAGATGAAATTACTTTATGAGAAATATTTGATGATAAAAGAGGAATACCCATGACATTGGAATGCAATTAATTAAATGGAAAAAGAGGAATTCCCATGGTATTTGAGATCCAAGAAATTAAATGAGAAGAAGAGGAATTTTTAGTATAATTCAATTTATGATTAATTATCAAGTGGAAATATGGGTAGAATTGATTTCTATAAATCCCATGAATTCTTTTATTCAAAAGAGGAATATTGTATATAATTGATTTGAGAAATTAAGAATGAATATGAAAATAGTCGCGGAAAAAAAGAACCTTTAATTAGGCCAAGCAATTGGCAGAAATTCAAAAAAAGTCCCATTATCAGGATCCACCTAGAAAACGCTATTAAATGGGAATAGCGTGTGAATGGATGAGATAAGGTGAAAATGGGATGTGAATGAATGTGGATGTGTATGTGGAAGAATGAATGTGTATGTGGAAGAATGGGTGTGTATGTGGAAGAATGGATGTGTATGTGGAAGAATGGATGTGGATGTGTATGTGGAAGATTGGATGTGGATGTGTATGAGGCAGAATGGATGTGGATGTGTATAGGGAAGAATGAATGTGGATGTGTATAAGGAAGAATGGATGTGGATGTGGATGTGTATGTGAAAGGATGTGATGATGTGAGTGAATGAATGAGATGTGATGTGATGTGAATCGGGATAAGAATGAATGAGATGAGATGTGAAATGAATGAGAAGAGATGTGATGTAAATTGAGATAGATGTGAAATGAATGAGAAGAGATGTGATGTAAATTGAGATAGATGTGAAATGAATGAGGTGTGATGGGATGTGAATATGGTTGATGCGAGTGGATGAGATGTGAATATGGGTTGATGCGAGTGGATATGATGTAAATTGAGATAGATGTGAAATGAATGAGGTGTGATGGGATGTGAATATGGGTTGATGTGAGTGGATGAGATGTAAATGAGGAAAGATGTGATGGAATGGAAAATGATGTGTGATTGGATGAGAATGGGTATACATATAAATTGGATATGGATTAAGTAATGTGGATGGATGTGGAACAATGTGAAAGACGAGAGTTCACTGTATTCATGACCTATTTTTAAATGAGTGTTTTATGTCAAAAATGCTGGGAAAGCATTTTGACTGTCTTATGAACAAGGTCATGGAGACCTAGCTAATAAAGTTGCAACAGCTGGCAAAGAGTCAACGGAGGACGTCTCGCGTAGCAAGGTAGGCCGAGGTCTTGACCAGCCTCGGTTCGATTCAAATGGTGAGCTTCCGGTACGGTGGATGAGGGACCAAGGAAGCAGCCTATGAGTGAAGCGCTAGGTCACATGCGAAGGATCCTATAGAGGGTGCTGACCATACGGTGCTCGGGCTCTGGGTCGCCGAAGATACCCACACGTGCATCGGGGAAGATATTGGAACAAGGAGTAATAGTTGTTTTTCTGAAACCGAGCATGGATCTGGTTGATTAACCTTGCTGGTCCTCAACGTATAAGTCCATGGCTCTTTTATATGGAGCTATTGGTTGATCTTGCTGATTTTCAACGGAGATTCCATCTTGATTTTTATAAGTGATTATATTGTCGGGTACTATGAGCTAGGAACTATCGAGAAGGCCCCTGAGGGACAGGTGGTGAGCGTTCTGGTTGCCAATGATGCCATAGGTACACCGATGAAGGAATGATTATAAATAAGGATTCAATCAGAGATTTTGAGGATTATAATCAGTGACACTATGGTTTCATTAAATGATTGTTTTAAAGATAGCTGAATCTTTGAAAAAGGCAATTTCATATTGGGTGTGTAAGTGGTGTGGCTGGCGTTAAATTTGCATGAATATCCGGCTAGGGGGCTTGGGAACTCTTTTCCCTGGTATCGGGGACAAAACCTAACCGAATTCCTAATTGGATCCCATCACTACAGTGGTTGGGCAGTTGGCTAACCCATGGGACTAGATGGGGTTAGGCTAGACTGATGGATCCATAAAATGAGACTCAATTCTATTATAGTACGATAGATGAAGTAAATCCCGGATAGTAATTGTTCTATGGAAAAAGATTCAACGGCTGTGCCTCTAGATGGGGAAAAAAGCATCAGTTTCTATGATCCAAGTGCAAGTATCTTCCTTGATCTGACCAAGTGACTCACAGGTTCGGTCAGATGAGTTTGGTCAGTAATGACCCTGACTACATTAGAGTACAAATATCTTGGAGGAATTGCTCGTGCTTTCTGGGCGAGGGAAGTTTTTCCAGGTTTGGTTTTTGAAGAACCGAGGGATTAGTCTCTTGTCCAGATATCTGTGGAGGGGGCGAGGCCCCCACGCAAGGAGTGCTACTTCCGCTCTGCTAGTACCCCCAAATCCGTTGCACGGAGGAAGGGATCTTTCGGCTGGTATCAGAGCGAATTGACTAAAGTGGATCAAGTGAAAAGTCAAAAATGTCAAAAATTTGTGAAGTAAGAGTAAAAGGTTGTAATTGTGTGATAAAATTCATACAAATTGATATTCAAAATGAAGATTCATAAAATTGAAAGTGGGTCTTCAGATGAAGTATCGCAATTGTATGGAAATCCCTGACTTACTTGAGGCCTAGTCATGATGGTATTTACCGTATAATTCTAAGGACCGTGACTAAACGTATATACCGAGGGTATAACTGTAGCTCTTTACTGGCAGTATATACCAGTAAATCTAAGACCTTGAAATTATAAGTAAAAATGCTATCCAGATGATGAATTTGAATGTGGTTGATATGATTTTAAAATTCTAGTTGAGAATTGATGAGTTGATTTGGATTCTGATTGAGATGACTCTTGAATTTTGGTTGAAAAGTGATCAATTAAACAAAGCCACAATGAGGATGAATGGGATGAGTCCCTGTGATGATGTTCGTAACTGGAATGACGATAATGACTTCAGCAAACCACCATGAGATTAGTGGATTGTATTGATGACAGATTGCTACTGTTAACACTTGGACCTAGTGGATCCAGTTAAGGGATGACAAATTAAAAACCTGCATAACTGAAACTTCCATGGAGGAATGTTCAGATGGAATTTTCGGTCTGATGGACCATTGTTGTGTTAAGAATATGAATGATATGTTTTGAATGAATTGTTATCTGATAATGAGTTCTATATAAGGGATCTTTATTCCATGATTCTGTGGAGAGATGACCAATCTAAAGAACCCCAGAATCAGTTGCATGATCTAAATTTGGATTTGAATTATAAATAAAAGGACTTAACAAGAATTTTCGTATTGATAGGATCATGGATCGAGGTCGTCGTGGTAGGAATCATAACCCCCAACTCGATGAGGAAGAGCTCGACTTAGATGTCCGTAAAACTCTTCATAGATCGCAGCCTGGACCTTTCAAGGGTGAAGGGGAAAACTTGGACGAGAGTGTGGAGAAGTGGATCGAAGCAATGGAAGAGTACTTCGATGTCACCGGGTACAATGAGAAGAGCAAAATGGCTCTTGCAAGGTTGAAGATAGTAGAAACAGCCAGAGTAGCATGGAGAAACCACTGCCAGACAAACCCTTTGGATCGAAATACCCAGACATGGAATGATCTCAAAATTTACCTAAGGAAGAGATTCTGTCCTCCCGGCTTTTTGGAAACAAAGATGAACGAGTTGTTAGAGTTAACCTAGGGGAGTAGAACTATTGAAGTATATCACCAAGCGTTCGCTCTCCTCCTCAAATACTCGCCACACCGTTAGGTGAAGAACAGCTAATGGCCACGTTCATTCGGGGACTGAACGAACCTTTGAATATCCTAGTGAAGAATGCCAAGCTAGTTTCGATGGCTGAAACAGTGCGGATGGCGAAGGATTTTGCCAAGGCCTTTGATATCAAGGTTCCACCGAAGCCAGCACCATCACCTTTCAAAAGGTTTTTAGCTCCAGAAGGTGATTCCAACCTTCCACCATCTAAGAGGTATGAGGGTCAAGCCCAGGATATGGGAAGTTCCAGAATGGAAGAAATATCTTTTTCCCGGAACTCAATCCCTTGGAATTCAACTTCAGAAGTTTCGCCCTTAAACAAGGGAGTGAAATGCTATAACTGCCAAGGATTTGGACATCGTAGTATGGATTTCCCAACTCCTTTTGGATCAAGGTTTTCAGGGCAGGGAAATCAGGGATCAACATTCCAGACTCTAACTCCTTCCTTCCAGAGTAATTAGGTTTCTTTCCGCCATCAGAGAAATACCTGAAATAGCCCCTCTATCCAACCCGCAATTTCAATCCAAAGTAATGCAAGACCTCCACCTTAGAATAGGGGAAGTCAAAGAGAGATGTTCCCAAATCGGCCGTCCACTTCCATGGCAGTAACGTTGGAAGTGATTGAAGAAGAAGAAGAAGATGAAAGAGATCATACTCCACCTACGAGATGAGGACATCTCACGTTTTTAAGTGGGGTAGGATGTAAGATTCCTCCCTCCAACTTTTGAGGTGTACAGGTGTAAGAACCTCCCCTTCTGATCTTATAATTATTCCCCTCTTTGAAAAAAAAGAAAGATTTTGTTTTACCCTGTTTTGACCTAGAGAGAGAAAATATCTAGAGAGAGATAATCCAAAATTGAGATATTTATGGATATAAAAATCCTCCTAGTGTCTAAAATGGCTTCCCTTGAAACAAAAATTCAAAAAGAACTTTCCAATGTGCATTTGGAATTAATTGAAAAGACGTATAAAGGACCTTAGCCTAAGGGTCTGGATTTTTAAAATTTTTTGGATTATGGTCTAATTAAGGTTCCTCTAGGCCAATACGATCAATTCAAGTGTGGGGAGGAGATAAATCCAATTTATAAAAGAAAAACCCCCAAAAATGAGTAAATGCTCACATAAGATGAAGAGTTGACTAAGGACAAGGTTTATTAGTAAAAAACTATGAGTATTACTAAAAAAATAAGATATTTTGGGTATAATGATTCAATTTTGATACCTTGGTAAGGAGAAGGGAGCTCTTCAAGGAGGCACCTATTTCACATGTGTATATTGTGATATTTTTATCTCTCCTCTCTCCTAAACCAAATCAACAAAAGGGAGCCAAACTAGGTCCAAATCTTGTCCAAATTCAGCCAAACTGAACCTGGAAAATTCTACAAAATAGTTGGACTTGGTTAGAGGCCTCCCTCACCTATAAATAAATGCTTAGCCCTTTGTAAAAAAATATGAGAACTATACCATACTGAAATAAGGATATTTTCTATTATCCTATTAAAATCCTCTACAAATTGAAGAGATTGGAGCTTCTCTCTCTCTCTCTCTTCAATCTTCCTTGGAGACTTCAACAACATACCAAACCAATTGATTGGTTGGGGCCTTTACTGTGATCAAAGAATCTCTCTCCCAAAGAATTCTCTCTCTCCCCCAAAGAATGGTCATTCCTATGACCTATTCTCAATTCCAATGAAGCTTCTCATGAAGTATTTGTCTAATCTAAAAGTAATTTCTATGCTTGTCTAATTGGAGGCCAAAATAATGGCTTTTTAATACTTTTATAATATTTAATTTATGGTAAAATTAAGAATCAATCCATAATTGGATAATGATCCAATTAGTGGTTATTCTAATCACATGAATAATACTAAACTTTATTCTTTCAAATTTATTGAGATTTATCAGTAATAGTAGCGAAGCTATGGTAAAATTTTTGAAAAATAAACAGATAAAAAATTTAATTCATAATATGAAAAGAGGACTTCCTACCATATTCTAGGATTAATCATCCTAGATTAATTAAATGATTCTCTTTATAATCATGAAAAATTTGATTTTTATGTTTATGCATAAATAGTTAATTAGGAAAAAGATGAATTTCTAGTAATCCATTTTTAGGAATTCCATCATTTAGATGGGAAAAGAGAAATTCCTAGCATATTGGAATTATTGGATAATTCATTTAAATTCAAAGATAAATTTTAGATAAATTTATTTATCTATGAAAAATATTTAAATGTTAAAAGAGGAATTCATATGACATTTGGAATTCCATCATTTAGATGGAAAAAGAGAAACTCCTAGCATATTGAATTAATGGGTATTTTATTTTAGATGAAATTACTTTATGAGAAATATTTGATGATAAGAAGAGAAATTTTTAGTATAATTCAATTTATGATAAATTATTAAAAGTGGAAATATGGGTAGAATTGATTTTTGTAAATCCTATGACTTATTTTTTTTCAAAAGAGGAATATTGTATATAATTCATTTGAGAATTTGAGAATGAATATGGAAATAGTCGTCGAGAAAAAGAACCTTTAATTAGGCCAAGCAATTGGCAAAAATTTAGAAAAAGTCCCATTTTCAGGATCCACCTAGAAAAAGCTATAAATGGGAATAGCATGTGAATGGATGAGATAAGGTGAAAATGGAATGTGAATGAATGTGGATGTGTATGTGGAAGAATGGATGTGGATGTGGATGTGTATGTGGAAGAATGGATGTGGATGTGGATGTGTGTGGAAGAATGAATGTGGATGTGTATGTGGAAGAATGGATGTGGATGTGTATGTGGAAGAAGGAATGTGGATGTGTATGTGGAAGAAGGAATGTGGATGTGTATGAGGAAGAATGGATGTGGAAGAACGAATGTGGATGTGTATGTGGAAGAATGGATGTGGATGTGTATGTGAAAGGATGTGATGTCGATGTGAGTGAATGAATGAGGTGTGATGTGATTTGAATCGGGATAAGAATGAATGAGATGAGATGTGAAATTAATGAGATGAGATATAATGTAAATTGAGATAGATGTGAAATGAATGAGGTGTGATGGGATGTGAATATGGGTTGATGCGAGTGGATGAGATGTAAATGAGGAAAGATGTGATGAGATGGAAAATGATGTGATTGGATGAGAATGGGTATACATATGAATTGGATATGGATTAAGTAATGTGGACGGATGTGGAACAATGTGAAAGATGAGAGTTCACTGTATTTATGACCTGTTTTTATGAGAGTTCACTGTATTTATGACCTATTTTTAAATGACTGTTTTATGTCAAAAATGCTAGGGAAGCATTTTGACCGTCTTGTGAATGAGGTCATGGAGACCTAGCTGATAAAGTTGCAACAGCTGACAGGGGGTCAACAGAGGACGTCTCGCGTAGCAAGGTCAGTTGACCAGCCTCGGTTCAATTCAAATGGTGAGCTTCCGGTATGGTGGATGAGGGACCAAGGAAGCGGCCTATAAGTGAAGCGCTAGGTCACCTGGCAAAATGATCCTAGAGGGTGCGAATGATCCTAGAGGGTGCTGACCATACGGTGTTTGGGATCTGGGTCACCGAAGATACCCACACATGCGTCGGGGAAGATATTGGAACAAGGAGTAGGAGCTGTTTTCTGAAACCGGGCATGGATCTGGTTGATTGACCTTGCTGGTCCTCAACGGATGAGTCCATGGCTCTTTTATATGGAGCTGTTGGTTGATTTTGCTGATCTTCAATAGAGATTCCATCTTGATTTTTATAAGTGATTATATTGCTGAGTACTATGAGCTAGGAAATATCGAAAAGGCCCCTGAGGGACATGTGGTGAGCGTTCTGGTTGCCAATGATGCCATAGGTACACCGATGAAGGAATTATTGGAAATAAGGATTCAACTAGAGATTTTGAAGATTATGATTAGTGACACTATGGTTTCATTAAATGATTGTTTTAAATATAGTTGAATCTGTGAAAAAGGCAATTTCATATTGGGTGTGTAAGTGGTGTGACTGGCATTAAATTTGCATGAATATTTGGCTAGGGGGCCTGGGAACTCTTTTCCCTGGTACCCGAGACAAAACCTAACCAAATTCCTAATTGGATCCCATCACTACAGTGTTTGGGCGGTTGGCTAACCCATGGGACTGGATGGGGTTAGGCTCGACTGATGGACCCATAAAATGAGACTCAATTCTGTTATAGTAAGATAGATGAAGTAAATCCCGGATAGTAATTGTTCTATGGAAAAAGAATCAACGACTGTGCCTCTCGATGGGGAAAAAAGCGTTGGTTTCTATGATCCAAGTGCAAGTATCTTCCTTGATCTGACCAAGTGACTCACAGGTTCGGTCGGATGAGTTTGGTCAGTAATGACCCTGACTACGTTAGAGTACAAATATCCTGGAGGAATTGCCCGTGCTTTCTGGGCGAGGGAAGTTTTTCGAGGTTTGGTTTTTGAAGAATCAAGGGATTAGTCTTTTGTCCGGATATCCGTGGTGGGTGAGGCCCTGAGTGAGGGATCGTGCCCCGCGCAAGGAGTGCTACTTCCATTGCTAGCACCCCCGAATCCGTTGCACGGAGGGGGCAGGGATCTTTCAAGCGACTCTCTCCTACCACCACGCTTGAAAATGAGGGCTTCTAAGTCTTATGAGGCTACTTTTTTCTGGACATTCTCCCTCAATCCTCTCACAAACCACTCGCTCAGTGTGGCTAGAGCGAGATGGTGGGGCTGGTCCAGGTGCATTAACATTGCTCTGAATTCGGTCGCCTAGTCTTTTGTTGGCCTCTTTTTCTGTGTCATCCTCTGCAGCTTTTCTAGTACTTCCGTTATGGGCTTGTCTTTCCTGAATCTTTTCAAGCTCTTTTCAGGAAATCTTTCTTTATCTCCTCAAATGTCTGGAAGTGCTCCAAACCGTACTAGGCATACCAGCTGGTGGCTTTGCTACCCAACGTCTGTCAAGGGATTAAAACAAGTGATTGTTTATCATATGAGGATGAATCAATCATCTCTATTGGCCATAGAAGTGATTTGAATATCCACACATGTTGTGATAATCATCTTATGAAATTGTGCTTGTATCTTGGGGGTGAACATGCAAGATATTTGTACAATAGATTTGAGAAATAAGATTGGGGAGGAAACCTTTTGAGGAAAAACATAGGGCGATCAAATTAAGAAACTAGCGAGAGACTAAATGACTAGAAGGATAGACCGAAACTTTGTTTAGAGAAATTTTTAGGATATATCTCATTAATTCGCATATTATAAATTATTAAGATTATAACTCCATTAAGGTTTGAATAGTTGACATATGAATGCCATCCATTGGATGCTTTACACTAGGATGATCATCCAAGATCTTGAACCCATCTCAGACAAACATGGGTCTAACTTTGGATGTGTAATTCCCAGAGGATCATTCTATTAGATGTGTTAATCCCAAGATACTAGATGTGTAATTTTCAAAAAACTAATCACCTTAGATGTGTTAATCTTGATAATCTTTGGATGTGTCAATCCCAAGGCACCAGATGTGTAATTCTCAAAAAAATGAAGATCTTAGATGTATTAATCCTGACTGCCTTCAAATGTGGTGCTATGATATGTATTTGATATGAAGATCTCAGATGTATTAATCGTGACTACCTTCAAATGTGGTGCTACGATATGTATTTGATAGTTTTGAACTTTTAATGGATACAATGAAAGAAGCAAGTTCACCCTTGCTTGCATCTAAAAATCGTAAGAAATGCCAAATTAGTTGGAAGCACTGTTGTCAATCCAACCACTAGAACCAGAATTAGTAATGGGATGCCATGAAAGTACACCTTCAAGAAAGGTTTTGTCGTCCTGTAGGATTTTGAGAGGATAAAATGAATGAATTTTTGGAGCTAACCCAAGAAAGAAAGACCCTAAAAGAATACCACCAAACTTTTGTTAAACTTCTCCAGTTTTCTCTAGAGATGGATGAGGTAACTCTTCTCCATCGATTCATTTGGAAGCTTAATCTACCATTGAATAACCTCGTCAAGAATGCAAAATCATCCTCTATTTGAGAAGCCATAATTATAGCTAGAGACTATGATAAAGTTTTTTTTATATAGAAAGTGTCGAGAGAAGGATAATATGAGTCCTTCCATGTTAATCAAGAAGAGGTTCCCTAATTCAAGAGGAACATCAAGCCCATCCTTGACTACTACAAGAATCATGAGCTAGAGCAAAATTAGGTCAAGAAATAGGGATAGCAGGGTTAAAGATAATCGAATTCAACAAAAGGAACATCAAGCCTACCCTTGACTACAAGGAATCATGAGCTAGAGCAAAATTAGGTCAAGAAATAGGGATAGCAGGGTTAAAGATAATCGAATTCAACAAAAGTATTTCTATGAGTAAATAGAAGAGGATTGGTGCAAGATTCATGTGAAGTAATGTGCATGATGAATAGAGGTATTATTCTACAAGATGATACTAAGATTATGAAATTGCTATCATAGGTTAGACTGCGTAAAGGATTTATTCCCTTACATTTTTCCATGACAATTTGTTAAGTACCATATTACATGGGGTATAGAATAAGGAATTTGAAGGTTCATATCATATGAGAGGTATATGGATGCACGAACTTAGGATAATAAGGCCAATTACCTTTAGAATAATAGACCTTTTGGAGGCACAACAAAACAAGCCAAACACATGAAATAAGGGACTCGAAACAATGTTTAGATAAAAGAAGATTTCTACCTAGTGGGGACAACACTTTGGAAGAGACAGGAGGATTTACTTCGATACTACCTCAGCTCGCAAGATGAGGATATCTCGAATCTTTTAAGTGGGGGAGATTGTAAGGTCCCTCCCAAGCCATGTATGTGTCTCTTTTAATATAGATTTCAATAAGGAAAGAGAGTGCACTTAGAGAAGAGTGAGACAATAAAGCTAGAAACATTAGGAAAGTGTTAGAATAAAAAAATTAGCTCCAAAAATCCTAAAAGAAATAAGAAGACAAGAATAGTTCTATTAAAAAGAGATAAGTATCTCCAAAAATAGAAATTCGAATTTAGGTGATAAGAGGTTATATTTAGAGTAATTTTACATATCTAGAGTCCATGCATACTAAAAATATGGAAAAGCAACGCGTTTCTAAAGATGGCATGTTTGTGGCTATATATATACGTTTTTGCCTATTCTACCCACGTTGTCTTGTAGAGTAGCTGCCTTCCGGTTCTTTTGACTGGTGATAAGACCATATTCTGAGTTTTAATCAGAGAGTTATGGCATAAACGATTCGCTGATCTGTCAAGGTCTCTACACAGGGAAAACTGTAAAGGCAGCAAGTAGCATCAAGGTAATCCTAGAGCTTGAGATGTATATATCCCTTCATTCTTATCTAATCTCTTAGAAGAGAAGGTTAGATTGCTATGGTCTTTCAGAGGAAGAGATCACAACTCCATAGCTTTTCTTTTAAAGAAAGAATAGTATGCCATAGCCCTGCAAGAGAAGGCTATTTTGCCATAGACATTCGAAAGAGAGAAAAGTCAGAGTACGAGTAAGAGGAGATAAATCTTGGGGATGATTGGATGATTTCAATCATAAGAGAAGGTATTAGAAGACTCTCTATTCTCATATATCAAGTTCTGAAACTCTTATTAAAAACGAGCAAAGACAATGATAAATGACAAATTTCTATAAGGTATATATATTTTTTGTTTTTCAATTATATATCATTCTTAGGGGTTGAGGTATGGCCCCGGCTTCTCTATTAATTGTTAATAGTGATCTATTTGATTGATCTACTAGTTAAAGTTTGTATTGTTTTAAACAATAGCATATGCCTTAATAAAGAATGTCTTATCGTAATCTCAAGTTGAAATGCTAAAATCTTTGTGAAAAGGATTGTTTTCTTAAGAAGGTAACATGGATTCTAGTCCTATGGTTTAGTTGAGTAAATGCATTGTTATCTTGGTTAAATTAAGGTACAGGTACAACTTCTCCCTGCCTTGACGCTGTCCCGTTCATGTGCTTGTGTAGCAGGACGACGGAGACGTTAGTAAGGCCTGGAGTCGGCCCATGGTATCCCTCATACCATTGGGAGAATGAGGTTCGCAGATTGAGGCGAGTGATTATGATGCTGCCTAGTTCTGAGGGCCCAGGCTAGTGCGGTGAATTAGCCCACCCTAGGGCAGGTGAATTAGCCCACCCTAGGGCATAGACATCCCTCAGAGGGGTGGGAGGATCGAGCGATGGAGCCTAAGGGGGCGACATGCCGGTTTGAGTCCTTGTCGCCGCAGCGGCGGCCGAACGATGAGGTGTATGGTCCCGTAGGGTTTTGCCCAGCATGTAGAGGTTGAAAGGCCGAATTCTAGATCATTGGCTGTATAAAGAAAAGAATAAGAGAGCGAGTTTGGCTTGTATGGAATTGATTCATGTATAAACTTTTTTTATAAATCTTGTCTTTGGCATTATTGTACTGTGGAAAAAGGTTGTTTTAACAAACCTTGTGTGAAAAGGGCCTTAATTTCTTATCTCACCACAATATCTTGCACCTCTAGGGTGATTTCCCACACAACATAACACCACGATTACATCTCTCAACACCCCCTCTCAATCGAGGTGTTCCACAACTCACCAATCATCCATCATGCATCACCCATATCAATGTAGCATTGCACAAACGTAATCGCTACTTCTAAACCTTAACAATCTTAAAATGGGATTGATCATGGTGAAGGACATAGATTAAGCAACATAATTAAGGTGGATTAAACCACACTAAAAACTCCATGAGAGAGAGAGAGAGAGAGATTGCACACTCAACAATAGCTCTATTGCATTTCTCAAGTGAACCATACAATGATATAGGCTTTCTAGCCTTATCCCACTTTACACATCATCATCCATGTGGCAACTCCTTTTTCACTCTTTTGGTCAACACTCACACAACACCATACAATATTACATGTGGCATTCCTATCTCACCACAATATCTTGCACCTCTAGGGTGCTTTCCCGCACAACACAACACCACAATTACATCTCTCAACACCCCCTCTTAATCGAGGTGTTCCACAACTCACCCATCATCCATCATCCATCACCCATATCAATGTAGCATTGCACAAACGCAATCGCTACTTCTAAACACTCCCCCTTAATGATACGTTGGAGTGTCCATCAACCAAACATGTGTGCGCGTGTCTACCATGTTAGACACCTAGTCCATTTTGAGCCGACTCACTCACAGCGGAACCACTGAGTCCGATTTGAACATGGAACTTCAAGTGGAAACCAACCCATGCGCATGCACCTCACACATGCATCGCTTATGCACACATCACACGACAACCATTTTGAGCTTCTCGGTGAGCTCGGGTAGGTTACCCTCATACCATGGGTGAATACAAAAATTTCCGTTTTGAGCACACATGCTCGTGGACGTTTGTCCATCATCATGTTTGGGTGAAAAATAAAAAATTACAAAGCCTTTTTTTTTTGGCCAAAGCCGGGCAGTGGACCCAGCTACATCTCAAGAAGAAATATCATACTAACAAGGCTTCAAACTTCGCAACTTTTGGTGTGTGTGAATCCATCTTTAAAAGTTTTAAACCATCTTTATGTGGCTATACCATGTGAATGAACCCTTAGCTCCATTAAGGTGTTTAAATTGAAAGAAAACACCAAAAAAAAAATCTCTAAAATGCTCTGTACAACTGCTCGCTGCTGCGTGTTGAATGCGCTTCTGTGCACCGAGCCCGTTTCTGTAGTCGTTAGATTTCCTAACACACACAGGGTCTTCTTCTCCTTCCTCTCAACTTCTTCTGCACAATAGTAGCTATGGCGAGTATCGCCTCTCTGTGTGGGTCATGCTCTCTCCTCGGCTACCTCTGCAATAGCTATGGCGGCTTGTTCCTGTTGTAGTTGCAGTTCACAAAGAGCTTTGATGTGCTTTGCGCACAAGCTTGGTAGAGATGACGAAGTCGGAGTGCTTCCAGCCCAACTCCTTGATTGCCTGCCCCATCAGTTCCTCTGCCTTGCCAAATGCGTACACCTCCACATTGTCAAAGAAGTTGACGCCATACTCTGTACTTGCTCATCAGTGCCTTCACAACACTTTTCTTGCTTTAAATTTGTTGAATGCAGGACTGGCTCTTTACTTTACAGCAAGCTTGGTGTTGAGACGGCTTCCTCTCTTTCTATTTTACAGCTGTCTACTAACCTCTCACTTGGAACGCTTGCTGCTCTATAGTTGCTCAATATTCTTGATGTTCTCCTTTGTTGTCTTGAATAAGGCTTCAATATGATGCAGCTTCTCCATGCTACAATTTCTTACCTTCACATACCTCTATCTCGAGGTTCAACCACAGCCATTAAAATAGCTATGATGAGCTCTCAAATGAGCTCCATATGTAGCATGCTCTTCTATTTTCATGTTGAACCATCAAGGGTGCTTTGTCAAGTTTCTCACATTGAGAAACCATAGGTGCATACACATATTGAAAGTTCTCAAAACTTCCACCACTTTGCTCATCTTCTTGAGCAACATCCACAAGTACATCATCTTCTTGATGCACACACATGTGAACTCCATTGAGTCCACCATCTCACTTGCCATCATCTTGACAAGCATGCACCTCCACACATGAGCAAAGAACCTTGGGATTCTTCCATCCCATTAAGCAACCCTTATCAAAAATTGAGCACTCTCCTATGCTCAAACACAAAACTTTGAGGCAAAACTTCACAAAACCAACCTTCTTGAGGCATAATCAGCAGCATATCTTCTCTTGGCAGCTTCTCCTTGATGATGAAGAAGACTCCATAGCCTTCATAATGCTGAAATCTCCATTTTCAGCTTCTTTGATGATGAGCAAGCTCTCCATGTTGCAAACTCCCATTTGCAACTTTCTTGGGCAGCTTCTATGCAACCTCCTTGTTGCAAATCTCCTCTCAAACTTGAGAATGGTAAATTCTCACAAATGCAAATTCAAATGATAATATGAGTGTGCATAATTTTTTTTCATAATAATAAGCTAAAAATAATGCTTAATCAAATGAACACATAAGCAAGCTAATATACATAATAAACACCATGACCAAGAGCCCACCCAAGCTCTAATACCATGTTAACAATCCTAAAATGGGATTGATCATGGTGAAGGACATAGATTAAGCAACATGATTAAGGTGGATTAAACCACACTAAAAACTCCATGAGAGAGAGAGAGAGAGAGAGAGAGAGAGAGAGAGAGAGAGAGATTGCACACTCAACAATAGCTCTATTGCATTTCTCAAGTGAACCATACAATTATATAGGCTTTCTAGCCTTATCCCACTTTACACATCATCATCCATGTGGCAACTCCTTTTCTACTCTTTTGGTCAACACTCACATACCATACAATATTACATGTGGCATTCCTATCTCACCACAATATCTTGCACCTCTAGGGTGCTTTCCCACACAACACAACACCACGATTACATCTCTCAACAACGAGTAGGAAATTTTCTCCAAGCTAAGACTTAGTAGACTATCTTAAGTGTTTTCCCTATTTTGGAAGGAGGGAATCTTACAAGTTACGATAGTTGAAGTAAAGCCCGGTTAACCCTTGTTCTATGGAAAAGAATCAATGGCAATGCCTCTTAATGAGGAAAAAAGTGTTGGTTTCTATGATCCAAGTGCAAGTCTCTTCCTTGATCTGACCATATGACTTACGCGTTCGGTCGGATCAGTTTGGCTAGTTAAGATCTTGACTACGTTAGAATAAAATATCATGAAGAAATCGCCTATGTGTGTTGGGTGAGGGAAGTATTTTTGGATTCGGTTTTGGAAGAACCGAGGGATTAGTCTCTTGTTCAGATATCTGTGGGCGAGGCCCCGAGTGAGAGGCTCAACCTTACGCAAGAAGTGCTACTTCTGCTAGCTAGCACCCCAGAATTTGTTGCGCGGAGGGGGCAGGGATCTTTCACGCAACCAGTGTAAGTGGGATTTTTGACACTTTCCAAGCATATGTAGGAGAACAAATTTACAAAGGAAGAACTCATAGAGATCTTGCACACCACGGCATATTTTTCTTTGATATGTAGTACTTTGAACAAACATGTCTTTGGGATGGGGTCGTTTGATTCCATTACCCCTCCCATTATTTGGAAGCAAAGATTGACCATTGCCAACTTCACAAACTAGTGAAAGTTATAGGATCAAGTTGTATCATGACATACAGAAGTCTCTTAAGGCAACAAAGAATGTCAAGCTTACTATTTTTATGCCTATCGAAGTGTTTGTTGACTTTTTCTTTGATGAAGAAATAAGAAATACTTCAACAATGTTTATTTGCAAGTCAAGTAAGGCACTGGACTTTTGGACAATGGTTGGGACAGGAGAAAGACAGAAGGCGTCATTTCTGTTTTGGAGAAGAAGTCAATAGTTTGCAAGTACATTATTGGCTCTCAAAACTTCATTGCAACTTTTCACTACACCAGATATCATTATGTTAATGGAAACCTTGTTCCATTAGATTAAGATTTGGAGTCAGATCCTGAGAATACGCCTCTAGTAATGGAGATATATTTGGAAGGGCAATTGCTGATAAACACACTATCTAAAACATCTCTTTCTCAAATTAGAGAAGACCTTACATATACAAGGAGATTGAACAATTGCCAAAAGATTATACATTTACAATGGATACTAAAAAGGTAAACCATTTATATTTACATTCACCATTTAGTATGCTATGTAGAACATTATGTAAGATACCACTAACAAAACCCTTTTTTTAGGTTCCAAGGTGAAAAGAGAAAATGACTTTCTACAAAGAATCTGTCTCTCATACTATTCACTTGATTAGTCGTTGAATGATGATAATCAAAACATTGTAACTCCAAAAGCAATTTAGTATATGAAAGATTTTTTTCTTACAAAACAATGTCAGGTCTCTTACAAAAATAATGTTAATGTTACAAATGTAAATAAAAGTCTAATGATGTTGACGTCGATCAGAAGATTCTAGGGCACAGAAGCCGCGATGCTGTGATTGAGAACTCGACTGTGCTTGTGGGACTAAGGCGGCCTTCGATTTTGCTTCTCTTGTAGTCTTGCCATTTCTTCCCATAGTCTTTCTTCTCTTCCCCTCTCTGCCTGCATCTTGACCTGCCTCCTAGATTCCACCCATTCATCCACCTCAGCTTGCAGCCTGTCATAATCATTGAGGGTAGCCACATGTGCTTCGAATTGTCTTTGCCACTCCTCGTCTCGCTCACGTACTCTCTCTGCAGCTTCCCTTGCAAATTCGTTTACCCTCCTGATCTCTTCTTCTGTACGATCATGGACAGCCAAAATATTTCTTTGTACAGCTTTGGTCATGAACCGTTTTATGTGCAAGGGAGCATATTTGTTTAGAATTATTTCTTGTACACAAAGAAAAGCTTTGCTAGGGACATTATAGCTACGTTAGATTATGCAAGTCTACGTTAATAACATCACTTACATCAAGAATATCAAAAAATTTCTTTATTAAAAGGTAGGCATTTAGGGCCGTCCTCCATCCATAGCTGACATCTATGGGCTAGACTGGCACCCTTATCCTACGATATGTCATTTTTTTAATAAGGTTTGGCTCCATTAAGAGATGTTCCAATGCATATACAAATTTTTGAGCACATCTGAGAGGTCAAAAAAACAAGCATCAGCTTATCTTGCTGAAATAAATCTACATACTTGTGGAAGAGGGAAATATCAATAGGGACTTACTCTCTAATGCGGCCATGATATTGTTGAACAGAGTTTGCAAAATAACACATGTTTTGCTCAATGTCGTACGAAAGCAAACTTCAATGTCGGCTGAAAAAACAAAGAGGGCATAGGTGTTATTAAAGAAAAACACATATAGATTACCAAATATTTGATGTCAATTTAAAACTTAACATGAGACTCACTCTTCATGGTAAGCCGTGAAAATAAGTCTTGCCAAATCAAGGTTCACTGGTTCAAACTAGGACATAAGGCTTAAAAATGATGAGCTGTCATTTTGTAATGCCACGAAAATGAGCGGATCTACAATATATATATAGTTTTGGACCTCTTCTGGTAGTGGTAATATACAATACCTAAAGGCAACAATGAAAAGAACAAAGAATTAGTCCACTGGTACTTATAGCTTAGTCATGCATCATACTATATACATTATGCATTATGTATACTATACATACCATAGTAAAATATTGACAATGTTATCTGTGATTTCCATTGCATCATTCCTCAAAACATGTAAATTGAATCCATCAAGATGCCTAAAAAGTCTTTGGCCCCGAAGCGAAAATGCTGCTCTTACCGACGTAGCAGCCTCCAAAACTCTCAATTTTTTGATATTCTCTGCTTCAATTAGACTTAATTACCTCTCTATCCTGTCTACATCTTCTTCTTCTCTGCAACAAATTCAACTTCAACGAAGGGCTAGCTGCTGCTGCAGTAGCCTTCGGTTGTGGTTGTGCCTCTGATTCTAGTTGTGTGTGAGGTTTTGCTTGCGGGCATCATCATTGGGGTGTTCTAGTCTGAACCTACTCTGCGAACGAGTGTCCTTGTCGTGTGAGGAGCGCGGGATCTCTCAGATGGGCTTGTATGAGGATGGAGGGGGGGAAGTGTAAGGATATGCCACATTTGAGGATCGCTTACAGAAATAGGAACAAGCATCTGGTCATATCTATACCGCAATCAACAAAGGGTATCAAAATCCCTTGGCATTATTGTGTCAGCCTATGGGCATGAGCGGCGAGAAAGTAAGCATCTTCAAATAACTCGATGATCCAGTCCTCATCATCAGTGATTTCTTGAAGACATAACAATGTAGATGCTTGCTCACAAATTTCATACACAATCCTCTGGAAAGGGAGCCTGGATATCGCAGGCTACATGTGTCACTCAATGCGAGACGAAGCTCCTACAAAACTACCCTATGAGCTTGATACCTTCTTGTTCTGCCTTGCGCTTGTAGTAGTGACTCGGTAGGTCTCAAGCCTCTGAGTAGTTGCCTTGGTACAAGCCATCTAAACAAATAAACAAAGTGTGATGAGAAACGCATTAAAAAAAGTCAGTACCAAGCGATATAACACAAATAGGATTCCAGAGTACATTGTATCGCTTGGTACTAACCCCATGATGACCAACGTTATCTCACAATGGGGTCAGTACCAAGTGATATAAAGCAGATAGGATTTTAAAGCCCTTTGAATTGCTTGGTACTGACCCCATGAAAAACATTATGACAATGGGGTCGCCACCAAGTAATATAAAACAAACAGGAATCTAGAGGGCTTTGAATCACTTGGTACTGACCCCATGAAAAACATTATGACAATGGGGTCGGAACCAAGTGATATGAAACAAACAAGAGTCCAGAGGGCCTAGAATTGCTTGTTACTACTGACCCCATGACCAACGTTATCATAGTGGGGTCGGTACCAAGCGATATAAAGCAGCATATAGAATTCCGGAGGCCTTTGGATTGCTTGGTACTAACCCCATGAAAAACATTATGACAATGGGGTTGCTACCAAGCGATATGAAATAAACATGAGTCCATAGGGCTTAGAATCACTTGGTACTAACCCCATTACCAACGTTATCACAGTGGGGTCGATACCAAGCGATATGCACAGACAAAAACCAATAGGCCTTTGAATCACTTGGTACTGACCCCATGACCACAAGATATCGCAGTGGGGTGTCGGTACCAAGCAAGAATCAATTAAAGAGAAATTCACACGCCTATTAATCACTTTATACTGACCCCATGACCAGCATTGTACAGGGTTTGTGCTTGCGGGGTTCAAACCCATGGGCAACATTCCACAAGAGGGTTAGTACTAAGAGACTTGCTATTGGTACTAGACCCGTGCGCAATGTGAGCCAAGGAGGTCAGTAAAGCGATATGGGACCAGAAGGACCCCAATGAAACCGTGAGCACTTTGTACAGACACTATTATCAACATTCACAAAACAGACAACAAAATGTTAATAGAGGGTGTGAAAGAACTCTGAAATACCTACACAATGGATGTAGAGGCCGATGGCGTTTGGCTCAATTTGGGGGGCTTTGAGGAGACTGATGTAGTCAGAGACTTATAGGATGATGGATGTGGCAGCGATGGCGTTTGGCTCTTGCTATTTTGTCAGAAACTCAGAGGTGAAAAAAATAAACACATGCAAGAAAGGAGAGGAGTGAGCACATAGTACATACCATATTGATGCGTCATTAATGCGTCCGACCTTTTAAATGTCCGCACGAGTGGTATGAGTCGATAACGTCCCAAATCTCCTTGTGTGGTACGAGTCGATATAACGCCCCAAATCTCCCTTGGGAGCAGTGTTCGGGGAAAATATTTTTGAGAAACGTACCCAAAGTCCCATTGGACTCTTCTCAAACCAGCAAATCTGGCAATTTGGGACATACATTTTTAGAAATTTATACTATTTCATAAATTTTCTTTGCAAGCTAAAATCCTTCTAGGTTTAAGTCTAATAGGAAATCCTCAAAGCTAATCGGCTCTGTGATAAGCTGTCCCTTTGCATCGCTAATGCCATCGCCCCTTCGTCTTGGAAAGCTGAAGCTTTCAAATTTTTTTGTAGGTATGCCCATCTCTCTCTCTCTCTCTCTCTCTCTCTCTCAAACACTCAAAAGGAACACACACACACACACACACACACACACACACACACACACACACACACACACACACACACACACACACACACACACACACACACACACACACACGATGAGGTGGGGGGGTGAGCCGGTTTGAGCCCCTCCACCAAAGCAAAAACCTTCATATTTTCTCTGTAAATATGAAGGCCAAGTAAATTTATAGGCTTTCACATTGAAGGTTAGGGAAGGCCATCAAATTTTTGGCCTGGAAGACAGAATATTTCAGCTTACAAAATATAACTAAAATACAGAATATGCCGCTTGTATGTTTTTTATTTAATATATAAAGGCTTCATCTCAAAAAAAACTTATTGACCCCTTTAAGTCTCTTTAAATTTAGGGGTCAGTACCAAGCGGTGATGGGCTCATGAATTCCGCGTGAGCTCTCCACCGCTTGGTGCTGACCCCTCTTTTTTTGGTGCTAGTACCAAGCAATAGGGGGCTTGCATGTGTATAACCAAATCTCCTTATTGCCAGGTATTGACCCCATGTATAATAAGCGTGCATGTTCTAACTGGCTGAAATGTTTTTTTTAGGCATGTCTTCGAAATAGTTGGACATTGTCTACGAATCGGATGATGAGGAAGAAGAGTCTTGTGTAGAAAAGATGTTTATGTTCTTGTACAATGCACAAGCCCATGATCGTTTGCATGAGTTGTCTTCAATGTTCAACAAGGAACTTTCTCTTGAGAACTTCATTAATTCTTGTAGGATTGTTCTCGGTGACCATTAGCAAGAGTATGAAGACACTGTTTCTGCCAATATCGTTATGTTCGATGGTGAACGCTATGTTTATCCATCTGATTTTGTAACAGACAAAGTCATGAAGAGAGGAGGCTTAGCTGTTGTCTTGAAAAGATTCCCAGCTATTGCAGCAATAGAGTAGAGGAGAAATGCCCAATACACTCAAAGAAGTGATGCCTGCTCCAATTTAGTTATGGTTTTCTTTGTTTTTTGCATCTTCTTACTCAGGACGACTCAGAGCCCGAGAGACAGTGACTTTGGCAAGCACTCAAGTGCCAATCGAGGATGATGGGGTTGAGGAAGAGGTGGCTATAGACCCAGCATAGGAGAGGGCAAAGGCCGAAAAGGGAACCTTTGAGGCTAATGCATCCCTTATCCCCTTTGATGTAGCACCTATTTCATTGGAAGACAATCAATCTAATGATAATGAATAGGGGGAGTTGTTCACTACCTTCCTTGCCCAGCTTTACTATGGCAGCCCAAGCTGTATGTATTATTAACAGACATTATGCAACATTTCAATATTCGTGAAGACTATTGCTTGGCTGCCTTAGCAAATTTTAGTGAAGCAGACATGGGCTGGATAGAGGAAGGAGTTGACAATTATCTACTAGTAGCTGATTCTGTAGTCCAAGACTCCGAGTACCTGCCTGGAAAGGAGATATTAAAGAAGATGTTCGATGAAGCTAGGGGGTGGTTGCAAGATCAGGGTGCCCAGTTTTGTCCACTCAGGCACCCTGTAAACAATAAAAAAATAGGCATTTGTTTACCTTTAGTGGCTAATCTCTCCTAGTAAATGAAGGAATTTTGTTTCAAGTTCTTTTGTTATCATATTCAAAGTTGGAAATATAGTTGCATAATTTGATTAAGCATTAGATAGTCAAAAGTCCTCATTTTCTTAGGTACAAAGTCAATGTATACACCCTATCCCAAATTTGAACTGATTCCATAAAATGGTAATATCTTTTACATATAAACTCATATGAGATTCCCACTTTGCACCATAGATCTTCACATAATATGGAGCTTAACTTGATTTTTTGAGAAAATTTTAAGATATTTGTCTATTTTCTTTAAAAATTTCAAAGTTTTTAAAGTGTTATAATATACGCCACTTTTTGTACCCACAATAGCTACCACTTAAAATCCTCAATCTTGTATCAAAAGAGTGGGTAGATACTGAGACATTAGTAGAATGTGGTGGTTAGTAAAAATTGCAAATCCAATGGTTGGATTTTTAATGATCTCTCTTTCGAAATTCTTCCAGACTATCAGAAGCCCTGCAAATATTAATAATCTAATTAGTACAATTACATTTTTGATGTGAATCATCTAAAACCTATAGGGACTAGTGTACTTGTAATGGTGCATCTATGGAAAAATAAATTAGATCACTCTAAGTATGGAAAGATCATTTGTTTATCATTTCATCATATTTTTGATTAATTAGACTAATTTATATTAATTTAAGTTATATTGGGTTAATTTTTAGGGCAAGAGTATTTTCTATTATTTGCTTGATCTCATTTTAAGTACCTTGCCCCCCCCAAAATTTGCTCTCCAAGCATTGTCCCAGTCCAGCATAAACTGGATAAAACTGGACACCCTGATCTTGCAACAACCCTAGGACATATGAAACCTGATTGCCTTTCGACGAGGAGGCGGCTGCAGCAATTGCCAACTGTCTTGGTTTGGTAGATATGGGAAAATTTTTGGCACCTACTGCGCATGAAGACAGTAAGTCCATGATTCCTTTGTGGACAAGATCCATGCTCGAGGATGATGAAAATCAACAGGTAATAGAGCCGAAGATTTTTTAAACTATAAGAATTTGATTTACATGGACTTTGTCGATTGTGTCAATTAAACATATAACATTGGTACCAGGTTTTTGTACATGATGATGATTTCTTGAAGAGAGCAGGAGGAGGATCAAGATCATCCGGAGCTTCCACTTCAAAGTTAATAGGTCATCAAAAGGATGTTGCTCTTGCTCAATATATAAGACATTTGAATCATCAAAAGGTACGTGCAATTTATGACACTTGCTTAAAATTGACAATAGCAAGCAGTGAGATGAGTCACGATGATTACAATTTTAATACGCAGATCATTATATTTCACAAGGAGTTCTCAAAAGACAATGCAAAATTCCCTTTATTCGCATTCAAAGTACTATCCAGGTTTTGTGGTGGACACAAAGTGCCTTTAAATGCTGAGAAGGTGGTGCTTGTCGAGAAACAGTTTGCACTACAGATGTTTGGTCAGGGGTATGGTTGCCAAGCACTAAGATGCCCCTACTGTTAAAATGCAAGCCAAGTGATGAGCTATAGTGGATCAAATGCAAGAATCAACATCATTAGCAAGTGATTAGATGATGATTAAGATGAGATTAGTGAGCAATTAACTGATAGCTTAATGTAGGCATGGATACTCAAAAACCAGCAAATACTCATTAGGCCAATGCCTCAATTTATAGTGTTTACATCCACAAGATGCCAAGCATCTAATCCCACTGATCTCTCCTTGATTCACTCTACCTCTTTTGCTTGATTCTCTCCACCTCTTCACTTTTCCCAGAATATCTCCACACATCCTAGAACTTCTCATGCTACCCTTTATTCTCTCCCAAATAGATACCTCTCACCTTTTCATTGCTTCTCACTCATTTTTATAGACTCTCTTTTACAGCCTCTTGCTAAGGGCTTGTTCCCATTCACTTGTATATTTAAACACCTCCCCTCAAGTGAATAATCCTAACACACCTCGACCCTATACCAAGTTTCCCTCTTACTTGGTAGCCCGCGACGACCAGTGCCTCAAGTCCCTAACTCATATTCCTTGACACACTCTCTCTCTATGTGTCCAAGGCTTACTGCAAGTGTCCGTGACCTTGAGTAAAGTGCTCACACATACATCTACCACATGGCCTACATCATCGGTGGCTCAGAGGTGGTTTTACTCTGTTGGGGTAGGTTACATTGGGTTGTGGGGTTTCTCTCTCTCTCTCTCTCTCTCTCTCTCTCTCTCTCTCTCTTGTTAAATTTGCAGCAATGTGATGAGCTATGGTGGATCAAATGCTAGAATCAACATCATTAACAAAGAGATTAGATGATGATTAAGATAAGATTAGTGAGTAATTAACTGATAGCTTAATGTAGGCATAGATAATCAAAAACCAACAAATTCTCATTAGACCAATGCCGCAATTTATAGAGTTTACATCCAAGCATCTAATCCCACTAATCTCTCCTTTCACTCCACCTCTTTTGCTTGATTCTCTCCCAATAGATACTTCTCACCTTTTCACAGCTTCTCTCTCATTTATAGATTCTCTTTTATAGCCTCTTGCTAAGGGCTTGTTCCCGCACACACCCTATTCACTTGTATATTTCAACACCTCCCCTCAAGTGAATACTCCTAGCACACCTAGACCCTATACCAAGTTTTCCTCTTACTTGGTAGTCCGCGACCACTAGTGCCTCACGTCTCTAAACTCATAGTCCTTGACACACACTCTCTCTATGTGTCCAAGGCTACTACAAGTGCTTGTGACCTTGACTAAAGTGCTCACACATACATCTACCACATGGCCTACATCATCGGTGGCTCAAAGGTGGTTTTACTCTGTTGTTGGGGCAGGTTACATTGGGTTGTGGGTTTTCTCTCTCTCTCTCTCTCTCTCTCTCTCTCTCTCTCTCTCTCTCTCTCTCTCTCTCTCAAGATGATCTGACTCCACTTCCTTAGGAGCCTCCATGAAGTTTGCTGATGTCGTTCCTTCTCCACTGGGTTTGCTGTAGCAGTCTCTTGCCATGTGTCCTGGCTTTCCACAGTTGTGGCAAGTGAAGGTCCTTCCTCCTACTCTGCCTCTTCCTCATCCTTGTCCTCAAGAGAATCCTCCTCAGGTGAAGAATGCTTTGTCTTCTCCAGATATTGAGAGTCCAGCCATTTCTTCTCTTTGACCTTGGTCTCTTACTCTAGTAGAGTTCCTTCTATCTTGTCCAGCTTCAATTCAGGTACATTCTTTAATGTTGCTATAATGTTTTCATATTCATCTTTGTCCACACTCTTAAGAAGCACTGCTAGTGCCTCATCATCTTCTACCTTCTTGCCAATGGCTGCCAGTTGTCGCTTAGTGCTTTTGTATTTGTTCAAGTGTGTGATTAAAGGTTCATTTTCTTTCATATCCAGTTTGTAGAATTGCATTAACAGATTCATCTTTGAATTTTTATCTTGAGTGCCAAATAATTTATTCAGTTCATCCCATGCATCTTTTGCCCATTGTATCACTGTGGATGTGATGAATGATTTCATCATTTAAACTGAGTGCAATAAGTCCTAATGCTTTCTCATTCCTGCTCTTCCACTCATTTTCCCCACTCACCTCTGGGCATTCATCTCTTCCCTCAACTATCCCCCAATGCTTTCTCATTCCTGCTCTTCCACTTATTTTTCCCACTCACCTCTGGGCATTCATCTCTTCCCTCAACTATCCCCCAAAGATTTTTCCTCATGAGCAAATACATGGTTTTTGTTTGCCATGTATAAAGCTGCTCCATATTAAATTTGGCTATCTCTTGTACCGTGCTCATGATGTGAAGGGGGTCATTTTGATTTTTTTCGGTGATTAGCAAGATAATGAGCTCATAAATTTGATGGATTCTAAGCTAGACTCTGATACCATGTTAAATTTGCAGCAATGTGATGAGCTATGGTGGATCAAATGCTAGAATCAACATCATTAACAAAGAGATAAGATGATGATTAAGATAAATTAGTGAGCAATTAACTCATAGCTTAATGTAGGCATGGATAATTAAAAACCATCAAATTCTCATTAGGCCAATGCCTCAATTTATAGAGTTTAATCCCACTGATCTCTCCTTGTTTCACTCCACCACTTTTGCTTGATTCTCTCCACCTCTTCCCAGAATATCTCCACACATCCTAAATCTTCTCATGCTACCCTTTATTCTCTCCCAGTAGATACTTCTCACCTTTTCACAGCTTCTCTCTCATTTACAGATTCTCTTTTATAGCCTCTTGCTAAGGGCTTGTTCCCGCACACAACCTATTCACTTGTATATTTCAACATCTCTCTCTTAGAAAATATGATATGACTCCACTTCCTTAGGAGTCTCCATGAAGTTTGCCGATGTCGTTCCTTCTTCTTTGGGTTTGCTGTAGTAGCAGTCTCTTGCCATGTGTCCTGGCTTCCCACAGTTGTGGCAACAAGTGAAGGTCCTTCCTCCTCCCCTGCCTCTTTCTCATCCTTGTCCTCGTGAGAATCCTCCTTGGGTGAAGAATGCTTTTTCCTCTACAGCTGTTAGGTCCACCCCTTTCTTCTCTTTGACCTTGGTATCTTGCTCTAGTAGAGCTCCTTCGATCTCATGCTGCTTCAATGCAGGTAGATTCTTTAAGGTTGCCACAATGTTTTCATATTCACCTTTGTCCACACTCTGCACTCCTAGTGCCTCATCATCCTCTACCTTCTTACCAATGGCTGCTAGTTATCGCTTAATGCTTTTGTATTTGTTCAAGTGTGCGATTAAAGGTTCACTTTCCTTCATGTCAAGTTTTTAGAATTGCATTAACAGATTTATCTTTGAATTTTTTGCTTGAGTGCCAAATAATTTATTGAGTTCATCCCATGCACCTTTTGCCCATTGTATCCCTGTGATGTGGTGAATGATTTTATCATTTAAACTGAGTACAATGAGTCCTAATGATTTCTCATTCCTAATCTTCCACTCATGCTCCCCAATTACCTCTGGGCATTCATCTCTTCCCTCACAGATTTTTCCTCATGAGCAAATACATGGTTTTTGTTTGCCATGTATAAAACTGCTCCCCATTAAATTTAGCTCTTTCTTGTGCCGTGATCATGATGATGTGAAGGGGGTCTTACCTCTTGATCCAATTCAAGATTCAAGGATAGTGTCTATCCTTTTATAACTCAAATCTGGTGTTTAAGTGATGATTACAACAGACTTATCAGCATAAATTCACCAAAAATTACATAAAGTCAAGGGTAACAAATGTGTACTGAATGGTTGGAGTATCAAACCATCTATGAATTATAATCTGAAGTGATAGGGATCTGTATCAAATACCCAATGGTAAATTTGAACCCTCAATTGCACCAAAATATAGTGATTAGTGCTGATTAATCATCACTGATTAGCAAAATAATCTCCTATTTTGTGTGTAGAAAATAGAGTGTGCGGGGAGGCCAGATCTGGGACCTTAGAGTTAAAATGAGCTCAATGCCTTTCAAAGGCATCAATAGTAGTTAGTCTAGTAGAGGATAAAGCCAAGAAACAAAAGATTTGAACATTGAATGCTTAATCTCTATTTTACCAAAGTCAGAGCAGATTTGATGTAGAGCTTGATGCCACTTCTCCTTGAGGAATTTCACAAATTTGACATCACCAGAATGTAGATCACCCTTAAAAACCCCAAGGGCCAAGAGGAATTAGACCAATTACTTCTGTGTAAGTGTAGATATGAGATTTTCTCCAGAATGGAAGCGCCGACGAATTCACGATTTTCTGCAGCTCCCTGGCGGTTTGGTGATTTGTCTTGATGAGTTGGTGTGTGGGCAACCTGGCTAGGTGGGGCTAAGAGGCTATTGTCTAATGTTAAGCTTGGAGGGAGATCAAGCCCCTCCACTAGCTGGGGGTACAGAAGCTAGTTAAAAATTGACTAAAAATTTGATTATCTCCTAATTATGATTAATAGGATAATTAGCAAGATAATTAGGCTCAAAAATTGGATCAAACCTAAGCAAAGTGTTTGGTCAGGGGTATGGAGCGTAAAGGTTCGTTACTTTCAAAACCAATGCAAGTAAAGTCTACACGCCAACATGTGAACTCAGAGGTGTTTGAGAAGCTTGGTTCACCAGTACATATTGAAGCAACATTCATTGTTGCTAAAGACAGAGAGGTACTCTTTAACCAACACAACAATATTTTCTTTGATCTTGAAGCTTTGCAAAGGTACGGAGTTTAGTTCTTTGAGATTAGTCAAGAAGAATGTGAAGGAGTTCTACAATTTATTTTAAAACTAGATGAGTGTGAGATTTTAAAGAACAAAAAAATGGAGAGGATTACTATCACTCTAATAAACAGGGCCTTAGACACATCAATTACAAAAGATGATGCAAGATATTTCAGTGTTCAATCAGAGAATAACATATTGCCACTTGGATCTTTTGAGGTATCTTCTTTATCATCATTGAATATGACTGTGTATTACGTTGAAATAATTTAAACACGAAACTTGTATTAAACATGAGCTTCTTTCTACTAATGACATAGGTGGATAAAGAAGACTAAAATTTTACATTGGGCGTTTCATCAAACTACAATTCCATCACTGATTAGTGAGCAAAGAAATGGAAGGGCCCTTCATGTGCTTGGGTTTAGTGACTATAAAGTGGAATGGCACATGCCAGGTGATTTGAAGACTCTAAAATGCATGTGTATAACATAAGCAAATGTGCAAATGCAA
This sequence comes from Cibotium barometz, assembly GCF_041138505.1. Taxonomy (NCBI): domain Eukaryota; kingdom Viridiplantae; phylum Streptophyta; class Polypodiopsida; order Cyatheales; family Cibotiaceae; genus Cibotium; species Cibotium barometz. The sequence goes on from NC_141087.1 coordinate 47,718,438, forward strand.
AGAGTCCATGTCTATATTGCATGTCAAGTGCCAAGACTTTAGATCATGTACTATGGAACAAAGCTCCTGATGACAAGAATTTAAAAGATAAAGATTTCAAAGCAGTGCTTGATATTCCTCTATCCAAAGTGCACATTTGCACATTGCATGCACTATGTAGAATTGTAGAGAAGTTGGTGTATTTGTATATATGCTTTGCATGGACGTTAAAGCCTAGAAAATAATCTTTAAAAGTAATCAAAGCAATAGAAAAAGTGCTATCAGACATTGTCTTGCATGGGGGGCATGTTAAAATTGAGGAGGACGACAAGCGGTCACAAGGGGGCAGCAAAGTACCAAAAAAACCATCAATAGGTGGTGTGAAAGCTAAAAGATTTTTGTCATACTGGCTCAAATACTGTCGAGATAAAAATAAGCAAAAGATGTTTAATCGATGGAAAGATCTACATAATGCAGTCAAGGACATTGGAAATGAAGGTTCAATCCAAAATCGGAAGGCAGATGTGTGGATTTCACTTGACAAGATCTTTGCATTCATGGAGAAAAAGAGCTAGAGAAATAGTGAGATAAAATTATTTGAAAACATGTTAGAGACTTGGAAGAAGGCATTCATTGCACAATGGAGTGATCAACATGTAACTCATTACATGGTAAGAACTTTAAAAACTGCTGCAATCTCAATACTGTGAGACCAACTACTACATACATCTGATTTTTTTCTGTTTTATCATTGATTACAGGATATACTATATACTCATACACCATATTTCACAAAGACATATGGTTCATTGTCAATATTGGCAACTCAAGGCATGGAGAAGTCACATTACATGGCAAGAACAGGTTACTTTATGCACACTAGACATGGTGGAGGCAAGAACCGAGCCAATAGTCTTTTAGAGTTACATCAATGGACTTACAAGAAATTTATTCACAAAGAAAAACAAAAAGAAACATTCAAGTCCTTATCATTGACACGTGCAATACAACTGATTAATAAAGAAAAGCGACAATGCCCTTGGAATCAGTCAATTGCGAGAGAGCGCCATCAGTTGTGGCATCGCTCAAGAGTCACGGTTGGGAGAAGGTGGTTTGGGTGAGGTGGGCTTGATCTTCTTCAGTGGTCTTCCTTCTTCTTCTTCCTTTTCCTCTTCTTCCTCTTCATCTGCTGCTGGGAGATCTATTTTTGGCATTTGCACCGTTGTTGGAGGTAAAAGTTCCAACCGGCTTTTTCTTGTCCTTATTAGATATCTTTTTCCATATGGATGCAATGTGTCTGGGTCTATAATTCCTGCTACAATAGCATGCATTATATATGACAGGTAGTAGGTGTTGAAATATACAAGTGAATGGGTGTGTTGCAGGAACAAGCCCTTAGCAAGAGGCTGTAAAAGAGAGTCTGTAAATGAGTGAGAACTAGTGAAAAGGTGAGAGGTATCTGCTGGGAGAGAATAAAGGGTAGCATGAGAAGTTCTAGGATGTGTGGAGATATTCTGGGAAAAGTGAAGAGGTGGAGAGACTCAAGCAAAAGAGGTGGAGTGAATCAAGGAGAGATCAGTGGGATTAGATGCTTGGCATCTTGTGGATGTAAACACTATAAATTGAGGCATTGGCCTAATGAGTATTTGCTGGTTTTTGAGTATCCATGCCGACATTAAGCCATCAGTTAATTGCTCACTAATCTCATCTTAATCATCATCTAATCACTTGTTAATGATATTGATTCTTGCATTTGATCCACCATAGCTCATCACTTTGCTTACATTTTAAGAGTAGGGGTCCATTTCTCTGATGCTAGTGCCTTAAACAGTATACTATATGCTTTCTGAGAGATGCCAGTCTCATCCAGCATTGCTTGCACTTGAGTTGCATCGAGCTGGTTCTTGTTCATAAAAGAAGACACATGCTTCTCATTGATTTTTTGAAACTTCTTTTGATACAACATCTCTTCCACTCCTTTTGGTACCAAAAGACTGTAATGCACTCCAACTTCGGAATGTACCTTGGATGTTGGATGAAGTAAAGATCTAAAAATAGAATAACATCAAATCTAATTACTTATGTCTAGTTTCAAACAAAGAACCTAATCTAAAAAGAGAAATATATATGAAACAAGAGTTAACATTACCTTACATCCTGTACTCGCTTCTTCATCCCTCTACTTTTCCAACTTTCATTTTCTCTATGTTGCAAAGTTGCCTTCTTCTTTTACGTGGCCCTAGTGCTATGTCCTTTCTCCTTGAAGCATCAATCTTTTTCTCCAAGTCTTGAATTGTTTCTTTGTTTGCCATAAGCTTCTCTACATACAGTGTTCTCTATCTGTAGAAAATCCCTTTGCTGTTCTGCAACCATGACTTTTGTTTCCAAGTGTTGGGCATAACCCAGCAAGCCTTGTCAACCATCACCCGTGAAATGTAGTAGGTTTGTAATGTTGTGAAATGGAGGTGGTGCATTTGTAAATAGATCCTTGGGATACATTGACCCATCGGTCCACGAGTCCAAATGACGCTCTCCATTATTCCTCCTTTGCTCTTTTTGCTCATAACATTAAAAAAATCTCTTATTTCGTTTCTTCAAAGGCTAGTACTCAGATTGTATGTCCACATGAAGATGGTAAGTATCATATGTTCTTTACATGCACCATTTCTACTACTGTTTACTGAGAATTCGAGTGTCTCCATGTGTTGTTGAAGGTGGATTAATTGGAATCCCCAAATTTGGATTAATGTTCTCATTTGCAAAGATGGTATTTTGTGGCATCATAAAACATATTAAAGAATCGAAACAAGAATTAACTCGATAAGTAAGGATGTTTTTTTTTAGTTTCAGCAGGAAAAACCCCACGGTCAAGATGATGATTAAAGCTTTCCTCGAATCTATTAAATGCATAACTACCTCAAATCTGTGAAATCTTGGTTCTGACAAGTTTTACATGCATCCAACAAAGAATGCCGCCTCATGATGATGAAACCTCATTGAAAGAGTATGTATATTTTAATATATTTAAACTAATTATTATAATAGTAAAAAAATGAGCCGAATTGCAAATTTGAATATGTTTTAAACATTTTTTATTTTCTTTCTCTAAGTTGAGTTAGCACTTCTTATACAGGGCCCAAAATTGAGTCCACATTTCTCATAATGCTCCTTTTAGTGGTGGTGACCTTGTTTGTTACTATGTTTCTTTATGCAGGAATACTCCCATTAGAGCTAGCTTTCTTAGCAAATCTCATTTATTCTTGATTGTCTTGAGCTGTGGGGCTTCCTTGCTAGATTTAGTAGGGGTAATTACTAGCATCGTCAATCTCATTGGGAAGCCAAAAGGGGTTACCTAGAGTCAATGTGGGAGACCTCAACATGGAGTCATGCACAAGATGGATAGCTTACCAAAACATCGCAAGGAGAGATGGAGAGTATGCATCTACAAAAGGGAAAATGAAGGAGATTTAAAGATGGCCTGACATATGGGATAAAGAGAATGTGGGGGAGAGGGAGAGCTTCAAACCCTAGCAAGCAAACACACACACACAAGAGAGAGCAAGACACGAGAGAAATGGATAGCTGAATTTTCTTCTATCTTTTTCTTCTCTACTCAACCAACATAACATAAAGATAAGAGTACACACTATATGGGTTAGTACTCAACTACTACAACATACAAGCGTCGGTCCATAATGTGAACCCAACTAACTGAGCTGGCGCTATAACTATGCCAATCTCTAGTAATCCAAAATGGCTGTCACATAGGCTATTATCCTGCTAGCCGCATATCACCCATAATCTCACCAACCATTCCAGTGGTGTAGATGCGGAAGCTATCACCTAGGTGAGTCATCAATGTCTGCCGGTGCACTAGTTGAGCTTGATATCTCAAGACTCCCCCTCGAGCTCAACAACTCCACACACTACACTCCAAGTAAGCTCCTAAACCTATGGAGCTTCTCTATGCCCAATGACTTCATGAAGATGTCATCCACCTGATCCTTTGTGATGATATACACTAGATCTACATCTCCTGCTAGAATCATCTCCCTCAAAAAGTGATAATGCACCTCAATGTGCTTCGTTCTAGCATGATATACTGGGTTACTGGCCAACTGTATGTTGCTCATGTTGTCATAATATATGACAACTACCCTATCCACGGGCTCTCCCATGTCACCTAGTAGCTTTTAAAACTAAGCTATCTCACATGCTGCCATAGCAGCGCCCCTGTACTCTATCTTTGTACTTGACAAGGCAATTGTTGGCTTCTTCTTACTACTCCAACTCAGAGCACCACTCCCAAATCAAAACATAAAACCACTGGTAGATCTCCTGTCTGTAGTACTACCAACCCAATCAGCATTTTTATACCCATGCAGTTGTATCTCTGTATGAGCCTCATAGAAAAGTCCATAATCAACTGTGGACTTTATGTACTTGAGGATCCATCTAGCTGCATCCAAGTGTGGATTCTTATAGAGACCTATATAAACTGACTCACAAGTCCAACAACATAGCTCAAGTCTAGCCTCGTGTAGATCAAACTACCCACCACTATGCGCCTGTATGTAGTGGGGAAAGCTCACCTATTTCTGTGTGGAAAGATTTGTGTTATGCTCCAATGGCATTGAAATAGGCTTACAGCCTCTCATACCATACTTCAAAAACATGTCCAAGCTATACTGCCTCTGCAATAGCTAAATGCCATGAGGTGATCTCACCGCCTCTATGCCCAAGAAATATTGCAGCTCACCCAAATCGTTCATCTCAAACTTTTGTTTCAAAAGCATCCTAACATCATGTATGTCTGCATCACTATCACCAGTGATAATCAAGTCATCCACATAGATGACTAATAGCATGATCCCTCTATCTGTCTTTTTCACATATAGTGAAAAATATACATTGGATATCTGAAATCCAATGGTAACAAGATACTCCCCGATCTTGTTTGACCATGCTCTGGGTGCCTGCTTCAAGCCATACAAGGCTTTGCGTAACCTGCACATAAAATCTGGATGTGCATCACTCTCATAACCTGGTGGCTACATATGTACACTTCTTCTTACAAATCACCATGCAAGAAAGCATTCTTTACATCCACTTGATGTAAAGACCAACCCTTCGCTATAGCCATAGCAATGACAGCTCTCTGGGTTGCCATTCTTATAACCGGGCTGAATGTCTCCTCATAGTCTATGCCATAAGTCTGCACATATCCCTTGGCAACCATGAAAAGATGCAGGGGGGGAAGAGAGCTTGAGCTCTTGCAAGCACACACACACACTCACAAAACCCTAATAGAGAACACACAAGGTGAGAGGCTGAAAATCTTCTTCTTCTCTACTCAACACTCAACACACCATATACAAGAATAAGAGTACACACATATGAAAGGTACTCAACCAAATACATACACGGGTTCTCTATAGTGTGAACCCGACTAAATGAGCTGGCGCTATAACTATGCCAGTCTCTAGAGTGGCTGTCACACAGCCTGTCATCCCACTGGCCGCATATCACCCAAGATCTCACCAACCATGCCAGTGGTGTAAGTGTGGGGCCTATCTCCCAGGCGGGTCATCAGTGTCCACCGCCTCACTAGAGCTCGATATCTCAACACTCCCCCTCGAGCTCAACTCCATCTCATGTACACCAAGCGAAGCCCTGAATCTGCGGAGCTTCTCTGTACCCAATGCTTTGGTGAAGATGTCAGCTACCTGATCCTCTGTGCTGACATAAACAAGGTCAAGGTCTCCTGCCAAGACCTTCTCTCTGACGAAGTGGTAGTGGACCTCTATGTGCTTCGTACGAGCATGAAAGACTGGGTTCCTGGCCAACTGTATACTACTAATGTTGTCACAGAAAATGACAACTTGTCTATCCACTGATAGACCCAAATCTCCAAGTAGCTTTCTCAACCAAGCTACCTCACATGCTGCCATAGCAGCTCCTCTGTACTCGGCCTCCGTACTCGATAAAGCAACCGTAGGCTGCTTCTTGCTGCTCCAAGTCACAGCAGCACTCCCCAAAGAAAACATGAATCCACTGGTAGATCTTCTGTCTGAAATACTACCAGCCCAATTAGCATCTGTGTACCCATGTACACATATCTCTGTCCCAGTCTCATAGAATAGTCCACAATGTAAAGTAGACTTCACATACCTCAGTATGCGTCTCACAGCATCCAAATGCGGTTTCCGTGGAACCTGCATAAACTGACTCACCAACCCAACAGCATAGCTCAAATCTGGTCTGGTGATCGTCATGTAGATCAAACTTCCTACTATGCTCCTGTACATAGTAGGATCCTCCAAGATCTCTCCTGAATCTGCACTCAACTTGCCATTCTGATCCAATGGCACAGAAATAGGCTTACAGCCTGTCATACCATACTTGGACAACATGTCCAAGCCATACTGTCTCTGCAGTAATCCAATACCATGTGGTGACCTAATCACCTCAATGCCCAAGAAATATCTAAGCTCCCCCAGATCCTTCATCTCAAACTTTTGTCTAAGCAAGATCTTTACATCAAAGATCTCTGCATCATGGTCCCCCGTAATGATCAAGTCATCTACATAGATGACAACAAGCACAACCCCTCTATCACCATGTCTCACATACAATGAGAAATCTGCATTGGCTACATGAAAGCCAATAGTGACAAGATATTCAGAAATCTTGTCAGACCATGCTCTTGGTGCTTGCTTTAAGCCATACAAGGCTTTCTTCAACCTGCAAACATGCTCGGGGTGACTCACATCCTCATAACCAGGTGGCTGCAACATATACACCTCTTCTTGCAAATCCCCATGCAAGAATGCATTCTTTACATCCATCTGATGTAAAGACCATTGCTTTGACGCAGCCACTGCTATCACAACTCTCACCGTTGCCATCTTGGCAACTGGGCTGAAAGTTTCCTCATAATCAATCCCATATGTCTGCGCATATCCTTTGGCTACCAATCTAGCCTTGTACCTGTTTATGCTTCCATCACTGTTATGTTTAACTTTGTACACCCACTTGCATCCAATGGCTTTCTTGCCTTCTGGCAATTGCACTAAATCCCAAGTTTCATTTCCATATAGTGCATCCATCTCCTCATCCATAGCTTTCTCCCAACACACATTTCCAATAGCCTCATCAATGCATGTGGGCTCAACAACCTGCACAACCTTTGCCATATATGCATAGTGATGTGCCACATAACCATCATAGGTAAATCTCTGCACAGGATTTCTCACTCTCCCAGATCTTCGCAGCTTTTCATTCATGGCTTCCATAGCCTTCTTTACACCAGGTGTTCTCATAGCTGGGATCCCAAGCTCCTCATCAAGGCTCATATCTGAGCCACTAGACTCTCCATCAACATGAGAATGCCCTGCAGAAATGTCAGGCATACCAAGGGGCTCAACCATTTTCTCTTTTCCTTTACGTGATGTACTAATCACATTTGCAGGACTGGTATTATGACGCAGCCTGCCACTCCATGGTCTATCAACAGACCCACTAGATGAGGACTCTCCTGGTCCACTCAAAGACTGTGATTGCTGACCTGCATTCTGTGCAACCACACTTCCACTCACATCAGCCCCAACAGCTTCTTTTTCAGCAGCATACCAGCTGCTCATCTCATCAAATACAACATCCCTGCTTACCCTCAACTCACGTGTAGCAGGGTTATAACACCTGTATCCCTTTTGCTCAAGGGAATATCCAATAAACACACATTTTTCAGCTTTCGGATCCAGCTTAGTTCTCAGCTCATCTGGCACATGCACATATGCAATGCATCCAAAGAATTTCAGGTGAGACAAATCTGGTTTTCTGCCAGTAAACCTCTCCTCTGGAGTTACATCATGTATGGCTGCAGTTGGAGTCCTGTTCATGATGTATACTGCTGTAGAAACAGCCTCAGTCCAATAGCAATGCGGCATATTCTTCTCTTCCATCAATGCTCGTGCAATCTCAGCAATGTGCCTGTTTTTCCGCTCAGCAACTCCATTTTGCTGCGGAGTATATCTGCATGTGAACTGTCTCCGAATACCATTCTTCTTCAAGAATTCAGAGAACTCATTGGAGAAGTACTCTCCCCCTCCATCTGACCTTAGGCACTTTACATATTTCCCTGTTTGCTTTTCAACCAAAACTCTGAAATTCTGAAAGTGAGTGAACACCTCACTCTTCTCTTTCATGAAATATACCCACACTTTCCTTGTGTGGTCATCAATGAAAGTGACATAGTATCTGCAGCCTCCCATAGACACGGTCTTCGTAGGACCCCATACATCTGAATGCACAACATCTAGTGCATTTCTGCTCACATATCTGTTACGTGGAAACACATGCTTTGTTTGCTTCCCAAATTGGCATGCTTCACATATTTTCTGTATACCTTCCACTTTAAATTTTGGCAGCCCTATCACAATTCCTTTTGTTTGCATAGACTTCAATCTCTGCACATTTACATGTCCAATTCTTTTATGCCATATGTCTGTGTCTGCAACAACTCCTGAACCATTTGCAAACATCGCAGCACTCATTTCAGGCATGTCTACATTCAACGTAAACATTCTGCCCACTCTGTTGCCTTTTGCAACCAACCTGCACTTGTCTTTAAAATCTTCAACATAACACCCATCAGGGTTAAACCTAACCTGCAAACCCTGCTCAATCATCTGGCCAACCGAAACCAGATTCTTTGTTATGTTCGGTACATGAAGTACATCTGCAAGGTACTTCACTTTGCCATCCTGCATAGACAATGGCACATCTCCAACGTGGGCAATTGGATGAGCAGTGTCATCCCCTGTTTCCACAAAACCTGGTCTTTCCGGGTTTTTCATCTCCTTGAACCACTCCCCATGACTCGTCATGTGGTTCGAAGCGCCTGAATCCACATACCATACATTATCCTTTTGTGCTGCATCAACATTTTCAGACATGGCATTCACGACATGCTGCATAACAAACAATCTTTCATTATCCTCATTATTTCTGCTTGAGGATGCATAGTTGTTTTGCTGCACTTTCCCATTTTGCATGTCAGCCTGCTTCTTATAACATTCTGACTGCACATGTCCAGGCTTACCACAATAATAGCATTCACGTGCATCATTATATTGCCTTTGCCAATTTTCACGGCCTCTTTGACTCCCCCTGCCTCTGAATCTGCCTCTTCCACCTGCGTGTTGTTGTTGTTGTTGTTGATTCTGGGACTGTTGTTGCTGCTGCTGCTGCTGGCCATAATTCTGATTACCTGTTCGGCCACCTCCTTGACCGCGTCCACGGCCTCCTCTACCTCGTCCTCTTCCTGAACTCGTGTAGAAAGCCTGTTGCTCTGAACTGTTTTTACTTTGTGAAGACTGTTGGTCTTCACCCAAGTTCTTCTCTTCGATAATCAGCATAGACACCAAATCTGTAAAGTTGGGAATGTTTTCCCGAGTCTGAATAGACGTCTTGAACGCCTTGTATTGTGGCCCGAGACCACGTAGACAGACTTCCACCTTGTCATCATCATCTACTGACACACCAATAGATGCAAGGGATTCCACAATACCCTTTATCTTCAGCGCATAATCATTCACAGACATGCTCTTTTTCTCCACAGTGTGAAGTTCATTCTTCAACTGTATCTTACGAGCCTTGGTATTTGTTTCATAAAGCTTTACCAAGGTGTCCCACGCCTCCTTGGGGGACTTGGCATCCTGAATGTGCCCAATCATGGTGTCCTGTATACTAATGGAAAGCCAATACATTACTTTCCTGGCTCCTTGGTTCCAATCTTTAAACTCTTTCACATCTGCAGCAGTCGGATTTATATCCGGTATCTCCGGTGCCTCTTCATGCTCACCTTCTATGTAGTCCCAATAACCTTTTCCCATCAGGAAATTTGTCAACCTGAACCTCCAAGCATGGAAGTTATTCTTATCCAGCTTCTCAGCCACAATCTGTGTTATGCCATCATTAGACATCTTGCTAAACACACAATTTTACCAGAAACTGCACTCTGGTTTTTTTTTTTTTGCACAAACTGCTGTATTTTCTGCACAGCGGTACTGTCGTACTCTCAAATGTCACAACCAGTGACGTCAATGTGCATACATACACCCAATGGCAACTGTAGACCTCTTTGCAGCACCCACAGTGTCTGCACAGTCAATCTGTCTTCCTGTAGTACTTAAAACAAAGTTCTGCAGAGAATCGATGACTTACCCGCAGTGCTCGAAATCGCCTGCTTTCTGAAAAACGGAGGTCCAGACGCGCCCGAAACGCGTTTTCGGCCCGAAAATTTCAGTCCGTAGGACTATATAGTTGCCCTATAGCTTCACTCCCGCGAAGAAAGCTCCTCAATCGGAGATCGTTTGCCGGTGCCTCCCGTAGAGCTCCCGACAAGGGTGTAGTCACCAACACAATAGGGAAGAGTAGTTGCAGCTCTTACCCTCGTACCGCTTCCTGTGGTTCTCTTGCTTGCAGCTCAGCCCTTAGCACGAACCAGGCTCTGATACCATGAAAAGATGCAGGGGGGGAAGAGAGCTTGAGCTCTTGCAAGCACACACACACACTCACAAAACCCTAATAGAGAACACACAAGGTGAGAGGCTGAAAATCTTCTTCTTCTCTACTTAACACTCAACACACCATATACAAGAATAAGAGTACACACATATGAAAGGTACTCAACCAAATACATACACGGGTTCTCTATAGTGTGAACCCGACTAAATGAGCTGGCGCTATAACTATGCCAGTCTCTAGAGTGGCTGTCACACAGCCTGTCATCCCACTGGCCGCATATCACCCAAGATCTCACCAACCATGCCAGTGGTGTAAGTGTGGGGCCTATCTCCCAGGCGGGTCATCAGTGTCCACCGCCTCACTAGAGCTCGATATCTCAACAAACCAATCTTGCCTTGTACCTGCTCACTAAACCATCAGCATTGTGCTTGACTTTATACACCCACTTATATCCAATTGCCTTCTTTTCCTTAGACAAAGGCACTAACTTCCATGTTGCATTTGCATCCAATGCTGCCATCTCCTCATCCATGGCATCTTCCCACTTCTTATTTTCAATTTTCAACTCAAAGCAAGTGGGCTCAACCTCTTGTATTGCTTTTACCATGTAAGCATAATGATGGGCTGTATATCAATCATATTGCAACCTGTCAATAGGGTATCTAACCCTCGTAGACCTACGTACACCTGGATCACTGTCAGGTATCTTGAAAACAGCCCTGGTTCTCCTTACACCAGGAGTAACCACAGATGGAATGCCAAGCTTCTCATCAAGACTCTACTTAGAACCACTAGAGTCACCATCCACATATGAGTGACTTGCTGACAAATCAGGCACAAAAAGCTGATCTACCTTTTCCTTCCCTTTTCGGTGATACATGTGTACTTGCATCATTCCTCAACTTGCCTAACCATCAGCTAACATTGGATCCACTGCTCGAGCACTCCCCAGGTCCACTCAGCACACCTCTGTGTTTGCTGCTTTAAATTGGTGCACCATTAGCACTCTTACATCTGCATCTTCTGTTGCCTTCACTACTGGTGCATACTAGCTACTCATCTCAACAAAGACAACATCTCTACTTACTCGCATCTCACGAGTGGTAGGGTTATAGCATCTATAACCTTTTTGCTCCATAGCACCAATGAAGATGCATTTCTCTGCCTTTGGATCCAACTTTGTTCTCACTTCATTAGGAACATGTACATATGCAGTACACCCATTAGGACCTCAATGGAAGGCTTGTTGGGCCCTTTTATTTGGCAGTTTAAGGGAGTCAAACCTTTTCTCTTAAGAAGAAACGTTTTCTAATTAGAAGCTTCAAAACGGCTACTTTATTCGAATTTGAATTATGGGGGGAAAATGGAATTTAAAATCTAGCGGATAAAACCATATCATGTAACATATCTATGGAAAGCTCTTGATGTGTAGATCACAGATCCGTAATCTCCGTTCAAATCGGAGCTTGTACGTAGAAGTTATGGAGGTTCGAAAATTGTAAAATTGCCCCCCCTTTTTGGGGAAAAAAGTGCACCCTTTGACCACTCTTACACCTCTCTTAAAAACCCAACATTTCAGTCCACATGGCAACCCCCCATTTGGCTATTCCTTAATCACCTTGATTAGGCTGGGGCAAATTAAAGGGCCCAAGAAGACCCCATTCACTTCCTAATGCCAAACACTTTCAAGTGAGACACATCCACTACAAGACACTGCTGCCACACACGCGTTCGATACACGCGATAAGTTATGGGCACGTGTATGGTCGCGCATGTATATGAGTAGTATCGGGCGCGTGTATATTGGCATCTACATTCGCGTGTATACTGGTTTCAGAAACGCGTGTACCAGTGCGTGTATATTGGCATCTAAATTGGCATGTATACTGGTTTCAGAAACGCGTGTACCAGCGCGTGTATATACGCGTAATTATACATGCCCTATTACACACGATAACAGAGAACTTTATTAAGAAAAACTCCATTCCTTTACAAAATTAAAAACCATTTTCTTTAAACCATCTCATAGTACATTACAATATATATCATTACACAATCCCACTACATGCATTTACAACAATGTAATATATTCAAAAATAAATCATGAGATGATAATTAAAAGACAACATATACAATAGAAATGTCATCAATTTAGAACGATACAGTGATGGATTGGTTAGGGTTCGATCTCATCTTCAATAAGATCCATCCTTGCTAAATGATCAACATCAATATCCATTTAATCAATTTGTAAGGCTACGATTAAATTTATTCCACTATCGATATTCTATCCATTGATAATGGTATCGATGCCCTGATCATCCTCATCAACATCACCATCATCCTCAATGGTAGGGTCATCCTCATGATCATGAGAAATGGCACACTCATCCTCATTATCATGATCATCTCTTATTTCTTGATCATCGATCACAACTTCTTCATTGGCATGTTCGACATCATCTTCATTGCGGCTTGCTACATCCTCCATATGCTCCATATCAGTGAATGTATTATACATCACTTTGGAACGTGGTGCAATAGGGATGACGTACCACCATTTAATGTCATGCACCATTGGCAGATAGATAACCTACTCAAATACACATACTGCAGTAAAATTAATTAGCATATCAAAAGTCAAGGGGTACGTGAGCTTAGATATATATGTACATGAAACACATTAGTAAAAAAATGCATACCTGCTCACATTGTTGTGGTAATACGAGCCTATCTTTCTTTGTTTGCCAAAACTTTGTAGAGTCAATAGTTACATAGCCACTTGCATGGCGTTTTATCATTGCATTAGGCCCTTTTTCCACCACGTTCATTTGCCATTTGACATCCAAAACATACACAAAGAAGTGACAAAAGTCAAGCCTAAATATGTCTTGGATTGTGCCACAATAATCATCCATTTTTCCATTGGCTCCCTCAAAGCTACTAATGACACCACAATCTTGTGTATTCCTCTTTTCATCAATTCTTTGTGTTCGAAAATGCTTGCCTTCACACCATATAGCATTGAACATAGTGCACTGGACCAAAATAGAAGCAATATTTGTGTAAGCAATGTGAATAAATATTAAAAGAAAATCACTTTACAACTAATGCAAAACATTAGTTCTATGTACCTTTAACATGCATCCTCGTGCATACTCCCATTCTTCCGTCGTGATATGCAGCCCCTCGCCGCTCTCTGCCCTCTCCATTTCCTCATGCAACCAATCAACATGGATATCATTCGGAAGTGTTGCTAGATCCTTAGGGTACGCCTTACGAGAGCCATGTTGCCTCCGAAAGAGAGCTATTTCTGCTTGCCTTTTTTATTTTTGCATCCTCATATCTTGTAACCCATCTGCTCATCACATCACTATTAAGGATGCAAGTGAAATTGAGATCATCAATCAATGTTCTGTCAATTACTTTACTTAGTCCTTTTCCTTGAGGCACAATAGAGGTCATCCTCAAGTCCTCTTCATTGCTCCATAGTCGCGGCAAAGAGCTGTCCACCTGACCAAGAAATTTTGAAATATATACAAGAGACTCTTGTATCAACCAACCCTCGGCCATTCTTCCTTCGGGCCTTGCACTTTGTCTCACAAAGTCTTTTAAGGTCTTCATGAAGCGCTCTAGGGAAGAACATCCAACGTGCATGCACAGTGCCACATAAAGCAATTTCGTCCACTAAATGCACAATGAGATGTAGTTGACTTCTGAGAATGGTTCGTGGAAAAGTCTCCTCTACCAAACAAACCACCTCCACTGCCATAACACGCGCATCATCCAACGTGGCTGGATCAATTGCTTTGGAACTAACATATCTGAAAAATAAATGAATAGTATGTTATACCTCATGCACGTTCATTTTGCAAGGTATAATGAAGGGTGATCTGACATGGGTTTTACACACCTCACAAGCTCGCCCATCTTATAAATACATTTTTTCAAACTCTTGTTTGCACAATGGTCGATGCTAGTAGGTAGTATGAACTGCGCACATAAGAGCACATGTATGTATGGTTTATGGTGCCATTACAAAATTTAATTTCAATGTACAAGACTTGGAAAACACTTACTTGGAGCATCTTGTGCCAATCGTGGGACTTCAACCCATATAGTTGCTCAATGCCTCTTTTCTTAGTGGTTATAAAGTCTCCCTTCAATGATCTCATGCATCCAGTGGGAGTACACAAAGTGGTGATGGCGTGCTTTACCTGCTTCTCCTCTTTCTTTGATATAATCCATGGTGCAGGGCGGAAGACGAACGTGCCCACCCTCCTCTCGTGGCCAAGCTTGACGCATACGTCTTGCGCGACCGGCAAGTCCTCCCGTACGCTAACATTGTCTCGTTTACCAATAACATGTTCCCAAATACCAGATCCCACATTCTTGAAGATGTGCATGGGATCAAGAAGATGGTTGATCTTAAGATGGGTCCAATATGGTAGCCAGAAAAAAATAGAGTATGTGATCTTTAATCCAATTAGAGACTACACAAAACAAGATTGAAAAACATTACTGTACCTGTTCATGCCATCTGGAGGAAGAACATTTGTAGACTCCCAAATACGCTTCCAATCTTTTGCACGAAGTGTTTGTGGAGGAATGTTACTCTTACTAGCAACATATTTAGGATGATCTGACGGGAGAAATCGATGATGATTATCGAATATGGTCTTACACAAACTGTCAGCATACTCATGTACTAACGAAGGGCCACAAACAGGACATGCATGTTTACCCGATTTTTTCAAACCTGTTAAAATATAAATAAAAGTTAGAATAATAAAGTCAATAGTTATAATTAATATAGCCAATAGTATTAGAGTAGGGAGGTAATTAGAATTCTTACCAGAACAATCGTTGTATCCTGGAAAGTCATGCATTGTCCACATCAACATTGCTTTTAAGTCGAAGTGTCGAGAGGAGGGAGGCCTACTAATGTCCACCACCGCAACACCTCTCCATAGTTCCTCCAACTCATCAATCAACGGTTCGAGATAAACATCCATATGCTTGACTTGATGTTTCCCTGGAATCAGAAGGGATAATATAAGATGTCCCTTCTTGATCGCCATTGATGGTGGAAGGTTGTAATTCACCAACACAAATGGCCACACGCTGTATGCGGTGCTTCTGAAACCAAATGGATTCACTCCATCCATACCTAGGCCAAGTCTCAAGTTTCTGGGCTCTGTTTTAAAGCTGGGCCACTCATCTTCAATATGCTTCCAAGCAGGAGTGTCTGCGGGAGATCTCCACATGCCATCATCCGATCGATGTGAGGAATGCCATGACATGAGCTCTGCTATGGATTTGCACTTGAACATGTGTTTGATGCGAGGAATTATAGGAAAGTGTCGCAAGACTTTACGAGGTACATCAAAACTCTTCACATCTATTCTATACCTTGCTTCACCCCACAAGTGGGACAATGTCAAGCCTCCTTATGCGTCCCACGAAAGAGAATGCAATCATTGACGCATGCATGTATGCGATCATAATCCAATCCTCCAAGAGATGTCACATAGCGCCTCGCTATGTCTCTTGAGATGGGTAGTCTATTCCCCTTTGGAAGCATGTTTGATAATAGCCTGCATCCAATATCATCAATTAGCCCTAAACCCTAAACCCTAAACCTTAAACCCTAAACCCTTAACCACTAATTCGAATTTGCAAGTTAGAATGCTTACTTCAATAATGCGTCAAGACTTGCATTGCTTCATCCATAAACCGTTTGTATATTGAGTAGTTCAAGTGAAGCACATAAAATAGAGAATGTGCACGGTCCCTTCAAAAACCGGTGTCGCGATGAAGCCTTGTAAAGATGCTCTTGTTCCATATCATCGTCGTCCATACCTTTGGGATCATCCCTAAAAAGATATCGCACCATATCATCAAACACTTCCTCTTCCACAACTTCGTGGGGTGTAGGGCTATTGTCATCCCTTTCCCACTCATCTCTGACAATAGATCCCAAAGCTCCAGCATCATCTCGTCGACACTTTGCATGCTCTCACCGCGCGGGTAGGGCACCATGTTAGGGTGTGGTACTGCATCTTGCTTTGATTAGAGTATATATATTACAACTCCATTAATTTGGACACATTTGAATACTATCAATTTACATCTACTCACCTCTAAACCTATTTGATTCCATTCTCCATACATGGAGATGTGATTCAAGGTAATTCGACGCGCTCGTACAATGCATCCTTGATATCAATTACACATACACTTGATCCTTTGTCCCAACCACACATCGCGATTACGATGACACATTGTCTCATCCTCACCAGAACTGCTTGAGGAGGATGATGACATCCTATGTACAAAAGAGCAAACACATAATCATAATCAGTTTTTAATGAAAGTATAAAAAGTCTCTATATCCTGTGTTGATTGCATGTAATAGCACGTCTCACCATTTTAAATCGCGTGTAATAGCGCGTCTAGGTGTCTACAATTGCGTGTATGAACATGGCTATTTTATAATACATGCGAATATACATGCGCTCCTACACGCGACCACCTGTCTATACCTAAAATAACCCGCCGCCTTCTCCAAAAAACCATTTTCAAACTCCATGTTTCCTCTCCTTCGTCGCCGCCAAGTCTTCCCTCTTCCAACAGAGAACTAAAGCCAAGTGCAAGGAGCAGACACGGGTGAAGGAAACCAGGCAAAAAGAAGACTCACTTTTCCAGAGGTGAGTCAGTTTGTCCTTTGTCCTCTCTCTTTCCTTTCATTTGTTTATGCGATTGTCTCTTTTCCTTATGCGATTGTCTCCGTCCTTCTCTGGTCGTGCCTGCTTTAGTATTTCTGTGAACGATAGTGACAGTCTGGGCTTTCTTTATAAGAAAGATTTGTCGGTGGTCGGTCGTTTTCGAAAAAGTTTTTGCGCAGGCCGCATGTACGAGCGCGTGTATGTCTGCGTGTACCCTGTTTGCACAGATTGTTCATGCGCAGATACACGCGTTTTTGGACGGGTTTTTACACACGACTGTGTTTGTCCTTAAAGTTCACCCATGCTTGCGTGTCTTGCTTGTCGATCCAGCTCAAGAGAGAGATGATCCCATCTGCATATGGCTTGCCTTCACAAAATCATATGTCCTAGCTTGCATGTTGTCATCATGGGGAATCATCAAGCATGTATAGGAACAACCTTGTTCAAGATGCTGCATAAAGTTTGTGCTTTCAATCTTCATCTTTGTGCTTTGATACATAGAGTGATTTCCTTCATGGCGACTGTGCTTTGATACATAGAGTGTTTCCTGGCATCGCCATCCCCTTTATCGCCTCTCATAGTCGCTCTTATCGCCATCCCCTTCATGGATCCTTCATGTATATACTTTTATTTTTGCAGATTCTTCATGGATCCAGGTTCTTCATCCGATCCATTTGTGTATGGCACTTGGATGATGGAGATGCTAAATCATTTTGGGTGCCATCCTGGTCCAGTTGAGCTTACAGAGTACATGTATGCCCATCCCCCTCCTGGATTCCCTAGTATCTATACCCCGCCCCCGAGTATCCATGTCACTCCACTGCCGTCTATGCCTGTGCGAGTCCGACGAGATGGCATGCAGCTTCTCCTCTTCCACGCCCACCGAGAAGACATACCCCATCCCACACACACTCACGCACACCCTCCCAGGCACCGTCATGTCAGGGCTCACAGCCACCATCACGTACTCCCTCATAGCCACAGTCACGTACATAGTCAGGTACACAATCCCCCAGTCGTGACTCCACCCACAGTACAGAGGAGAGCAAACGCCGCAGTAGGAAGAGTGGGAGTGGAGGATGCGGCGGGTGCTTTGGTGCGGGAGGTAGTAGGGCACGCGGTGAGAGAGGAGATAGAGGGAGAAGAGTTAGAGGAGACAGTGAGGATGAGGAGGTGAGAGAGGTGGAGGGAGTGATCTACTATGATGTGACGGATAGGGGCGTGGTAGTGATGGATGCGAGGGGGAACGAGGTAATGGAGTACATGCATGGGGTAGTTTCAAACTTGTACAGAAATTATTTTATTAGATTTAAAGATCAAAATGGCCGATTAGTTGGGGAGGTGTACATAGTCGGTACCCCAATCCCCCACATGTGACATTATCGGATGTATGGGGAAGGACGCGAATAAGGGAGATCTTAAGTAATAAAAGATCTCACGTTAAGAAACTCGCGTATGATGATGGGTTAAATGTAGTTGCGGGTGGCTATCCTGCCGAACACGAGTGGAAGGAGGTAAAGAAATGAGCAGAGGGTGGCGTGAAGAGCAGATAGCATGTGGAGGCACGACGGATCCAGATGGAGACCATTGGATCTTCGCATTTCAGATCTCGCGGCGTCGAGTCATGGAAGGCAGAGTTCGTAAGTATCTTGCCACTTTATTTGACTGTTTACTTAATTCATTGATTCTATGATTGTTTTAATCTTACAAATTGTGTTGATTATGATATAACAACAGGTTATGGGGAGGAAGCCCACAGCCCACGATACTGGGTATGCTCGTCGGCATAGCAGACGTGACACGTGGGTCCTCTTCGGAGCCAAGGGACGTATTACAGATGCGTAGTTTGAGATGGCCATGAGACCATACGGTCAACAGGTACTTGAAAACTCTAAACGAATGATTTTGGTTTATTGAACTACATATATATACTTATATACAATATATTACTTGAACAGACACAAGCTGCTGCTGCACCTGCTGATGCTCCTCATCGGACATGTATATCGACCTGCTGGACGTGAGCACTACTCATCGGACATGTATATCGATGTGAGCTCATCTGATCATGGAGGGAGCAGCGGGTCATCATCTGGGTCTGAGTAGTACTCAGACTTATAGTATCACATTCTATATTGAGGATGTGGTTGTATATATATTTTTGTAACTGAAGCCATGGGCTTTTTTAGACAAACCAATTTGATTTTATATATATTTGTTTATAATTGAAGCCATGGGCTACTTCGACATATGGACTCCCTTGTATATATGTGTACACATAAAATTTTGATAGTAATATTCAATCGTGAATTGATGGTATCGCATTCATGTCTGTCTTGAATCGTTATTGACAATGTATGCATTCATGTCATTCTTGAATCGTGTAATGACAATGCACTAAATCTTCCTCGTGGATGGTGCAATGCACCCAAAAAAAAATCCAAAGAGTGCTATTGGGTGTTGGAATGCTGGAACAGCATTCAGGTACCAAATAGCACTCTCTGGATTTTTTTTGGCTCTCTGTTCGCGTGTATAGACGCGTCAACTCTGTAAAAGTCGTGTGTATATACGCGGATACTCTGTGAAATACGCGTGTATAAGTGCAGCTAAACTGACAAAACGCAACGCATGTATAAGCCCTCGTATCAGGACGTCTGACTGCGTCTATACACGCGCTTTTACATGCATCTCTGGCCACGATGATACACCCGCTGATACACGGGCCCACTACTTTTTTTCCACAAGTCATTTTTCGCGGCTAGGAGCTCGGGTATGAGCCCGATCCCTTGTAGTGATCCGGTCTTATACTTGTAAACTTCTGTTCAGGAGTCATACCATGTTTCTCTGTAGTGGGTGTCCTGTTCATAATGTACACATTAATTGCTACTGCTTCTGCCACCCAAAAGTAATGTGGCATATTCTTTTCAGCCAGCAAGGCATGTGCCACTTCTGTAATGTGTCTGCTTTTCCTTTCTCCATTATGTTTTGCGAAATGTCCTTGCACGTAAACTGCCTCTTGATTCCCTGCTTTCTCAAGAAATCGTTGAACTCATTGGAGAAATATTCTCCCCCACCATCTAATCTTAGGCATCTTATTTGCATGCCTTTTTCCTTCTCGACCAAGGCTTGAAATCTCGACCAAGGCTTTAAATCTCTAAAAGTGAGAAAACACCTCACTTTTCTCCTTCGTGAAATAAACCCACACTTTCCTAGTGTGGTCATCAATGAATGTAACATAGTACCTGCAACCTGCAATTGTTGCAGTCTTGGTCGAGGTCCCCATACATCTGAATGTATGACATCCAATGGCCTTGCACTGACATTCTTTTCATGTGGGAAAGCATCTTTGGCCTGCTTACCAAGTTGGCATGTTTCACATACCTTATGCATACTGTCAACCTTAAACTTTGGCAAACCTACAACAATATTTTGGGCATGCATAGACTTCAATCGTTGTACATTCACATGACCAATGCGCTTGTGCCATATTTTAATATATGCAAAATTACACTTGTTTCATGTGCAAACATGGTTGCCTTTATCTCAAGCATGTTCACATCCAAAGTAAACATCCTGCCATTTATGTTACCCTTTGCAACCAAGCGACACTTATTTTTTAAGTCTTCCACAAAACATTCTTGAGGATTAAACCTCACTTGTAGACCCTGCTCAACCATCTATCCAACAGAAACTAGGTTCTTTGTAATATTCAAAACATGAAGTACATCAGCCAAGTACTATTGAGATTCAAGCTCGATGTCAGTGTGAGCCAGCTATGCTATGTGCTGGCAGATTAGGTAGGAACATGTGTGAGACATAAATGACCGCGTGTCCAGCTGGTCATAGAGTGTGGACACAACTCATAGTGTGTTGTGTGGATTATGGATTAGTGCATTATGCTTTGTGTGAGAGTGGACATGGCTTCCCTCTATGGTTAGGGTTTGCAATTTACATTAGGGTTTGCTCCTGTGTGTGTGTCTCCTCCCCCTCTACCGTTCTTTGAACTTGGTATCAGAGCCTTGTGTTGTTTATTAGGGTTTATGAGTGAGTGAAGAGAAGAGGGAGAAGAAGCTGTGAAGCTTGCCATTGGAGCTGTGAAGCTTGGAGCACACCAAATACTATCAGATCTGAGAGCTTGGCCTACCGGGTAAGGTCTTCTAAACATCCTTGAGCGGATTGCAGGTGATACAGGCAAAAACAAAGCAATCTAGAGCAAATCAAAGCAAAGCAAAATTCTGGTTTTTGGAAGCTTTCCATTAAAGCTTGAAAGCATTGATGTATGGTGGAAATACAAGTGATTCTGGCAAAAGACATATGTATTTGACAAAGAGGGATGTATTGGCAACCCATATGCAAGCCTTGAACAAATTTTGGAGCAAGTTACATGCATTTGATTGAGTGAAAATCTCTGGTTTTTGAGCTCTGACAAAACACAGAGAAGGAAGCCCAAAATTGATGCATTTGGAGTGAGTTTTTTGCTAAAATCCAAGCATTGGTGGATTGCACATGTACCTAGATGTCTTGGGGACTTATTACCATCATCAATTAGCATCACAAACTCTCCTAAACCCCCCTACAGTAGGCGGCGCAGCCAGAACAGTGAAAACAGGGTAGATTTTATACTTTTTGACTACGAGGAGATCGATTTCTCATTGGGTGCTTGATATCTTCCACAATTTCTTTAGTAATTGGATGCTTTACACTTTGGAGAAGAGGGCTATGTGATTTGTTTGGTCAATTATGCCTAATTTGGCTGGGAATGAGCTGATTAAAACAGGTTGTCAACTGGTTGTAGAGAAACAGGGTCATTTTAATTGAGCAATTAATCTTTGGTCTTTTACAATTGGACAAATTCCTCTTACATGGAGTTGATGGACACTATTGATAAGCTAATGAATGCCTGGTTGCTCAATTTGGATAAATATTGAAGAAATTAGAGCCATTTTCCTATTGGTTTTTCTGGTTTTTCCCAAAACAGAGAAAGGGGTTTTCAAAAATTGATATGAACACATGTCAGATGGTGTTGATACTCAACATTGAGGTTGATTAGGTGTCAATGCAAGTTTCCCATACTTGATTGCACCACTACATTATGATTTGGAGCCGTAGAAGACGCATCAAAGCAGGGTATCCTAGACTGCGTGAGACAGTTCATCTTGGATGCATACAGGTTGATTTCCTACATCAAATTTGGAGTTTGTTGGCTACCTTGGAGTATTTGGAACATTCATTGGAGTGTGGTTGAGCTGAGGAAGGCTCATTTACAGATTTGAAGTGTGCGGAAGGTGTACGCATTGAGCAACATGTCGGATAATCCAGTTCAGATTGTTGGTGAAAAGCTGGATAGGAAGAACTTCCAGGCATGGAAGTATAGGATAAAAAGTTTCTTGAAAGGAAAAGGATTTTGGAATCTCATTACAGGTGCTGAGCCAGAGCCTGAGCTACCTCGACAACCTACACAGCAGCAGCTTATTGCTCATAAGCAATGGTCAGAGAGAGCATTCAAAGTGCTGCATTATTTGTCTATATGTATTTCTGATGCTATGCTCATACACATACAGGATGCTGAGAATCCCAAAGATGCATGGGATACTTTGGTCAAGATGTTTGATACAGATACGAGTGCTCGCAAGTCTCAGTTGCGACAGCAGATACATAATGTGAAAAGGAATAAAAGAAGCATACATGATTATGTGCAAGAAATCAAGAAGTTTGCAGATGCATTGGCCACAATAAATGCCCCCATGCCTGATGATGATTTGGTGGATATTACCTTGTGTGGTCTTGGCAAGGAATACAAATCTTTTGATACATCTATCTCAGTGAGGAGTACAGGTTTACCCGACTTCGATGAGTTGGTTTCACTCTTATTGGTTGAGGAAATCAAGCTCAGTGATTCATTTCTGGATGCATCTACTAGCCATGATGATGGCAGAAATCAGGCTTTTTACTCGCAGAGAGGTTTTAGAGGCAGGGGGGAGATTCACATCACGTGGACGTGGTGGTAATGGTTGTGGATGGCAGGATAGGCCTCCACAACAGAATTTTCAGCCTTCATATGGTGCTCGAGGTGGTCGCGGATATGCACCACAAAGAGGCAGAGGTAACCCCCGTGGAAGAGGATGTTGGCAAGGCCAACAAAATTCTATGCAAGATGTTGAATGCCATTATTGTGGGAAATATGGTCATATGGCGAGAGATTGTTTCCGCAAACAGAATGATTTGAGAGGGGGTAGAGCACAACGTGGTGGTCATTATGGTGGAAATTATGCACAACATGGTGGTGGAAATTATGCATCAAGCAGCAATGATGGCACTGCAAATCATTTGTTTGCCATGAAGCATGTTGTGGGATCGATGATGACAAATGCTGAGAATGATGATACATGGTATATGGACTCAGGAGCATCAAACCATATGACATGTCATGGTGAATGGTTTGAGCATATAAAGCCTATGGATGTAAAAGGCTATGTGGAAACAGGTGATGATACCCAGCATGTCATTAGACATGTTGGAAGTGTACCATTGGTCATGCATAATGGTCAAACAAAGTCTATGTCTGATGTATTGTACGTGCCTTCGATCACAAAGAGCTTGGCCTCAGTTGGTCAAATGGTGGAACAGGGATTACAGGTTCGCTTCAACGAGCATGGTTGCTTCGCTGAGGACTTTAAACATGGATGTAGAGTCATTGCTAAAGGAAAGAAAGAAGGCAGATTGTTTAAGCTGGATGCTGGAATTCCTGAGCTAAAATCAGCCATGTTCTCAAAGAGCAGGAATGTAGTACAGGACATTGATATGTGGCATAAGAGGATTGGACATGTCAATATACAGAGATTAAAGAAGATGCAAACAAGAGGCATTGTCAGTGGATTGCCTAGGTTCAAATATGATGGACATATGCATGTTTGTGAATCCTGTCAGTTTGGAAAGCAGGCAAGGTTGAGGTTTCCTAGAGAAGGAAATATGAGTAGCAGGCCACTTGAGATCGTACATAGTGATGTATGGGGTCCTGCACAAAACCCATCTATCAAAGGCAGTTTATACTATGTGACATTTATAGATGATTTCAGCAGGATGACATGGATATACTTTCTAAGAGAGAAGAGTGAAGTGTTGGAAAAGTTCATGGATTTCAAAGCTTTTGCAGAAAAATAATATGGCTGTTGGATTAAATGTTTGAGGACAGATGGAGGTGGTGAATACACCTCAAAGGCTTTTGAGCATTTCTTGAGGAAGCATGGAATAAGAAGACAGTTGAGTTGCAGGTGTACACCTCAGCAGAATGGTGTGGCTGAGAGAAAGAATAGAGTCATATGTGAAGTGGCAAGGGCAATGCTTAATGAAAAGAGCATGCCAGATTACTATTGGGCAGAAGCATGTGCTATTGCAGTGTATATACTGAACAAAACACCTACAGCAGCCATTCATGGAAGCACGCCAGAGATGCGGCTTACAGGTTACAGGCCAGACATTGGACATCTTAAAGTTTTTGGATGCATAGCTTATGTACATGTGCCTGATGAAAGAAGAAGGAAGTTGGATCCTAAAGCAGAGAAATGTGTATTTGTTGGATATGCACAGGATCGAAAGGCATACAAATGCTATAACCCTCAAACTAGACAAGTAGTCATCTCACGAGATGTGGTGTTTGATGAGCTTGCTAGTTGGTACAAAGCAAAAGATGAGGGAGTCATTGAGTCACTTGAGGCAGATGTGCCTGTGAACTTGCCACCACAAGCAAGTTCTAGTTCTACTACTATGTCTGGGCCAGCAGCAGAAGCTGAGAGTAGCAGTGTACGTCCATGGTCAGGACGTTTGAGGCATGAGAGTGTAAGCACTGGGAGTAGTGCTATGGATAAAGGCAAAAAGAAAGTCGAAGGAATTGGAATCACAGGTTATGAGTCATCTAGTTCAGAGAGTTTGGATGAGGAGCTTGGCATACCTGTTTTACGCACACCTGGTGCTAGGCAGGACAGATATGTGCCACCACATGCTAGAGTTACAGGTGTACAGAGTGACCCGCATGCATTGCGGAGATCCCAGAGAGTCAGATATCCTGTTGACAGATTGACATATCGAGATTTTGCTATGCACTATGCATATATGACATCTATGGTGAAGCATGTGGAACCTACATGCTATAGAGAAGCTATTGGAGAGCATGTATGGGAGAAAGCAATGGATGTTGAGATGGACGCATTGGTCCATAATGACACATGGGATTTGGTTGCATTACCAAAGGACAAGAATGTTATTGGATGTAAATGGGTTTACAAAGTGAAGTGCAAATCTGATGGTTCTATTGAGAGACATAAAGCAAGATTGGTAGCAAAGGGTTACACACTGACCCAAGGATTGGATTATGATGAGACGTTTAGTCTAGTGGCTAAGATGGGCACAGTGAGAGCAGTCATTGCTATGGCTGCAGCTAGCTGGGAAATGCATCAGATGGATGTCAAAAATGCATTTCTGAATGGAGAACTACAAGAGGAAGTGTACATGGCATAGCCAGAAGGGTATGTACACCCTAGATATCCCACTCACGTATGCAGATTGAAAAAGGCATTGTATGGTCTAAAGCAAGCACCACGTGCTTGGAGTGATAAGATGAGCAGATATCTTATCTCACTTGGTTTTCAGATTTCTACAGCAGATTCTTCACTCTATGTGAAGAAGACACAGCATGGGATTGTTTTACTCGTCATCTATGTGGATGACTTGATTATCACAGGTGATCATAGTGCAGATGTGATGCATGTCAAGAAAGCTTTGAGTGGGCAATTTGACATGAAAGATCTTGGTGAGTTGAGATACTTCCTTGGAATTGAAGTGGTGAAAGATCATGCAGGTACTTGGTTAGTACAGCGCCAATATGTATTGGATATGTTGGCAAAGTATGGCATGATAGGGTGTAAGCCTATGAGTACACCATTGGAGCAAAATGTAAAGTTGCGGGCTGATTATGGCGAGGAATTGGATGATCCTTCTATGTACAGAAAGATGGTTGGTAGTCTCATATACATGACTATCACACATCCGGATTTGAGTTATGCTGTGGGGCTAGTCAGCCAGTTTATGCAGAGCCCCAGGAAACCACATTTGGATGCAGTGAGACGCATCATGAGATATGTGAAGACCACAGCACATTATGGTCTACTTTATGAGAGTGGTAAAAGCTTGGACATACATGGCTACACAGATGCTGATTGGGCAGGTAGTTCATATGACAGGAGGTCTACTAGTGGTTATGCTTTTACACTTGGAAGTGTTGTGGTGAGTTGGAGTAGCAAGAAGCAACCTACAGTTGCATTATCCACCAGTACAGAGGCTGAGTACAGGGGTGCAGCCATTGCTACTTGTGAGGCTATATGGTTAAAGAGTCTCTTGACAGATTTATGTGAGCCTATTGATGGCAAAGTTGTCATTCATTGTGACAACATGAGCAGTATACAGTTGGCAAAGAATCCAGTGTTTCATGCGAGGACCAAACACATAGAGGTCCATTATCACTTTGTCAGAGAGAAGGTGCTGGATGGTACAGTTGATCTTCAGTATGTGAAGACTGATGAGCAGGTGGCAGACATCTTTACGAAGCCACTGAGCAGGGAGGAGTTTGAGTACTTTCGGACTATGTTGGGAGTACATGGGATGAGCTTGAGGGGGAGTGTTGAGAGTCTTGATATCCCAAGCTCATCTACATCTTCATCGGCAGTACATCATGAGCTTGAGAGGGGCTGTTGAGATTCAAGCTCGATGTCAGTGTGAGCCAGCTATGCTATGTGCTGGCAGATTAGGTAGGAACATGTGTGAGACATAAATGACCGCGTGTCCAGCTGGTCACATAGAGTGTGGACACAACTCATAGTGTGTTGTGTGGATTATGGATTAGTGCATTATGCTTTGTGTGAGAGTGGACATGGCTTCCCTCTATGGTTAGGGTTTGCAATTTACATTAGGGTTTGCTCCTGTGTGTGTGTCTCCTCCCCCTCTACCGTTCTTTGAACTAGTACTTCATTTTGCCATCCTGCGTAAACAATGGCACTTTACCAACATGCGCAATGGGATGCATAGTATAATCACCTGTTTCTACATAACTTGGTTTTTCCATTTTTTGCATATCTCTAAACCACTCAGCATGACTTTGGTCATGTGGTTAGAGGCACCAGAATCCACATACCATATATCTTGAGATCCCGACACACCCCTTGTTATGGAACTAAGCATGCGTTGCATCACAAACATAGCTGCTCACTTCTGTCATCACCTCCATGTTTGCTAGATGATGCATAGTTGCCTTACTGACACTTCCCACTTTTAATAGGAGTTTAGTTGTAGATACAACATTAGCTTAGAAGAATATGCTTCCTTTTAAGAGACACCACTGCTGATGTGGTGCTGGAGAACTCACCCTCACCCTCACCCTCATAAAAAGCGATCTTGTCTCCAATAGAAAATGGCTCTCCTAGACCGTCTCCCAAGGTAAACCCCTAGTAAAGATAAAGAGCAGAGAAGTGGTCAATAGAGTATATACCCATCCACGTAATATTCTATTTGAAAAATGCACACTTCGGTGGCACTCGGAAGTTAAACCAAGCACTACATGAAATATGGCAATGAATTAAAGCTACTATTATTGGTAATATATAAGAAGCTAGAAATAGTTTAATAGGGCAAATACCCATCCATGGAATATTCTGTTTGAAAAATGCACACTTGGGTGATGCTAGGAAGTTCAACCAAGCACTAAATGAAATCTTGTAATGAAATAAAGCTATTGTTATTGAGAATAATTAAGAAGCTAGAAATAGTTTGATTTTTACTGAGCACCTCATTGTGATAAACTCTACAGTAGAAATTTGAGGAGGCCACAAGGGGTGTTACATCAACAAGTAGTTCAGTAGGGTTCAGTAGGAGGTACCTAGGGAATATCACATTTGAAATCAAGAAATTCACACTTGTGGGGACACCACAAGGAAGCCCAACCCAGCACTAATTGAGACCTAGCAATTAATTAGAGCTACTGTTGATCTAAGAAGCTAGAAATAATTTTATTTTTACCAAAAGCACCTCATAGCTTATTGTGAGAGAGTTAACATTAGAATTTTGAGGAGGCCAGTGGAGGTGTCTTGTAAAACAATGCAATAGCCAAATGCACCAAGGATCACTTGTGGTAAGAGCTTCCAACCTCATGTAACCTTCCTACATGCAGTAGGAGGCCAGTAGAGGTGTCTTGTAAAACAATGCAATAGCCAAATGCACCAAGGATCACTTGTGGTAAGAGCTTCCAACCTCATGTAACCTTCCTACATGTAGTATTACATAGGCCACTAGTAGCCATATGTGATGTACATATAAATAGTTTTTCTTACTGATTATCTCTTCTTAGCATTAAAAGGGGGAAAAAAAAGATAACAAGACATGCATGCTCTACGGACAAATATGACATGTACATTGGGTTGTGAATTTCCCTTAGTGTGATTGGGATTCAATTTGAGTGTTAACTGAAAAAGCTGAAAAAAATTAAGAGGTTACATAAGGAAAATCCTTAAATTTTTTAAATCTCTTCTTTGATAATAATATGTCTAATTTACGATGAAGGTTTCACATGTTTCATTTAGAAAAGTTATTTGCATAGTTGGCACATGGATTGCCTACCTATAATCATGGCATTAATATCTCCGAGGATTAATTACACACTTATTATCCTATAATCCTCAAACATGGGCTTACCCATACCACGATCATAATGTCGTATGGGATTTCCATGCAAAAAGATTTTATTTGATTTTTTTGCATAGCATTGGGCCTTCATAGGGCATCAAATTAGGGTTGCAAAAGAAGGCCACTATTTAAAACTTCTACACATAAACATATATATTTTGAAGGTCAGCCTAGTTTATAGCCTTCAAATTGAAGGTTAGGGTAGACCTTCAAATTTCATCCCTCTGCGGCACGTAGAGAGTATAAACTTTTTTTCATTCGTGTTGTGATCCCACGTTTAAGTGTGGGTTCGTGTAGCCAAGTTCTCCAAGACATTTCTGACTATGCCACTTTTTTGTACAATTAAAAACTCCAATTGTGGACTTATCATCCTAGCTAGTTGTAAGTAGGGCCAAAATTTGACGGGGTCTTTAAAATTTAAAAGTATAAAATTATATATAATACAGATTGCTTGGATGTTATTATCCAACCATCATGGGTACCCATAGGCTTTCCAAGCATCTGTCCTACGTGCCTAGCTCACCACATTTCCAACCATGCATGTCCTACGTGCCTAACTCACCCGATTTCCAACCATGCTTGCCCAACCATCTATCCTACATGCCTAACGCACCAAAATGGACCCAAACACCCTAGTAGAATCCACTTGCTAGTTGTGTGTCTTTAGAGAACAAATCACTCTAGTAACATTGCCCTACTATCCTTGCCTTCATTGCCCTCCTAATACCTATCCTTGCCTTGTAACCAAGCATCAAATTTTGGCCCGTGCGGTCCTGCCTAGCCCTAGCCTTGAATTTTCACGGTTCTGCCTACTAACCTAGCCTTGAATGGGAACTTGAGCCTTGAAGGCGACGCGTCCTCTCTCTCTCTCGCGCGCGCGCGCGCGGGGTTAGAAAAAGTTGATTTCTCACAATGGTAGCGCGCGCGCGGGGTTAGAAAAAGTTGATTTCTCACAATGGTAGCGCGCGCGCGCGCGTGATTAAGGGGCTCGAACCGTGTGGGTCACGGAAAGGTGAAAACGACGTTTGAAGGCACCGACCGTTCCGTGTCGATTCTATCGCCGTGCGGTCCTGCCTAGCCTTGAATTTTCACGGTTCTGCCTACTAGCCTGGCCTTGAATGGGAACTTGAGCCTTGAAGGGGACGTCCTCTATTTCTTTCTCTCTCTCTCACACATACTATGTGGGAGAGAGGTATTAACGTCCGTAGAATGCACAACTGTAGAAGACAAGGGTAGCATAAAGGTACTGTGAGGGCCCTTATAAAAGCTATGATCCACCCAAGCTCAAGTCCCACCCTTGTCATAGCCTTTATAATGGCTATTAACGTCCGTAGAATGCCACAACGGTAGAAGATAAGGGTAGCATAAAGGTAGTGTGAGGGCCCTTATAAAGCTATGATCTACCCAAGCTCAAGTCCCACCCTTGTCATCGCCTTTATAAGGGCCCTCGCACACAAGGGTGGAGAGGGCCCTTATAAAAGCTATGATCCACCCAAGTTCAACTCCCATCGTTGAACTTGGGTGGATCATAGCCTTTATCGCACACAAGGATGGAAGACAAGGGTGACAGAAAAGAAAAGTAGTGCCAGGGCCCTTATAAAAGCTATGATCCACTCAAGTTCAACTCCCACCGTTGGTCGTATATGCCCTCGTGTTACATTCTATAGACGTTAATACCTCTCCTCTCTCGTACTCGGGGACAGGGACGTTAAGAGGGGTGTGTGTGTCTGAAAACGACGTTTGAAGGCGCGTGGGGGAATTCTACCGACCGATCCCGTGTCGATTCGATCGTCATCTACTCTCGTGATCGGGCGGATATATACGAGAGCACCACCCTGCATGACTTCACTTGCTATACGTCTACTAGCTAGAAGCCTGCTCTGTCTGTGTGTGTGTGTGGACGCCTCAACCCTAGTAGTATATACTATGGCGGCTGCTGCCCTTATTGCCCCTTGTGCTCTCACTCCTCCTCCTTCCCACTGCGCCCAGTTCTGTGGGCGGCCGTCAATATTCTGGCCACCTTCTTCTCACGTCCGTCCGGTGTTTTGTCCACCCTCGGGCCGCCGTCTGCGGGTGACTGCTTCCCGCGGAGTAGCCCCCGCCGTCACCTCGGACCTGCAGCCCCTCTCTTGCAAGGATTTCCCTTCTGACTTTCTCTTCGGACTGGGCAGCAGTGCATTCCAAGTAAAATGATCTAACCACACCACTAATCATGTCTTAGCACTAAAAATGAATATCAGCACATTACAACCATCACTAACGAACTGGTGTTAATTACGGCAGCTTGGCTGCCACTAGTATTAGCACTCTGCACCCGATCCCCTCCTTGATGGGCTGCATGCACTAAAGGTTTGGTATATCACGCCAGCTATAAGCACTCACCAGCAGATTGTATTAACATCCCCTCTTGGATAGTGGGCTGCATATTGCTCTTAAAGTTGGTTTACCCCTTGCTTGCAACGTGTATGGTTGCAGCTTCCAACAATCATAGCTCTCGAATGTGTTCCGGATAGTATAGGCAGGCCCAACCCTATCCTAGACTTCAAGATTTTCAAACTTGAAGACCTAGGTGCTATCTTGGCCTTCATTTCAGGTCTATTAAGGAAAATTTACTTTTGTGACCTTTATTTGCAAGTTTTTTTTTTTGTAGCCTTCGTCTTAAGGCTCAAATGGCTTTAATACCCATTGCACCCTTCGGTCTTAAGGCTCAAATAGCTTTAATACCCATTGCACCCTTCGAGTTTCAGGTCAGAGTATAGGGTGTCCATGAAATATGTACACCAATTAATTGCCTAGATCCAAAACATACACACATATATATACTTACTGCAATACTACAGGCTAATACATTTGTCCTCAGTAAATATATATTGGAATTGTACACACGTTTCATTATTGTTTATTTAGATACACCCAATACCACAATTTTTCACTCTATTCAGTTATTGCTGTTGTCTTTTTTTAATTCTACATATTGATGATTTGTAAAATTGGGATGCTTGATTAACTTAGTAATTTTCTATGTCACTTACTGACATTGCTGCTGCCAACCCTTGTTGACGAGAACAGAACCATGAGGATCCCGAAGAGCGGCTACTTAGTTATCTTTATATAACTATCATCTTTTATGTTCAATTGACCTTTTTGTTTTGAGTATACTTCTTTTTCCTTTTCTTTCTCATATTTTTAGGTCTTGTTTTTTTCAAAAGCGTTGGTTAACCAAGGTCTTACAATAGTTATCTAAACTAAGTTAATAAAAGAAGGTAATCAAAACACTGGTACCACATATTATTATATCTAATTCAATTGTAAAGAAGGTGATTAATTGTGTTTGAAATAATAATGTGTAGGTGGAGGGTGGATCTTCTGCAAGTGGCAAAGGAATGAGCATTTGGGATGCTTTTGTTCAAGTCCGAGGTTGACACTCTAAATTCTAGATCTTTATTAGTTAATGAGATCAGGTAATGTGAGTAGAGTTAGTATGACACAAAAAAATCGATGAATATGTAGCTTATAAGGAGAGAAATTGGTGCCATTCCAAGGGGGTTTATCCCTTAATATAGAAGGAAAGGATTAACATTACCCTCCACAACGAAACAAGGACATGAAAAGTTGTTTTTTAAAAGATACTCTTTTCATTTCTTTTAATCACACAATGCAGATTCATTTCTTTTAATCATACACTGGAGGTTCATTTCTTTTAATTACACAGCTTGTAATGTACATAGTAAAATTCGAAGACTTTGCTGCTAGGCTAGTGTATATAAATTATTTGATATATCTTTGTGAATACAAGTGATTTTTTGAGAGTTAATCTTTTTCTTTATATATATTTAGGAAATATTCAAAATGGTGATATGCCCGATCCAGGTTGCGACTTCTATAACCGTTATCTGGTAGATATGAATTGGCTAATCCACCATTCACTTTGTTATTCAATGCATGAAGCTTACATTGATTATACGGATCATCATATTATAATTCTATTAACCACTTACATAAGCTTTCTTTTAATCGTGAAAGTACAGGAAGACATTGCGACTTTGAAGTCTTTGGGATGCAACTCTTTTCGCTTCTCCATCTCTTGGTCACGAATATTTCCTTGTAAGTTCTACTAGTCTAAGAAAAATAGATCAACCCTCTTCATCCTTTATTTTAAGTTCTACCAGTCTAAGAAAAATAGATCAACCCTCTTCATCCTTTATTTTAAGTGAACATGTACATATATAGTCATGTCTCACAAGCAGAACTTACATTGCGATACTTTCTCGTAATTAGTGCAAAGCAAGCGAACACTTGTTTGTATTATACGTGTGCGAGTGGGTGTATATAAACTCTAACTCAGAGAGGGAGGTAGTGTTGGAAGCCTTAAGAGGGCTTCAATGCCCTTTAAACCATCTAAAGAAGACCACCTCTTGGAACATAGGGTTGCAAAAGAAGACCACATAAGGCAACTATTTTAAAAAATTTTCTAAACTTTAAACATAAACATATATATTTTGAAGGCCAACCTCTTGTATGGCCTCAAATTGAAGGTTAGGATAGGCTTTCAAATTTCAGCCCTTGGGGGGAGGGGGAGATGTGGATCTAATTATACATTTTCAAGTGAAATATTTGCACTCATAAGTACACTATTGTATGTATTTACAATTGCCCCTATAATCTTTCTTTTTTAAAGAAAGAAAATGAACATCTTTAATTCTCTACATGCAGATGCTACTGGAGAGATTTCAACAGAAGGCATTCAGTACTACAATGATATCATCAATGCACTTATTAGGGAAGGTAAATAAGCTTTCCAAAACAACACCATATCTATGAGATTTTTTACTTTTTGAAAAAGATGAGTAATACAACATGTAATTTTAGCACCTTGAACTAAGCATGCCAAACTTTATGCTAGTATGTATGTATGTATGCATGCATACATACATACATACACATACACATATGCATGCATATACATACATACATACATATAGACACATACGTTGATATGTACATACATACACATATTCATTTGCATATATATTTGTATATGTGTGCGCATGTGTATGACTGCTCATAGTAAAACACAGGGAGCATCATATCTATATATATGTGTGTGAATGCAATGTGAGAATTTATGTATGTATATACACATGTGTACATCATTCTTAGTTGCAAATACATACAAAGACTAATAGAATCAACACTTTATATTCAAGCTTTGATTGAATCATGTGTAGGGATGACTCCTTGTGTTACTCTATTTCATTGGGACATGCCTTTGTACTTAGAGAACGATCCCGAGGTGCTCGGTTGGAGAAAGAAGAGCATAGTGTGAGTATTTTGCATCATCTTATCTCCTCTTTGCTTGATAACATGTAGCAGTATATTCTATTTCGAGGATTGGAAAAAACTTACCAAACACAGTCCTCAATTTGTTTGCTCTAGTGCCATGTGATTGTGCATGGCATCAAAGTTATTGCATTCATTAGAGCTCTAGGTTTTTTCTTCTAAGGATGTAAAAGAAGGGTACTATGATTGGGCATTGCAAGTGCAGCTGATTTTTCTCTGAAATAACGTGTACTATCTCTATTAATTGTAGGTGATGGTTTTTCTTGTAGGGAACATTTTGTGAGGTTTGCAGACACTTGCTTCAGGTATTTTGGGGATCGGGTTAAGTACTGGTCTACCCTCAATGAGTTGTACAGCTTTGTAACTCGAGGTTATGGCCTTGGAATCATGGCTCCTGGGCGGTGCTCCGAGGCTAGCCATGAAGAGAGTGGGAAAACATGCCAAGCGGGGGATGCCAGCACTGAGCCCTACCTCGTGGCTCACCATGCGTTGATCGCTCACTCGAAAGTGTTCAAGTTGTACAAGAACACATACAAGGTACCTCCTCCGAATAACTCTCACTCACTAAGTGCACTTTTGGTATAATAATTGGGTGCATTGGTTTGATTATCTTTAGCATTTTAATGAACTTACGCTTCATATATTACTGGAGCACACATCATGAGTTGCACACACATTATATTCCACCCATGATCCGCATGAATCTCCCTCTACCCTCGAGAGCATTGTGAACCCTATCAATAACCCCTCATGTGACATATCATCGTGGGAAAGCTCTTGACATGTAGGCTCTAAATATATAATCTCTGATAAATTTGGATTGTTATCGCTCAAGATAATCTAATAACAAGATTCAAAAATACCACCATTTGGAAATCCCAAAGTATGGGGATTTTTGCAAACTCTCTAATATGGTCTTTTTGGCAAACTAATTAACATAGAGAGGCAATTGTTCCAGGTGTAGTTAAAATCACAACAAGAAGTAGCTTTTAACACAGTTTTGTTTAACCTATGAAACAGAAAGATCAAAGAGGATTTATAGGGTGCAATCCTTACAACATGTGGTGTGAGCCCTATGATCCTAATAGCAAAGAAGACATAGATGCAGCAGAGCGATATATGATGTTTCTCTCTGGCTGGTGAGATAAGTTATTATTAATTAGTCTAGGATCAACGGTTTCAACATATGAAATTTTTATAGTAAGCAGTCCGGGACCATCAATGTGGATCTCATGGTTAAATTTTCAACCCATGTGGAATGATTTCCGTGTAGGCAAATACAACCACTCATACTTGGAGATTATCCGCCAGTCATGAGAGAGAGAGTTGGTTCAAGGTTGCCTGAATTCACAAAGGAGGAATCCGAAGACCTCAAAGAAAGCGTTGATTATCTAGGCCTGAACTACTACACTGCTAATTTCATAAAAAACGCCAAAGTCGTAACGAACCCCAAGAAGAAGTGGTGGGGAAATGACATGGCAGCCACTCCATCAGGTTGTAAATAGTATATTTATATGAGCTCTCACCTTTATGCTTTCTCATCATCATGCAATTGCACACTAACTGCTAGCTTTAGCAATTTCATGATATATAATATATTTTCTACTATGAATTAATTACAAACTTTCCCTTTGAATTTTCCCATTTCTTGAGTCAATTATTTCATTTGAATTCTCCCATGTCCTTCTAACCATGTTTTCATTTCAATTTTTATGCAGCTGTGGATGTGAATGGGAATCCTATAGGAGAGAAAATGGCAAGTCCACATAGACTTCAACTTTGTTTATTCATAATTAATACTTGATTGATCCACATTCGTTTCATTAACACGTGTATCCTTTGCCATGTATCATAGGGTCCACCATTAACATTTTTAAATCTTTGTGTTATATATGATCATAGGGACCATCTAGTTCATGGATCTATAACTGTCCCTTTGGCTTACGTAAGCTTCTTGCTTGGGTTGAGGAAAATTATGGCAAAATACCCTTATACATAACAGAAAATGGTACGGGTACATTGTTGGTGGATAATTTTAACATTACTAAGCATCAACCGACACAATTATTATTGGCTTAGCTAAATTATTGTAAATGCACATGTTGTGTAGGTGTAATGGATCCTGAAGCGAATGCACCTTTGAACCAACTACTTGACGATAAGCAACGCATAAAGTACCTTGAAGAGCACCTCAAGGCTCTTCATAGGGCTATAAGGTAATTAATGTGCTTCTAAAAACAAGGTATCATTATCTAGGCATGCTTTCTCATTAGCATAAGAAACTAGGGTACTCACACATATTTTTCTAGCCTTATATGGATGTAGTAATTTGCAGATATGTTTGAATTATCAACTTTTGTGTTGAAGGCCATTAAAATAAATATCTTCTTCATGTAAAGAGATTTGTAAGTTATTAATAGCATTAACAATGCTAGTGTGTTTTTGTTGAGTTTTAGTGAGGAGAATCGAAACGTAAAGGCTTATTATCATTGGGCAGCGATGGACAACTTTGAATGGAATGTTGGTTTCAATCATCGATTTGGCTTGATTTATGTTGACTACCAAGATGGCAAGCGTAGGCTAAAATCTTCAGCGAAATCATATGCAAAGTTCCTTTGCGCACCAACGGTTCCAGCACCTGTGACTTCTTCAAATGGAGCTATCATACCCACATCACCTACAGAAGTGCTTCCCGTCACCGCTTCCACCTAAAGAAGAAAGCTACAAAGCACTCTTTTTAAATGTGATGTTGGTTTACATTCATCGCATTGTTGTTGTCATGACCCTACCCTTATTATTATCTAGGCACACCTTTGTTGCTCCAGGAATAAATCGTGCCATGTTTGCTAGTACAATAAAAATACTAATTATTTTTCTAGTCATGTAGAAAAATTGGAAATACATTGTTTGGGTGAGTGTTTTCTTAAATAGATCGTTCTAAATAGGCACTTAACACGAAAAAATGTTATCTTATCAGTGTAACTTATTCCTCTATTTTTTCTATAAAAAAAGGAACATTAATTGAAAAAACCAAATGAAGAGAAAGACACCATCCACAAAAGCTTACTCCAATCATGGAGGAAATTAGATAGTTGACATTTTCTCAAAGGATAGTCCAAGTTTAGAAAAATATAGTTACCTTAAAAATTATGAGGATTATAGTAAGGTATATATATAGAGGATTATTGTGAGACATATAAACACCAATATACACAAGCTTCCTAGCTCTCTTTATGCTCTTAATCTTATAATAATTAAAATAATTTGGTATTAAATTAGTTCATTTGGTATATGTGGATATCAATTACTCAAGTAACCTCTTTAATTTATATAATCTTACCAAGTATTGTTTTGGAAGCTTTATGCCGCCTTAGGAGAGGTAGAGATACTCTCTAAACCAAATCTTAAAATATTATTACAACCAATTTAATGGATGATCTAGACAAGAAAATAATCTATAGCCGAGTCATCCAAGACATATTTGAGGACATGAGTGGATATCAATGCTTATAATGTATTGTCCAAGCATGAGCTAGCTGGGTGGAAGCATGGTAATAGGACAACAAAATCTTGTGGTCATATTTATATACTCATTATTAGCCAACTTTATGGAATTATTTGGAACACATGGATAGTGAAAATCAAAGGTTTCTTTTTTTCATATCATCAAGTATACAGTGAAAAAAATTGAGATTTGTTTGGATCACATCTACGCTTTGCAATTTCAAAAGTATTCATAGGATAAATTACAATCGTAATATAGAGTTGTTTGGAATATATTTAGATCAAAGTCTTTAATTAGCAAATTTCTAATTGTTTTCCAATTTTTTTGGAAGTGCATTACTTCACAAACATATATATGGTGTAGTACAATCTATTTTAGGTTCAAAAATCAATTAGAACTCCAAAATTTAGTTCTTAATGAAAAATCTAAGGTATTTAGTTGTCTCAAAAAAAACATGATAGACAGGGTTACTAGCAAGCTGTATACTGCTCATGTTGCCACAGTGTATGACAACTCCATCATCACAATGCTGACCCAAATCACCAAGTAGCTTTTTCAGCCACATCACCTCACATACGGCCATAGCCGCACCTCTATACTCTGCCTCTGTACTAGACAAGGCAACTGTGGGTTGCTTCTTACTAATCCGAGTCACTGTAGCACTCCCAATGCTAAACGCATACCCACTAGTAGATCTCCTATCATATGAACTTCCTGCCCAATCTGCATCTATGTAACCATACACATTCAACTCTTTTCCTGACTCATAAAATAGACCATAATGGGCAGTGGTCTTCACATATCTCATAATCCTCCTAACAGCATTCAAATGAGGCTTCCTGGGACTCTGCATAAACTGACTCACTAGTCCCATACCATAACATAAGTCCGGCCTCATAATAGTCAAGTAGATAAGACTACCAAAACCATTTTTCTATACATGGTGAAATCTTCCAGTTCATCACGCAAATCAACCACATAAGCTTCATATTCTGCTCCAAAGGTGTCATCATAGGCTTACAACCTGTCATTCCATACTTTGCTAACATGTCTAAGGCATACTGCCTTTGCACTAGCCATATACCATGAGATGTCCTGATCACCTCAATACCAAGAAAGAATCTGCGTTCACCCAAATCCTTCATATCAAACTGTGTGCTTAAAGATGTCTTCACATCCTCAATGTCTTTCCCATGATCACCTGTCACAATCAAGTCATCCACATAAATGACTATCACAACTAATCCATTCTGTGTATTTTTCACATAAAGTGAAGAGTTTGAGTTTCCCACATGAAAACCAATGCTCATAAGATACTTGCTTATTTTGTCACTCCAAGCTCTTGGTGCCTGATTTAAACCATACAATGCTTTCTTCAATTTGCATATACGTGTGGGATACTTAGGGTGCACATACACCTCTAGCTATTCCATAAATACTTCCTCTTGTAGCTCACCATTGAGGAAGGCATTCTTCACATCCATTTGAAATAGATTCCATCCACGAGAAGCAGCCATAGATATCACAGACCTAAATATAGCCATCTTAGCCACTGAGCTAAACGTCTCATCATAATCTAAACCATGTGTCTGTGCATATCCTTTTGCAACCAACCTTGCTTTATACCTCTCTATTGAACCATCTGATTTACACTTCTCTTTGTAAACCCATTTACAGCCAATCACATTCTTGCCATCTGGAAAATCTATAAAATCCCACGTGTCATTATGCACCAAGGCATCCATCTCCTCATCCATGGCTCTATCCCATGTCTCCTTGCCAATAGACTCTTCAAAACATGAAGGCTCTACATGCTTTACCACTGATGTCATATATGCATAGTGCATTGCATAACCCCTGTACGTCAACCTCTGTACTGGGTATCTCACTCTCTGTGATCTCCTCACTGGTTGTGGCTCACTACGAGCTCCATGTTCTCTAGCATGTGGTGGCACATACCTGTCATTCCTAACACCTGGAGTTCTTATTTTTGGAATCCCCAATTCTTGATCAAGGCGTTTCTGAGCTTGATGAATCATAACCTGTAGTACCAATGCCAATTCCTTCCACTTTCTTCTTTCCTTTGTCCCCACAGCACTACTCTCAGTGCTCACATCATGTCTTAATCTTCCTGACCATGGACTCACATTACCACTGGATGACTCAAGTGGTCCACTCATACTCGTAGTAGACTCCTACGTAGGAAGATTCACATCCTCATTTTCATCTATGTCATCAACTATGACATGCTCACTTTCTTTGCACCAAGTTCCCATCTCATCAAAGTCACATCTCTGCTACTAATGACAACATGTTTTGTCACTGGATTATAGCATTTGTATGCTTTTCTCTCTTGCACACATACCCAATGAAAACACATTTTTCAGCCTTTGAATCCAATTTCTTTCTTCTCTCATCTGGTACATGAATATATGCAACACATCCAAAGACTTTCAAGTGACCCAATATTTGGCCTAAATCCTATCATCCTCCTCATAATAGGTGTACTCTCATGAATAGCTGCAGTAGGAGTTCTGTTCAACAAGTACAGTGCAGTAGCACATGCCTTTGCCTAAAAATAATTTGGGATGGACTTCTCATTAAGCATAGCTCTTGCAATCTCACCAATGAACTTGTTTTTCCTCTCAGCACAGCAACACCATTCTACTGAGGTGTGTACCTACATGTTATTTGTCTTCTTATCCCATGCTCTTTCAAGAAGGCATCAAATGCATGTGATGTGTACTTACCACCACCATCTGTCCTCAAACACTTGATCCATTGACCATACTATTTTTCCACCAATGCTTTGAAGTCAATGAACTTCCCAAGTGCTTCATTCTTCTCTTTCAAGAAGTAAATCCAAGTCATCCTCATGTAATCATTAACAAATGTGACATAATACCTGCAACCATTGATAGTTGGAGTCTGTGATAGACCCCATATGTCACTGTGAATGATTTCCAATGGTCTTTACTGGTTTGACTATCTTTTGGAAATGGAAACCACCAACTATACCTTTTCCTTGCATAGATTTCAACTTTTAAATATTCACATGACTAACTCTCTTATGCCAAATATCAATGTCTGGCACAACCCCTTGACTTTTTAAAAATATGGCAGACTTCAACTCTGGAACGCCTGCACTTAATTTGAACAATCTACCTTCTTTCTCCCCCTTTGCAATTAACTTGCAACCATAGATTTTTTGTGTCCTGTATATGGAATAACATGGTGTTTGTAACACATATCGAGAAGTAATGCAACACTTTGAAGGCTCTCTCTATTTGGCAATTTTGATGTGCTGTAAGCTGGGCAGGTGTTGCATTCATTTGGGGAACACTTGGCTCCACCTCATCGCCTGTCACCAAGTTCCATATGCCTTTTCCTTTGAGAAAATTTGTCATACGATACTTTCAAATGCAAAAGTTGTGCCTGTCAAGCTTCTCACCGTCGACAATTTTATCAGGACTGTCACTCATTTTGTTTATCACGATGTTCATTGAGGATTTTCAATAATCAACTTAAACATGCATAGGTGATAACTTCTTGGACTCAAAAAACACTGTTTGCAAATGCTGAAAACAAGCTAGAGCCGTTCACAAATTCTAAGAAATGTGTCCAAAACAGTCCTTCACTTTTTAGAAACCTTTAATTTGCTCGTATTATGCATACAAGATCATCCACATAGCATTTAAGCTCAACTATGTACAAACAGTCCACACTTTGCCTTGTTGACAGGTTTTTTCGAGCCTTCCAATCTTCCTCCAAAACATTGGGAAATGGTCAAAAGAGTAGAGCCTAAATGTGCATCCCTAGGTTGAATGCATGACATCGGAAGATTAAATGTTTTTCTATTGCTCTCCATGTCATCATGCACATTAATTGTGTCCATAGTGGATTGAACAAATTTTCCCCAATCCACTATGTATGTTGTGTTTTCTGCTACATGTAGGGGAATTTTCCTAAGAAAATCCCTTGGTCAATTCTTGGGAAATCTCCTTGTTAGGAGGAACATCCTAGTACACCTTGTAGTGAAGCATCATGAGATCCTCATACAATTCTATCGAGATTACAAGCTCAATGACAGCTAGAGCTAGGCACACGATATGTGATGGCATGGTAGATAGCAACTTGTGTGTGATAATAAATGGCCGCATCCAGCTCGCCACACTGTGTGAACATTAGATAGGGTTATTTGGTATGTGAACACATCACATTTAGTGTCTGGTGTGTAGTTCTCTTATATTATGCATTGTGTGAATGTGGATATGGCTTCCCTCTTTGGTTAGGGTTACACTAATGGATTAGGGTTTGCTCTCTTGTGTGTGTGCTCTCTTTATCAGTCTTTTATCATCATATCAGAGCCTGGTGCTCTCTATTAGGGTTTTGTGAGTGAGTAAAGAAGAGGGAAAAATTCTATTTTGGAGCTATCCATTAGAGCTTGGAGCTTGGAGCTTGAAGCAAAGAGTAGCTGGGAGCACTCCCCTACTCAACAAATCTAGAAGCTAAGGACCACGGGTAAGCAAAGCTAAACACCCTTGAGCGGATTGCAAGTGATTTGACACAAGCAAAGTAGGATTTGAGTTGCCCAAAACAAGTGAAAATTTTGGTTTTTTGCAAGCTTTAATGGAAAGCTTGAGAGCTTGATTGGAAGAGGGAAATGCATGTATTAGTTGAAGGGCACATGTATCTAGCATTGATGAATGGAGTAGAAATGCGTATGCAATCCCTTTCTTGATTTTGGAGCAAATCTATGTGATATTAAAGAGATCAAATTCTGGTCTTTGAGCTACAAAAGAACAGAGGATGTATGCAAGAAATTGGAGCCATTGGAGGGTCAACCTATGCCATTGGTGTGATTAGGGTATAGTGCAAGGTCCCATATATCATCCCACATGCTTTCCACACTCAACCATGCATTGTGGAGTGATTAAACCATCAACAAAGGGGCCATAAATCAGTGCAAAAATCCACTATGGAGGAGAAAAGTTGAAGCAAGCCCAAATGGATGTACATCATGCATAATGAGCTTAGCAATTGGACCCTACATATGTATGTATCTTTTGATAGAGCCCACAAGCACTAATTTGGGTGCAATGATGCAAAACAAGCTCGATTAAATAGGTT
The DNA here is from genome assembly GCF_041138505.1 of Cibotium barometz. Lineage (NCBI taxonomy): Eukaryota > Viridiplantae > Streptophyta > Polypodiopsida > Cyatheales > Cibotiaceae > Cibotium > Cibotium barometz. The sequence goes on from NC_141087.1 coordinate 47,761,377, forward strand.
TAGCAGAGCTACTAATTGAGATTAGTGATTAGAGCTTCACTAAATTAGCAATTACTCTCTCCTCTTTCAAAATGGACTAATTCCTCGCATACAGAGTTAGATCACATTGATACAAAGCCAATGAATGCATGGGCCTAAGATTTAGATGTATATCGAGTAAATTGGGAGTGGATTAGTGTCGATAATTAACACTTTACAAGTTCTCGACCAAAACAAAGAGCTATTTTTGGCATGTACTTAGCACTTTGTGAGCTCGGATGATGTTTAGGCACGCAAATCGAGGCAGGTGTCCCAAATTTGGGGACCCCGCCCCAAAATTTGGGCCGTACACACTTACTAAGGCGCTCGTAAGATGGCCACACAAGAACCAAAGGACAGCCGCCCACTATGTGGTCCACACATACCCCTACGTGGACACCCATGCTGCCCCAGACCAGATAAGGTACATGCGTACCACTCCTTTCCCTGACAACTGACACCGTATCTTTCCCCTAGACCCATGCAGGCCACTGATCCATAGCCTTTGATGGTACACCGTCCTTTCATCCTTGCTTTGCGTAGCGCCCGTACCCGTACCCCTCATCTATATAAACCCCAAGAGAGAGAGTTCCACCTCAGACTACAGCAGCTAGATCCGTCACTATAGCTGAGGAAGTGGAGGAAGAAAAAGGACAGATCTATGCCGCAAATGAGCATCAGGGGAATAATCATCAATTTTTAGTCCTCCAGACTCTAGCAGAGTACCAGGGTAAGCAATTCAAGATTTTGATTGATTCAAGATGTAGTCATTCTTTTATTTCCCCAAGATGTCTGCACGTAAGTTAGTCCTAAATAAAAAATCAAGGAAACCTATGCAAGTGGAATTCGCTAGTGGAAAGATTCTTTTCACACACTTTAGACAGACCTTATTCAGTTCAATCTGGATGGGAATGTAACAGAGTGCTAGTTGAGAGTCCTACCATTGGGAATCTATGACCTTGGATGAATATGATGCATATTCCTCCTCCACATAGCCTGGGTTTACCAAGTCTCTACACATATTTGAATTGTCGTAGTCAACAACCCTCACAGGAGCAGTCCCAGGAGCAGGAGCTCCAAGAACAGGTCGTGCTTGCTCTTGTGCCATCGGTGGCTTACGTTCAAAATTAGTATACTGTTGATGTATTTGTGGAGCCACTCCACCCCTTTGCTGCTCACGCTCCTGTCTCATTCTTGCAATGCGAGTACATTCCTGTGTGGTGTGGGTAAAGTTCCAAGCACAAGCCTGGCACCACTTCTTTGTGGGTTGGTTTGTGACTAGAGGAGAAAAGGTATTACATTCTTTAGTTTTATGGTTACCGCCACATGCTCCACAAAGATGAGGACCTGTAGGTAGTACACTCCTCATTCGCTGCTGCTGTTGTTGTGGCTGCATGGGTGGGCGATAGGTCTGTCCCAATCTCCTTAGTACTAGGTTAGCTATCTGGTCTGGATTTACTAGCGCACTAGACCCTGAACTTTGGTCATCACCCCACTGATCTCTAGGTTTCACCTCAGGGCCAGAACCATCTTGGAATTTGAAGTTATCTGTGAAATCCATAGCATCATGGCAACACTCATTGAAATTTGTATGCTTCTTTGTATAGAGATGTGTATGCAGTGTTGAATTTTTGAGTCCTTTTAAGAAGAGAGAAATTAATCGACTCTGGGTTGGCTTCTCATCTTCTGGGCAACGATTAATGTACTGCTTCATCCTATTTACACAATCTCTAACACTCTCAGTCTCGCCTTGCTTGAAAGAGTAGATGTTTGCTACCGTGTCATGTTGAATCCCCACCATCAAGGAAAAAGCAGCAATGAATCTCTCTTCCAAAACTTTTAAGAAGATTTGTCTGAAGCCTCTAGTGCCTGAAACCAAGCAAGGGCCTTTCCCTCAAGAGTGAGCCCAAATCCTTCAATTTGAGTATGCTTGTCAGTCACTTGCTCAGCTCGAACAGCTTGCCTAAATGCTGCTACATGGTCATATGGATCTCCCGACCCTTCGTACTTCTTTACCAGTTTCTGAAGAGTTGATGGCCTTACTTGTCTTGAATACTCGTCATAGGGCCTACGGCCTCTCACTCTCAGTGGGAATTGTTCCTCTCTTTGGTAAGATGGGCCACATGCATCCCAAATTGGTGTGGGTCTCCTATTACCAGCCTCACCAACCCCCTCCAAAGATCTTGTTACCCACATTTCAAGAGGTGCATTTATGGGAGGCCGAGTTGGCTCCCCTACCCTCCGCTTGTCATAGTGAGAGAAATATTGTTGTGGTGTGATCTATGGTCGCACTTTTGGTGTAGGATAATATCTTGGTGCTAGAGTTGGGCTACTAGCAGTGGTCCACTTTGATGTTGAGGGTCCCTCTCTAGTGAACTCTCTTTGGGGAGGAGCAACAGTCTCTCCATGAAAGGCTGTCTCTCCTGGTTTAGCTGTATTTGTTGAGAACACTTCCATGAATAATGGTTGTCCTTTCCACGTGAGCTCCTGAATCTCCTTCCAATCTAAGGTTCGGTATTCATTGGCCCATTTATCAACGATTCGGTTCATGTGTCCTGCAAGCTTCTCAACTACCACCACAAGTGCTAGAGGAAGATCTAGCTCTGGCAATCTAGTTGTGGCATAATATCCCTCTAAAGAGTCCTTATAGACCTCTTGAAGTGGATCATCCTGTAAGACCTTTGTCACTGGAACTTGTCGTACAAACTCCCATAGGTTCTCAGCCCCCTGATCCATTTTGCTCTTGCCTTTCTTATCCCTTTCCAAATTTAGATCTACAAGAAGTAAATCATCTATGGATGGCTTTGAGGACTGGGCATTGGATGGTCCAAGCATGTCCAGCTCAATGAGCCAATCATCTCTAGACTCCCTTGCTCTGGAAAGCTTTGATAAGTCTAAGAACTCGCTTTTAGAGAGCTCCCCTAATTTGTCTACATTCTCTGGATGATAGGTGACTTCGTAGCAAACACCATCTCCACCCATGTACATGTTACCCTGGTCATTGACTAGAGGTGCTCTATCAAGTTCTGAGAAAAAGTCTGCGATCTTAACAAGATACCGTTGTTGTGGATCCCTAAAGAGCTCAGCTCCTTGAGCATTCGTGTAGACATATTGGAGTCTCACATTGAGTGTTAACCCCATAGTGTCGACTTCAAATGGATTAAAAGATCTTGTGGGTGTCTTATTTGGGGCTAAGGGATGACTATTTGACGGCCCTAGATTGTCCATGGACAATGAGCTAGTTGTTCTGGAAAGGGTATCAGATTGGGATTCGGAAAAGGTTTCAGCAATATCTGCCAAATTTCCTATCGATTGGGTCCCACTTTCCTGCGTAGGTACTCTAGAAGGTGCCCTAGGCCCTATGGCAGTGTCTATATGACGTCCCGACCGCAAGTGCATAAGGTCAATTTTTTTTGTTTTTTTATTTTTTATTTTTTTGTTTATATATATATATATATATATATATATATATATAAACCCTACCTAACCGCTAAATGCAACTAACCTGAATGTGTGTGTAAATACCTATCCTATTTTTTTAATTTTTAATTTTTAATTTTTAATTAATTATTTATTTATTTTTTTACTTTTTTTTACTTTTTTCCTAATTACACAAAAATACTAATTATGCACAAAATTACAAAAATTTAAAACAATGCAAGTTACACTAATTATGCAAAAAAATTTACAAAAGTTTTTAAAAAAATACAAATTATGCAAAGAATATGGACTCAAAATAAAAACACAAAAATTATTTTTTTTTATTTTTTTATTTTTTCTTTCTTTCTTTATTTTCTCTCTTTTTTTTAAAATTTTAATTTTTTTAATTTTTATTGTTTTTTATTTTTTTATTTTTTATTTTTTTTAAAAAAAATGCAATTAACAAGGAAATTAACAAAAATAAATAATAAAAAAATAGAAAAAATCACTAACCTTATCTGCCGCCTCCGGATTCCTCGCCGCCTTCACGTTCTCTGCTGACGCGTCAACCTTATCCCTCTCCTCCACGTGCTTACCACCGTCTTCTTCTCTCCGTTCACCGGCCGCTTCACGTTCACTGCGCCTCAGCCCCAGGCTCTCGCCTCCTTTGCCAACTGCAGCCGCCTCTGCCTTCGCAGCTACAGTCGCCTTCTCTGCCCGCTTAGCACTTGCCTCTCCTTCTTTTGCTCTCTCTTCGCCGGCCTCTGCTGCCTCTCGCCTGCCAGCTGCCTCTCGCTGGCTTCTGCCTCCACGCTTTGGTTCCAAGCACCCCGCCAGCCTTCGCCCGTCTTTTCTGCTTTCTTGCGGCAGCGGCCACTTCACCAACGCCACCACTCTCCACGCCTTCACTCGGCCATTCAGCGACCAGTAGCCACCTTCTTCGCTCTCAGCTGCCTTGGCTCCTTCACAGCCAGGCGCTTCACAGCCAGGCGCCTTCACAGCTTCTTTTGCTGCTGTCGCCCAGGCTCTTTCTTCTTCACCGGCCTCTGCTGCCGGCCACTGCCCACCCCTTGCTACTTCGCGTACGCCGATCAGCCCATTTGCTCGCTGAGATTGCAGTGCTCTGGCTGCTTCTCGTACACGTAACAGCCCTCCTCACTTCATGTTAGTCGTCTGCCAATAGAAGGTCAGCCTGGCAAGCGCTACAACATTTTATTGTGGCCAGCTGTTGCTGCTGTAGCGGATAGAGAGAAAGAACTGCCTTCGCAATTGCCTCCACGCCTTTCCTTCTACGGCCAGCCTTCGGCCATCTCACCCGCAGGTCGCCTGGGCCTCCCACACCTCCCTTCTCTCCTCTTCAACGGCCACCACTGCTGGCCTTTGCTTTCGTGGCCTTCAGCGGCCTTCATTTTCTCTTCCACACAGCCTTCAACAGCCAGTCACCCTTCTTTCCGCCCTTCAACGGCCCTCTCTCCTCTCTTCCTTAAGCGGGCTTCACACTTGGGAGCCTATGGAGCTTGCATAAGCTATGGAAGAGCTTAGCAACGCACCTCTTTTATTTTTATTTTTTTACTAATTACATGTTAGCGAAAAGCATGAAAGCATGAAATGACAAAAAACAATGAAGGTAAGCATAATGAACGGTACTTGAAAAAGAATAAAAGCAATAAAACATAAAAAAAACAATGCGGGAGAAACCTCAACCGCTCAATGGGTTTTTCTTATCCTAACCTTATCCACTCACACCGGGATCGCACACCCGAACTTAACCTAATCACTCAATGGTTTTGCAACCAAAAGAGGAAATAGTGGTGGTTTCCACACACTCTCAACCGGATTTGAGTCTTCTCCCCGGCAGCGCCGCCAATGGAGAGATGAAAAACTCTCTCACTTGTAGCAAGAGTAGTATGATCCACATGTAGCTCAATCCAATGGGATTTGCATCCCTTTCGAAGCTAGGGATTCAACCCATACCGGTACACAAAAGCTTATCCATTTGATGGAGAGAATGCTAAGAATACTACTACCATTGACATAGACTTAACACACACACAAGCTCAATCTTGCTATTGCTCACTCACTCATCATCCCACTCATTCATGCATCCAAACAAGAAGAAAGCTTAGCTATTGCATACACAAGATCAAAGCATTCTTCATTCTCAAACACTCATTTCCCTAGCATGCACACAAACCTTGAAGCTATCAACAAGAAACATGCACACTAAAGAATTGACATGAGAAGAGAGACAAACATCAACTCATTGCATTGAATTAACAAAAATAGAACTTACAATAATGTAGATGGGGAGAGAGAAGAGCTTGCACCTCTATGGGAAAAGAGGGAGAGCTAGTCTCAAGAGAGCTCAAACATGAGTTTGCCCAATGTGTCCATAAGCTCTCAAATGAGCCACCTTTTATACAAAAACTCTAAAACTCCAAAAAGTTCTCATGTGGGATTATTGCAAAGCCCACTCCCACAACTCATCTACAACTTGCACACAACACATGCTTTCAAAATTTCACGTGTGCCCCTTCATGTCTTGGGAAACCCTTCTTTTTCCTATTTCTTTTTCTTATCGAAACCCCTCTTTATTATCGTCTTTTTCCACTTATCTTCTTGTGGGTTTGTTGTGCTCATTTTACCTTTCCCCTTCTTCTTACTAGTACTCTTGCTATGAGAATCTCCTTCAATAGTTGCATGGCCTATGCATCATAGATGGCCTTCTCATATTGCGCATTGAAGGCCTCAATCTTGTGCTCTTGTTGCATTGTCAATCCACAAACTTGTGAAAATAGCTCCTCAAGGCCGACCAAGTGAGATCATCATCGATGTGAGATAAATATTATGCGAGATGCACATAATGGTAGTAAATGGACATGTGCTTAAATAAAACACATACATGCATGAAATGCTCACACAATAACATGCTCCCAAGGCTGTGAAAAAATGCAACAGTGGTGTCCTGGGGGAAACTAGCCCGCTAGTGTGAACCCAGATTTCCAATTTGATTAGTGCCTTATCCATTGGGCTTCTATCAAGTGTTTTGGCTATTTCAGCTTCTTTTCTTCTCCAAACATAAGTCGTCTGCTTCTTTGGCCCTCTAGCCGTTTTGTGATATCTCATTATCCTTCCCTAGAGTATCACGCTAAAATGATGCATTTTTTATGGTTGCTTTCTTATTTTGGTTTCTCTTAAAAAGGCTACAATTTGTCATGTTTCTAGGAATTCCAAGTGGACCTGCCATTTTTTGAGCTAAAACCCACGAGCTCCTGAGCTAAGGTATCACAAAAGAGGAGAAAATTTTACTGGCTTTTTGAGAAAAAGCACATGATCCCACTAGCATGTTTATCCAAGAAATATGGATATATTATGAAACTATGTATTTTTTACATTCCAAGAAAGAAACATTGATATTGCATATGATGGCTAGAAAACAAGCACAACTGAGTTACATGTGAGGGTGACATGGAGAGAGACTTGTGGATTTAAGATACGTGAATCTAGGCATATGTAAAGGAGATCATGGCCATGTAAGAGACTCCTCTCCATGCACTTAATCAACAAAAGTAGGAAGGATAGGAAGTTCATGGGTCTATAGAGCAGATCATCCCTAGATACATAGTAGGATAGACTTAAGTAATGTTGCTGAAAAAAGCATAAGAAATAGCTTTTAAACTTATCCAATTATAGATATAGATCTTTATTTTTTCAAAATTTCATATTAAATCATGTGTTTTGTAATATTTAACTCGTTGAATTCATTTAAATGTCATTTTCCCTTCAATTTAAGTGGTTGGATGACACATTTTTGGATATTAGATGTGAGAGTTATGGCAATTTTGAAAAGTTGTCCCAAGTACTTTCGCCAATGAAAGTACTTGGGCTTGCCTTCTTTTACAAGCTATCCCAAGTAATTTTTCTAGAGAAAGTACTTGGGATTGAGCATATACCCACATAGGGTGTGCGGGTATTTATTCATCAAGCCAAGGTTGAAGGGGTGGCACCTAGATCAAGTGGGCATGCCACTTGCCTCCACAAGATCATCCTCCACCACATATCCAAAAGGTTCCTACGATACCTAAAATCACCTTGGACCAGTATGACTAATAAAATCATAGTCCCATAGCTTACAAAGTATTAAAACCATCCACCTAAGGTAGTGTGCCTACAACTAATGTAGATCATATCTTCTAATACCATCTCTTGATCTACATACATACCTCATAGGGTGTGTAGACCAAGACTCACACAAAGTGAAAAATAGAAAAGATAATTTTCCCACTCGCTATCATACAAATACAATTATCCAATTAAAATAATGAACATCAAATAGTACTTTGTAGACACCTTTAGAACAAGGTGACTACATAGTTTGCTTCATGATTTGTAGGTTCTTCTTTCTTGCTTTTATCTTCATTCGCCTCATCTCTCTTCTTTCTTGTAGAAATCCTTGATGACATGGCCCTTCTATTTGTAGTAGAAATAAAACCTTAGTCTTGAACTTTTTCTTTTGACCATCCATCAACAAAGCTATCTCACTTGGTGCTAAGGGTTTGTTGTATCCCTGGTAGGAGAAGTAGTTGAAGTAAAGGCTTTCCTTCCTTCCACTATTGTCTCCTCAAGAATGAGTGAAGACAATACATTGATAAGGGTTGGATTAGGTTGATTTGAAATGACACTAACACATTGCTCATATGCTATAGGCATATTTGCAAGAAAAATGAAAACAGCCTCCTTGTCTCTTGACTACCACACCAACTCCAGTAAGCTGGTCTATTAGACACCTTATGTCATTTAATGTGAGAAGCCAATGTGATCTTTCACTCTTTCCCCAATCTGTCTAATTTTTCCCTTAAGAAAATATGAGATGAAGAATTTAATTGACCACCAAAAATTACTCTTAAACTTAGCCAAGCATCATTAGAGTTGAGGGAGGACTTGACTTAATGTATCTGGTTGTCACCCAAGCCATTCATAATGTATGAGAGGGCCTTTGCATAATTGCTCTCCCATTTTTTAACCATATCGGGATTCCTTGTATTTGGTTTCCTCTTAGTTTCATTCACAGTTCCTTGAAGCTCTCTATCTGTCAAATCTATTTTGCATCTTGATGGCCCAAGTGTGATACTTCGATCCATGAAACCTATCTCGCCTTTGAAATACCCATTTCCATTACTCCCCATCTTGATGGCCCAAGTGTGATACTTCGATCCATCAAACTTATCTCCCCTTTGAAATACCCATTTCCATTGCTCCCCATTGTTATAAATGAGAAAAATACCCTTTATAGATGAGGGTTTATACAACAAAATAAACTACTACTCTTCTTGCTTTACAAAGAAGTCTCCCTCACCATAAAAATCCAATTTTTTACTTAAAAAACCCGTGAATCCCCAAGACCTAGCTACACTATAATAAGATGGAACTTCCTTCCCCTTAGTGACAAAGCTCTTTGATTTTTTTAAATGTTTTTTCCTAGATCTCTCTTTTTGTTTCACCACATTGGTGGATTCACATGAGGATGCCATTGTTTTTTATCCATGAAAAAATGGACCAAGGATGAGTGAAAGTCTTTTATACAAGGAGGAATTCTTAGCAATGATTTCTCCTTCTTTTATTTGTTTTCTCCTTCTTCTTCTTTTTCCACTCACAAAGAGTGTGAGCTAAAAAGCATGTAGAATATGCTTCACACCATAAAAAATGTATTTCTCAAGGAGATATTGATGAAGGCATTGAATGACCAATTGAGGTTTCCTTTAAAGTGTCTGCTATGGAGAAGATGTTAAGTTGCCTTCAAACTTGGTCACCACATGCACAAAAGGCCACCATTGCCAGGTCAAGGAGGTTTCATCTTCGTGTTGCAAAACGTAGGTCTAACCTCGTATGCTCTAGTGAGGTTTCATCTTCGCTACAGAATGCTGGAAAAACAGAAGACATCGACTGCCTTGCTGAGAGTTTGATGAAGTACCCCACTTACAAAGATTTGTTTGTGCACTTTGTAGAGAAAAAAGTGAATATCTCTCTCTCTCTCTCTCACACACAAAATGTTTCACAAATGAGAATATCTCTCTCTCCAACACTAGAGTGAATCTCCTTCTTGTCTCAATTAAATGACATTCTCTCACTCGGATTTGTAGAAGATTCTTATTATGTGGACATCACAATGATATGATCACATAGATCTTGAGAGACTCCTCTCTCTCTCTCTCCTCATGAAAGAACTTGTGAATCTCTCTTCTCAAATAAATGAAAAAAAATCTCTCTCACTTCATCTCTTGATTGCCACCCAAACAAACTCTCTCTCTCTCTCTCAATATTGTTGATTTTCTCACTAATCAATGATTAAGAGGTTAGTTTTATGACAAATGAGAATTAGTCACTTCCACAAGATTTCCCTAATCCCAACATGTGCCACTCAAATGGAGATTAGTTAGAAATAAAAGAAGATTATTCCCATGATAAATAAACTTCCCACAAACAATGACAAGATCAACTCACAAAGAGTTGGTTACAAATAACAAAGAACTTCACAAACAATATTAACAACACATCCCACTACTTCACCCATGATTCCCACACATGAAATGAAGGCCTAGGAAAGAATCTCTGATACCATGTTAAAAGAGTGGTTAGCAAACATCATACGATAAGCTAATCACACATATTAGTCTACTTGATTACAAGAGACATCACAAAGATTAACAAGGATTATTCCCAATTTATTCACAAGATAGCAAGCATAGAAGGCTTGCTTCTAGAATAGATGACTACTCACAAAGAAATGAAGCTTGCATAAGCAAGAGACAATGACTAGAGTATTGTTTCCACAAAGGCTCACTTCTTTGTTGCTCTCCAAAGGAATACTCCACAAAGGCTACAACAAAGAAGTGTATACCCACATAGGGTGTGGGGGTATTTATGCGTCAAGCCAAGGGGGGGCACCTAGATCAAGTGGGCATGCCACTTGCCTCCATAAGATCATCCTTGACAACATATCCAAAAGATGCCTAAGATACCTAAGATACCTAAGGTCACCTTGCAATACCACTATGATTAATCACATCATAGTCCCATAGCTTACAAAGTATTAAAACCACCCACCTAAGGTAGTGTGCCTACAACTAATGTATATCACATCTTCCAATAGGCTCAAATAAAGAGGGAAAAGGAAAAAGGCTTATCTCCTTTCGTCGATGTGAGATCCCTGCCCCCTCTGTGCATTGAACTCTAGAGTGCTGGCAGTGGAAGTAGCAACCTTACGCGCAGGGTAGAGATTCCCACTCGGGGCCTTGCCCACGAATGTCAGAACAAGAGACTAATCCCTCAGTTCTTCCAAAACCGAACCCAGAAAAAACTTCCCTCACCCATAAAGCATAGGTGATTCCTTCAGGCAAATCTTCTAACATAGTCATGAGCCTTAACTATCCGTTGTATTCCGACCGAACTCATGGGTCACATGGCTGGATCAAAGGAGGAACTTGCACTTGGTTCATAGAGACCAACGCTTTTTCCCCCATCAAAAGAGGCATAACCGTTGATTCTTTTCCATAGAACAAGGATTTTCTTGTGACTTATTTTAACTATTGTAACTTGAACAGAATTGAATTTTATTATAGAGTCCATCGATCCAGCCTAACCCCATCCAATCCCATGGGTTAGCCAACTGCCCAACCACTGTATTGATAGGATCCATTATAAAAATTTGGTTATGTTTTGTCCCAGGTACCAGGGAAAGGAGTTCCCAGGCACCCTATCCTGCTCTCATGCAAAACTTAAATAGGCACGCCACTTACACACCCAATATGAAATTGCCTTTTCTTAGACTCAACTATCTCCAAAACAACATTGCAATAAAACCACAACGTTTCCATCATAATCCTCAGTATTCCAGTTCCAAGTCCAATTTCCAATCATTCCTTCCTCTCCTCGGCGTACCTATGGCATCATTGGCAACTAGAACGCTCACCACTTGTTCACTCAAGGGTCTTTTCAATAGTTCCTAGCCCATAGTACCTAGGAATATAATCACATAAAATCCATATGGATAGTCAAAATGCTTCCCCAGCATTCTTGACATAAAGCAATCTTTAAAAAATAGGTTTCATATACAAATACAGTTTTTCGAACAAAATTCCCATCGTTCCTCATCAATCCACATCCTTTAACATTATTCATCTCATCAATTCTCATCATCCCATATCATTCCCCATCATTTCTCATTATTCCATATTTTTCTACATCACATCAATTCACATCCATTCACATCATCCCACATCAATTCACATCCATTCACATCATCCCACATCAATTCACATCCACTCACATCATTCCCACATCCATTCACATCATCCCACATCAATTCACATCCATTCACATCATACCACATCATTTCACATCCACTCACATCATCCCACATGAATTCACATCCACTCACATCATCCCACATCATTTCACATCCATTCACATCATCCCACATCATTTCACATCCATTCACATCTTTCCACATCAATTCACATCTATTCACATCATCCCACATCAATTCACATCCATTCACATCCACTCACATCATCCCACATCAATTCACATCCATTCAAATCATCCCACATCAATTAACATCCACTCACATGATTCCCACATCCATTCACATCTTTCCACACATTAAAAGTACAGTTACTCTACTTTTTATATTGACAAAACTTTCTAAGTTTCGGCCATTACTTGGCTCAATTAAGGTAACTTTTTTCTTGACTCAATTCAGTTAAATTTCGTTCTCTTTTGGACCCTCGGTCTTTTCAAGAATTCCAAATTCCTTTCCCAAGGAATCTAGGAATAAGTCGGTCACAAAAGTATTTACATTTATACAACTAAGTGTGTTTCATGTCTTTTTTCTGAGAAAATCCCTTTTCCCGTTCAGAATGTACCCAAGATTCCATTTCTCAAGAATCTAGATGTATACTTCAATTTCCAGAAGTTAAATATGTTTGTAATTCCTCTTTGTGATTAAAATTTTATCGATGCATTCCTATTAATATTTTCTCATTCTTATCTCAATTTTCCCAAAATAAAATATGCTCAATATTCTTCTTTTTGAATAAAAGATTTATGCATACGATCTCATGGGATTTACAAAATCAATTATACCCATATTTCCACTTTCAGCATAAACACTAATTCATTTATATCTAAATGAATCATTTCCATATTTCTCATAAATTGAATAAATCTAGAAATGTGTGCATGACCTTCTTTATTTTTCTAGTAAATGAATAATGCTCAAAACTCCACTTTTAGCATAAAGTTCATTATGCATAAATTCATTCTCTAATGATATAAATTTTTCTATAGCTTCCCCACATTTTCTAAGAAATGATAATACTCAAAATTTCACTTTTGATATAAAGTTATTTATGCATAAATTTCATTTTCTAATGATAAAGATTTCACCATAACTTCCCCATATTTTCTATGAAATGGGAATGATTAAAATTCCACTTTTACATAAAAATTAATATTGCATAAAAAAATTATAATAAAAATTTTGCCATAATTTTCTCGTATTTTCTATGAATTAAAAATACTCAAAGTTCCTCTTTTAGAATAAAAATTATTTATGCATAAACCTTCATTTTCTACTGATGAAATTTGCCATAACTTCCCCTCATTTTCTATGAATTAAAAATGGTTAAAATAACCCTTTTAACATAAAAAATATTTTATGCATAAACCTAAGCTTAAACATAAACATAATTACATTTACGCACCTTGTTTATTTAAGAAAAATTACTCAAATATGACTTACATATGAAAATAGTTATAAGAATGTTAGCACAAGCTCTCTTTCACTTTAGAATGAATAAATATGATTTTTCTTAACATAAAACAAGCATAAATGAACTAATCCTCATTTTAATTAGATTAAAAATCATAAAAGTGCTTAATCTCCATCTCTAGCTTGTTAAGCCTAGAATTTTGGTTAAGAAAATTAGATTAGGACTAAGATCTATCCTTCCAAGAAGGATTAATCCATAAAGGTGAATATTCTTACAAAAAGAGAGATTTACAAATCAAAAACATTACATTTAAGCATAAAAGATTAGCACTAATCCATTCAAAAAATATAATCAATAAAAGCATGGTTTTAAAGAAGAAACCATAGATTAAAATGCTTCCCAAGCATTAGAGGGGTTGGGAAGAAGATTATCATTTAGAAGAGAGTAAAAAACCCTTGTTTTGCATAGAGTTACTCCAATATGAAAATACAAAGTAATGGGGGTCTATTTATAGGAGAGGGAGGCTACCAAACCAAGTCCAACTAGAATCTAGAGGCTTCTAGCTTCAGTTTGACCCATTTTCGACAGTTTTCTCAATTTTAAAAAGACATTTATGAATGGAGTCTCGTTATTACTTCACTGTCTCAAATTAATCATAACAAAGATTCACAAGTTTCGCTCACTTTTTTTATTTGGTTTGAAGGAGGAGAGAGGAAAGATGAAATATCTCATTTTTTTGAATTAAAAAATGCCTCCTTAATGTGATTTCTAGGTGCCTCCTTCATGAGCCCCCTCCCCCCTTCCTAAGGTGTCAAAATTTCATTTTTTATACTAATAAGTCACATTTTTTAACTAATAAACCCCAGTAGTCAACTCTTCATCTTATGTGAGAATTTACTCATTTTTGGGAGATTTTCTTATATTCTTTTCATTTTTCTATTCCAACACTTGGATTAACCTTATTGACCCTTTTTGAACACTATTTGGACCTTAATCAAAATTTTCTGAAATTATATACCCCTAGACCAAGATGTCGAATACACATATTCAATTAATTTCTAATGCACATTGAAAAACTATTTTTAAGATTCTATTTCAAGGGATCTCTTCCTATTGACTAGGATAAAATACTTACCCAAAAATATTTCAAAACTGTATTACCTCTGTCTAGAATATTTTCTCTCTCTAGACCCAAAACAAGGGAAGAAAACAATGTTTTCTTGCATTCTGAAATAGGGGATGATTACAAAGACTGAAGGGGAGGTTCTTACACCTTTACATCTCAAAAGATGGAGGGAGGAGTCTTATAGCTGAGTTTTTCTGTTGAATCCATTTGTATGTTGTCATCGCGATGTTGTTGTTCTCAAGTGTGTGCTCTCGATGTTCAAGGCTTATAATTAATCAATATAGTCATACAAGGCTTATAAATAATCAATATAGTCATACATTTTTTTTTGTAGGCCTTTTGTATGTGTAAAATCTCAATGTGAATGTGTGTATCTTCGTTTTCGTTTTCGTTTAAAAGAGAGGACTCCTTAGAAACTGCCACATGTAGTGGTTTTTATCCCACATAGTGTCAAGAGTTTTTTACTTTTATAATCAACTTTAGACATACTTATTTCAAAGTGAGTTAGAGAGAGAGAGAGAGAATGTGTAGTCATGGCCTCACCAGTTGGCCGCCTTGTTTGTGGTAGTGATGTTTACTGATCCTCATGGCCGGTTATTCCTCTTGATGTTGCGTGCAATTTCTTTATTTCCCATCGTTTCTTGTGTTGATGGAATTACTATTGTGTTGATGGAATTACTATTCTTTTTCCCTTTCCTTGTTCTTGTCAAGAAACCACTCTTCATCATCGTCTTCTTCTACTTATCTTCTTGTGGGTTCATTGTGCTCATTTTTCATTTTCCTTGTTCCCTTCTTCTTTTTACTAGTACTCTTGCTAGGAGAATCACCTTCAATAGTTGCATGCCCTATTCATCATAGATGGCCTTCTCTTCTTCTTCGCTATTTTTCAATCTAACACATGGTTATCTCCCACATTGGGCATTGAATACCTGAATCTTATACCCTTGTTGCATTGTTAATCCACAAACCTATCAAAATAGCTCCTTAAGGCCAACCAAGTGAGATCATCATTGATGTGAGATGCACATTGATGTGAGATGCACATTGATGTGAGATGCACATAGCGGTAGTAAATGGATACATGCAAAGAAAAACATATATATGCATGAAACGCTCACACAATAACATGCTCTGGAGGCTCCAAAAAAATGCAACATTTTTATAGTAGCATTTGATATTTGTAATGACCATTGCTACATAGCAGTTATAAATGCTATATAATAATTAGAACTATTATATGCTGCTAAATCTCACTTATAAGTAGTGATACATAGCATGGTGGTAACTACCGTGTAGGAGTCATAAAAGTGGTATGGTTATAGCATGATTCTCGAGTGTAAACACTGATCATTCATAAAGGAATTTTTATATTACAAAAGTGTTATTCTTATTAAATTTGATTTTTATGCATAGAAACATGCATAAAGGAAATTTTTTGTATTACAAAAGTGTTATTCTTATTAAATTTGATTTTTATGCATAGAAAGATGTATAAAGGAATTTTTTTTCATAAAAGCGTTATTCTTATAAAAATTGATTTTTATGCATAAATAGATGCATAAAGAAATTCTTTTTTATTTTAAAAGTGTTATTTCTATTAAATTTGATTTTATGCATAAATAGATGCATAAAAGGATTTGTTTATAAAAGTGTTATTCCCATTGAAGTTGATTTTTATGCATAAATAGATACATAAAGAATTTTTATATCAAAATTAGAATTCTCTTAAATTCTGTGAGGTCCCCCGCCCGCTCTGAGGCTCCTGCCTGGCGGCGGGCGGAAGCGGTGTCGGCCTCCCGCGTGGGGTGGGGTCCACACACTCGGGGCCTCGCCTCCTGCAGATGTCCGAGACGAGAGGCTAGCCCGGAAGGCCCCTCCGAGACGACGGGCCCGGAAGACTCCCCTCGCCCGGAAGGCACGGGCAATTCTGCCAATTGAAAAAAATCTTCTAACGGGGGAAATTACTCTAACGAGTCAAGTCTTAACTAGATACACTGATCTAACCAAACCTGAAAACACATGGTCAGATCAAGAAGAGACTTGCACTTGGTCCATGGAATCACCACTTTTTTCCTCACGAGGCACGACCGATGATCCCCTCCCATAGAACAAGGTCTTCTCAGGATTTAAAACTAAATAACATAACTAATTGTATCTAGGAATCCTCCTAACCCCATCTGGACCATGGGTTAGCCAACCACCCGCCGACCCCTGAATTGGTGGGATTCTTTTATAAAGATTTGGTTGGGTTTTTGCCCGGGTACTGAGGAAAAGAGTTCCCAGGCTCCCTAGCCGGCGATTCATGCAAAAATCAAGGTAGGCATACCATGTACACACCTAATATGAAATTTCCATTTATAACAGATTCGATTGGCTTTAAAAACAATCCTTCAATAGAAATCATAATATTTCTGATCATCACTGTCCATAATTTTGAGTTCATTGTATTACCAAAATGTATCCTCTGAACTCTCCGTTGAAGACCAGCTGGCCAACCAATGAGATCCAGTATCAAAATTTGGTTTCCAAAAATCTTTACTTTTTATCCATCCAAAATCTTCCTCGACGTACGCATGGGTGTCCTAGCAACCGCCAGCCCGTGCATCGCCTGGTCAGAACCCTCTAGGATCCTCCTTAGGTGTCCTAGAACTTCACTCAGGGACCGCTTCGTCAGTCGTCTTCCATCGTACCACCGGAAGCACACCATTTTAATCGTACCAAGGCTGGTCAGGACCTCGACAAGCTTTGCCGCGACAACGTCCCTTGACGACTCCCCGCCAGTAGACTGTTCCAATGAACCTCCTCTTAGAAAAATATAAGCCCAATGCTTCCTCCAGAATTCTGGCTTCTGGCGTAAAACAGTCCTTTGAATGAAAAAACAGAGGTTCCAATGCAAGTAAATTTCCAATTTGAGATTGGTTTCAAAAACCCTTTTTCCATAATTCCCAGTTTCATAATGAGGATCCTTGATCTCTCATTAGGGTAATCTACCGGTCATTCAGTCTGATTGTCCAACTAGATTCTTGGTGAGTTTGGTCAAGGAAAAACTAGATTAGTTTCGGCAGTCTATTCCTTGGATTTAGTAACTAGAATTGGTCACGAAGTTTTTGTCTGATTCAGATCAAGAGAAGGACAATTAGGTTTACTATCCGTCCCTCACGTAGTCTAACCAAATTCATTTGGTTTAGTTCTACAAGGATTCCCTTCAACTAAACATCTAGTTTTGAATTACTTTTAGATTAGAGAAATGCTTCATGAGAAGCTTAATTTGAATTGAGAATAGGTCATACGAATGACCATTATTTGCGGGAGAGAGAGAAATGCTTAAAAACCATTATAAATTAAGCATAAATGAAAAATTATGTATTTCTTCATCACAATACATTAAAGAACTTCAATAGTATTCAAAAACCATTCAAATTAATGCTTCTCAAGCTTGAGAGGAGTTGAGAAGAGAACATTTGGAGATTTAAGAAAAAGAAGACAATAATCCACACTTTACCTCCTAAATTACTTGATTCTTTGATCACAATAGAGGCCCCCAACCAATCAATTGGTTTGGTATGTTGTTGAAGTCTCCAAGGAATATTGAAGAGAGAGAGAAGCTCCAATCTCTTCAATTTGTAGAGGGTTTTTAGAGGATAATAGAAAATAAGCTTAACTTAGAGTAACACCAGCATAGTTTAGTTCATAGATGAGAATACAAAGGAATGAGGGTCTATTCATAGGTGAGGGAGGCCACTAACTGAATCCAACTAAGTTCTAGAATTTTCCAGCTTCAGTTTGGCTGAATTTGGACAAGTTTTGGACCAGTTTGGCTCCCTTTTTGATTTGGTTTGATTTAGGAGAGAGGAGAGATAAAAATATCCTATTATTTTTTAGTTTAAAACTCATCCCCACATGTGAAATGGGTGCCTCCTTAAAGGGCCTCCTTTTCCTTACCCATGTGTCAAAAAAGAATGATTACTCCAAAATATCTCATTTTTTTATTAATACTTCATAATTTTTACTAATAAACCTAGTACTTAGTCAACTCTTCATCTTATGTGGGCATTTACTTATTTTTGGGTATTTTCTTTTATTCTTTGGATTTATCTTGTCCCAACACTTGGATTAATCTTATTGGTCCATAGGAACCTTAATTGGACCATAATAAAAAAAATTCGAAAGTCTTGACCCTTAGGCTAAGGTCTTCTAAATCAAATTTTTTTAATTCCAATTGCACCTTGGAAAATCTATTTTGATTTTCTGTTTTTTAGGAAAATATTTTTTTGATATTTGGAGAATTTATTTATCCAAAAATATCCCAATATTGATTTACCACTCTCGAAATTTTTATCTCACTAGGCAAAACAAGGAAAAATAATGTTTTCTTGTATTCAGAAACATAGAATGATTAGAAGGGATTGAAGTAGAGGCTTATTTGTTATTCAGGCTGAGGAGGAATCTTACATCCTCTCTCACTTGAAAAACGCGAGATGTCCTCATCTCGCAAAGTGGGGGTAATCCTTTGCCAACTCTTCTTCTTTCTCCCAAGTGGCGTCTTCATGAGGGAAGAACTTCCACTTTACTAAGAATTCTCTGAGGACTGTGCTCCTGAGAATCTTCTCCCGAATGTCAAGGATTTCCTCAAGTTGGAGTACCATCTGGCCCTTGAGTCGGAGAGATCAATTGCTCATCAAGCACGTGACTCGGGCGGTACATAATTCTTAATCAAGATGACATGGAATACATCATGTACCTTGAGATGGGGAGGTAGAAGAAGCGCAAGAAGTGCTACTTCTGCTGCTAGCACCCCTGAATTCGTTGCGTGGTGGGGACAGGGATCTCACATGTGATGTGATGTGAATCGGGATGTGAATGAATGAGATGTGATGTCATGTGAATCGGGATGTGAGTGAATGAGATGTGATGTAAATTGGGATAGATGTGAATGGATGATATGTGATGTGAATGAATATGATGTGATGAGATGTGGATATGGGTAGATACGAGTGGATGAGATCTGATGCAGATACGAGTGATGAGATCTGATGCAGATAAATGAGGAAAGATGTGATGAGATGGAAAATGATGTGATGAGAATGAGAATACATATGAAATAAATGAGGATTGATGTGGAACAATGTGGAATGACAAGAGTTTGTTATAGAAACTGTATTTATGACCTATTTTTAAATGACTATTTTATGTCAAGAGTGCTGGGGAAGCATTTTGACCGTCTTGTGAATGAGGTCATGGAGACCTATCTGATAAAGTTGCAACAGCTGACAGAGAGTCAACGGTGGACGTCTCGCATAGCAAGGTCGGCCGAGGTCTTGACCAGCCTCAGTTCGATTTAAATGGTGAACTTCCGGTGTACGGTGGATGAGGGACTAAGGAAGCGGCCTATGAGTGAAGCGCTAGGTGACCTGCAAAGGATCCTAGAGGGTGCTGACCATATGGTGCTCGGGCTCTAGGTCGCCGAAGATACCCACACGTATGTCGTGGAAGATATTAGAACAAGGAGTAAGAGTTGTTTTTTGAATTCGGACATGGATCTGGTTGATTGACCTTGCTGGTCCTCAACGGATGAGTCCATGGCTCTTTTATATGGATCTGTTGGTTGATCTTGTTGATCTTCAACAGAGATTCCATTTTGATTTTTATAAGTGAATATATTTCCGGGTACTATGAGCTAGGAACTATTGGAAAGGCCCCTGAGTGGATAGGTGGTGAGCGTTCTGGTTGCTAACGATGCCATATATACACCGATGAAAGAAAAATTAGAAATTAGGATTTAACCGGATTAATTTTGGAGGACTATGATCAGTGATACTGTAGTTTCATTAAAAGATTGTTTTAAAGACAGTTGAATCTGTGAAAAAAGCAATTTCATATTGGGTGTGTAAGTGGTGTGACTAGTTTTAAGTTTGCATGAATATCTGGCTAGGGGACCTGAGAGCTCTTTTCCGTGGAACCCAGGACAAAACCTAACCAAAATCTTAATTGGATCCCATCATTACAGTGGTTAACCCACGGGATTGGAT
Organism: Cibotium barometz; assembly: GCF_041138505.1. Taxonomy (NCBI): domain Eukaryota; kingdom Viridiplantae; phylum Streptophyta; class Polypodiopsida; order Cyatheales; family Cibotiaceae; genus Cibotium; species Cibotium barometz. The sequence goes on from NC_141087.1 coordinate 47,781,743, forward strand.
GGGGTTAGGCTGGACTGATGGATCCCAAAATGAGACTCAATTATGTTATGGTATGATAGATAAAGTAACCCCTCGATAAACAATTTTCTATGGAAAAGAATCAACGGCTGTGCCTCTCAATGAGGAACAAAGCGTTGGTCTCTATGATCCAAGTGCAAGTCTTTTCCTTGATCTGACCATGGGACTTACGAGTTTGGTCAGATCAGCTCAGTTAATTAAGGCTCTTGACTACATTAGAGTAAAATTATCCTGGAGGAATCGCCCGCGCTTTCTAGGTGAGGGAAGTTTAAATTCCAAGTTTGGTTTTGGAAGAACTGAGGGATTAGTCTCTTGTCCGGATACCCGTGGACGAGGTCCCGAGTGAGGGAACCTGCCCCGTGCAAGAAGTGCTACTTCCGCTGCTACCCCTGAATGCGTTGCATAGGGGGGATAGGGATCTTTCAGCGATAATCCTAACCAGGCCTCTCACCAATCAAGTCAGTTAACTAGTCTTTTTGACCGTGTAGCTAGCTACCTGAGAGGTTCGGCCTCAACTGCCACCTCTAAATCAAATCTTACTACTTACAAATCATATAATGAAGGAGTTGAGGTAAACTCTAGAGAGACACGTAGTGTACTCTCATCATTACAAGCAGGGAGCGTTCATGTTGATATCCTTATCCATACAACTCATGTTGTAACTATGACCATCGAACCACCCCTGTACAAGTACTTATGCCTGATGGTAGGACATTAGAAGAAGTGTAGGTGGTAGAGGTACTAATATAGGCTGCTAGAGAAAAGAAAGAAGAGACTTTGCAATTGGCACAGCAACGATTAGCAACCCAAACAGCCCAATACGCCCAAAATGAATCCCAAGCCAGGATCGCGCAAGTAGTGCCCAACAGTCTCGACACAAGTAATAAAATTGTGTCTACCTCGGGAAAAGAGCTAGGCTTGCAAATTATGGATCAACCTCTTCTCACAAATAAATGGGAGTATGATGCATCAATAGATACTCTTGTGAATTTTGCCACCACAAGCTAAGATTATGGTGTTAGTTGGGAAGGGATTGTCGAATCAATATTTGGAGCCACAACAGAGAAGGAACGGTTGCAGAGTATTAGGGTCATTGAACATGAAAGGATCCAAAGACCTATGACGCAAGTCGGGACATCGAAAGCAAGATTGCCCACAATGAGCGAAATGGTAACACTTCTTGTGAGCCCAATGGATCCTACTTTAATAGTGTCACTCGGATATATCATAGAACAACCCACATCTTCTAACCCACAAGGCCACGCTGGGGACTCAAGAGCATACTAGCATGAGATTCAGCTTCTTAGATCCTAGAGCTACCACCACCCAAGACAATACTAGTACATTGCCTCATCATCTAGTGGCAAGCACCACACCACCAACTACGGCACCCAAGACAATACTAGTACATTGCCTCATCATCTAGTGGCAAGCACCGCACCACCAACTACGGCACCTATGACTAACGTAGAATTACCTTTGACCCACATGCCCATGGTTACCATGGTAGCCAACACCACTTCACACATGGAGCCCCCTGCGGCGGCTGACATATCTAGTATTACCATTCCTAGAGGGATCACATCTCATTCTAGTGCACCTATGAAACATCCCTTCCCTAGAGTGAGTGTGCTACCAACTCTTGCGAGATTGGCTACACCTATTGCCCAAATGACTAAAGAACCTATTGGGGTGTCAGTAGAACACATACCTTATGTAGCACATCTACCCCCATCAGGGTTTAGAACAATGCATCTTCATGCAGTGCCACATGTTGCACTGGTTTCAGGGAACCTTTTTAGTGTCCATAATACAAGGTTGAATTGGATAGTGCCTCCCATGTCATTGAGGACTCCAAAGAGCTTTATGCAAACTACTATGTAGTTGATGTAACAGTCGAAGTAAAACTAGTGTACTAGCTAGCCGCATTAGGAAGAGTTTGAGACATCAACTCTACTCTCAAGAGAATGCCTCTTCAATGCTATCATTGTCAGGGACCACATTGAATCTATGAGTGTACCATTAGAAACCAACCAATCACCCAAGTTGCATCTTTTAGCATGCCACCTACAACCTGTAATTGTTGTGGCATAGATCATTAGATCAAATATTACCCAATGAAAGTGGTGGTTGTAAATTAGCAGAATGGTCCTACCATCACATATCTCAACATGATGGAAGTGGGTGGGTGTTACCTCATCGGACACCTCTCTAGCGTCATTGTATATTTTATGTGTGCGATCACCATTTGTCTATACGAAAGGCGCATCATAGGATTAATAATGCAAATTGTATTCTTAAATTAGGTGTTTGCATAGTCCTAGGCAACCTTGGATAGCCATGGACCTATTTTTTAAATATGGCTACCCAAGGTGTGAAGGCTATGGACGAAGATAAGGGTCATTGTGTATTCTCGTTATTCATTTTATGCTAATTCAAGGGAGTTCTCTTCTTCTCTACTCCCCTATGTTATTGCTTTCTTGCATTCCTCTTGCATGTTTGAGCTCTTGTGTGCTTGCTTGCATGTGCGGCGTGAGAGATTGAGGGTGTGATTGAGTGAGAGAGGAGGGTTGAGCTTCCATTCGAGTGTGGTGGTGGCGTTGGAGCATAGTTTGGAGTGTGGCTAAGTGGCATCACCGTCTCCTACTAGAATCTAGGCACAAGCAATCAACGAGGTGAGTGAAGACCATATTAGAGAGTTTGGGAAAATTCCGATTCCCATTTTGCAAGATCAAGAAATGGAGATACGATAAAACCTTTTAAGATTTTGTCAAAACCCCCTCATGTGACATATCAGTGGAAAGATCTTAAAGAGTAAGTTCTAAATCCACATTCTTTGACAACTTTCAAATTGGTAAGTTTGAGATACACCAAAAAGTAGATTGGAAAGAAAATTCCCAAAGTAATGGGATTTTTTCAAACTCCCTAATGACATATCTTGTTTATGCAATTATAGGGTAGGTTATGGTAGATTAATCTCTCAGTTTGAGCTATTTATGCTACCAAGTGCAGTGAGGCAAGGCCCCATAACATTAACTAGTTCCTGCACTCTTTCTATGGTGCAAAGGCTTAATCACATGCTAATTATGTTGATTCTTGACAAGAAGTTTTTATAAAGATTGGTGCACTTGTCACAGTAGTTCGGGTTGGGTAAAATCCTTAAGAGGATTAAAGCACTATCGACCACCTCTTCTTTTTGCTCGATGTGGTGTTGGCAAACCAGTTGTTGTGGCTTTGATCCACCATTTGATGATGGTACTTCAGCTCTATCAGTTCTCTACTGCACCTCTCTTCACGCATCATGCACCTTTATGTGCTTTTCTCTTTGCTTTGGGCTTGGCATGCATGCGTTGTATGGAAAGCTATTGGTTGTAAGTGGGTGTATAAGATGAAACATAACAGTGATGGTAGCATAAGCAGGTACAAGGCTAGATTGGTAGCCAAAGGATATGTGCAGACATATGGGATTGATTATGAGGAGACATTTGCCACACGGTTGCAAAGATGGCAACTATGAGAGTTGTGATTGCGGTGGTTGTAGCTAAAGGCTGGTTTTTACATCAGATGGATGTAAAAAATGTCTTCTTACATGGTGACTTACAAGAAGAATTGTATATGAATCGACTACCTGGTTTTGAGGATACATGTAAGCTTTATAAGTCTTTGTATGGGCTGAAAAAACAAGCTCCACGAGCATGACATGACAAGATTGCTGAGTATCTTGTCACTAATGGTTTTCATATGGTAGATGCAGATCACTCTTTGTATGTGCGCAAGAGTGATAAGAGTATTGTGATCATCACCATCTATGTAGATGATCTTATTGTTGGGGGTGACAACTTGGATGAGATTGAGCATGTGAAAAGTCTTCTCGAAAGGAAGAGATGAAGGATTTGGGAGATTTGTGCTACTTTTTGGGAATTGAGGTCATTCGCACATTTGATGGTATTTGGCTGTCACTGAGACAGTATGTATTAGACATGTTATCCAAGTATGGGATGGCTGATTGTAAGCCAATCTCGGTGCCATTAGATCAAAATGGCAAGCTTATTAGTGCTGCAGATGCAGGTTATGTGTTAGAGGATCCCAATATATACAGGAAGATTGTGGGGAGTTTGATCTATGTCACGATCAGCAGGCCAGATTTGAGTTACATTGTTAGCTTAGAGAGCCAGTTTATGCCGGTTCCACACAAACCACATCTTGACAGTGTGCGACACACACTTTGTTATTTGAGGGCCACTATTGATTATGCGTTGTTTATGCAGCATTGGAGCTATATATGGGTACACAGATGCAGATTGGGCAGGTATCATCTCGGACAGGAGATCTACCCAATGGATTTATGTTTTCATTGGGGAGTGGTGCTATGACATGGAGTAGCAAGAAATAGCCCACACGGGCGGTGGCAGTGCGTGAGGTAGCTTGGTTGTGCACACTACTTGCTAATTTGGGGTTGCATGTGGGAGAGAAAGGTTGTCATATATTGTGACAATCTTAGCAGTATACAGTTGGCTAGGAACCCAGTTTTCCATGCACGGATAAAACACATTGAGGTACATTACTACTTCATCAAGGGGAGAGAGTCTTAGGGTGGCAGGAGACATCGAGCACACAGGATCAAGTCGCTAACATCTTCATGAAGGCCTTGGGAGCTAAGAAGCTCTGCAGATTTCGAGATATGCTTGGAGTTCATGAGCTGGAGTTGATCTTGAGGCAGAGTGTTGAGATGTCAAGCTAACACTCATGAGGCGCTTGCATGACCGTTCGACATTTACATCACTAGCGGGTTCGGTAAACTGGCACCGATATATCTTTGCCAGAGATTCTACAGCTGGACTACACCGCGACTAGTCCACACCTACCCACTCCACTTAGCATGTTCACATTATGAGCCACTTGTATATACTCTATTATGTGTGTTAGTCACTTCATCTTCTTTGTAGACCTCTTTTGTCGTGTGAAGAAGAAGAAGAATGTTCAGCCTCTCACCTTATGTGTTCTCTTATAGGGTTTGTGCGAGTGTGTGTGTGGTTGGAAGAGCTCAAGCTCTCTTCTCCCCCTTGCATCTTTTTCGTCTCTTTGTCCATCTAGACGATTTTCCTACAGCTTTGTGTGCATTTGGGCGACATTTCTCTGGACTTGGGACACGAAAAGGCATCGATAGGCACAAAAATATTTGAAAAAATAGCATGAAGCTTTGATGCATCATGGGGGGCTTGAAAGCAATACTAGAGAGCTTCGGGGCCCTTTCACGCTTTCTTTCCTTCTGATGGCAAGAGATTACTTTTTGTGTTCTATAAGTTTGAGGGTGGGGTTATGAGGTTTTTTTCGTGCAGCCTCCGGCTTTGTAAAGACTGAGCTGTGTTATTGCCGCACAGATCATTTGAACAATGTCTATCTTTTCCCTCTGCGATTTTGAATGTGCATCTTAGGGACGTGCTTCAACATGTATCTACAATTTGGGTAACCTTCTTTAAGCGATCACCTTTACGCTGCCTTCAGCTTTGCTTAAGCTACATGCGCATTTGGGCATCACTCTTTGTCCATCTGGACAAATTTCCTGTAGCTGTAGCTGTGTGTGTGTGCGTGTGTGTGTTTGGGTGATGTTTCTCTGGACTTGGGAGACCTTCTTCAAGTTTTTATCGGAGTTAGGTAGGAGCAGTGTTAAACACTGTAAAAACAGCGACATAAAGCATCGATAGGCATAGAAGTATTTGGAAAAAATAGCATGAAGCTTTGATGCATCATGGTGAAGGCAGTACTGGAGAGATTCAAGGCCCTTTTGCCAGCGACAGGGCTCTCATGCTTGATTTCACCAGCGAAAGGGCTCTCATGGTATTGTCAAACACATGCCATGAATCACACGCGTCAAGCACCCGTCATGAATGACGTCACCTTTCACTTGCGAAATCCTATTGTCAAACACCTTTCGTTAGTGAAAACAGACACCATGAGTTTGAGAAGACACTGACCATCTAAGTTGAAGGTATATCCACTTGAAGGTGCCTGGCACCCCCAACTGTCTCTATTCCTCTGAAAAATTCTGGGCTTCAAGGCCCTGCCTTCGCTCGCGAAGGCTTGTTAACAAACACCCACCATGAGTTTGAGAAGGCAGCAAAATCCTAGGCTTCAAGGCCTTTTGCCTTGGAGAAAGAGAGACTTGCTAGTGGCTTGCCAAGAGCTCGTGAGGCTTTCGCTGGTGAAAGGGGGGGGAGTAAACAACTTTTTGTGAGGCCAAGATCTTGGGCATCAAGTCCCTTTCGCCCCTTTCTCGCTAGCAATAGTCCTTTCAAAAAAATGGATATTGGTATTTAGTTACAAGAAGAAATTTTATGGTATTTAAGTAGAGAAAGAATTGAATTAAATTTTGGTGACAAAAGAGGAATTTTTACCAAAATTCCACTTATAGAATTAGGATTGATAAATTAAGTGGTAGAAAGACTATCTTTAGATATTTTATGTGATTAAATCACTAAATTGGTATTTACCCAAAATTAGATTAAATGGAAGAAGAGTATTTTCATTAAAATTTGATATTCTCATATAAAACCAATTCTTAATCTATTATGGTTAAGAAGGAAGAAATTCACAAAGTTAAAATTTTCTTACAGTTAGAAGTTCAGTAGATGTTTATCTGAAAAAAATCCTTGGAATCAAAGCTAGAACTAAACCGAATGATTTTGGTTAGACCACGACTATGAGAGGGACGATCAGTAAACTACTTGTCCATCTCTCGATCTGAATCAAGCAAAAACCTCGTGATGACCGATTCCAGTTATTAATACAAAGAGTAGACTACTATGAAATTAACTAGTTTTTCCTTGATCGAAATCACCAAGAATCTAGTTAGATAGTCAGTCAAATGATGGGTAGATTACCCTGATGAGAGATCAAGGATTCTCATTATGAAATTGGGGATTAAGTAAAGAGGGTTTTGTGGAATCAATCTTAAACTGGAAATTTTACTTGCATAGAACCTCTGTTTTCTTTTAAATGATTGTTTTATGCCAGAATGCTGGGGAGGAAGCATTTGGTATGTGTTTAATCTAAGAAGAGGCTCATTGTTGCAACAGCTACTGGTGGCGGGGAGTCGTCGAGGGACGTCGCTCGCGGCAAAGCCTGCCGAGGTCTTGACCAGCCTCGGTATGGTTAAAATGGTGCGCTTTTGGTACGATGAGCGAGGATCGACGAAGCAGTCTCCCTGAGTGAAGTGCTAGGGCACTTAAGTAGGATCCTAGAGGGTTCTGACCAGGTGATGCACGGGCTCGCGGTTGCTAGGATACCCATGTGTGCATCGAGGAAGACTTGGATGGACTAAAAAGAATGACTTTTGTGAATCAAATTTTGATATTGGATCTCGTTGGTTGGCCAGCTGGTCTCAATGGAGAGTCCAGATGACATATTTTATAATACAATGGACTCAAAACTTTGGAGGATGATGATAAGTAATATTATGACTTTCATTGAGAAGGATTGTTTTGAAGAGAGCGGACTTTGTTATAATGGCAATTTCATATTGGGTGTGTACATGGTATGCCTACCTTAATTTTTGCATGAAACGCCGGCTAGAGGGCCTGGGAACTCTTTTCCTTGGTACCCGGGCAAAACATAACCAAATCCTTATAAAGGAATCCCACCAATACACTAGTCGGCGGGCGGTTGGCTAATCCATGGGCCGTAGTCTGGATCGGGAGGGATTCCTGCGATACCATTAAGATAAGATTAGTTGCATTAGTTAGATTAAGTCCTGAGAAGACCCTTGTTCTATGGGAGGGAATCAGCAGGGCTTTGCCTCGTTAAAGGAGGAAAAAAGCGATGATTCTATGGACCAAGTGTAAGTCTCTTCTTTGATCTGACCATGTGACTTCAAGTTCGGTCGGATCAGTTTGAATAGTTAAGACTTTGACCCATTAGATTAATTCTCCCGTTCGAAGATTTTCCCTAGAGGAATCGCCCGTGCCTTCCGGGCTAGGGAAGTTTTTCCAGGTTTGATTTCGGAGGAACCGCCGAACTAGTCTCTTGTCCGGACATCCGTCGGCGAGGCCCTAAGTGTGGATCCCTGCCGCCCCGCGCGAGATGCTAAACGCTGCTTCTGTCGCTAGCACCCACGGAGGGGGGACAAGGGGTCTCACAGCTGGTATCAGAGCCTTGTTGAAAGCTAATAAGGAAAAATAAATTCTTATCAAGAAATTGTAATAAAAACTTAGAAAGAGCATTTACATATTGTATTTTCATTCCTTAAGCTTTATTAATGAGAAGAATTTTAATCAAAGAATTTGGTTTTATAGATGGAAGTTCCACACTTATATGGTGTTCCCGACCTGACCCAGTCACAAGACATGACTGCGTTCGCCTTCAAGCATCTCATCTCTGCCGCTACAACTCGAACGAGCCAAGCCAGACTCGCAGCCATTTCGAGGATCTATATTTTCCTGACCGAGCGGAGAGATGGCAGCATAAGTGGTTTGCAGGGGACAGTAGACCACGGCTATGAGAGGGACGATCAGTAAAAACCTCGTGATTTGACTGATTCCAGTTATTAATACAAAGAGTAGACTACTGTGAAATTAACTAGTTTTTCCTTGATCGAAATCACCAAGAATCTAGTTAGACAGTTAGTCAAATGATGGGTAGATTACCCTGATGAGAGATCAAGGATTCTCATTATGAAATTGGGGATTAAGTAAAGAGGGTTTTGTGGAATCAATCTTAAACTGAAAATTTTACTTGCATAGAACCTCTATTTTCTTTTAAAAGATTGTTTTATGCCAGAATGCTGGGGAGGAAGCATTTGGTATGTGTTTAATCTAAGAAGAGGCTCATTGTTGCAATAGCTGCTGGTGGCGGGGAATCGTCGAGGGACGTCGCTCGCGGCAAAGCCTGCCGAGGTCTTGACGACCAGCCTCGGTATGGTTAAAATGGTGCGCTTTCGGTATGATGAGTGAGGATCGACGAAGCGGTCTCCCTGAGTGAAGTGCTAGGGCACTTAAGAAGGATCCTAGAGAGTTCTGACCAGGTGATGCACGGGCTCACGGTTGCTAGGATACCCATGTGTGCATCGAGGAAGACTCGGATGGACTAAAAAGAATGACTTTTGTGAATCAAATTTTGATATTGGATCTCGTTGGTTCGCCAACTGGTCTCAACGGAGAGTCCAGATGACATATATTATGACTTTCATTGAGAAGGATTGTTTTGAAGACAGCGGATTTTGTTATAATGACAATTTCATATTGGGTGTGTACGTGGTATGCCTACCTTAATTTTTGCATGAAACGCCGGCTAGGGGGCCTGGGAACTCTTTTCCTTGGTACCCGGGCAAAACATAACCAAATCCTTATAAAGGAATCCCACCAATACACTAGTCGATGGGCGGTTGGCTAATCCATGGGCCGTAGTCTGGATCGGGAGGGATTCCTACGATACCATTAAGATAAGATTAGTTGCATTAGTTAGATTAAGTCCTGAGAAGACCCTTGTTCTATGGGAGGGAATCAGCGGGGCTTTGCCTCGTTAAAGGAGGAAAAAAGCGATGATTCTATGGACCAAGTGCAAGTCTCTTCTTTGATCTGACCATGTGACTTCAAGTTCGGTCAGATCAGTTTGAATAGTTAAGACTTTGACCCATTAGATTAATTCTCCCGTTCGAAGATTTTCCCTAGAGGAATCGCCCGTGCCTTCCGGGCTAGGGAAGTTTTTCCAGGTTTGATTTCGAAGGAACCGCCGGACTAGTCTCTTGTCCGGACATCCGTGGGCGAGGCCCTAAGTGTGGATCCCTGCCGCCCCACGCGAGATGCTAAACGCTGCTTCCGTCGCTAGCGCCCACGGAGGGGGGACAAGGGGTCTCACAGCTAGTATCAGAGCCTTGTTGAAAGCTAATAAGGAAAAATAAATTCTTATCAAGAAATTGTAATAAAACTTAGAAAGAGCATTTACATATTGTATTTTCATTCCTTAAGCTTCATTAATGAGAAGAATTTTAATTAAAGAATTTGGTTTTATAGATGGAAGTTCCATACTTATATGGTGTTCCCGACCTCACCCAGTCACAAGACATGACTGCGTTCGCCTTCAAGCATCTCATCTCTGGCGCCGCTACAACTCGAACGAGCCAAGCCAGACTCGCAGCCATTTCGAGGATCTATATTTCCCAGACCCAGCGGTGATAAAGCAAAATCTGTTACCGGACATATGTCATAGATCTCCAAAAAGATCATTTATCTTCTTTAAGAAATTATTTTTTGAACCTCTTAAGTCTTAGGATCTCATGACGATATCAAAATAAAAATTTAATAATATATCTTTTTTGGTAGAATCATGAGGCGAGGGAACCGTGGCCATCAGCGAGAGACCCTCTCACTGATGAGGAAGAGCTTGACCCCAACGTTTGCAAGGCTCTTCACACAGAACTTAGCAAGGAACCTTCAAAGGTGAAGGGGAGAACTTGGGTGAGGCTGTAGAGAAATGGGTTGAAGCAATGGAGGAGTATTTTGATGTCACCGGCTACAATGAAAGGAGCAAAATGGCTCTTGCTAGGCTGAAAATTGTGGAAATAGCCAGGGTGGCACAGAGAAACCATTGCGACACCAACCATCTGGATAGAAATACCCAGTCCTGGAATGATCTTAAAGCCTATCTAAGGAAGAGATTTTGTCCCCACGGGTTCTTAGAAACCAAGATGAATGAATTTTTTGAGCTAAGCCAGGGGAGCAAAACCATCGAAGAATATCACCAGGCATTTGCTCTTCTCCTCAAGTATTCACCACCTCTAGACGAAGAGCAACTTATGGCTAGGTTCATTCGGCGAACGAACGAACCCTTAGACACACTGGTCAAGAATGCCAAGCCAATGTCCATGGCAGATGCTATCAGAATGGCGAAGGACTTCACCAAAGCCTTCATCGTGAAAGTCCTGCCAAAGCTAGCTCCCTCATCCTTCAAGAGATTTCAGACACCAGGAAGTTCTTCCAACCTTTCATCTCTGGTGACATAAGGGTAGATGTCACCATCAATTGTCCTCTTAGGCTAAGTCTTCTATTGATTATAAAATTGAAGACTTTTTGACTTTGAAAGTGTGATGATATAACAGCCAAGTCTAAGTGGCATGTAGATGGAGATCCCACTTACACATGGCGGAATTCTTCTCTTTCATGTAGGCATTCTAGAAGAATCTTTCCCAATTATGTACCTACACACACTCCTCCACATGCCTTCCACACTCCCCAACTTGTAGCCTTATGGTGAATACTATATTAATAATACAATTAAAATCCATGTGAGCATGAAGGCCCACTTTTATTTTCCACATCACTAGCCTATCTACCATACCAAAGTATTTATCAAGCATACTTGTGGCATTTACAATGTGTGCACCCTAAATCAAGTAAAACCATTATATTTGAAGATAGAATACTGTTATCAGGGTAGCCGCCAAGCCGTCGTATCACCACGCCGTTATTCCATTGTGGGCGCCACAATCTTCTTAGACAAGCTTCCACCTTATTACCATTGAGAAACCATCAAAATATGCACAAAATTGAAAATGAAAGATATCAATTTTTCATGTCACATCCCCTCCCCAGCAGATCCTCCATGCTTGTCTTGGGGGTCTGCTGGCCATGGTGCTCGAGGGTAAAATATCTGCTGGTACTCATTGGCACGTCCGGGAACCTCCTGGCCACTTGCATCCTCTAGAAGATAGGTGTTATTTTTGAACTTTTGCTTTATCCTGAAGGGGCCTTCCCAGCGTCGAAGAAGCTTCTTATCTAGCCGTTTCTCCACACGGCCATCATACTCATGACTAAGCTTCCTTGGAGTTCTGGCTTCTTCTTCTTCTTCTTCTTTGTGAGAGTGTCATGCCTTGCCTTGCGCCATTGTTGTGCAGCCTCCAAATTTTGAAGCGCCTGAAGTCGCCTCTCAGTTGTGCTAGGCGTTGGGCATGTGTTTCTTCTTCATTATTCAAGCATGCAAAAGATGTGCGAAGGCTTGTGATTTCCAATTCTATTGGCAAAATAGCCTCCATACCATAAACTAACTGAAAAGGTGTGAAACCAAGAGAGTTTGTGAGTTGTCCTATAGGCCCATAGGACCTCTGGCAAATGCACATCCCACTTTCTCTTCATAGTATCCACCACTAGCTTAGATAAAGATCCACAAAGCAGTCCATTAGTTTTTTCTACTAAACCATTACATTGGGGATAATATGGAGTTGACATAGCATGCTTTATTTTTAATTTCTGCACCAAAGCTTCAATCAAGTCATTCTTGAAAGACCTCCCCCCATCCGTAAGGATTTCTAATGGACATCCAAATCGGGCACATATGTATTCCCTGAGAAAGGATGCCACAACCACTGCTTTATTATTGACCATGGCCTTTGCTTCTGCCCACCTTGTTGCATAATCTGTGGCCACCAATATGTAATACTTCCCATGTGAGGAACGAGGAAGTGGGCCCACAAAATCTAATCCCCACCTTTCAAATGGACCATATGCAGGGATAGGGTTTAAGGGTCAGGGAACCAATTGCTTATGCCCATATGCCTGGCATACTTCACAGCCTCTACACCACTCATAAACATCTTTGCTGAGTCGAGGCCAATAATAACCTGTGTTAAGGATCCTCCGAGTTGTGCTGGCTGAGGCAAAGTGACCTGAACATTCATGACATAATTCCATAATCCTTTTAGATTCTTCCAGACTCACTACCCTCCTAAGAATCTTATCCTTACCTTGCTTGTAAAGAACATCCCCTAGAATTGTGTAAGGATGAGCTTTCCTGGTAACCTTTGCTTTTGTTGAGGATTCAATCCAGGAGGGAAGTATCCTGTATCTAAATAGTGTTGAACATCTTGGAGCTCAAGCCAACCTGTATCCATTAATGCAAGAGTAGCTACTTTGAAAGAAGCCAAGATTTTAGTAGCCAATTCATCAGCCTTTTGATTATCCTTCCTGTTAACATGCACAAATTTACAAAACTCAAAAGCTTCTTTTAACTCCATTGCCATTTTATACAATTCTTGGAGATTAGGACTCCTTGCCTTATTTTCTCCTTTCATTTGTCGGATAACCAATTGCGAATCCCCTTTAACCTCTACCTCTTTAATTCCATCTTTTATGCAATCTTCTAATCCCCAAATTAATGCATTGTACTCAGCCACATTATTTGATATAGCCTTTGGAAATTCCCTACCCTTGGCCCATACCTCTTTTCCTTCTGGATCAAATAAAACTATCCCCCCAGCCCCACATTGCTTGGAAGGGCTAAAGGCTCCATCAAAATGCATAGTGAAAGCAGTTGTTGGTGGTGTCTCCAAATCTTCATATACTGCTTCCTTTGTCCCTGTTCCTTCTTCCTCTTCCTTCCTTATAAGCAAATGTGCAAGAGAGGCCCTAGTGGTGTTTTCTGTAATAATAGTGAAAGAGAATTCTTGAAGCTCACAAATCCACTTTGCAAACTTTCCTCCTACAGGATTGGGTTTGCAGACCAAGAATGGCGAGGTAACAAGTATGACCTGAACTTCTTTACTGCAAAAACAAGAGACAAACCACCTTTCTCCATTTCATCATACCTCTCCTTGGCACATCAATGAGTTGTCGGCTTGCATAAACACTGGTTTCATACGCCCTTGCTCTCCCTTTTGCAAGAGTATAGCACCCACTGAATGTGATGAGACACTTGGGTTCACATAGAAGTCCTCCCCCCACCTAGGAGGCTGCACAATTGGACTTTGACTCATGCTTTCCTTGAGCAAACAAAAAGATTGAATTTGATCGGGCCCCCATTGGAAAGAAACATTCTTCTTTGTCAATAGATTTATAGGATACATCTTCTCAGAGAGAACATGTCAACAAAGCATTGGTAATACTTTGTTTTACCCAAAATCCTCCTTACCTCCCTTACATTGGTAGGTGGTGGGAGGGCCACAATTGCCTGCACCTTCTCATGATCCATCTCTATGCCTTCTTCTGAGATAACATGTCCCAAGAGAACCACCTTCCTTTGTGCCAAGAGACATTTTCCAGGATTAAGACACCCTTTTGCATCATCAATACTTTGCAAGGCCAACCTCAACTTTTCCAAGTGATCCATGTGGCTTGAATAAATGCAAAAATCATCCAAAAAGACCCTTATAAACTTTCCCAAGTAAGGTATGAATACTTGACTCATGAAGCGTTGAAAAGTTGCTAGTGCATTGGTCAAGCCAAATGGCATCACCCTATAGGCATACACTCCCCAAGGGGTGATAAATGAGGTTTTCCTTTGATCTTCTTCACAAATCCGGACTTGAAAGTATCCAGAGTATCCATCACACATTGAATACAACTCAAGACCTGCAACTTGATCCAAAATCTCATCTTGAAAGGGTAGAGGATAATAATCCCTCTTTGTGCATGCATTCAGGGCGAAAGTCCACACACACACATGCCATTTTCCACCCTTTTTGGGAGTGACTACAACTTGGAAAATCCACTCTGAATTCTCTACTATGGAAAAATAAATCCAGCCTCAAGCAAATTAGTTACCTCATTCTTAAGCACCTCCGCTTGCACTACTCCCAAACGCCTTAGCCGCCGCTGTACCACTGCTGGCTTACTTTGGGGCTTAAGATCAATCTTGTGCTCTACTAGGGTAACTTGGCGTACTTGTGAGTAGCTGTTTGCAAAAAGGTTAGGAAAGCCATCCAACATTTTTAAGTAATTCTCCCTTTCAGTACCTGCTATGGACTCTCTCATCAAGAAGAAGCTCATTCTGTTGGTGAAGACTAGTGAGGTCCACATCTCCTTTCTTGCACATGGTTGAAGAAGTTTCCCCTTCCAAGGCTCCATTGTCTTCAGCATCCCCTCGATCCCTTTCCAGGGGGGAAAGACCAAATGTAACTCCCTCCACCTCCCCTTCATCGGATGACTCTGACTCTGAACTTTCAGAAGTTGAAGGTTCACCTCTTACCACTTTCTTGCGACGACGACTCTTGATGTTGTAGTGGACCTTCTTATTCTTACCTTGTAGAATAAGATCACCTGTCTCCCACTTTTGAATTGCCTTCACTTGGCGAAGCCATGGCCTACCCAATATCAATGGGTAAGCCCTAGCATGAGGCTTTGTAGGAATGACCTGGAAAGTTGTAGGCACAGAAATACCACATACATCCACTCCCAAATTCCAGACAATTCCTAAGATTTTCACCCTAGTATTATCAGCAAGTTTGATGCGATAGGGAGAGTTAGTAGAAGACAACTTTAAATCGGCATCTTTCATTGTTTTTTTACTCATGACATTGATTGATGCACCTCCATCAATGTATGCATTAGAAATTTTTTGCCCCCCAATGATGACATCAATCACAGGCACATCATCCCTACATCAATATTATCCACCTTTTGAGCCATAGGAGTCCCATTATCCCTCTTCTTCTTTTTCTTAGATTCCCTTGTGCTAGCCAGCTTACCCCATTCCCTTTTGAGCTTTGGAGAGAGTGCCAAAAGCTGCCCAAATGTGATTTGTGCCGTTTTCTCCCTAAGATCTATTAAGAGGTCATAACTAAGAGATCCTTGTCCAAGAGGAAAGTCAGATTGTCCAATTTTTCTCCTAGATGACTTCTTCTTCTTCTTATTTTTCTCCTCTTCAGATTTATCTTCTTGTTCTTCTTTTTCTCGACTCCTAGTTTTACGACCCCTTTTTGCCATTCATGGCATCAATGTTTCCTCTTCTTCTAGCATGTTTCCTCTAAAAGTGCTAAACTTTTACCCTCTCTTGTCTTCAATTTTGGACACTCGTGCGATAGTGCCCCTTCTCTTGACATTTATAGCATATGACACTTCTATCCCTAGGTTTATCCTCAACTCGTTGAACCCTAGGTAGCCTTGCATTGACTAAGTGTAACTTCAAATCAGCAAATTCTGCCATAAGTTGTGCAATGTTATAATCCAAGGATGGAGCTTGTACCTGAGATGTTGAGGCTATCTCTACTCATGGTGGGGTCGGCACACTTAGAGAAGATTGGAATGTGGACTCAATATGAAGAGTGGCCTCCTTCTTCAAAGCAATACGAAGAGCCTCTTTAAAATTAGTGGGATCTTTGCTAAGAACTTTTCCATGTAAGCGGGGATCCAAAGCCCTGATAAACTTGCTCATCTTAAGGTGCTCCATTGCTAAAGAACTCTTTAAATCTTCCATGGAAGGTGAAGAAGAAGAAGCAACAACATGTAAAGCAGCTTGTTGATATTTGATGAACAAGGCTTTATACCTCACTGAAAAGGCAGAAACTGACTCTCCTTCCTTTTGGGAAAATCTGATCCAATTGCTATAGTAAAGCATTTGGTGACTCCACTGTCCCAAATCTCTCCTTCATTGCTTTGGTCAACCTTTCCAATCATTCTTGGACTCCTCTAGGCAAAGCCTTATGCCAAGTTAAGGCCACACCCTCCAAGAAAACTGGAAGTATTTCTACCCTCTCCTTCATAAACCAACCCGTCAAGTGGCATGCTCGGTTAAACTCTCGGAGATAACTCCCCGGGTCTTCTCCTTCCGATCCTTAGAACACCGGAATGTTGAACATCTTCTTGCACCAAAAGATGAGTAGCAACAAGGAAAATTTACTTATTTCAAAATAACTTTCCTTTAATAATGCGGGACCTTGAGGTTAAAATAGAATAATTCTAAGTAAAACCTGCCCGTCGTCTCCACCAAAAAGATGTGACACAAAGTTGGGGTTTTGACTTCGGTCACTTCTTAGAATCAAAACACACTTGTATGAAACCTCACAGCCTCCTCACCTCCCTTTCTCTCCCAAGGTTAAGATAAAGATATACACATCAAAGGTGAGATCATAATTCATGGAAGGAAAGATGAAAGGTTCCGGAGAAGCAAGAATTTCTACCAGTCTGGCAGCTCCAAACAAGAGGGCAATTCTTTGTTGGAAGAAAATCTTCCGACTCAGGATTATGTGAACAGAAACATACGGGGAATGTTGGTAAGGTTCATCCGTTCAAATTGGACGATTTGGATGGAACATATTAAAGTAAAAGAATATAGCAATCACTTACAAGAGGATAAGACACATGGGATTGGCCTTTTGATAAGAGATTAAGAGGAATTAATCATTATTAAGAAGAAATAATGGCCAAAAGCCTATAAAAACAGAGATACACAGAGAATTGTAATTTTAAATCCATATAGATTGTGCAAAAGAGGATTACATAGATGCTTAGAGATTGAAGAGAGCTTCACGCCTATATAAAAACTTTTAAAAACAAGCAACCGAGCGAAAAGTTATGAGCATTTTACTACAAGACTATAAAACTGCTAAAATTTGCCTAAAAGTTAGCAACTTTGGGAGAAATTTTGATCATCAATGAAGTAAAGGATTAAGAAATTAGTTATATAAGTGGAAAGAGAATATGAAGAGCTTCCTACCCATATGATCAATTTTAGAAACCAATACCCTAGTAGTGATGGGTAATTACCGATTAAAATTTGGGTATTAGACCACAAAAACTGCACTTTCCTCTCTTTGCATGAAACCTCCATTTTCACATAGCCTCTTGCCTCTCATCTCCTTCATGATTCAAGCTAGAGGGTAAGGGTTAACATTGCTCAGCGGACAATTGTAAAGATTTACCTATGGTCCCCAAAGTCTTTCCACATGCTCATTACCGCTAAAACCATTGGTACCTCCAAAGGAGGGTGGCAATAAGGCAAGGGCTACCTTGAGAAGTCACAGGCCCGCCAAGAAAATAACTCCTTATCCCACTTATCATGAATCATCAAAGAGGTCCAAAATTGGGCCGAGGATGAGGAGCTAATGCTAAATGAGACATTCATATGTAAAGAGAGTGTTTGAATAAGGGTTTGAAAATAAGAGAGTGGCAATGACACAAAATGCTCAATTGAGGAGGCTTATTCCTTTATTTGAAAGGGAGAGGAGGGCTCCTTTTATAGGTGGAGAATCACTCTCTCTTCCATTGTTAAAGATTACAACATAAAAATCTTCAACCCTTCAGAGACATAAGGGTAGATGTCACCATCAATTGTCCTCTTAGGCTAAGTCTTCTATTGATTATAAAATTGAAAACTTTTTGACTTTGAAAGTGTGATGAGATAATAGCCAAGTCTAAGTGGCATGTAGATGGAGATCCCACTTACACATGGCGGAATTCTTCTCTTCCATGTAGGCATTCTAGAAGAATCTTTCCCAAATATGCACCTATACACACTCCTCCACATGCCTTCCACACTCGCCAACTTGTAGCCTTATGGTGAATACTATATTAACAATACAATTAAAATCCACGTGAGCATGAAGGCCCACTTTTATTTTCCACATCACTAGCCTATCTACCATACCAAAGTATTTATTAAGCATACTTGTGGCATTTACAATGTGTGCACCCTAAATCAAGTGAAACCATTATATTTGAAGATAGAATGCTGTTATCAGGGTAGCCGCCAAGCCGCTGTATCACCACGCCGTTATTCCATAGTGGGCGCCACAATCTTCTTAGAGAAGCTTCCACCTTATTACCATTGAGAAACCATCAAAATATGCACAAAATTGAAAATGAAAGATATCAATTTTTCATGTCACACTACCCTTCTGATGCAGGAAAGCAAGACTCCTCAGGGAATGAGTCGAGTTCTTGGGCACAAGTTGGATGAAGGATGCATGTATTATAATAATCGGTTATGCATTCCCAATGATGAGGGAATAAAGGGAAGAATTCTGAGAGAAGCCCATGATAGCCTAAAAGTTGGACATCCAAGGTTTATAAAACCTATATATTTATGAAGAAAAGCTTCTTCTGGCCACCAGGACTCAAAAGGGATGTACTTGATCATGTGCAAAAATGCTTAATGTGTCAAAGAGTCAAGGCAGAGAGAGTCAAGATGCCAGAGAAACTTCAGTCTCTAGCAGGGATTTAATATTCACGTGATCACAAGATTTTTTGTGATAATAACAGATGTGAATAAGTAATTTACATGTTCTCATATTACCGTTCATAAAATAACAGGTCACTTGCCATTTGGGAACCCCTTAAAAGCTTGGCTACACATGGGAATAAGCTATTCACATGTTCTCATGTTACCATCTTCACATAATAGCAGGTCAGTGGCCCCCTAAGAAGATTTTTTATGCCCAACAAAGATAATTTTTTTGGGTCCTTGTAAAAGCTTTGTGAAAATAACATGTGATCACAAGATTTTTTGTGTTATTAACATATGTTATTAACATGTTCACATGTTCTCGTTTACGTCAGTGAAATCCCTGGTCTCTAGACATTCCTCAGATGAAGTGGGAATGTATCAGTATGGACTTTGTCACGGGATTACCTTCAGTTGCAATCAGGTTACAACTCTATTTTTGTGGTAGTTGACAGGCTAACCAAAGTTGCCCATCTGATTCTAGTGAAAGAAACATACACCGTAGTGGATGTTGCCAGAGTTTTCCTTAAAGAGATCTTCAGATTGCATGGCTTACCTAGGAGGATAGTAAGTGACAGAGATCCCAAATTTACATCAAAATTTTGGAGTGCATTCTTTCAAGCAGTAGGAACTTTCTTGGATCTCACCACAGCCTATCACCTCAAAATAGATGGCCAGACTGAAAGAGTGAACCAGGTAATAGAAGATATCCTTCAGTCATGCTACAGGCAGCAGGGAATCCACCAAGAAGTGGTTAAGCCATTTGCATCTAGTTGAATTTGCTTACAACACTTCTTATCATCGAAGCATTGGGATGAGTCCTTTCAAAGCTTTGTATGGACAAGATTGCCTTAAACTGTTGACTTGGTCCGACCCATTGATCAGAGTCCAGATGTCCAAGCAAATGCTTGATGATATGGACCAGCAGATGCAATCAATCCGTAAAGATATAAAGGCAGCCCAAGATAGGCAAAAGTAGTACACAGATAAAAAGAGATCAGAGAGAGAGTTTGAAGAATTAGAAATAGTCTTCATTCGAGTAGGACCAAAAAGAAGTTCCTTATCCTTAGAGAAGTACAAGAAGCTCTCTCCCAGATACTGTGGACCGTATGCTGTTATAAAGAAAGTGGGCGATCTAGCCTATAAACTCCTTCTACCTCCTCATCTCAAGGTACATAATGTATTCCATGTCAGTTTGCTTAAAAAATATGTACCCAGCCCGAGTCACGTGCTTAATGATGAACAATTGATCTCTCCGACTCAAGGCCATATGGTACTCCAACCTAAGGAAATCCTTGACGTTCGAGAGAAGATTCTCGAGAGCAAAGTCCTCAGAGAATTTTTAGTCAAGTGGAGTTCCTCTCAACACACTAGCCAATTGATTGGTTGGGGGCTTCCTTCTAAGAGAAAGAAGCAAGAAAAATCAAGAGGTAAGATATAATTTCATGGTTTTTTTATTCTCAATGTTTTCACTTCTTAACCCCTCTCAAGTTGCTTGAGAAGTTTCAAATGGATTGTTTTTCATTGCAAATTAAGATTTCTAAAGAATTCTAATGATTAATCACAAAGTTTATCTTTATGCTTAATTTAGGATGTTTTTATGTATATCTCTCTCTCCCCAAAAGAATGGTCATTCCTATGATCAATTCTCTATTCAAATGATGCTTCTCGTTGATAAATTCTCAATTCAAAAATCAAACTCTATGCTAGTTAAGCTAGAGGTTAAAGAAATGGCTTTTTAATGCTTATATGCTTATAAAATTATGATAAACTTATGATTAATTCTATAAATTGGATTTAGGTCTAAATGATAGTTATTCTATCATAATAGTATTACAAAGTCTTATTCTTTCAAAATTTATTAAAAATTATTAGTCGCTGTGCGGAGCTATGAAACAATTTTTAGAAATTAATACATAGAAATCCCAAGGGGGGGAGGGTGAGGGCACGGCACTGGAGGGGGGGGCTTCCTTCTAAGAGAAAGAAGAAAGCAAAATCAAGAGGTAAGATATAATTTTAAGGTTTTTCTCTAATATTCTCAATGTTTTCACTTCTCAACCCCTCTCAACCTTGAGAAATTTCAAATGGATTGTTTTTCATTGATTAAGATTTCTAAAGAATTCTAATGATTAATCACAAAAAGTTTATCTTTATGCTTAATTTATGATATTTTTATGTATATCTCTCTCTCCCCAAAAGAATGGTAATTCCTATGAGAAATTCTCTATTCAAATGATGCTTCTCATCATTGATAAATTCTTAATTCAAAAATCAAACTCTATGCTAGTTAAGCTAGAGGTTAAAGAAATGGCTTTTTAATGCTTATATGCTAATACAATTATGATAAACTTATGATTAATTCCATAAGATAGATTTAGGTCTAAATGATAGTTATTCTATCATAATAGTATTACAAAGTCTTATTCTTTCATAATTTATTAAAAATTATTAGTAATCGCAGCGAAGCTATGGTAAAATTTTTAGAAATTAATACATAAATCATTTTTATGCATAATGTGAAAAGAGGACTTCCTACCATATTCTAGGATTAGTCATCCTATGCTAAAAGAATATTTTTCATTACATTCATGGAAAAATAATTTTTAGCATTTATGCATAAATAATTAATTAGAGAAATGAGAAATTTTTGGTATTTCTATTTATATACAAAAAGAGGAATTCCCATTATAATGAAGATCCATGTAAACAAATGGAAAAAGAAAAAATTTGATATATTAAAATAATGAAAATTTTAAAGAAAAAATTTAGATAAATTCATATTATGCATGAGAAAAGTTAAATGATAAAAGAGGAATTCCCATGACATTTGAAATTCAATCATTTAAATGGTAAAAGTGGAGTTCTTGGCATAATTGAATTAATGGATATTTTTATTTAAATTCTAAAGAAGAATTTTAGATAAATGTATGCATGAGAAAATTTATTTTATGATAAAAGAGGAATTCCCATGACAATTGGAATCTAATCATTAAATAAGAAAAGGTGCATAGTTGCCCAGGAAGTTACCAAAAGAAGAAATGGACAAAATGGTAGCTTTAGATGGCAAGGTAATGAGAGTAAAAAAATGCATGCATATTTAATTATAATACTAATTCAAATGATTCAAATGAGTGAGGTACAAGATGGGTGACGTGGAGAACATCTATTATTTTTTAAAACCCTAGCCGTTAAAAGTCATGATCACTAAAAGATAAGTATCTATTATTTTTTAAACGCAAGGGATGGGTTTTACCCTCTTCTTCAACAAAATAACATGCTATGAAATGTGCTATAAAGTTGTATTTAACACTATGTTAGTAGCTTAACATGATATAAATATGTCTTTTCAAGGGTTTGTTGAAAATTTCATATCTTGTGAATGGAAGCAATATTTTTAACATTTCTCTTCTAAGGCATGTCTTTATAAATGTGAAAAACTTTAGAAAATTATTAAAATGATTAAAATCACCTTAAATATAATTGGTAAATCACCATAAGTAGAGGTATATCCAACACTATAATCCAAATAGATTACGAATTTACAAAGTAGGTTTCTACATGCAAGAAAAAAATGATCTTGACTGCACAACCTCATTTTTTTTAGACAACTAAATACCTTAGATTTTTCATTAAGAACTAAATTTTGGAGCTCTAATTGATTTTTGAACCTAAAATAGATTGTACTATACCATATATATGTTTGTGAAGTAATGCACATCCAAAAAAATTGGAAAACAATTAAAAATTGGCTAATTAAAGACTTTGATCTAAATATATTCCAAACAACTCTATATTACGATTGTAATTTATCCTATGAATACTTATGAAATTGAAAAGCGTAGATGTGATCCAAAAAAATCCCAATTTTTTTCACTATATACTTTGATGATATGAAAAAAAGAAACCTTTGATTTTCACTATCCATGTGTTCCAAATAATTCCATAAAGTTGGCTAATAATGAGTATATAAATATGTCCACAAGATTTTGTTGTCCTATTACCATGCTTCCACCCAGCTAGCTCATGCTTGGACAATACATTATAAGCATTGATATCCACTCATGTCCTCAAATATGTCTTGGATGACTCGGCTGTATATTATTTTCTTGTCTAGATCATCCATTAAATTGGTTGTAATGATATTTTAAGATTTGGTTTTAGAGAGTATCTCTACCTCTCCTAAGGCATAAAGCTTCCAAAACAATACTTGGTAAGATTATATAAATTAGAGAGGTTACTTGAGTAATTGATATGCACATATATCAAATGAACTAATTTAATACCAAATTATGTTAATTATTATAAGATTAAGAGCATAAAGAGAGCTGGGAAGCTTGTGTATATTGGTGTTTATATG
The DNA here is from genome assembly GCF_041138505.1 of Cibotium barometz. NCBI lineage: Eukaryota > Viridiplantae > Streptophyta > Polypodiopsida > Cyatheales > Cibotiaceae > Cibotium > Cibotium barometz. Next base: position 47,805,042 of record NC_141087.1, read on the forward strand.
TCTCACAATAATCCTCTCTATATATACCTTACTATAATCCTCATACATTTTAAGGTAACTATATTTTTCTAAACTTGGACTATCTTTTGAGAAAATGTCAACTATCTAATTTCCTCATGATTGGAGTAAGCTCTTATGGGTGGTGTCTTTCTCTTAATTTGGTTTTTTCAATTAATGTTCCTTTTTTTATAGAAAAAATAGAGGAATAAGTTAAGTGCCTATTTAGAAAGATCTATTTAAGAAAACACTCATCCAAACAATGTATTTCCAATTTTTCTACATGACTAGAAAAATAATTAGTATTTTTATTGTACTAGCAAACATGGCACGATTTATTCCTGGAGAAGCAACAAAGGTGTGCCTATATAATAATAAGGGTAGGGTCATGACAACAACAATGCGATGAATGTAAACCAACATCACATTTAAAAAGAGTGCTTTGTAGCTTTCTTCTTTAGGTGGAAGCGGTGACGGGAAGCACTTCTGTAGGTGATGTGGGTATGATAGCTCCATTTGAAGTAACAGGTGCTGGAACCGTTGGTGCGTAAAGGAACTTTGCATATGATTTCGCAGAAGATTTTAGCCTACGCTTGCCATCTTGGTAGTCAACGTAAATCAAGCCAAATCGATGATTGAAACCAATATTCCATTCAAAGTTGTCCATCGCTGCCCAATGATAATAACCCTTTACATTTCGATTCTCCTCACTAAAACTCAGCAAAAAAACACACTAGCATTGTTAATGCTATTAATAACTTACAAATCTCTTTACATGAAGCAGATATTTATTTTAATGGCCTTCAACACTTTAAACACAAAAGTTGATAATTCAAACATATCTCCTACATCCATATAAGGCTAGAAAAATATGTGTGAGTAAATATTTCTCATGCATAAAATAAATTTATCTAAAATTCCTCTTTAAATCTAAATAAAATATCCATTAATTTCAATATAATGAGAAAGCATGTCTAGATAATGATACCTTGTTTTTAGAAGCACATTAATTACCTTATAGCACTATGAAGAGCCTTGAGGTGCTCTTCAAGGTACTTTATGCGTTGCTCATCGTGAAGTAAAGGTGCATTGGCTTCAGGATCCATTACACCTACACAACATGTGCATTTACAATAATTTAGCTAAGCCAACAATAATTGTGTCGGTTGATGCTTAGTAATGTTAAAATTATCCAACAATGTACCCGTACCATTTTCTGTTATGTATAAGGGTATTTTGCCATAATTTTCCTCAACCCAAGCAAGAAGCTTACGTAAGCCAAAGGGACAGTTATAGATCCATGAACTAGATGGTCCCTATGATCATATATAACACAAAGATTTAAAAATGTTAATGGTGGACCCTATGATACATGGCAAAGGATACACGTGTTAATGAAACGAATGTGGATTAATCAAGTATTAATTATGAATAAACAAAGTTGAAGTCTATGTGGACTTGCCATTTTCTCTCCTATAGGATTCCCATTCACATCCACAACTGCATAAAATTTGAAATGAAAACATGGTTAGAAGGACATGGGAGAATTCAAATGAAACAATTGACTCAAGAAATGGGACAATTCAAAGGGAAAGTTTGTAATTAATTCATAGTAGAGAATATATTATATATCATGAAATTTCTAAAGCTAGCAGTTAGTGTGCAATTGCATGCATGATGATGAGAAAGCATAAAGGTAAGAGCTCATATAAATATACTATTTACAACCTGATGGAGTGGCTGCCATGTCATTTCCCCACCACTTCTTCTTGGGGTTCGTTACGACTTTGGCGTTTTTTATGAAATTAGCGGTGTAGTAGTTGAGGCCTAGATAATCAACGCTTTCTTTGAGGTCTTCGGATTCCTCCTTTGTGAATTGAGGCAACCTTGAACCAACTCTCTCTCTCATGACTGGCGGATAATCTCCAAGTATGAGTGGTTGTATTTGCCTACACGGAAATCATTCCGCATGGGTTGAAAATTTAACCATGAGATCCACATTGATGGTCTCCCGACTGCTTCTTATAAAAATTTCATATATGTTGAAACTATTGATCCTAGACTAATTAATAATAACTTATCTCACCAGCCAGAGAGAAACATCATATATCGCTCTGCTGCATCTATGTCTTCTTTGCTATTAGGATCATAGGGCTCACACCACATGTTGTAAGGATTGCACCCTATAAATCCTCTTTGATCTTTCTGTTTCATAGGTTAAACAAAACTGTGTTAAAAGCTACTTCTTGTGATGTTAACTACACTTGGAACAATTTTCCCTCTATGTTAATTAGTTTTCCAAAAAGACCATATTAGAGAGTTTGCAAAAATCCCCATACTTTGGGATTTCCAAATGGTGGTATTTTTGAATCTTGTTATTAGATTATCTTGAACAATAACAATTCCAAATTTATCAGAGATTATATATTTAGAGCCTACACGTCACGAGCTTTCCCACGATGATATGTCACATGAGGGGTTATTGATAGGGTTCACAATGCTCTCGAGGGTAGAGGGAGATTCATGCGGATCACGGGTGGAATATAATGTGTGTGCAACTCATGATGTGTGCTCCAATAATATATCAAGCGTAAGTTCATTAAAATGCTAAAGATAATCAAGCTAATGCACCGAATTATTATACCAAAAGTGCACTTAGTGAGTGAGAGTTATTTGGAGGAGGTACCTTGTATGTGTTCTTGTACAACTTGAACACTTTCGAGTGAGCGATCAACGCATGGTGAGCCACGAGGTAGGGCTCAGTGCTGGCATCCCCCGCTTGGCATGTTTTCCCACTCTCTTCATGGCTAGCCTCGGAGCACCGCCCAGGAGCCATGATTCCAAGGCCATAACCTCGAGTTACAAAGGTGTACACCTCATTGAGGGTGGACCAGTACTTAACCCGATCCCCAAAATACCTGAAGCAAGTGTCTGCAAACCTCACAAAATGTTCCCTACAAGAAAAACCATCACCTACAATTAATAGAGATAGTACACGTTATCTCAGAGAAAAATCAGCTACAATGCCCAATCATAGTACCCTTCTTGTAACCCTAGAGCTCTAATGAATGCAATAAATTTGATGCCATGCACAATCACATGGCACTAGAGCAAACAAATTGAGGACTGTGTTTGGTAAGTTTTTTCCAATCCTCGAAATAGAATATACTGCTACATGTTATCAAGCAAAGAGGAGATAAGGTGATGCAAAATACTCACACTATGATCTTCTTTCTCCAACCGAGCACCTCGGGATCATTCTCTAAGTACAAAGGCGTGTCCCAATGAAATAGAGTAACACAAGGTGTCATCCCTACACATGATTCAATCAAAGCTTGAATATAGAGTGTTGATTCTATTAGTCTTTATATGTATTTGCAACTAAGAATAATGTACACATGTGTATATACAAACATAAATTCTCACCCTGCGTTCACACACATATATATAGATATGATGCTCCCTGTGTTTTACTATGAGCAGTCATACACATGCGCACACATATACAAATATATATGCAAATGAATATGTGTATGTATGTACATATCAAGGTATGTGTCTATATGTATGTATGTATATGCATGCATATGTGTATGTGTATGTATGTATGTATGCATGCATACATATACATACTAGCATAAAGTTTGGCATGCTTAGTTCAAGGTGCTAAAATTACATGCTGTATTACTCATCTTTCTCAAAAAGTAAAAAAAACTCATAGATATGGTGTTGTTCTAGAAAGCTTATTTACCTTCCCTAATAAGTGCATTGATGATGTCATTGTAGTACTGAATGCCTTTTGTTGAAATCTCTCCAGTTGCATCTGCATGTAGAGAATTAAAGATGTTCATTTTCTTTCTTTAAAAAAGAAAGATTATAGGGGTGATTGTAAATACATACAATAGTGTACTTATTATGAGTGCAAATATTTCACTTGAAAATGTATAATTAGATCCACATCTCCCCCTCCCCCCAAGGGCTGAAATTTGAAAGCCTATCCTAACCTTCAATTTGAGGCCATAAAAGAGGTTGGCCTTCAAAATATAAATGTTTATGTTTAAAGTTTATTTTTTTTAAATAGTTGCCTTATGTGGTCTTCTTTTGCAACCCTAAGATGGTTTAAAGGGCATTGAAGCCCTCTTAAGGCTTCCAACACTACCTTCCTCTTTGAGTTTGAGTTTATATACACCCACTCGCACACGTATAATACAAACAAGTGTTCGCTTGCTTTGCACTTGCTTTGCACTAATTACGAGAAAGTATCGCAATGTAAGTTCTGCTTGTGAGACATGACTATATATGTACATGTTCACTTAAAATAAAGGAGGAAGAGGGTTGATCTATTTTTCTTAGACTGGTAGAACTTACAAGGAAATATTCGCGACCAAGAGATGGAGAAGCGAAAAGAGTTGCATCCCAAAGACTTCAAAGTCGCAATGTCTTCCTGTACTTTCGCGATTAAAAGAAAGCTTATGTAAGTGGTTAATGGAATTATAATATGATGATCCGTATAATCAATGTAAGCTTCATGCATTGAATAACAAAGTGAATGGTGGATTAGCCAATTCATATCTACCAGATAACGGTTATAGAAGTCGCAACCTGGATCGGGCATATCACCATTTTGAATATTTCCTAAATATATATAAAGAAAAAGATTAACTGTCAAACTTGTATTCACAAAGATATATCAAATAATTTATATACACTAGCCTAGCAGCAAAGTCTTCAAATTTTACTATGTACATTACAAGCTGTGTAATTAAAAGAAATGAACCTCCAGTGTATGATTAAAAGAAATGAATCTCCATTGTGTGATTAAAAGAAATGAAATATCTTTTAAAAAACAACTTTTCATGTCCTTCTTTCGTTGTGGAGGGTAATGTTAATCCTTTCCTTCTATATTTAGGGATAAACCCCCTTAGAATGGCACCAATTTCTCTCCTTACAAGCTACATATTCATCGATTTTTTCGTGTCATACTACCTCTACTCATATTACCCGATCTCATTAACTAATAAAGATCTAGAATTTAGAGTGTCAACCTGGGACTTGAACAAAAGCATCCCAAATGCTCATTCCCTTGCCACTTGCAGAAGATCCACCCTCCACCTACACATTATCATTTCAAACACAATTAATCACCTTCTTTACAATTGAATTAGATATAATAATATGTGGTACCAGTGTTTTTATTACCTTCTTTTATTAACTTGGTTTAGATAACTATTGTAAGACCTTGGTTAACCAACGCTTTTGAAAAAAACAAGACTTAAAAATATGAGAAAGAAAAGGAAAAAGAAGTATACTCAAAACAAAAAGGTCAATTGAACATAAAAGATGATAGTTATATAAAGATACTAAGTAGCCGCTCTTCAGGATCCTCATGGTTCTATTCTTGTCAACAAGGGTTGGCAGCAATGTCAGTAAGTGACATAGAAAATTACTAAGTTAATCAAGCACCCCAATTTTACAAATCATCAATATGTAGAATTAAAAAAAGACAACAGCAATAACTGAATAGAGTGAAAAATTATGGTATTGGGTGTAACTAAATAAACAATAATGAAACGTGTGTACGATTCCTATATATATTTACTGAGGACAAATGTATTAGCCTGTAGTATTGCAGTAAGTATATATATGTGTGTATGTTTTGGATCTAGGCAATTAATTGGTGTACATATTTCATGGACACCCTATACTCAGACCTTACAGCCATTTGAGCCTTAAAGACTAAGGCTCCCACTAAAACGAAGCTTGCAAATAAAAGTCATAAAAGTAAATTTTCCTTAATAGGCCTGAAATGAAGGCCAAGATAGCACCTAGGTCTTCAAGTTTGAAAATCTTGAAGTCTAGGATAGGGTTGCAAATTTCGGGCCTGCCTATACTATCTGGGACACATTCAAGAGCTATGATTGTTGGAAGCTGCAACCATACACGTTGCAAGCAAGGGGTAAACCAACTTTAAGAGCAATATGCAGCCCACTATCCAAGAGGGGATGTTAATACAATCTGCTGCTGAGTGCTTATAGCTGGCGTGATATACCAAACCTTTAGTGCATGCAGCCCATCAAGGAGGGGATCGGGTGCAGAGTGCTAATACTAGTGGCAGCCAAGCTGCCGTAATTAACACCAGTTCGTTAGTGATGGTTGTAATCTGCTGATATTCATTTTTAGTGCTAAGACATGATTAGTGGTGTGGTTAGATCATTTTACTTGGAATGCACTGCTGCCCACTCCGAAGAGAAAGTCAGAAGGGAAATCCTTGCAAGAGAGGGGTGGCTGCAGGTCCGAGGTGACGGCGGGGGCTACTCCGCGGGAAGCATTCACCCGCAGACGGCGGCCCGAGGGTGGACAAAACACCGGACGGACGTGAGAAGAAGGTGGCCAGAATATTGACGGCCGCCCACAGAACTGGGCGCAGTGGGAAGGAGGAGGAGTGAGAGCAATAAGGGCAGCAGCCGCCATAGTATATACTACAAGTGAAGTATAGCAAGTGAAGTCATGCAGGGAAGTATATATAGGCCCGATCACGAGAGTAGATGACGATAGAATTCAGTCACACACACACACACATGCGCGCTACCATTGTGAGAGAGAGAAACAGACGACGCGGTCGGCCATGCGCCTTCCAACGTCGTTTTCACCTTTCACTCTCGCCTCTCACGGTTCGAGCCCCTTTATCACGCATGCGCGCTACCCATCATGAGAAATCAGCTTTTTCTAACCCCATTGTGAGAAATCATCTCTTTTTCTACCATTGTGAGAGAGATGGTTTAGTTGGATAATAACATCCAAGCAATCTGTATCATATATAATTTTGTACTTTAAAAAAGAAGCTTTTCATTTTGATAAATTAAATGCTAGTTGAATGGTATGAATTTGGAGTTTCACGTGGGATCGCAACACGAACGAAAAAAAGTTTATACTCTCTACGTGCCGCAGAGGGATGAAATTTGAAGGTCTACCCTAACCTTCAATTTGAAGGCTATAAACTAGGTTGACCTTCAAAATATATATGTTTATGTGTAGAAGTTTTAAATAGTGGCCTTCTTTTGCAACCCTAATTTGATGCCCTATGAAGGTCCAATACTATGCAAAAAAATAAAATAAAATCTATTTGCATGGAAATCCCATATGGCATTATCATCGTGGTATGGGTAAGCCCATGTTTGAGGATTATAGGATAATAAGTGTGTAATTAATTCCCTAAGATATTAATGCCATGATTATAGGTAGGCAATCCATGTGCCAACTATGCAAATAACTTTTCTAAATGAAACATGTGAAACCTTCATCTTCATAAATTAGAGATATTATCATCAAAGAAGAGATTTAAAAAATTTAAGGATTTTCCTTATGTAACCTCTTAATTTTTTTCAGTTTTTTAAGTTAACACTCAAATTGAATCCCGATCACACTAAGGGAAATTCACAACCCAATGTACATGTCATATTTGTCCGTAGAGCATTGTAATGAAATAAAGCTATTGTTATTAAGAATAGTCAAGAAGCTAGAAATAGTTTGATTTTTACTGAGCACCTCATTGTGATAAACTCTACAGTAGAAATTCGAGGAGGCCACAAGGGGTGTTACATCAACAAATAGTGGTTCAGTAGGAGGTACCTAGGGAATATCACATTTGAAATCAAGAAATTCACACTTGTGGGACACCACAAGGAAGCCCAACCCATCACTAATTGAGACCTAGCAATTAATTAGAGCTACTGTTGATCTAAGAAGCTAGAAATAATTTTATTTTTACCAAAAGCACCTCATAGCTTATTGTGAGAGAGTTAACATTAGAATTTTGAGGAGGCCAGTAGAGGTGTCTTCTAAAACAATGCAATAGCCAAATGCACCAAGGATCACTTGTGGTAAGAGCTTCCAACCTCATGTAACCTTCCTACATGTAGTATTACATAGGCCACTAGTAGCCATATGTGATGTACATATAAATAGTTTTCTTACTGATTATCTCTTCTTAGCATTAAAAGGGAAAAAAAAAGATAACAAGAAGTGCTTGGTTGAACCTCCTAGCGTCACCCACCAAGTGTGCAACTTTCAAACAGAATATTCCGCGGATGGGTATTTTCCCTATTAAACTATTTCTAGCTTCTTATATATATTACCAATAATAGTAGCTTTAATTCATTGCCATATTTCATGTAGTGCTTGGTTTAACTTCCTAGTGCCACCAAAGTGTGCATTTTTCAAATAGAATATTACGTGGATGGGTATATACTCTATTGACCACTTCTCTGCGCTCTTTATCTTTACTAGGGGTTTACCTTGGGAGATGGTCTAGGAGAGCCATTTTGTATTGGAGAAAAGATCGCTTTTTATGAGGGTGAGGGTGAGGGTGAATTCTCCAGCACCACATCAGCAGTGGTGTCTCTTAAGGAAGCATATTCTTCTAAGCTAATGTTGTATCTACAACAACTAAACTCCTCATCCATCTGTGGAGTTGATCATCCCATGTTGAGATATCGAGCTCAACTAGTGCTACGGTGGACATTGATGACCCGCCTGGGTGATAGCTTTCGCATCTACACCACTGGTATGGTTGGTGAGATTATGGGTGATATGCGGCTAGTGGGATAACAGAGTGTGTGGGTGACAGCCATTTTGGATTACTGGAGGCTGGCATAGTTATAGCGCCATCTCAATTAGTCGGGTTCACATTACGGACCGACCCTTGTATGTTGTAATAGTTGAGTACTAACCCATATAGTGTGTACTCTTATCTTTATGTTATGTTGGTTGAGTAGAGAAGAAGAAGATAGAAGAAAATTTAGCTATCCATCTCTCTCTTGTGTGTGTGTGTTTGCTTGCTAGGGTTTGAAGCTCTCCCTCTCCCCCCCACATTCTCTTTATGGTATCAAAGCCTGGTTCATGTGAGAGCTAAGGAGGCAAGCAAGAGGCAAGAACAAGCAATGAGAAGGAAGCGGTACTACTGAGGAAGGCTCAGTCTTGGACCCGGAACCTGAGGCCATTCTATCGACATTATGGTGCTCATACAACTCCTATTCACAACCTTCATCACCAAGCCCATGGAGAATAGTTTTATCCTTGCCAGTTGCATCATCAATGCAAACTCTGTATAACTGGTTGGCCACGAAATCTAGAAGAAAACCATCTGCACCATCCGACAACTGTATGGGCTCCAATTTACATTGCTCTATATTTAAGGATAGAGGCTTCAGCCTTACCTTGAAAATGAAAATGATCCAAAAGCAATGCAAGTCTAAGCTCAACATATTCTTGTTGGAAAAACAGAACTAGCTTCTGACCTTCCACGGGACCGAAAATAGTGATCTCTCTAGCCATGACCTCAAACAAGAAGAGTGAAAGATTGCCTACATGTTCAAGAGTTGCATAATATAGTTCTCGTATTTAAAAAAACTTGATTAAAAGGGGTCAGTTTTTTAATCAAATTGTGATTCGTAAAACCCCCTTCAATTCTCTGAACATGAATAATAAAACCCCCATTAATGCACTGATGATGTCCTTGTATTTGTTTTGATAATTTTTGGTGAGTCGTGCATATGAAATTAATGTACCACAATCTCCTCTTTCTACCACACTTGCAATTCATCATTGAGCCTATTAATAAAAATCTTCCAACCCTATGAGCACAATATCTTATTCCTTATTTTGCATCGTGCCCTACAAGTTATGATGATTTTTGTATTGTTATTTAGAGTTTTTGAGGATATAAAAATTATTAAGTTATAATTATAATTATAAATTTTTATGAAAACATATAGACTTAAAATTATATTCACTACATTATAATACCGTCTAATTATAAATGAAACATTTAGTATATATTTTGCACGTGTGTATTTATATTATTATACAGAGACTATGTAAATACTGATTATTATAATCTTTTTTTATTTTTGTGTGTGAGCGTGTGTCTAAATATTATACAAAATTTTTATTATACAGAAAGACTCTCTGTGTGAGAGAGAAAGATCTCTCTCTCTCTTTGGCCCTAAACAGGGCACGGCGCCGTGCCCTGTTTAGGGCCAAAGAGAGAGTCGACAGGTATCTTGGAAGCTCGCCTTCTTGTGTGACGGGGCTGCCACACCACTGCCTGCTCCCTGGAGAGGCGCACCACCCAGAGGGTGTTGTAGGTATCACCTCGCATATACTCTTTTCGAAAGGAGAGAAGGTCGTTGGTCCACACGAAGTGATTCGTTGCTGCCTTGATTAACTGCTACATCTCCATTGAGCTCCAGAAGTCTTCTGGCATCTCGATGCCTAGGGAATAATCTGCGAGCATGAAGAGGGGCATGGAATAGGCTGTTTTGGCATGCAAAGGGATGAAGTCCGATAGCTCTTGAATCAGCTAGACCTCGCCGCTGTTGTCGGACTCCCGCTGCTCTGCAGCAAGGCGTGATGCAGCATTGCATAGTTGCAGTCCTAAAGGAGCTGCGCTATCCGCGTGTGCATTCTGGACAGCGTGAGAGACCAGCTGAATTTGGCCTTGTCCAGGCTCTCGGGCCTTGGCCACCTAAACAATGTTGACTCTCTCTCTGGCCCTAAACAGGGCACGGCGTCGTGCCCTATTTAGGGCCAAAGAGAGACAGAGTCTTACGGATATGTAAGGCAATCTCTCGGATATTGAAGTTGGTTTGGATATGAATAAAGATGGCCTTGTTGGCAGCCATGTTTCCTTTGTTCCAATGATGGCCAGTGTTCAAGACCAAAACGTCCATTATCTTAGGGTACCTCTGTAGGAATGTGGCCGGCCGGTCTAAATGCATTGCATATTCGGTGTTGGGGTCGATTCTGTTGAGGGGTTGGAGCTCACACAAGCTTGCATACCAGTAGTATATTATGGTGGTGCTGGTCTCGATGAATCTCTGTGCTGTTCCATCAGCTCGTATAGCTCCACGTGGCTTCACTAGGCCATATAAGTTGCTCACATCTTCGACCAACAAGGCTTCATCATTCCCACCTGTGAGCATGCACATTAGGGATTGTGAAGTGTATGGACATACAAAACAAAAAAATGAAAACACATTCATATCTTTTTTCCTAGTGGCTCTTCATAACTTTTTTATTAATTTTTTCTATATACCTTCCAGATACAATTTCATAGAGAGATTGAAAATATTAAAGTAGGCATGGCACCAAAGGCTTCCAGGAAACCACCATTAAGGTATGTCTTGATATAAGAAATGGATGGTTGAAATTGTCTCGTGAGTTATTTACATCTCCTTTATTTCATACACTATTTTATTATAACTTTGTGCTTTCAGCCCGATCTCAAAGGCTTCATCTTGAGCTAAAAGAGGGATAAAAAGAGCGAGGAATATTACTTCGACCTCTTTGGATATTGAAGATTCCCATGCAAATACACTAGACACTATCAGTAGAGTGGCTGAGACCACGATGTAACAGACATTGGACTGGAGGTAGAGAGTCAACCCGATGATGGGTTGGGAGAGGTAGAAGCATGTTTAAAAATTGTACCTTATATTGTGCAGCCTGAGATTGCACCATTGGATGATAGTGGAGAGGAGGTAAATATATATATGGATAAGGGAGAGGATATCTTAAGGAAAACTAGGTTATTTAGCTGTTTCGACTGCCCTCCCATTCCTCTTTGTAGATTGATACCCTATGCCAGGGTTAGAGGTTTGAGAGATGATGTGAGTGGATTAAAAACAGCTTTTGGAAGAGAGGGGCACGTTGCAGAGAAGGGTGCATTTATTGTCTCTGTATGGACTTGTTCCCATGAGGAGAGAGTTGTTTCTCAGGATATTGCGATGAAATGGGATGGCATTTGGCAAGAGGTTAATATGCAATTCGAAGAGGAGTTATAGAAAAAACAAGAATTACAAGTTTTGTCTAGAAAAATGTTTTTTGTCTGGGAGGGGAATCACCGCACAGTTGCATGGATGCAGGCTATCAAGGAGTCATATGAAAGAAATAGAGGTAAACACTGTCGAGTCCTTTGCACAGTGATTGATCCCACAAAAGTAAGCAAAATTTCTCTTCTATCAAGCTTGCAAAGGATGAATGTGTAAGTGTTTACCACTTTTGTATTTTGTTTGAATGTTGCTAATGAAGTCTTTCTTCTTCCATGACTCACTAAGTCTCTTTGGTTGAGTAGTCTAAACACACATGCATTAGTTACAACAACCTTGAGGGACGAAATTGTCAATTGTGCAAATATCTGTGAGGCAAGTGCAGATGACTATTTGAGAGACTTGCTAGACAGAGATCGGAAGTTGATTGCACAAATCAAGAGAAAGAATACAAAAGGTGTCGAGCCTTGGTACCCTTTGACAAGGTGTTACTTGGCAAAACTTGTTTAATGTAAGTATACAATACGCATTCCTATGTTTTCATTGCTTTCAATCATCTTAAAATTTGAATGGTTCTTGTTTGTCTTAAAAAGGTTCAAATAAGTCGGGCTCTTGCAAAGAAAATGGATCACGTAAAGCTTACTTTGTCTCAAAGTGAGTTGAAGAAGGCAGAAGAGACCTATGTCAATGACCTCGCTTCACGTTATGGAGAGAGGATATCAAAGGTAAAGACTTCTACTATTTTTACATTTTTAAATATTGAGTGTCTTTTTCATTTTCGGATAAATTGAGCAAAGCTCTTCTAATTGATGGCTCTAAACTTAAACGATTGATTGTAGATTCTTAATATCATTGATCCCAAGCTACGAGGTTAGTGGCGAGAGAAACTATTCTCTCTAAAGTGGGGTTCTAACAGCTATGTCAAATTGGAGAAGTTAAACATGCATGCCCTTTGTAATGTTTGTTTGGCCACAAAGACATTGGTGGATGTCCTTGCTTGAGTCAAATAAGGCTACTAGAATCTCCTTTGGCCTTCCTCGAGGTGATCATCATTATAGATTGTGCGTATTATTATGCTTGAGAATCTCAACTGCCATATGTTGTGCCTTTAAATTTGAGAAACTAAAAACATGTTTATTTATATTACTATAGATGGCTAAAAAGAGAGGTGATGTTGGAGAGAATATTTCAAAAGGCCCAAAGTATCTTACCTGACTTTGTGGATGTCCCTGGGGGTGTGAACATTCCATGCAACATCACATTATTTGACTACTTTGAGGAGGTCAAGCTTGAAGGAAGAAAACATTTATTTTCTTTAGAAGTTCGTGCAGATTCAAAGGAGAAAGGAGATGATTTAAAAGCATTGAAGAATTTAGACTTGGTGCAGTTGGCTACACAAAGACTAGTTTACATGTATATTTGCTATTCTTAGATGCTAGTTTTTAAAGATCTTTACACATTGGTGTCTAAAAATGTTAGCCTTAAGTCTATAGTGAAGACCTCAAAGCATTAAGAGAATTAAATTTGATTTAGACAGTGTCTCAGCAGTGACTAGTGTCAAGTACTTGGTCTATAGTTTTGCAATGGTTAGGAATTATGCAATTCAATGTTTTCCTTATAGTACTTTATTTGGGAATGTGGGCCGTGGCTATAGGTACTTCAACTATTTGAAGGGACAGGGATTCATGGATGCTCTTCCTATCAGAGCTAGAAAATGGGCTATATTGGCTGAAAACGAGGGGGTTTGTATGTACCCCCTCCCATGCACACACTATCCGAATGGGAGTTGCAGCAGTGTCCATGGTGGATCGATCTAGACTCTGGACACACACTTGAGAGGGATAAGGAGATTTACAAGAAGATGAAGATGGACCACAGGAAGGACGAGGCATGCATGAAAAATGGTAAATATTAATGATCTCATCCAATTAATCATGTTTTCGTTTGAAAATAATAAGAGAAATAATGCTAAATAAGCAAATTTTACAGAAGTAAAAGGAAAGGAGAAATTGAATGATGAAGCAGAAGATGAAGACCTTATGGATGAGGAGGAGAACACAACGCCCACTATAGGGAGGAAAACACTTAAGAAGAGTAAAACCTTTTTGTTCTTAGAGGAGCATGTAGCACTTGCTCCATTGTCAGATGTTGGAAGTATGTGTATTGTTGTCGTTGGGGATTATATATGCGTTGCAAAAGACTGCAAGTGGCTTGAGGAATTCTACATTTACTTTGATGAGCATATGACACGAGTGAGGCCCAAAGAGAGGCAGTATGTCAAGAAGGGTAGGGTTGTCACATGGGCTTCAGACTTCATCTTTTTGGATCTTCCATGTGGTGTTCTTCCTCGTAGTGGTGGAGAGCCATGTCCAATATGGGATAGGCTGACAGAGGAGCATGTACGATTTGGGATTGCTCTTGCTACCTCCACATTGGCAGATTGTGGTTGGCTATACTGGTCATGGCTTCCTTTGCAGGTACTTGCAATGTAAATGTATATGTCATGTTTATAGTTTTAACAAGTGCCCACCAACTACATGGCTCCAAGCTTTATTATCTATGCAGGGGATTCTATTGGATGGGTGGAGAGAGACACCCGTGTTTTAGATCTAGATATACATCGCCGAGTGGTGGTAGAGCATGAGCATTCTTTTGGGTGTTACGATGTTGGTGGTTCCCAGGTTGAGGTATATTTTTTTAAGTTTGCCTCGGTATTGTGTATTTCTAAATGTTTGCAATGCATTTATCTATCTGAAACACCTTACGTTTTCTTAGGCAAAGCTTTCGATGCTGTTCATGATACGGCGTCGTGGAATAGACCCCCGTGTCTACGTGGCAGAGAGCATGCCACTATTTCAGTCTCTTCGCATGCATCCGATGGGGACAGTGTCATGTGTCATTATATGCCGGTTGTGGTGAGGGCCAAGAGGCCTGACAGTAGAGATTGGAGAGTAGGCATGGAGAGGAGCCATGCTTTTATGGCATGCTTCTTAGAGCTCTTGTGTCCCAAGGAGGGTGTTTGCCTTGAGTTGGGTTGTGGTACTACACCCAGTCTGAAGGCATGCATCAGGACTGGTCGTGTGTGCGGCTCCCTTGACATGGACAATGACATCATTAGCTCTTGTGTGTAGCCATTATTGGCACAAGCCATGCAAGGGCCAACTATGGAGGTCGATTCTTCAATGCTTGGTGAAGAGGTGGACGAGAGAGCAGGTAAAAACCCGTATGACTAGTCAGTATTTAATCTCTTTCATGTAGAAGTCACTTAAAGTTTTGGTATGTTGATACAATTTATAGTAGTTCTAACTATTATTTGTTGTATTGATGTTTGATCATTAGGATAGTAGTTTGTTGCTTGAACATATGTGATGAGTGAAAAGTGTTGATTTCGTGCTTTGTTGTTGTGTTGCTAGAAGTGTACTGCCTGTGTACGCGAAAGCAGCGGCGAGGAGAATGGCTGAAGATCCATGCTTTGATGTTGGCTCCTTAGAGCCACAACGAAGACGACGTCTTTTTGTGGACGATGAGTGTGAATCCATGTGAGGTCCATGGAGAGAAGCATTGATGTTGTGGCATTCTCTCTATCAGTGATAGACTTGAACAATTTGTTAATGATCATATGGTGTTTGCTAAAAATGAAATTTGCAAGAATTTTTTCTCTCTTATTGCTTTGGATTAACCGTCACACTGAAACCTCCTTTCATGGTATGCATATATCAAAGACCTAGTCTAGTGGTGCCATGTGTCTAATTTTAGAATGAACCATTTAGAAACATATTTACATATCAAAACATCTTTTAAGAATGAACCATTTAGACACATGTTGATATATTAAAACAAGTCAAGAGATTACATGTCTTGGGTCAACGTGATGAGCAAGTCTTTCCATGGGTTGTTTGTGTCCTATACAACTAATCTAAAAATCTAAAAATTTGAGAAAATATTTTTGTTGTAATTGCTTTAGAACAATAACTATCTTGTCTCTTAACCTTAGTAGTTTTGTGTGTGCGGAAAGAGAGAGAGAGAGAGCGTATGTGTGTATAAGGAGTATATATGATATTGGTGTTAGTGACTAGATATTGTCATTGAATTTGTCTTGCTCTATATCATGTGCTTTGGCACGTGTCGCTCCACGTGTCGCTTGGTTTTTTTAACTCGCTCGAAAAGGTTCGCTCGGAGAAAAGGAAGACTCCATGAGTAGGGATAGCCTCAACATCTTAGGTACAAGCTCCATCCTTGGATCATAACATTGCACAACTTATGGCAGAATTTGCTGATTTGAAGTTACACTTAGTCAATGCAAGGCTACCTAGGGTTCCACGAGTTGAGGATAAACCTAGGGATAGAAGTGTCACATGCTATGAATGTCAAGAGAAGGGGCACTATCGCACTGAGTGTCCAAAATTGAGGACAAGAGAGGGTAAAAGTTTAGCACTTTTAGAGGAAACATGCTCAGAAGAAGAAGAGGAAACATTGATGCCATTAATGGCAAAAAGGGGTCGTAAAACTAGGAGTCAAGAAGAAGAAGAACAAGAAGATAAATCTGAAGAAGAGAAAAATAAGAAGAAGAAGAAGTCGTCTAGGAGAAAAATTGGACAATCTGACTTTCCTCTTGGACAAGGATCTCTTAGTTATGACCTCTTAACAAGTCTTAGGGAGAAAACGGCACAAATCACATTTAGGCAACTTTTGGCACTCTCTGCAAAGCTCAAAAGGGAATGGGGTAAGCTTGGCTAGCACAAGGGAATCTAATAAAAAGAAGAAGAGGGATAATGGGACTCTTATGGCTCAAAAGGTGGATAATATTGATGTAGGAGATGATGTGCCTGTGATTGATGTCATCATTGGGAGGCAAACAATTTCTAATGCATACATTGATGGAGGTGCGTCAATCAATGTCATGAGTAAAAAACAATGAAAGACGCCGATTTAAAGTTGTCTTCTACTAACTCTCCCTATCGCATCAAACTTACTGATGATAATACTAGGGTGAAAACCTTAGGAATTGTCAGGAATTTGGGAGTGGATGTATGTGGTATTTCTGTGCCTATAACTTTCCAGGTCATTCCTACAAAGCCTGATGCTAGGGCTTACCCATTGATATTGGGTAGGCCATGGCTTCGCCAAGTGAAAGCAATTCAAAAGTGGGAGACAGGTAATCTTATTCTACAAGATGAGAATAAGAAGGTCCACTACAACATCAAGAGTCGTCGCAAGAAAGTGGTAAGAGGTGAACCTTCAACTTCCGAAAGTTCAGAGTCAGAGTCATCCGCCGATGAAGAGGATGCAAATGGTAGCTCCGAGGATTCCATCTCAGAAGGGGAGGTGGAGGGAGCTGCATTTGGTCTTTCCCCCCTGGGAAGGGGATTGAGGGGATGTTGAAGACAATGGAGCCTTGGAAGCTTGAAGGGGAAGCTTCTTCAACCATGTGCAAGAAAGGAGATGTGGACCTCACTAGTCTTCACCAACAAAATGAGCTTCTTCTTGATGAGTCCATAGCAGGTAGTGAAAGGGAGAATTACTTAAAAATGTTGGATGGCTTTCCTAACCTTTTTGCAAACAGCTACTCACAAGTATGCCAAGTTACCCTAGTAGAGCACAAGATTGATCTCAAGCCCCAAAGTAAGCCAGTGGTATAGCGGCTAAGGCATTTGGGAGTAGTGCAAGGCAGAGGTGCTTAAGAATGAGGCAACTAATTTGCTTGAGGTTGGATTTATTTTTCTAGTAGAATTCAGAGTGGATTTCCCCAGTTGTAGTCACTCCCAAAAAGGGTGGAAACTGGCGTGTGTGTGGACTTTCGTCCTCTGAATGCATGCACAAAGAGGGATTATTATCCTCTACTCTTTCAGGATGAGATTTTGGATCAAGTTGCAGGTCTTGAGTTGTATTCAGTGTGTGATGAATACTCTGGATACTTTCAAATCCGGATTTGTGATGAAGAAGATCAAAGGAAACCCTCATTTATCACCCCTTGGGGAGTGTATGCCTATAGGGTGATGCCATTTGGCTTGACCAATGCACCAGCAACTTTCCAATGCTTCATGAGTCAAGTATTCGCACCTTACTTGGGAAAGTTTATAAGGGTCTTTTTGGATGATTTTTGCATTTATTCAAGCCACATGGATCACTTGGAAAAGTTGAGGTTGGCCTTGCAAAGTATTGATGATGCAAAAGGGTGTCTTAGTCCTAGAAAATGTTGCTTGGCACAAAGGAAGGTGGTTCTCTTGGGACATGTTATCTCAGAAGAAGGCATAGAGATGGATCTTGAGAAGGTGCAGGCAATTGTGGCCCTCCCACCACCTACCAATGTAAGGGAGGTAAGGAGGATTTTGGGTAAAACAAAGTATTACCAACGCTTTGTTTTGACATGTTCTCTGAGAAGATGTATCCTATAAATCTATTGACAAAGAAGAATGTTTCTTTCCAATGGGGGCCCGATCAAATTCAATCTTTTTGTTTGCTCAAGGAAAGCATGAGTCAAAGTCCAATTGTGCAGCCTCCTAGGTGAGGGGAGGACTTTTATGTGAACCCAAGTGTCTCATCACATTCAGTGGGTGCTATACTCTTGCAAAAGGGAGAGCAAGGGCGTATGCAACCACCCCAGTGTATTATGCAAGCTGACAAATCATTGATGCCGAGGAGAGGTATGGTGAAATGGAGAAAGGTGGTTTGTCTCTTGTTTTTGCAGTAAAGAAGTTCAGGTCATACTTGTTACCTCGCCCTTTTTTCTTCCTCACATCTCAACCTTCTTTACAATTCTTGGTTTGCAAACCCAATCCTGCAGGAGGGAAGTTTGCAAAGTGGATTTGTGAGCTTCAAGAATTCTCTTTCACTTTTATTACTACAGAAAACACCACTAGGGCCTCTCTTGCAGATTTGCTTACAAGGAAGGAAGAGGAAGAAGGAACAGGGACAAAGGAAGAAGTATATGAAGATTTGGAGACGCCACAAACTGCTTTCACTATGCATTTTGATGGAGCCTTTATCCCTTCCAAGCAATGTGGGGCTGGGGGGGATAGTTTTATTTGATCTAGAAGGAAAAGAGGTATGGGCCAAGGGTAGGGAATTTCCAAAGGCTATATCAAATAATGTGGCTGAGTACAATGCATTAATTTGGGGATTAGAAGATTGCATAAAAGATGGAACTAAAGAGGTAGAGGTTAAAGGGGATTCGCAATTGGTCATCCGACAAATGAAAGGAGAATATAAGGCAAGGAGTCCTATTCTCCAAGAATAAAAGGGCAATGGAGTTAAAAGAAGCTTTTGAGTTTTGTAAATTTGTGCATGTTAACAGGAAGGATAATCAAAAGGCTGATGAATTGGCTACTAAAACCTTGGCTTCTTTCAAAGTAGCTACTCTTGCATTAATGGATACAGGTTGGCCTTGTTGAAAATACAAGTGAATAGGGTGTGTGTGGGAACAAGCTCTTGGATAGAGGCTGTAAAAGAGGAGATGTAATTGTGAAAGAACGTGTGAAAAGGTGAGAAGAATCTACTGGGAGAGAATAATGGGTAGCATGAGGGAATTTAGGAGTGTGGAGATATTCTGGGAGATATTCAGGGAAAAGAGAAGCGGTGGAGAGAATCAGGCAAAAGGTGGAGATATTCTGGGAGTGAATCATGGAGAAATCAATGGGATTTGATGCTTGATATAAACTCTATAAATTGAGGCATAGCCCTAATGAGAATTTGCTGGTTTTTGAGTATCCATGCCTACATTAATCTATTTGCTAATTATTCACTAATTATGTCTTAATTATTTCTTAATCACTTTGTTAATCATGTTGATTCTAGTGTTTGATCCACCATAGCTCATCATTATGCTCAAATTTCAACATGGTATCAGAGCCATGCCTAGAATCAACCAGATTTATGAGCCCATTAGTGAGTTAATTAGGATTAGTAGGTAATTAGTAAAAAAATCAATTTTTAGTGAGTTCTTCATCTTCCCCTTCACCCCCAGCCAGTGGAGGGTCTCTAGCACCTGGCACACTCACAATTAGGGCACAATCTTCTAGCATGTCATAGCTAACTCCTTTGGCTACAAGCACATCAAAACGGCGCTGCAAACCGCGAAGGCGTTGAGGAGAAATCGACGATTTGGCCAGCACTGAGTTTTCTGAGTAAATTGCAGATCTACACTTCATCAGTTCAAATTGATTCAATTCCTCCTAGCCCAAGGGGTAATCAAGCATGCTCTACAAGCTGGTGAAGACAGAATTCAATTTCATCAAGTCTACTTTGAGATCAAAGCTCTTCATCAAATCTGCAGGTGACTTTGGTAAAACAGAGATTAAGCTTTCATTATTTGGTCAAATCTTGTGTTTGTTGGCTTAATCCTCTACTAGACTCATTGCTATTGATGCCTTTGAAAGCATTTGAGCTCATTTGAAGTGGAAGGCACCAGATCTGGACTCCCCGCATACTCTGTTTTCTGCACACAAAACAGAGCATTAATTTGCTAATCAGTGATTAATCAGTGCTAATCACTGTACTTTGGTGCAATGGAGGGTTCAAATTAACCATTAGGTATCTGATACAGATCCCTATAACTTCAGATTGCAAATCGGAGTTGGTTTGATACTCCAACCATCCCGTACAAATTGGTTACCCTTGATTTAATGTAATTTCTGGTAAAATTATGCTGATAAATTTGTGAAAATCATCATTTTGCATTTAACCTTTGGTTAATGCCTATAAATCTCACTCAAATTCAAGATTATTCACAGCCAGAGTTGCATTTGGAATGTGCATGAGAATGAATGCTATACGCATTATGTATTGAGCACATTATATCAGTGTAAAAATGGGAACAGACACTGCCCTTGTCCAGAATAAGGCAAGAGGTAAGACCTCCCGCATATTTTTGGGTTTGCATTGCATAATGATACAAGATAAACATAAAAAGCCCAAAGGAACTGTCAGCAAAACATTGAAACATGTTGCTCACATGGAGCAAAATGACCTGACGGACGAGCTCATGGCCCCAGCCATGAAAGAAGAAGAATATCTCTTCCCAAGAAGAGGATCCACACCAAGAAGAAAAGCTAAAGGAAGACATGGACATGAGAAGAGAAGCTACCACAAGAAGAGAAGCTGCCCCAAGAAGACTGAAAGAAGAGACGGACGCGTGGAGAGATGCTGCCACGACAAGAAGACTGAAGACAAGAGAAGATGTGAGGCTCCAAAGAGTGAGGAGCCATGTGAAAATCTCTGAGAGAGACAGAGAGAGAGAGACCCCACAACCCAATGTAACCTGCCCCAATAAAGTAAAACCACCTCTGAGCCACCGATGATGTAGGCCACGTGGTAGATGTATTTGTGAGCACTTTAGTCAAGGTCGCGGGCACTTATAGTAGCCTTGGACACATAGAGAGAGAGGGTGTCAAGGACTATGGAGTTTAGGGACTTGAGGCACTGGTCGTGGACTGTCAAGTAAGAAAGAAACTTGATACAGGGTCCAGGTGTGCTGAGATAACTTGAGGGGAGGAGTAGACACTGGTCGCGGACTACCAAGTAAGGGGAGGCAAACTTGGTATAGGGTCTAGGTGTTCTAGGAGTATTCACTTGAGGGGAGGTGTTGAAAATACAAGTGAATAGGGTGTGTGTGGGAACAAGCTCTTGGATAGAGGCTGTAAAAGAGGAGATGTAATTGTGAAAGAACGTGTGAAAAGGTGAGAAGAATCTACTGGGAGAGAATAATGGGTAGCATGAGGGAATTTAGGAGTGTGGAGATATTCTGGGAGATATTCAGGGAAAAGAGAAGAGGTGGAGAGAATCAGGCAAAAGGTGGAGATATTCTGGGAGTGAATCATGGAGAAATCAATGGGATTTGATGTTTGATGTAAACTCTATAAATTGAGGCATAGCCCTAATGAGAATTTGCTGGTTTTTGAGTATCCATGCCTACATTAATCTATTTGCTAATTATTCACTAATTACGTCTTAATTATTTCTTAATCACTTTGTTAATCATGTTGATTCTAGTGTTTGATCCACCATAGCTCATCATTATGCTCAAATTTCAACAGGCCTGAGCTCCAAGATGTTCAACACTATTTAGATACAGGATACTTCCCTCCTGGATTGAATCCTCAACAGAAGCAAAGGCTTACCCCAGGAAAGCTCATCCTTACACAATTCTAGGGGATGTTCTTTACAAGCAAGGTAAGGATAAGATTCTTAGGAGGGTAGTGAGCCTGGAAGAATCTAAAAGGATTATGGAATTATGTCATGAATGCTCAGGTCACTTTGCCTTAACCAGCACAACTCGGAGGATCCTTAACACAGGTTATTATTGGCCTCGACTCAGCAAAGATGTCTATGAGTGGTGTAGAGGCTGTGAAGTATGCCAGGCATATGGGCATAAGCAATTGGTTCCCGGACCCTTAAACCCTATCCCAGCATATGGTCCATTTGAAAGGTGGGGATTAGATTTTGTGGGTCCACTTCCTCGTTCCTCACATGGGAAGTATTACATATTGGTGGCCACAGATTATGCAACAAGGTGGGTAGAAGCAAAGGCCATGGTCAATAATAAAGCAGTGGCTATGGCATCCTTTCTCAAGGAATACAAATGTGCCCGATTTGGGTGTCCATTAGAAATCCTTTACGGATGGAGGGAGGTCTTTCAAGAATGACTTGATTGAAGCTTTGGTGCACAAATTAAAAATAAAGCATGCTATGTCAACTCCCTATTATCCCCAATGTAATGGTTTAGTAGAAAAAACTAATGGACTACTTTGTGGATCTTTGTCTAAGCTAGTGGTGGATACTATGAAGAGAAAGTGGGATGTGCATTTGCCAGAGGTCCTATGGGTGTATAGGACAACTCAAAAACTCTCTCTTGGTTTCACACCTTTTCAGTTAGTTTATGGAATGGAGGCTATTTTGCCAATAGAATTGGAAATCATAAGCCTTCGCACATCTTTTGCACGCTTGAATAATGAAGAAGAAACACATGCCCAAAGCCTAGCACAACTGGAGACCTTGGATGAGAGGGGACTTCAGGCACTTCAAAATTTGGAGGCTGCACAATAACGGCACAAGGCAAGGCATGACACTCTCACGAAGAAGAAGAAGAAGAAGAAGCCACAACTCAAGCAAGGAAGCTTAGTCATGAGTATGATGGCCGTGTGGAGAAACGGCTAGATAAGAAGATTCTTCGACGTTGGGAAGGCCCCTTCAGGATAAAGCAAAAGTTCAAAAATAACACCTATCTTCTAGATAGGTGTTCTGGGTCAGGGAAATATAGATCCTCGAATGGCTGCGAGCCTCGCTTGGCTCGTTTGAGTTGTAGCGGCAGAGATGAGATGCTTGAAGGCGAATGCAGTCATGTCTTGTGAGACTGGGTGAGGTTAGGAACACCATATAAGTGTGGAACTTCCATCTATAAAACCAAATTATTTGATTAAAATTCTTCATTAATGAAGCTTAAAGAATGAAAATACAATATGTAAATGCTCTTTCTAAGTTTTTATTACAATTTTTTGATAAGAATTTATTTTTCCTTATTAGTTTTCAACAAGGCTCTGATACCAGTTGTGAGACCCCCTGTCCCCCCTCCGTGCGCGCTGGCGACAGAAGCAGCGTTCGGCATCTCGTGTGCGGGGCAGGGATCCACACTTAGGGCCTCGCCCACGGATGTCCGAACAAGAGACTAGTCCGGCGGTTCCTCCGAAATCAAACCTGGAAAAACTTCCCTAGCCCGGAAGGCACGGGCGATTCCTCCAGGGAAAATCTTCGAACGGGAGAATTAATCTAACGGGTCAAAGTCTTAACTATTCAAAGTGATCCGATCCAACTTGAAGTCACATGGTCAGATCAAAGAAGAGACTTGCACTTGGTCCATAGAATCATCGCTTTTTTCTTCCTTTAACGAGGCACAGCCCCACTGATTCCCTCCCATAGAACAAGGGTCTTCTCAGGACTTAATCTAACTAATGCAACTAATCTTATCTTAATGATATTGTAGGAATCCCTCCCGATCCAGACTACGGCCCATGGGTTAGCCAACTGCCCGCCAACTAGTGTATTGGTGGGATTCCTTTATAAGGATTTGGTTGTGTTTTGCCCGGGTACCAAGGAAAAGAGTTCCCAGGTCTCCTAGCGGACGTTTCATGCAAAAATTAAGGTAGGCATACCACATACACACCCAATATGAAATTGCCATTATAACAAAATCGGCTGTCTTTAATCAATGAAAGTCATAATATTACTTATCATCATCCTCCAAAGTTTTGAGTCCATTGTATTACAAAATATGTCATCTGGACTCTCTGTTAAGACCAGCTGGCCAACCAACGAGATCCAATATCAAAATTTGATTCACAAAAGTCATTCTTTTTAGTCCATCCGAGTCTTCCTCGATGCACACATGGGTATCCTAGCAACCGCGAGCCCATGCATCACCTGGTCAGAACCCTCTAGGATCCTACTTAGGTGCCCTAGCACTTCACTCAGGGAGACCGCTTCGTCGATCCTGGCTCATCGTACCGAAAGCGCACCATTTTAGCTATACCGAGGCTGGTCAAGACCTCAACAGGCTTTGTCGCGAGCGACGTCCCTCGACGACTCCCCGCCAACCAGCTGTTGTAACAACGAGCCTCTTCTTAGATTAAACACATACCAAATGCTTCCTCCCCAGCATTCTGGCATAAAACAATCTTTTAAAAGAAAACAAAGGTTCTATGCAAGTAAAATTCCTAGTTTAAGATTGATTCCACAAAACCCTCTTTACTTAATCCCAGTTTAAGATTGATTCCACAAAACCGTCTTTATTTAATCCCAATTTAAGATTGATTCCACAAAACCCTCTTTACTTAATCCCCAATTTCATAATGAGAATCCTTGATCTCTCATCAAGGTAATCTACCCATCATTTGACTGATTGTCTAACTAGATTCTTAGTGATTTCGGTCAAGGGAAAACTAGTTAATTCCACAGTAGTCTACTCTTTGTATTAATAACTGGAATCGGTCATCACGAGGTTTTTGCTTGATTCAAATTAAGAGCTGGACAAGTAGTTTACTGACCGTCCCTCTCATAGTCGTGGTCTAACCAAAATCATTCGGTTTAGTTCTAGCTTTGATTCCAAGGATTTTCTTCAGATAAACATCTACTGAACTTCTAACTGTAAGAAAATTCTAACTTTGTGAATTTTTTCCTTCTTAACCATAATAGATTAAGAATTGTTTTTATATGAGAATATCGAATTTTAATGAAAATACTCTTCTTTTATTTAATCTAATTTTGGGTAAATACCAATTTAGTGATTTAACCACATAAAATATCTAAAGATATTCTTTCTACCACTTAATTTATCAATCCTAATTCTCTGAGTGGAATTTTGGTGAAATTTTCTCTTTTGTCACACCAAAATTTAATTCAATTCTTTCTCTACTTAAATACCATAAAATTTCTTTTTGTAACTAAATACCAATATCCATTTTTTTGAAAGGACTATCGCTAGCAAAAGGGGCGAAAGGGACTTGATGCCCAAGATCTTGGCCTCACAAAAAGTTGTTTACTCCCCCCTTTCACCAGCGAAAGCCTCACGAGCTCTTGGCAAGCCACTAGCAAGTTTCTCTTTCTCCAAGGCAAAAGGCCTTGAAGCCTAGGATTTTGCTACCTTCTCAAACTCATGTTGAAGAAGGTTAAAGAAGGTTACCCAAATTGTAGATACATGTTGAAGCACGTCTCTAAGATGCAAAGAAAGCACATTCAAAATTGCCCACACCAGGGATTTAATATTCACGTGATCACAAGATTTTTTGTGATAATAACACATGTGAACAAGTTATTCACATGTTCTCATGTTACCATTCACAAAATAACAGGTCACCTGCCATTTGGGAACCCCTTAAAAGCTTGGCTTCACATGGGAATAAGCTATTCACATGTTCTCATGTTACCATCTTCACATAATAGCAGGTTAGTGGCCACCTAAGAAGATTTTTTATGCCCGACAAAGATAATTTTTTTTAGGCCCTTGTGAAAGCTTTGTGAATATAACATGTGATCACAAGATTTTTTGTGTTATTAACATATGTTATTAACATGTTCACATGTTCTCGTTTACGTCAGTGAAATCCCTGGCCCACACACTAGAGGGAAAAGATAGACATTGTTCAAATGATGTGTGCGGCAATAACACAGCCCGGTGTTTACAAAGCTCGAGGCTGCATGAAAAAGACCTCATAACCACACCCTCAAAATAGAACACAAAAAGTAATCTCTTACATTCAGAAGGAAAGAAAGCGCGAAAGGGCCCTGAAGCTCTCTAGTATTGCTTTCAAGCCCCCCATGATGCATCAAAGCTTCATGCTATTTTTTCAAATATTTTTATGTCTATCGATGCCTTTTCGTATCCCAAGTCCAGAGAAATTTCGCCCAAATGCACACAAAGCTATAGGAAAATCGTCTAGATGGACAAAGAGACGAAAAGCCACATTTCTGATAAAACAAACTAAAAAGATGCAAGGGAGAAGAGAGCTTGAGCTCTTCCAACCACACACACACTCACACAAACCCTATAAGAGAACACATAAGGTGAGAGGCTGAACATTCGTCTTCTTCTTCACACAACAAAAGAGGTCTACAAAGAAGCTGAAGTGACTAACACACATAATAGAGTATATACAAGTGGCTCATAATGTGAACATGCTAAGTGGAGTGGGTAGGTGTGGACTAGTCAGTGTAGTCCACCTGTAGAATCTCTGGCAAAGATATATGGGTGCAAGTTTACCAAACCCGCTAGTGATGTAAATGTCGAACGGTCATGCAAGCACCTCATGAGTGTTAGCTTGACATCTCAACACTCCACCTCAAGATCAACTCCAGCTCATGAACTCCAAGCATATCTCAAAATCTGCCCCAAGGCCTTCATGAAGATGTTAGCGACTTGATCTTGTGTGCTAACGTAGGCTAAGTCGATGTCTTCTGCCAAGACTCTCTCCTTGATGAAGTAGTAATGTACCTCAATGTGTTTTATCCGCGCATGGAAAACTGGGTTCTTAGCCAACTGTATACTGCTAAGATTGTCACAATATATGACAACCTTTCTCTCCCACATGCAACCCCAAATTAGCAAGTAGCTTGCATAACCAAGCTACCTCACAGACTGCCACTGCTCGTGTGGGCTATTTCTTGCTACTCCATGTCATAGCACCACTCCCCAATGAAAACATAAATCCATGTAGATCTCCTGTTTGAGATGATACCTGCCCAATCTACATCTGTGTACCCATATATAGCTCCAATGGTACACCTGCTGCATAAACAACACATAATCAATAGTGGCCCTCAAATAACAAAGTGTGTGTGGCACACTGTCAAGATGTGGTTTGTGTGGAACCTGCATAAAGTGGCTCTCTAAGCTAACAATGTAGCTCAAATCTGGCCTGCTGATTGTGACATAGATCAAACTCCCCACAATCTTCCTGTACATATTGGGATCCTCTAACACATAACCTGCATCTGCACTAAGCTTGCCATTTTGATCTAATGGCACCGAGATTGGCTTACAATCAACCATCCCAGCATGTGATTAAGACTTTGCACCATAGAAAGACTGCAAGAACTAGCTAATGTTGTGGGGCCTTGCCTCACTGCACTTGGTAGCATAAATAGCTCAAACTGAGAGATTAATCTACCATAACCTAGCCTATAATTGCATAAACAAGATATGTCACTAAAAACATATTAGGGAGTTTGGGAAAATCCCATTACTTTGGGAATTTTCTTTCCAATCTACTTTTTGGTGTATCTCAAATATACCAATTTGAAAGTTATCAAAGAATGTGGATTTAGAACACTCTTTAAGATCTTTCCAATGATATGTCACATGAGGGGGTTTTGACAAAATCTTAAAAGGTTTTATCGTACCTCCATTTCTTGATCTTGCAAAATGGGAATTGGAATTTTCCCAAACTCTCTAATACAGTCTTCACTCACCTCGTTGATTGCTTGTGCCCAGATTCTAGTAGAAGACGGCAATGCCACTCAGCCACACTCCAAACTATGCTCCAACGCCACCACCACACTCCAATGCAAGCTCAACCCTCCTCTCTCACTCAATCACACCCTCAATCTCTCACGCACATGCAAGCAAGCACACAAGAGCTCAAACATGCAAGAGGAAAGCAAGAAAGCAATAACGTAGGGGAGTAGAGAAGAAGAGAACTCCCTTGAATTAGCATGAAATAATGAATGGTGAGAATACACAATGACGTAGGGGAGTAGAGAAGAAGAGAACTCCCTTGAATTAGCATAAAATAATGAATGGTGAGAATACACAATGACCCTTATCTTCATCCATAGCCTTCACACCTTGGGCGGCCATACTTAAAAAATAGGTCCAGGGCTATCCAAGGTTGCCTACGATTATGCAAACACCTAATTTAAGAATACAATTTGCATTATTAATCCTGTGACGCGCCTTTCATAGACAAATGGTCCATAGCCTTCACACCTTGGGTGGCCATACTTAAAAAATAGGTCCATGGCTATCCAAGGTTGCCTAGGATTATGCAAACACCTAATTTAAGAATACAATTCATTAGGAAGTGAATGGAGTCTTCTTGGGCCCTTTAATTTGCCCAAGCCTAATCAAGGTGATTAAGGAATAGCCAAATGGGGGGTTGCCATGTGGACTGAAATGTTGGGTTTTTAAGAGAGGTGTAAGAGTGGTCAAAGGGTGCACTTTTTTTCCAAAAGGGGGGGGGGGCAATTTTACAATTTTCGGACCTCCATAACTTCTACATACAAGCTCCGATTTGAGCGGAGATTATAGATCCGTGATCTACGCATCAAGAGCTTTCCATAGATATGTTACATGATATGGTTTTATCCGCTAGATTTTAAATTCCATTTTTCTCCCAAAATTCAAATTCGAATAAAGTAGCCGTTTTGAAGCTTCTAATTAGAAAACGTTTCTTCTTAAGAGAAAAGGTTTGACTCCCTTAAACTGCCAAATAAAAGGGCCCAAGAAGCCTTCCATTGAGGTCCTAATGTGCATTATTAATCCTGTGACGCGCCTTTTGTAGACAAATGGTGATCACACACATAAAATATACAATGACGCTGGAGAGGTGTCCGATGAGGTAACACCCACCCACTTCCATCATGTTGAGATATGTGATGGTAGGACCATTCTGTTGATTTACAGCCACCACTTTCATTGGGTAATATTTGATCCAATGATCTATGACACAACAATTACAGGTTGTAGGTGGCATGCTAAAAGATGCAACTTGGGTGATTGGTTGGTTTCTAATGGTACACTCATAGATTCAGTGTGGTCCCTAACAATGAAAGCATTGAAGAGGCATTCTCTTGAGAGTAGAGTTGATGTCTCGAACTCTTCCTAATGCAGCTAGCTAGTACACTAGTTTTACTTCGGCTATTACATCAACTACATAGTAGTTTGCATAAAGCTCTTTGGAGTCCTCAATGACATGGGAGGCACTATCCAATTCAACCTTGTATTCTGGACACTAAAAAGGTTCCCTGAAACCAGTGCAACATGTGGCACTACATGAGGATTCATTGTTCTAAACCCTGATGGGGGTAGATGTGCTACATAAGGTATGTGTTCTACTGACACCCCAATAGGTTCTTTAGTCATTTGGGCATTAGGTGTAGCCGATCTCGCAAGAGTTGGTAGCACACTCACTCTAGGGAAGGGATGTTTCATAGGTGCACTAGAATGAGATGTGATCCCTCTAGGAATGGTAATACTAGATATGTCAGGCAGCACAGGAGGGGGCTCCATGTGTGAAATGGTGTTGGCTACCGTGGTAACCATGGGCATGTGGCTCAAAGGTAATTCTACGTTAGTCATAGGTGTCGTAGTTGGTGGTGCGGTGCTTGCCACTAGATGATGAGGCAATGTACTAGTATTGTCTTGGGTGGTGGTAGCTCTAGGATCTAAGAAGCTGAATCTCATGCTAGTATGCTCTTGAGTCCCCAGCATGGCCTTGTGGGTTAGAAGATGTGGGTTGTTCTATGATATATCCGAGTGATACTATTAAAGTAGGATCTGTTGGGCTCACAAGAGGTGTTACCATTTCGCTCATTGTGGGCAATCTTGCTTTGGATGTCCCGACTTGTGTCATAGGTCTTTGGATCCTTTCATGTTCAATGACCCTAATACTTTGCAATCGTTCCTTCTTTGTTGTGGCCCCAAATATTGATTCGACAATCCCACACCATAATCTTAGCTTGTGCGAAATTCACAAGAGTCTCTATTGATGCATCATACTCCCATTTATTTGTGAGAAGACATTGATCCATAATTTGCAAGACTAGCTCTTTTCCCGAGGTAGACACAATTTTATTGCTTGTGTCAAGACTGTTGGGCACTACCTGCGCAATCCTGGCTTGGGATTCATTTTGGGCATACTGGGCTATTTGGGTTGCTAATCGTTGCTGTGCCAATTACAAAGTCTCTTCTTCCTTTTCTCTAGCAGCCTAGATTAGTACCTCTACCACCTGCACTTCTTCTAATGTCCTACCATCAGGCATAAGTACTTGTACAGGGGTGGTTCGATGGTCATAGTTACAACATGAGTTGTATGGATAAGGATATCAACATGAACGCTCCCTGCTTGTAATGATGAGAGTACACTACGTGTCTCTCTAGAGTTTACCTCAACTCCTTCATTATATGATCTGTAAGTAGTAAGATTTGATTTAGAGGTGGCAGTTGAGGCCGAACCTCTCAGGTAGCTAGCTACACGGTCAAAAAGACTAGTTAACTGACTTGACTGGTGAGGCCTTGTTAGGATTATCGCTGAAAGATCCCTGTGCCCCCTGTGCAACGCATTCACGGGTGCTAGCAGCGGAAGTAGCACTTCTTGTGTGGGGCAGGGTCCCTCACTCGGGGCCTTGCCCATGGATATCCGGACAAGAGACTAATCCCTCGATTCTTCCAAAACCGAACCTAGAAAAACTTCCCTCACCCGGAAAGCATGGGCGATTCCTCCAGGATAATTCTACTCTAATGTAACCAAGATCCTTAATTAACTGAGCTGATCTGACCAAACTCATAAGTCCCATGGTCAGATCAAAGAAAAGACTTGCACTTGGATCATAGAGACGAATGCTTTTTTCCTCATTGAGAGGCACAGCCGTTGATATTTTTCCATAGATAAATTTTTATCCGGGATTTACTTCATCTATCGTACCATAACAGAATTGAGTCTCAGTTTAGGGATTCATCAGTCCAGCCTAACCCCTTCCAGTCCCGTGGGTTAGCCAACCGCCCAACCACTGTAGTGATGGGATCCAATTCAGAATTTAGTTAGGTTTTGTCCCGGGTTCGAGGGAAAAGAGTTCCCAGGCCCCCTAGCCGAATATTCATGCAAACTTAAAACTAGTCACACCACTTACACACCCAATATGAAATTTCCTTTTTCCCAGATTCAGCTATCTTTAAAACAATCTTTTAATGAAATTGCCTTTTTCACAGATTCAGCTGTCTTTAAAACTATAGTATCACTGATCATAATCCTTCAAAATTAATCAGGTTAAATCCTAATTTCTAATTTTTCTTCATCGATGTATCTATGGCATCATTAGCAACCAGAACGCTCACCACCTATCCACTCAGGGGCCTTTTCGATAGTTCCTAGCTCATAGTACCCGAAAATATATTCACTTATAAAAATCAAAATGGAATCTCCGTTGAAGATCAACAAGATCAACCAGCGGATCCATATAAAAGAGCCATGGACTCATCCGTTGAGGACCAGCAAGGTTAATCAACGAGATCCATGCTCGAATTCAAAAAACAACTCTTACTCCTTGTTCTAATATCTTCCACGACGTACGTGTGGGTATCTTTGGTGACCCAGAGCCCAAGCACCATATGGTCAGCACCCTCTAGGATCCTTTGCAGGTCACCTAGCGCTTCACTCATAGGCCACTTCCTTAGTCCCTCATCCACCGTATCGGAAGCTCACCATTTAAATCAAACTGAGGCTGGTCAAGACCTCGGTCGACCTTGCTACACCACTGTGGACTCTCCGTCAGCTGTTACAACTTTATCAGATAGGTCTCCATGACCTCATTCACAAGACGGTCAAAATGCTTCCCTAGCATTCAAGTGACATAAAACAATCATTTAAAAATAGGTCATAAATACAGTTTCTATAACAAACTCTTGTCATTCCACATTGTTCCACATCAATCCTCATTTATTTCATATATTTTCCCATTCTCATCACATCATTTTCCATCTCATCACATCTTTCCTCAAATTTATCTGCATTAGATCTCATCCACTCGTATCTTCCCATATCCACATCTCATCACATCATATTCATTCACATCACATATCATCCATTCACATCTATCCCAATTTACATCACATCTCATTCACTCACATCCCAATTCACATGACATATCATCCATTCACATCTATCCCAATTTACATCACATCTCATTCACTCATATCCCAATTCACATGACATCACATCTCATTCATTCACATCCCGATTCACATCACATCACATGTGATATCCTTGTCCCCACTGTGCAACGAATTCAGGGGTGCTAGTAGCGGAAGTAGCACTTCTTGCACGGGGCAGGGTCCCACACTCGGGGCCTTGCCCACGGATATCTGGACAGAGACTAATCCATCAGTTCTTCCAAAACCAAACCCAGAAAAACTTCCCTTGCCCAGAAAGCACGGGCGATTCCTCCAAGATAACTTTTCTCTAGCATAGTCAAAAGCCTTAACTAACAGAACTGATCTGACCGAACCCGTAAGTCCCATAGTCAGATCACGGAAAAGATTGCACTTGGATCATAGAGACCAACGTTTTTTTCCTCATTAAGAGGCACAGCCATTGATTCTTTTCCATAGAACAATTTTTGTCCGGGATTTACTTCATCTATCGTACCATAACAGAATAGAGTCTCAATTTAGGGATCCATCAGTCCAGCCAGTCCCATGGGTTAGCAAACTAGCCAACCACTGTAGTGATGGGATCCAATTAAGAATTTGGTTAGGTTTTGTCCCGGGTACCAAGGAAAAGAGTTCCGAGGCCCCCTAGTCGGATATTCATGCAAACTTAAAACTAGTCACACCACTTACACACCCAATATGAAATTTCCTTTTTCTCAGCATCATCTATCTTTAAAAACAATCATTTAATGAAACCATTGTCTCACTGATCATAGTCCTCAAAATCTTTGGTTAAATCCTTATTTCCAATCATTCCTTCATCGGTGTATCTATAGCGTCATTGGCAACGAGAAGGCTCACCACCTGACCACTCAGGGGCCTTTTCGATAATTCCTAGCTCATAGTAACCGGCAATATTTTCACATATCAAAATGGAAACTCCGTTGAAGATCAGCAAGATCAACCAACAGATCCATAGAAAAGGGCCATGGACTCATCCATTGAGGACCAACAAGGTTAATCAACCAGATCCATGCTCGAATTTAGAAAACAACTCTTACTCCTTGCTCCAATATCTTCCACGACGCACGTGTGGGTATCATCGCGGCGACGACCCAGAGCCCGAGCATCGTATGGTCAGCACCCTCTAGGATCCTTCGCAGGTGACCTAGCGCTTCACTCATAGGCCGCTTCCTTGGTCCCTCATTCACCATACTGGAAGCTCACCATTTTAATCGAACCGAGGTTGGTCAACAAGACCTCGGTCGAGACCTTGCTACGCGAGACGTCCTCCATTGACTCTCCGTCAGCTGTTGCAACTTTATGAGCTAGGTCTCCATACGACCTTAATCACAAGACGGTCAAAACGCTTTCCTAGCATTCTTGACATAAAACAGTCATTTAAAAACAGGCCATAAATACAGTTTCTATAACGAACTCTCGTCTTTCCATAATAATCAACATTACTCAATCCACATTCATTTCATATAAATTCTCATTCTCATTCAATCGCATCATTTTCCATCTCATCACTTATTTCCTCAAATATCCTCATCAAATCTCATCCACAAAAATAAATCCTTTATGCATCTTTCTACGCATAAAATCAATTTTAATGAAATTAACACTTTTGGAATAAGAATACATTCCCTTATGCATCTTTCTATGCATAAAGTCAAAATTAATGAGAATAACTCGTTTGAAATAAAAATAAATTCCCTTATGCATCTTTCTATGCATAAAGTCAAAATTAATGAGAATAACTCCTTTGAAATAAAAATAAATTCCCTTATGTATCTTTCTATGCATAAAGTCAAAATTAATGAGAATAACTCTTTTGAAATAAAAATAAATTACCTTATGCATCTTTCTATGCATAAAGTCAAAATTAATGAGAATAACTCTTTTGAAATAAAAATAATTTTCTTTATGCATCTTTCTATGCATAAAATCAAAATTAATGAGAATAACGCTTTTGAAATAAAAATAAATTCCTTTATGCATCTTTCTATGCATAAAATCAAAATTAATGAGAATAACTCTTTTGAAATAAAAATAAATTCCCTTGTGCATATTTCTATGCATAAAATCAAAATTAATGAGAATAACTCTTTTGAAATAAAAATAAATTCCTTTATACATCTTTCTATGAATAAAATCAAAATTAATGAGAATAACTCTTTTGAAATAAAAATAAATTGCTTTATACATCTTTCTATGCATAAAATCAAGATTAATGAGAATAACTCTTTTGAAATAAAAATAAATTCCTTTATGCATCTTTCTATGCATAAATTCAATTTAAAAGGGAATGACACTTTTGAAATAAAAACAAATCTTTGAGAATGCACAAACGGAAGGAATTACTCTTTTAGAATAACCTAATGATAAACTTTAGTTCTACAAAATTTAAGAAAATTTTACCATAACCTCTCTTGTATGGCTGACCATTTCTCAATTTTAACATTCAATTTATGACTTGAATTAATCCAATTTGAATTCTAATATCTCTAATGTACTCCATTTTCCAAAAATCAAGAGAGTAAACAATGAAAAGAGTTTAATCAAACTTTTAATTAAACTTTCTAGGATTAATAAGTGCTGAATTGTAAAGGAGAGAAGGGGGTGGCCTTTCCATCAAGGCATAGCATCAGATTTTAATTCAAACATTTACAACGCATAAAATTTAAGAAAACCATAGATTTAAAATTCACAATAAGTAAGAATTAAGCTTACATGGAACTTGTAAGCTTTCCTTTGGCTTGAGGGATTGAGGGTTCTACTCTTGTTTACAACAAGAGTGGCCACCAGTTCTTTTGGAGAGGATTTAGTCAAAAGCAATTGAATTCAATGTATTTGACTCTGGAGAGGAGTAGAGTAACAGTGCATAAACACTATTAACCTTTTACAAAGAGGGAGGCTCCTATTTATAAGAAAAAGTGAGCCTCTAACCAAGCAAACTGTTTCTAGAATTTTCCAGATCAGTTTGGTCAATTTTTGACCATTTTTGGGTCAATTTAGCTCACTTTTTGGATCTAGTTGAAACAGGAGAGAGGAGAGATGAAAAAATTTCTCATTATTTGTGAGTTTAAAACTCATCCACACATGTGAAACAGGCACCTCCTTCATGAGGGGAATTCCCCACACTGAGGTGTCAAAAATGCATCATTTTCTCTTAATATCTCTTCTTTTTTAACTAATAAACCTTGTCCTTAGTCAACTCTTCATCTTATGTGAGTATTTACTCATTTTTGGGGGGGTTTTCTTTTATTCTTCAATTTCTCTCCTCCCTACATTTGGATTAATCTTATTGGTCCATAGGACCCTTAATCCAAAATTTTCAAAAAATTTGGACCCTCAAGCTAAGGTCCTTTTTACCTATTTTCAATTTATTCCAATTGCACACTGGAAAGTTCTTTTTTGAATTTCTATTTTAGGGAAAATCATTTTAATAATAAGGGATATTTTTCCATCCAAAGATATCTAGAAACTGAATTACCTCTCTCTAGGATATTTTCTCTCTCTAGGCCAAAATAGATAAAAACAAGATCTGTTATTATTCTGAAAAGGGGATTGATTACAGGGGGGAAAACTGGACATCTTGAGGGGAAGGGGGAGGAATCTTACATCCTACCCCACTTAAAAAATGCGAGATGTTCTCGTAGGTGGAGTACGATCTCTTTCATCTTCTTCTTCTTCAATCACTTCCAGTGTTACTGCCTTGGAAGTGGACGGCCGATTTGGGAACAACTCTCTTTGACTTCCCCTATTCTGAGGCAGAGGTCTTGCATTAATTTGGTTTGAAACTGCGGGTTGGTTAGAGGGTCTACCTCTGGGATTTTCCTGATTTTGGCGAATAGAAACCTGAGTACTCTGGAAGGAAGGAGCTGGAGTATGGAATCTTGATCCCTGATTTCTCTGTCCTGAAAACCTTGATCCAAAAGGAGTTGGACAATCCATACTGCGATGTCCAAATCCTTGACAGTTATAGCATTTCACTCCCTTATTCAAGGGTGAAACTTCTGAAGTTGAATTCCAGGGGATTGAGTTTCGGGAAAAGGACATTTCTTCCATTCTGAAACTTCCCATATCTTGGGCTTGACCCTGATATCTCTTAGGCGGTGGAAGGTTGGAATCACCTTCAGGAACTAAAAACCTTTGGAAGGTGATGGTGCTGGCTTTGGTGGGACCTTGACATCAAAGGCCTTGGAGAAATCCTTCGCCATCCGCACTACTTCGGCCATGGAAACTGGCTTGGCGTTCTTCACCAAAATATTCAAAGGTTCGTTCAGTCCCCGAATGAACCTGGCCATCAGCTGTTCTTCATTCAGCAATGGCGAGTATTTGAGGAGGAGAGCGAATGCTTGGTGATATACTTCAATAGTTTTGCTCCCCTGGTTAGCTCTAAGAATTTGTTCATCTTTGTTTCCAAAAAGCGGGGAGGACAGAACCTCGTCCTTAGGTAAATTTTGAGATCATTCCATGTCTGGGTATTCCGATCCAGACGGTTTGTCTCGCAATGGTTTCTCCATGCCACTCTGGCTGTTTCTACTATCTTCAGCCTTGCAAGAGTCATTTTGCTCCTCATTGTACTCGGTGACATTAAAGTACTCTTCCATTGCCTTGATCCACTTCTCCACCACAGCCTCGCCCAAGTTTTCCCCTTCACCCTTGAAAGGTCCAAGCTGCGAACTATGAAGAGTTTTATGAACATCCAAGTCGAGCTCTTCCTCATCGGGTTGGGGGTTATCATTTCTACCACGACGTCCTCGATCCATGTTCCTTTTAATACAAAAAATCTTGTTAAGTCTCTTTATTTATGATTCAAATCCAATTTTTGATTCATCTAGTTCTGGGGTTCTTTAGATAGGTCGGCTCCCCACAGAATCGTGGGATAAAGATACTCGCATTATCAGATAACAACTCATTCAGAACATATCATTCATATGTTTAACACAATAATGGTCTATTAGACCAAAATTTCCATCTGAACAGTACGCCATGGGGGATTTCCATCTGAACAGTACGCCATGGGGGATTTCAATTTTATAGATTTTTAATTTGTCATCCCTTAACTTGATCCACTGGGTCAAGAGTCAATAGTAGCAATCTGTCAGCACAATCCACTAATCTCATAGTGATGTGCTGAAGTCATTATTGTCATTCTAGTTACAAACATCAACACAGGGACTCATCCCATTCATCCTATTGTGGTTTTGCTCAGTTTATCGCTTTTCAACCAAAAATTCAAGAATCATCATTTTTCAATCTGAATCCAATTCAACTCATCAGTTCTCAATCAGAACTTTAAAATCATATCAACCACATTCGAATTTATCATCTAGATAGCATTTTAGCTTATAATTTCAAGATCTTAGATTTACTCGTATATACTGCCAGTAAAGAGCTGCAGTTATACCCTCAGTATATACGGGTAGTCACGGTCCTTGGAACTATAAGGTAAATACCATCATGTCTAAGCCTCAAGCAAGTTAGGGATTCCATATATTTGCAGTACTTCCATCTGAAGACCCAATTATCAATTTATGAATTTCAGTTTGAATAACAATTTGTATGAATTTTATCACACAATTACAACCTTTTACTGCTTCTTCATAAAATTTTGACATTTTTGGCTTCTTGGTTGATCCACATTAGCCAAATTTGCTCTCTGTGTTGAAATATACAAGTGAATAGGGTGTGTGCGGGAACAAGCCCTTGGTTAGAGGCTGTAAAAGAGAATGAGTAAATGTGAAAGAACCTGTGAAAAGGTGAGAAGAATCTACTGGGAGAGAATAAAGGGTAGTATGAGAAGATTTAGGAAGTGTGGAGATATTCTGGGAGATATTCTGGGAAAAGTGAAGAGGCGGAGAGAATCAGGGAAAAGAGGTGGAGTGAATCATGGAGAAATCAGTGGGATTTGATGCTTGATGTAAACTCTATAAATTGAGGCATTGGCCTAATAAGAATTTGCTGGTTTTTGAGTATCCATGCCTAAATTAATCTATTTGTTAATTACCCACTAATTACATCTTAATTATTTACTAATCACTTTGTTAATGATGTTGATTCTAGTGTTTGATCCACCATAGCTCATCACATGCCTAGAATCCATCATTTTGTGAGCCCATTATCTTGCCAATTATTTTGCTAATTAGGATTAGTAAAAAATTATAAATTTTCCCTCTTTTTTCAACTAGCCTATGTATCCCCAGCCAGTGGAGGAGCTCCCTCTCCTTGCACACATAAAATTAGCCCAAACCCTTCTAGCCATAGATAGCCAACTCATTGCTACTCGAGCCAATCAAATCAGAAGCGCAAACCGCCAACCGGATGAAGAGAAATTGCGTTTTTATCAAGCTCCGTTTCTCTGCAGAAATCAGTAATTCCCACTTCATCAAATCAAATTGCTCTAATTCCTCTTAGCCCCGGGGGTTTTCAAGCATGCTCTACAAGCTGGTGAAGACAGAATTCAATTTCATCAAGTGTACAGTGAGATCCAAGCTCTTCATCAAATTTGCAGGTGACTTTGGTAAAATAGAGATTAAGCTTTCAATATTTGGTCAAATCTTGTGTTTCTTGGCTTAATCCTCTACTAGACTCATTGATGGCTTTGAAAACATTTGAGCTCATTTGAAGTCTAAGGCACCAGATCTGGACTCCCCGCATACTCTGTTTTTTGCACACAAAACAGTGGATTAATTTGCTAATCAATGATTAATCAATGCTAATCACTGTATTTTGGTGCAATTGAGGGTTCAAATTAACCATTAGGTATCTGATACATATCCCTATAACTTCATATTGCAATTCGGAGTTGGTTTGATACTCCAACCATCCCGTACAAATTGGTTACCCTTGATTTAATGTAATTTCTGGTAAAATTGTGCTAGTAAAATTGTGATAATCATCATTTTGCATTTAACCCTTGGTTAATGCTTGTAAATCTCACTCAAATTCAAGAATATTCACAGCCAGAGTTGCATTTGGGAATGTGCATAAGAATGAATGCTATATGCATTATGTATTGGGCACATTGCATCAGTGTAAATATAGGATCAGACACTGCCCTTGTCCAGAATAAGGCAAGAGGTAAGACCTCCCGCATAAATTTGGGTTTGCATTGCATAATGACACAAGATGAACATCAAAAGCCCAAAGAAACTGTCAGCAAAACATTTAAACATGTTGCTCACATGGAGCAAGAAGACCTGACGGACGAAAGAAGAAGAATATCTCCTTCCAAGAGGAAGATTCACACCAAGAAGATCTAAAGGAAGCATTGAAGGAAGACATGGACACGAGAAGAGAAGCTGCCCCAAGAAGACTGAAAGAAGAGACGGATGCATGGAGAGAAGCTGCCATGACAAGAAGACTGAAGAGAAGAGAAGATGTGAGGCTCCAAAGAGTGAGGAGCCATGTGAAAATCTCTGAGAGAGAAAGAGAGAGAGACCCCACAACCCAATGTAACCTGCCCCAACAAAGTAAAACCACCTCTGAGCCACCGATGATATAGACCACGTGGTAGATGTATGTGTGAGCACTTTCGTCAAGGTTGCGGGCACTTATAGTAGCCTTGGACACATAGAGAGAGAGAGTGTCAAGGACTATGGAGTTTAGGGACTCGAGGCACTGGTCGCGGGCTATCAAGTAAGAGAGAAACTTGGTACAGGGTCCAAGTGTGCTAAGATAACTTGAGGGGAGGTGTAGGCACTAGTCGTGGACTATCAAGTAAGGGGAGGCAAACTTGGTATAGGGTCTAGGTGTTCTAGGAGTATTCACTTGAGGGGAGGTGCTGAAATATACAAGTGAATAGGGTGTGTGCAGGAATAAGCCCTTGGTTAGAGGCTGTAGAAGAGAATGAGTAAATGTGAAAGAACCTGTGAAAAGGTGAGAAGAATCTACTGGGAGAGAATAAAGGGTAGCATGAGAAGATTTAGGAAGTATGGAGATATTCTGGGAAAAGTGAAGAGGTGGAGAGAATCAGGGAAAAGAGGTGGAGTGAATCATGGAGAAATCAGTGGGATTTGATGCTTGATGTAAACTCTATAAATTGAGGCATTGGCCTAATGAGAATTTGCTGGTTTTTGAGTATCCATGCCTAAATTAATCTATTTGTTAATTACCCACCACTAATTACATCTTAATTATTTACTAAGCACTTTGTTAATGATTTACTAATCACTTTGTTAATGATGTTGATTCTAGTGTTTGATCCACCATAGCTCATCACAATGCCCTAATTTCAACACTCTCATACCAGCTGTGAGATCCCTATCCCCACCGCGCAATGAATTCAGGGATGCTAGCAGTGGAAGTAGCACTTCTTGTGTGCGGGGCAGGGTCCCACACTCAGGGCCTTGCCCCGGATATCCCAACAGAGACTAATCCATCAGTTCTTCCAAAACCGAACCTAGAAAAACTTCCCTTGCCCGGAAAGCATGGGCGATTCCTCCAGGATAACTTTTCTCTAACGTAGTCAAAAGCCTTAACTAACAGAACTGATCTAACCGAACCCGTAAGTCCCATAGTTAGATCAAGGAAAAGATTGCACTTGGATCATAGAGATCAACGCTTTTTCCTCATTAAGAGGCACAGTCGTTGATTCTTTTCCATAGAATAATTTTTGTCCGGGATTTACTTCATCTATCGTACCATAACAAAATTGAGTCTCAATTTAGGGATCCATCAGTCCAGCCTAACCCCATCCAATCCCATGGGTTAGCCAACCGCCCAACCACTGTAGTGATGGGATCTAATTAAGAATTTGGTTAGGTTTTGTCCCGGGTACCAGGGAAAAGAGTTCCCAGACCCCCTAGCCGGATATTCATGCAAACTTAAAACTAGTCACACCACTTACACACCCAATATGAAATTGCCTTTTTCTCAGCATCATCTATCTTTAAAAACAATCATTTAATGAAACCATTGTCTCACTGATCATAATCCTCAAAATCTCCAGTTGAATCCTTATTTCCAGTCATTCCTTCATCGGTGTATCTATGGCATCATTGGCAACTTGAACGCTCACCATCTGACCACTCAGGGGCCTTTTCGATAGTTCCTAGCTCATAGTAACCGGCAATATTTTCACATATCAAAATGGAAACTCCGTTGAAGATCAACCAACGGATCCATAGAAAAGGGCCATGGACTCATTCGTTGAGGACCAGCAAGGTTAATCAACCATATCCATGCCCAAATTCAAAAAACAACTCTTACTCCTTGCTCCAATATCTTCCACGACGCACGTGTGGGTATCGTCGCGGGGAACCAGAGCCCGAGCATCGTATGGTCAGCACCCTCTAGGATCCTTCGCAGGTGACCTAGCGCTTCACTCATAGGCCGCTTCCTTGGTCCCTTATCCACCATACCGGAAGCTCACCATTTTCATCGAGCCGAGGCTGGTCAAGAACTCGGCTGACCTTGCTACGTGAGACGTCCTCCATTGACTCTCCGTTCAGCTGTTGCAACTTTATCAGCTAGGTCTCCACACGACCTTAATCACAAGACGGTCAAAACGCTTTCCCAGCATTCTTGACATAAAACATTCATTTAAAAATAGGCCATAAATACAGTTTCTATAACGAACTCTCGTCTTTCCACAATAATCAACATTACTTAATCCACATTCATTTCATATAAATTCCCATTCTCATTCAATCGCATCATTTTCCATTCTCATTCAATTGCATCATTTTCCATCTCATCACTTCTTTCCTCAAATATCCTCATCAAATCTCATCCACTCGCATTTACCCATATCCACATCTCATCACATTATATTCATTCACATCTCATCCATTCATATTTACCCGATTCACATCACATCACATCATATTCATCACATCTCCATTCACATAACATCACATCCATTCTCATCCCATATCATTCATTCATATCCCGATTCACATGACATCTCATCCATTCACATCCCATATCATTCATTCACATCCTGATTCACATGACATCACATCCATTCACATCTCATATCATTCATTCACATCCCGATTCACATGACATCACTTCCATTCTCATCCCATATCATTCATTCACATCCCGATTCACATGACATCATATCCATTCACATCTATCCATTTTACATCACATCACCTCCATCAATTCACATCCATCACATCACATTCAATTCATATCCATCACATTCACATCCACATATATTCTTTCACATACACATCTATATCCGTTCTTTCACATACATCCACATCCATTCTTTAACATACTCATTCACATCCATACTTCACATACACATTCACATCCATTCTTCTCATACACATCCTTATCCATTCTTTCACATACTCATTCACGTCCATTCTTCTCATACACATTCACATACATTCACTCATATCCCATATCATTCATTTACATTCTGATTCACATGACATCACATCTCATCCATTCATTCACATTTATCTCATTCACATTGCATCTCATCACATCTATCCACATCACATTCTCATCACTTCTATTCATATCACATCCATCCATCCATTCATTCACATCTATCTGATTCTCATCACATTTCATTAAACATAGAATTTAAGAGAATTTCTTATTTTTGATATAAAGATTCTTTACGCATCTATTTATGCATAAAATCAACTTGAGTCTGAATAACACTTTTAACAAAATCCTTTTATACATCCTTTTATGCATAAATTCAAATTTAAGGAAAATAACACTTTTAAAATAAAAATACATCCTTTATGCATCTTTCTATGCATAAAATCAATTTTAATGAAATTAAATTTTTTGGAATAAACTTAAATTCCCCTATGCATCTTTCTATGCATAAAATCAAAATTAATGAGAATAACTCTTTTGAAATAAAAATAAATTCCCTTATGCATCTTTCTATGAATAAAATCAAAATTAATGAGAATAACTCTTTTGAAATAAAAATAAATTCCTTATGCATCTTTCTATGCATAAAATCAAAATTAATGAGAATAACTCTTTTGAAATAAAAAGAAATTCTTTTATGCATCTTTCTATGCATAAAATCAAGATTAATGAGAATAACTCTTTTGAAATAAAAATAAATTTCTTTATGCATCTTTCTATGCATAAATTCAATTTTAATGGGAATGACACTTTTGAAATAAAAACAAATCTTTTAGAATGCACAAACAAAAGGAATTACTCTTTTAGAAAAACCTAATGATAAACTTTAGTTTCACAAAATTTAAGAAAATTTTACCATAACCTCCTTTGTATGGCTGACCATTTCTCAATTTTAACATTCAATTTATGACTTGAATTAATCCAATTCAAATTCTAATATCTCTAATCTACTCCATTTTTTAAAAATCAAGAGAGTAAACAATGAAAAGAGTTTAATCAATCTTTTAATTAAACTTTCTAGGATTAAGAAGGGCTGAATTGTAAAGAAGAGAAGGGGGTGGCCTTTCCATCAAGGCATAGC
The DNA here is from genome assembly GCF_041138505.1 of Cibotium barometz. NCBI lineage: Eukaryota > Viridiplantae > Streptophyta > Polypodiopsida > Cyatheales > Cibotiaceae > Cibotium > Cibotium barometz. The sequence continues at coordinate 47,848,720 of NC_141087.1, forward strand.
ATCAGATTTTAATTCAAACATTTACAAAGCATAAAATTTAAGAAAACCATAGATTTAAAATTCACAATAAGTAAGAATTAAGCTTACATGGAACTTGTAAGCTTTCCTTTGGCTTGAGGGATTGAGGGTTCTACTCTTGTTTGCAACAAGAGTGGCCACCAGTTCTTTTGGAGAGGATTTAGTCAAAAATAATTGAACTATCAATTGAATTCAATGTATTTGACTCTGGGGAGGACTAGAGTAACAGTGCATAAACACTATTAACCTTCTACACACGGGGAGGCTTCTATTTATAGGAAAAAATGAGTCCCTTACCAAGCAAACTGATTCTAGAATTTTTTAGATCAGTTTGGTCAATTTTTGACCATTTTTAGGTCAGTTTAGCTCACTTTTTGGATCTAGTTGAAACGAGAGAGATGAGAGATGAAAATACCTCATTATTTGTGAGTTTAAAACTCATCCACACATGTGAAATAGGTTCCTCCTTCATGAGGGAAATTCTCCACACTGAGGTGTCAAAAATGCATCATTTCGTCTAAATATCTCTGCTGTTTTAACTAATAAACCTTGTCCAGTCAGCTCTTCATCTTATGTGAGTATTTACTCATTTTTTGGGGATTTTTCTTGTATTCTTCAATTTATCTCCTCCCTACATTTGGATTAATCTTATTGGTCCATAGGAACCTTAATCCAAAATTTTTAGAAAATTTGGATCCTTAGGCTAAGGTCCTTTTTTTAAACCTATTTTTAATTTATTCTAATTGCACACTACAAAGTTCTTTTTGAATTTTTATTTCAGGGGAAATCATTTTAATAAGAAGGGATATTTTTCCATCCAAAGATATCTAGAAACTGAATTATCTCTCTCTAGAATATTTTCTCTCTCTAGGCCAAAACAGCAGATAGAAACAAGATCTGTTATTATTCTGAAAAGGGGATTAATTATAGGGGGAGAAACTGGACTTTAGGGGCAGGGGGAGGAATCTTACATCACATCTATTCACATCCATCACATTCATTTACATCACATCCATTTACAGCCATCACATCACATTCATTCATATCCATCACATTCATTCATTCATATCCATCACATTCATTCTCATCACCATCCCATCACATACATTCTATCCTAATTATATCACATCACTTCTATCCACATCATATCTCATTCATACACATCTCATCTCATTCATCCACATCCATCCAATCGTTCACATGTAGTCCGATTACCCACATCTATCCATACATTCATATCTATCACTTCACATCCACATATATTCATGTCACATCATATCTCTTTACATCACACCACATTCTTTCACATACACATCCACATCCATTCTTTCACATACATCCACATCCATTCTTTCACATACTCATCCATATCCATTCTTCACATTCACATCCATTCTTCACATACACATCCACATCCATTATTCACATACACATCCACATCCATTATTCACATGCACATCCACATCCATTCTTCACATACACATTCACATCCATTCTTCACATACACATCCACATCCATTTTCACATACACATTCATATCCATTCTCATCACATACACATTAGGACCTCAATGGAGTCTTCTTGGGCCCTTTTATTTGGCAGTTTAAGGGAGTCAAACCTTTTCTCTTAAGAAGAAACGTTTTCTAATTTGAAGCTTCAAAACAGCTACTTTATTCGAATTTGAATTTTGGAGGAAAAATGGAATTTAAAATCTAGCGGATAAAACCATATCATGTAACATATCTATGGAAAGCTCTTGATGCATAGATCACGGATCTGTAATTTCCGCTCAAATCGGAGCTTGTATGTAGAAGTTATGGAGGTCCGAAAATTGTAAAATTGCCCCCCTCCCTTTTTGGGGGGGAAAGTGCACCCTTTGACCACTCTTACACCTCTCTTAATCACCAATGGTTTTTGCTTACATGGCGGGCTCCTATTTGTCAAAAAGTTAAACGTTTCCATAACCTCATGGCAAATTAAAGGGCCCAAAAAGACTCCATTGAGTTCCTAATGCATCCACATTCATCCATTCATTCACATCTATCTAATTCACATCACATCTCATCACATCTATTCACATCACATTACATCCATCTGATTCACATCGCATCTCATCACATCTATTCACATCACATCCCATCCATCCATTCATTCACATCTATGTGATTCACATCGCATCTCATCACATCTATTCACATCACATCTCATCACATCTATTCACATCACATCCCATCCATCCATTCATTCACATCTATCTGATTCACATAACATCTCATCACATCTCATCACATCACATCCCATCCATCCATTCATTCACATCTATCTGATTCGCATGACATCTCGTCACATCTATTCACATTACATCTCATTTCTATGCAAGCTTTCAGTTTGATTTTCTTTTGAATACAAAGAGTATTTCTTGAATTAGTATCCCAAAACTTCTTGATCGAAATTTTGAATTTCATACCAGAATTCCTCGAATTCTATAACCTTGATCCACAGCTTCGAAGGGTCTCAAACTTAGTTTCAGATTTAGCGGGAGTTTTGAGTGTATTTTTCTAAACTGGTCACACCTTCTTTCCTTGAAATTGACGAAAGAGTTTGGTCTTGGTCATAGTCTGATTCAAGGTTCGAGTCGGATAAGATTTTTGGTGAACTATCTTTCTCGAGAAGGTTTGGTAATTCAGTTACTATTTTACTGAATTTCTTTCTTTGAATATTCACTTAACTGATTTCTAAAATAGTTATGAATTCCAATGAGGAATAAATTATTTATTTATCTGAATATTTCGATCTCGATAGATTTTCTAAATTTTCTTTTTACAATCCGTGTGAATATAAAATGATAGAAACTTCTCTCTTAGAGTATTTAATTATTCATTTATCAAATACTCATAGAATTTAAACATGGAATTTAAGAGAATTCTAATTTTGATATAAAAATGCATCTATTTATGCATAAAAATCAACTTCAATGGGAATAACACTTTTATAAAAAAATCCTTTTATGCATAAAATCAAATTTAATAGGAATAACACTTTTGAAATAAAAAGAATTTCTTTATGCATCTATTTATGCATAAAAATCAATTTTTATAAGAATAACACTTTTATAAAAAAAAATCCTTTATGCATCTTTCTATGCATAAAAATCAGATTTAATAAGAATAACACTTTTGTAATTAAAAAAAATCCTTCTTGCATCTTTCTATGCATAAAAATCAAATTTAATAAGAATAACACTTTTGTAATTAAAAAAATTCCGTTATGCATCTTTTTATGCATAGAAATCAAATTTAATAAGAATAACACTTTTGTAATAAAAAAAATTCCTTTATGCATCTTTCTATGCATAGAAATCGAATTTAATAAGAATAACATTTTTGTAATAAAAAAAATTCCTTTATGCATCTTTCTATGCATAGAAATCAAATTTAATAATTAATATCAGTAATATCCATGCATATTCATAGATGAATATGTACATGGAGTGAATATGTACATGGAGTAATTAGAATATTTCTTTTAGATGCAAAAATGGTGGGAATTACTCTTTTGGAATAACATAAAAATAAACTTTCTTTTTCACAAAATTTTGGAAAATTTTGCCATAACCTCCTTTGTATGGTTGACCATTTCTCATTTTTATCTTTCTTTATTTAGCTTAATTAACCCAAATTAGAAATATAGAACTCTAATCTACACAATTTTCTAAATTCAAGAGAGTAAACAATAAGAAGAGTTTAATTAATCACTTAGTTAATCTTTCTAGGATTGAGAAAGGTTGGAATGTAAAAAAGAGAAGGGGGTGGCCTTTTTATCAAAGGCATAGCATTTGAATTAATTCAAACATTTGCAAAACATAAAAATCAAGAAAATCATAGATTTTTCATTAAACAAAGTAAGAAAATTAGCATACATGGAGCTTGTAAGCTCTCCTTCGGCTTGAGGGATTGAGGGTTCTACTATTGTTTGAAGCAATAGTGGCCACCAATTCACTTTGGAGAGGATTAGGCCAAAAACAATTGAATTATTAAAAAATTCATTGTAGATGGCTCAGGACAGGAGCAGAGTATTAGTGCATAAACACCATTGAGCTTTTACAAAGGAGGAGGCTTCTATTTATAGGAAAAAGTGAGCCTCTAACCAAGCAAACGGATTCTAGAATTTTCCAGATCAATTTGGTCAATTTTTTACCATTTTTGTTCAGTTCAACTTACTTTTTGGATCTAGTTTTGAAAAAGGAGAGAGGAGAGATGAAAATATCTCATTTTATTGATTAAAAATTGGGGATAATGATGAGAAAAAGGAGCCTACTTCATGAGGGGAGATCCCCACACTGAGGTGTCAAAATTTAGTTTTTTTAATTCTTTTCCTTGGTCCTTAGTCCACTCTTCATCTTATGTGAGCATTTACTCATTTTTGGAGGGGTTTTTTTTAATTCTTCAATTTATCTCCTCCCTACATTCGGATTAATCTTATTGGTCCATAGGAACCTTAATTAGACCATAATCTCAAAATTTCTGAAAATCTGGAGGACCCTTAGGCTAAGGTCCTTTATACTTATTTTCAATTAATTCCAATTGCACATTGGAAGTTCTTTTTGAATTTATGTTTCAGGCAAAACCATTTTAGACACTAGGAGGATTTTTATATCCAAAAATATCTCAATTTTGAATTACCTCCCTCTAGACATTTTCTCTCTCCAGGCCAAAACAGGGTAAAACAGGATCTTTCTTTTATTTCAGAGAGGGGAATAATTATAAGATCAAAGGGAAGGTTCTTACACCTGCACACCTGAAAAACTGGAGGGAGGAATCTTACATCCTACCCCACTTTAAAAATGCGAGATGTCCAGATGTCCTCATCTCGCAAACTAGAGGACAACTCTTTCCCTTAATATCCAACCGATTCTGGGGTTCCTTAGAGTCTGGTGAACCCAACAGAATCCTGGGATAAAGATCCCTTATATAGAATTTATCTCATCAAATAACAATTCATTCAGATCATATTATTCATATCCTTAACACAATAATGGTCCATTAGACCAAAATTTCCATTTGAACATTCCTCCATGGGAATTTCAATTATACAAGTTTTTAATTTGTCATCCCTTAACTTGATCCACTGGGTCAAGTGTTAACAGTGGCAATCTGTCTCAGCACAATAATCCACTAATCTCATAGTGATTTTCTGAAGTCATTATTGTCATTCCAGTTACGAACATCATCACAGGGACTCATCCCATTCATCCTCATTGTGGTTCTGCTCAGCTTATCACATTTCAATTATACAAGTTTTTAATTTGTCATCCCTTAACTTGATCCACTGGGTCAAGTGTTAACAGTGGCAATCTGTCAGCACAATCCACTAATCTCATAGTGATTTTTTGAAGTCATTATCGTCATTCCAGTTACGAACATCATCACAGGGACTCATCCCATTTATCCTCATTGTGGTTCTGCTCAGCTTATCACTTTTCAACCAAAATTCAGGAATCATCATTTTTCAATCAAAATCCAAATCAACTCATCAGTTCTCAACCATAATTTTAAAATCATATCAACCACATTCAAATTCATCATCTGGATAGCATTTTTGCTTATAATTTCAATTCTTAGATTTACTCGTATATACTGCTAGTAAAAGAGCTGTAGTTATACCCTCGATATATACGGGTAGTCACGGTCCTTGGAATTTTAAGGTAAATACCATCATGTCTAGGCCTCAAGCAAGTCAGGGATTCCATACAATTACGGTACTTCCATTTGAAGACCCAATTACCTATTTATGAATCTTCATTCTGAATATCAATTTGTATGAATTTCATCACACAATTACAACCTTTTACTCCTACTTCATAAATTTTTGACATTTCTGGTTTCTCGGTTGATCGACTTTTGCCAATTCGCTATGATACCAGCTGTAAGATCCCTCTCCCCTGCGCAACCCATTCATGGGTGCTAGCAGTGGAAGTAGCACTTCTTGCACGGGGTAGGGTCCCTCACTCGGGGCCTCGCCCACGGATATTTGGACAAGAGACTAGTCTCTCAGTTCTTCCAAAACCGAACTTGGAAAAACTTCCCTCACCCAGAAAGCACGGGCGATTCCTCCAGGATAATGTTACTCTAACGTAGTCAAGAGCCTTAATTAACTGAGCTAATCTGACCGAACTCGTAAGTCCCATAGTCAGATCAAGGAAAAGACTTGCACTTGGATCATAGAGACCAATGCTTTTTTCCCCATTGAGAGGCACAGCCGTTGATTCTTTTCTATAGAACAATTTTTATCCGAGATTTACTTTATCTATCGTACCATAACAGAATTGAGTCTCATTTTAGGGATCCATCAGTCCAGCCATCCAGTCCCGTGGGTTAGCCAACCGGTCAACCACTGTAGTGATGGGATCCAATTAAGAATTTGGTTAGGTTTTGTCCCGGGTTTGAGGGAAAAGAGCTCCTAGGCCCCCTAGCCGGATATTCATGCAAACTTAAAACTAGTCACACCACTTATACACCGAATATGAAATTTCCTTTTTCACACATCCAGCTGTCTTTAAAATAATATTTTTATGAAACTATAGTATCACTGATCATAATCCTCCAAAATTAATCCAGTTGAATCCTAATTTCTAATTTTTCCTTCATCGGTGTACCTATGGCATCATTGGCAACCAAAACGCTCACCACCTGTCCACTCATGGGCTTTTTCGATAGTTCCTAGCTCATAGTACCTGGTAATATATTCACTTATAAAAATCAAAATGAAATCTGCATTGAAGATCAGCAAAATCAACCAACAGATCCATATAAAAGAGCCATGAACTCATCCATTGAGCACCAACAAGGTCAATCAACCAGATCCATGCTCGAATTCAGAAAACAACTACTCCTTGTTCCAATATCTTCCTCCACGACATACATGTGGGTATCTTTGGTGACCCAGAGCCTGAGCACCGTATGGTCAGCACCCTCTAGGATCCTTCGTAGGTCACCTAGTGCTTCACTCATAGGCCGCTTTCTTAGTCCCTCATCCACCATACTGGAAGCTCACCATTTAAATTGAACCGAGGCTGGTCAAGACCTCGGTCGACCTTGCTACGCGAGACGTCCACCGTTGACTCTCCGCCAGCCAGCTGTTGCAACTTTATTAGATAGGTCTCCACAACCTCATTCACAAGATGGTCAAAATGCTTCCCCAGCATTCTTGACATAAAACAGGCATTTAAAAACAGGTCATAAATACAGTTTCTATAACGAACTCTCGTCTTTTCGCATTGTTCCACATCAATCCTCATTTAATTCATATGTATTCCCATTCTCATCACATAATTTTCCATCTCATCACATCTTTCCTCATTTATCTGCATCAAATCTCATCCACTCGTATCTACCCATATCCACATCTCATCACATCATATTCATTCACATCACATATCATCCATTCACATTTATCTGAATTTACATCACATCTCATTCACTCACATCCCGATTCACAAGACATCACATCTCATTCACTCACATCCTGATTCACATGACATCACATCTCATTCATTCACATCCCGATTCACATCACATCACATCTATTCACGTTGTCAGGCGTTTTTCTGAGAGGTATTCTGGGCTTGTGTACATTTGGATGCATAGCAGGTGTGAAGAGGTTGGCTTGGAGGGCGTTGCCAGGTGTACAAGGTGAACGGTTTGGTGTTGGGCTTGTTGTTGCAGGCCTGTCGAGAACGTGGTCAGCTGGAGGTGCTACCAGCTGTTCGATGGCTCAAATGTGTGTGCGTCAAAGAAAATGAGCGAGCATCGTGGGTTGCATTGAAGTGTATGAAGGCATGGGCAATTAGAAAATTAAAGTGATTAGTGTTGCCTTGGGCATTTGGTGTGAAAAGGAATAATTGGTGGCTTTAAGAAAAATAAAAAAAGGGATCAACGTGGCTAGCTAGAAAAGGTTGGCGTGGAGGCTAGAGTTGCTGCCAGCGTTGGCGATGCACGTGAAGGAAGGAATCCAGAAGCTCGCATGGAGAGTCGGCGCAGCCTGCAGAAGAAAGAGGTGAGGCCGCCGTGTTGTTTCTTGGGGTCTCGTTGAGCGTGCAGGCGCAAGGCGCTGTGGCGAAGGATGATCGTCAGCGAGTAGCGACGCAAAGGCAGGCGACTGGAGACGTCGACGCCAGAAATGGCTAGAGTGGTGCTGCAAGTTGCAGAGAAGGCCGCCAGGGCGTCGCAGGTAGCCGCTTGTGGAGCGCAGCTGGTAGTTAGGCTGACGGGCTGCAGAGATGGTGGGGCCTCCCGTGTGAAGAGAAGAGTGCCGACGTGTGGGTTGACGGGCTGAAGCGCAAGGAAGGAAGGTGACTGGAGCCTTGGGTTTAGCAGGCTGGCAGGTGATGCTGCGGAGACAAGTGAAGAGGAGCCGCCTTGTGCGAGAATACCCTGGGGGGGGCACAGGTGAGGCTGGTTTTGTTTTGAAAACCCAGGCGTAAGAAGCGAGCCGCCTTGTGTGTGTGAAGTGCCGGGTAGAGAAAAGACACGCCAGTTGAGGCGCTCGAGAGACAGCAGTGTGCTGAGGCGCAGGCCTTGTGAGAAGGTGGCCTTGTTTGTAACCGTGGACTGGTGTAACCAGCGTGGTGAAGCTTTGGTGTGAAGGGCTGCAAGGGCTAGCGTTACAGGTAGCAGGCGTGGCTGGTGGGGCGACTGGAGTTGCCGACATGAAGACTGGCTGGAGTGGGTAGCTACTGCAGGCTTACAGGCTGGGGTAAGCGAGGTCGGGAGATGGCCACCTTGAGATGAAATGGATGGCGCTCTTGTGAGCAGGCAGAGCTGTGAAGGCTGGAGCGTGGACGGACTGAGGTGGTGTGGCCTTGGTTCGGTCAGTCAGAGTGGACACTGAAGACAGGTGGACAGCGTGTGGCTGCGGATATGGTAGAAGGCTGGTGGCTGGTGTGGGCCTCCTAGGAGACAGGGCTGTGGACAAGCAAAGTGCAACTGGTGGTGGGGCCGGTAGCATTGCAAAGGAAGTGTTCGAGTGTGAAGCTGGCAGAGGATCAGCACAGAGAGACAGAGAGAGAGAGATGTGTTTGGGTAGCTGCTGCTGGTGAGACGACACATGCAGAAGTGATGGGCTGCAGAGGAGTGGAGGGTTAGCTGGTGGGGCGCCCTCTAAAGAGAGAGTGGCCGGGTTCTTTCTGGTGTGATTGGCACAGCAGGCAGGCGAGAGGTTCATGGTGATGAGTATGTGGTGTATCCTCGGCAGCGATAGGTCTGAATGTTTGTGAGTTGTGTGAGTAAGGCTTCTGTGTCGGGAGAAGCTTGTATGAAGTGTTGTGGTGACTGGGAATATATTGTTGGGTGTTTGCTTGGTCTACGGTGCCCCTGTTTTATGCTGTCTGTCTGGCGTGGGTTGGGTGGTGGTGTGGAAAGCGTTCCAGCCGGTGGCTAGTGGTGCCTCCGTTATGATTGTTATTCCAAGTTTGGGGGGGTGAAGGGCTATAGAGGCAGTGTTCTTTCTTCTTTTTTTCACCTCACATCCTTCTGGGGCACCAGAAGAATGTGAGGTAAAAAAAAGAAGAAAGAACCACTGCCTCTATAGCTCTCCACCTCGCAAACTTGGAAACAACACACGAACGGAGGCACCACCAGCCACCGGCTGGAACACTCTCTCATGCTTCACCACCCACCCACACCATAAAGATAACTCAAAACCCCGATAAACAGTTGATTATCCAGCAAAAACATACAGAGCACCAAACACCATGTACAAACTCAGCAATTACACTAAACCAGGATTCTGGCCAGGATTTACTGCCAAGGGAATACACTCTTGCGTCTGACAACCAAGCCTGTGTCTCCCGGTCTCTGCACTCTCCAAAGGGTGCCCACACCAGCTAACCCTCCTTCACTTTCTGTAGCCCGGCTACTCTCTGTCCAGCTGCTACCTGCCAAGTGTCATAGGCGAGCCCCACTGTCTCCAGCCCACACATCAGCACCTCTGCAGCCAATGCACACAAAAAACCAAGGCTCTCTCTCTGGTCAGCATCCACTCTCTGCCTGCCAGTCGTCGCCCACACAAAACCAGCTACTCTCTTCAGAAGGCGCCCACACCAGCTAACCTTCAACTCAGCAGCTCCCACTCTCTGTGTGTCGTGACCAGCAGCTTCGGCAACCACCAGAACCTTGCAGCTTCCCAGCACCAACCAACACCAGCCCAAGCCACATCACCCAAGGCCTACACCAGCCTTCGCTTTGCCTGCATCCAGCTTTCTTCAGAATCACCAGAGCCGCCCTAGCACCTCTACTGCAAGGCAGCAACTCTCTTTATTTCTGTCTGCAGCTCACGAGAGCTCCTTCACCATGACGAGATGATCACTCTCTCACAAGGCCTCCACTCTGCCTGTCCCCGCAGCATCTCCTCTGTTGTGCCTCTGCAAGGCCGTTTTTCTATGGTGCGGCCCTGGCTCTGGCGACCTCCTTTACACTCCCGCGTCTGTTTTCACAAGCGCCCAGCCAGGCCTCTACTACCAGGTGGCCACTCCAGCGCTTCACACCTCTCCTCTGGTCTCACAATCACCGCCCGTCCTCTCACAGTTGCGCATCTCTCTTTGGCGCCTTCTGCCACCTTGTGCCCACAGAGGCCGTAACAAAACCGCCTCCCTCTCTTCTATCACCAGCTCTCTACCAGCTGTCAGCCACACCTCGACGCTCACCTGCCCAAACGAAGGTAACCTCCTTCGCATCCAACGGGCGGCCCTCTCTCTTCGTGCTCTCCCACCTTGGCTATATCACACCAGCCCATAATCAGCAAGGCGACCACTCCATCGCTTCTTCGTCTCTGTCTGCTCGTTGCCTAGTCACCGCTAAGGCCTCTTCAGTCGCCGTCAGCAGCCCGCTTCACACCACGGCCACTTCATCGTTGGCTCTCCTCACCTTTTGCTATCTGCAGCTACGCTCTCTCAGCACTCCAGAGCCGCCTTCTCGCTGCTCTTCACAAGGGAGGCTCCCAGTCTCTACACCAGCAGCTACACTATGCGCCCCAACTCTTCCCCTTGGCTCTGTCTTATAGCTGCGCCAGAGAGCCCGGAAGATCAACAGGGCGACACACCTTTTCTTCCTCTCCTCGCCAGCTTCCAGAATTCGCACGGTGGCAGCTCGTAAAGCTTCCACATGGCCATTCTTTTTAGTGGCCACGTTTATCATTAATTTTATTTTGTTCTAAGGCCTGCCACCTCAACATTCCTTTTCACACCATTGCTCAAGCTACATTGGCCACATCATCTTTAATTACTCCCCATGCTCCACATACTTCTCAATTGCAATCTTTAATTGCCCAGTTATATATTGAACACGCACACAATTCCAGAGCCAAACAGCTGATACTACCTCCAGCAGCTACGTTTCGGATAGGCCTGTAACAAACCCAACACAAAACCGTCCATGCTGAACACCTGCTGCCAATGCATTCTAGGACAAGGCCTTTATTCACACCATGCATCCATATGTACACGAGCCCAGAATACCTCTCAGAAAAACGCTTGACATACTTTGCCAACCCCCCCACCTGCTAGAGCATTCATGCTCAGCAGCAAAAGACAATATCCAGTAGCTATCCACCAGGATCAAAAGGAAACAGCAACTCACCATCCCATTCCCCAACATCTGTGAAAAACCATGGCTGCATCACTACATACCAAACATCAACCATAGCCACAAAATCTTTTCTGTCCACTTCACCCACAGCAAACCTCCTCGTCTTCAAAACCTATGGCATTGCAGCATTTAGCATCCCATTCATCCACACCAATGAAGGCCAGGTTCCAACATTTTGACCTTTATCCACACAAAAATCCACATCCTTTCTAACAGCAGTGTCCACAAGCACTTCCAGCTCTTGTAATTCAGGCATCTCTTCACAACCATACAGCTCAACTGGTTCAGAACCCTTGTCATCCAGGGACTTTGCTTTTAGCATCTCAGCAACCCACAAAGAAGCCTTTGTCACACTCTCAACCATATCTGCATCCATATCCATCTCTGGCTCCTGCTCATCAAGGCTAGCAACTTCCCACATATCATCCTCAAGCACAATACTCTCATCACAACACTCTTCATCAGCCAAATCTACATGCATACCTTCTTGAGTGTTGCCAACCCCCCTGGTATCATCGTCCAAAGACTTCCCAGCACACACAATGCATCCAATGGAACAACATCCACATCATCCATCATAGGTACCAAACCACCATCAAGCTATCCAAGAAAATCCATAATAATAGGATCTTCCTCCATGCTCTCCACATCTGCATCACAAACCCTCTTCACTTCATCAGAAGTCTCTACCCCATCCTCTTCCCTTGTAGAATCTGTCAAAGAATCGTCCTTTAAGCATCCTGTATCCAGCTCCTCTTCCTTCTTATCATCAGCCAATCCCAAGGCATTATCCTCTTTACTTCCCTGTGCATGCATATCATCCAGATCCAAATGCAAATGATCTTCAATAGAACCTTTCAAATCACTGTCCTGTACCGCTATGACATCCAAATCCAAAGAAGAATCCACTGACAACTCCTCACCTGCACTTTGCTGCTTCACCTGCTTCTCATCCACCTTCACCTGCTTCAAAGACTTTGGAAAAAAATCAGAAGGCATATAGAACATCCTCCTTTGCACCTGTATAGGCCTTTGAGGCTCCTGTTTAATCAAACTTTGCATAGAACTCTTATCCACCTCAACCAAATTTACCTGCATATCCCTTGCAGACACAACACCTTCATACGGATAAATACCCATCTCCATCTGCTTCAAAATATTGCCTTCCTTTTCCCTAGCAACCCTAACTGCATCATCAAATGACTTGGGACTCTTCAACTCAACCCTGACCTTCAAATGGGGTAGCAAACCATCAATAAACAAGCTCTTCTTCAAAAACATTGGAGGAACTTCCTGCTTCAATGTCATACACCACTTACTCCACAAACATATAAATACCTTCACAAAATACCAGTGATTGCCCATGGACCTGCTTCAAGATGCTCAGCTCGTGCCAAAGTACACTAGAATCCTCCGCTTGCTGAAAACGCTCCAAAAGGCCTTCCTTCAACCTGTCTAAGGTCAAAACACTAGCATCCTGTGCTTCAAAACCTTTAAGCCAGCTTCGGGCATCTTCCTTCAAGAAAATCTTTATCAGCTTCAGAACCTGCTCTTCATCTGTGACATGATTGCTAATGCATGCCAACTCCATTTGCTCCAAAAAGTCACACACATCTTCACCCTTCCTGCCATGAAACTCCGGATAAGACCACATCATGACAACCTGTACAATCCCTGAGCTCTCCTCAGTGAAACACACGCCCTTCTAGGCAAAGAACAACGCCAGAGCTATCCTCTGTGGAGGCACCAGAAGGATGTGAGGTGGAAAAAAGAAGAAAGAACACTGCCTCTATAGCCCTTCACCCCCCCAAACTTGGAATAACAATCACAACGGCACCACCAGCCACCACCGGCTGGAACGCTTTCCACACTTCACCACCCAACCCACGCCAGACAGACAGCATAAAACAGGGGCACCGTAGACCAAGCAAACACCCAGCAATATATTCCCAGTCACAACACTTCATACAAGCTTCTCCCGACACAGAAGCCTTACTCACACAACTCACAAACACTCAGACCTGTGGCTGCCGAGGATACACCACATCCTCATCACCATGAACCTCTCGCCTGCCTACTGTGCCAATCACACCAGAAAGAACCCAGCCACTCTCTCTTCAGAGGGCGCCCCACCAGCTAACCCTCCACTCCTCTGCAGCCCATCACTTCTACATGTGTCGTCACCAGCACCAGCTACCCAAACACATCTCTCTCTCTCTCTCTTTGTGTGTGCCGATCCTCTGCCAGCTTCACACTCGAACACTTCCTCTGCAATGCTACCGGCCCCACCACCAGTTGCACTTTGCTTGTCCACAGCCCTGTCTCCTAGGCGGCCCACACCAGCCACCAGCCTTCTACCATATCCACAGCCACACGCTGCCCACCTGTCTTCAGTGTCCACTCTGACTGACCGAACCAAGGCCACACCACCTCAGTCCGTCCACGCTCTAGCCTTCACAGCTCTGCCTGCTCACAAGAGCGCCATCCATTTCATCTCAAGGTGGCCATCTCCCGGCCTCGCTTACCCCAGCCTGTAAGCCTGCAGCAGCTACCCACTCCAGCCAGTCTTCATGTCGGCAACTCCAATCGCCCCACCAGCCACGCGTGCTACCTGTAACGCCAGCCCTTGCAGCCCTTCACACCAAGGCTTCACCACGCTGGTTACACCAGCCCACGGTTACAAACAAGGCCACCTTCTCACAAGGCCTGCGCCTCAGCACCTGCTGTCTCTCGAGCGCCTCAACTGGCGTGTCTTTTCTCTACCCGGCACTTCACACACACAAGGCGGCTCGCTTCTTACGCCTGGGTTTTCAAAACAAAACCAGCCTCACCTGTGCCCCCCCAGGGTATTCTCGCACAAGGCGGCTCCTCTTCACTTGTCTCCGTAGCATCACCCGCCAGCCTGCTAAACCCAGGGCTCCAGTCACCTTCCTTCCTTGCGCTTCAGCTCGTCAACCCACACGTCGACACTCTTCTCTTCACACGGGAGGCCCCACCACGTCTGCAGCCCGTCAGCCCGACTACGAGCTGCGCTCCATAAGCGACTACCTGCGACGCCCTGGCGGCCTTCTCTGCAACTTGCAAAAATAGCTACCCACTCCAGCCAGTCCTGGCGTCGACGTCTCTAGTCGCCTGTCTTTGCGTCTCTACTCGCTGACGATCATCCTTCGCCATAGCGCCTTGCGCCTACACGCTCAATGAGACCCCAAGAAACAACACAGCGGCCTCACCTCTTTCTTCTGCAGGCTGCGCCGACTCTCCATGCGAGCTTCTGGATTGCTTCCTTCACGTGCATCACCAACGCTGGCAGCAACTCTAGCCTCCACGCCAACCTTTTCCAGCTGGCCACGTTGATCCCTTTTTTTATTTTTCTTAAAGCAACCAATTATTCCTTTTCACACCAAATGCCCAAGGCAACACTAATCACTTTAATTTTCTAATTGCCCATGCCTTCATACACTTCAATGCAACCCACGATGCCCGCTCATTTTCTTTGACGCACACACATTTGAGCCATCGAACAGCTGGTAGCACCTCCAGCTGACCACGTTCCGGACAGGCTTGCAACAAGCCCAACACCAAACCGTTCACCCTGTACACCTGGCAACGCCCTCCAAGCCAACCTCTTCACACCTGCTATGCATCCATATGTACACAAGCCCAGAATACCTCTCAGAAAAATGCCTGACAACGTCCATCACATTCATTTACATCACATCCATTTACATTCATCACATCACATTCATTCATATCCACCATCACATTCATTCATTCATATCCATCACATTCATTCTCATCACCATCCCATCACATACATTCTATTCACATTATATCACATCCCTTCTATCCACATCCATCCAATCGTTCACATGTACAACTACCCACATCTATCCATACATTCATATCTATCACTTCACATCCACATATATTCATGTCACATCACATCTCTTTACATCACATCACATTATTTCACATACACATCCACATCCATTCTTTCACATACATCCACATCCATTCTTTCACATACTCATCCACATCCATTCTTCACATACACATCCACATCCATTCTTCACTTACACATCCACATCCATTCTTCACATACACATCCACATCCATTTTCACATACACATTCACATCCATTTTCATCACAAACACATCCACATCCATCCATTCATTCACATCTATCTGATTCACATCACATCTCATCAAATCTATTCACATCACATTACATCCATCTGATTCACATCGCATCTCATCACATCTATTCACATCACATATCATCACATCTATTCACATCACATCCCATCCATCCATTCATTCACATCTATCTAATTCACATTTATCTCATTCACATCGCATCTCATCACATCTATTCACATCACATCTATTCACATCTATTCACATCACATCCCATCCATCCATTCATTCACATCTATATTATTCACATCGCATCTATTCACATCATATCTCATCTCATATATTCACATCACATCCCATCCATCCATTCATTCACATCTATCTAATTCACATGACATCTCATCACATCTATTCACATTACATCTCATCACATCTATTCACATCACATCCCATCCATCCATTCATTCACATCTATCTGATTCACATGACATCTCATCAGATCTATTTACATTACATCTCATTTTTATGCAAGTTTTCACTTTGATTTTCTTTTGAATACAAGGAGTATTCTTGAATCAGTATCCCAAAACTTCTTGATCAAAATTCTGAATTTCGTACCAGAATTCTTTGAATTTTATAACCTTGATCCACAAATCAATTCGAAGGGTCTCAAACTTAGTTGTTGCAGATTTGGCGGGAGTTTTGAATGTATTTTTCTAAACTGGTCACACCTTATTTCCTCAAAACTAATAAAAGAGTTTGGTCTTGGTCATAGTCTGATTTAAGGTTCAAGTCGGATAAGATTTTTTGTGAACTATCTTTCTCAAAAAGGTTTGGTAATTCAGTTACTATTTTACTGAATTTCTTTCTTTGAATATTCACTTAAGCTGATTTTTAAAATAGTTACGAATTCCAATGAGAAATAAATTAATCATTTATTTGAATATTTTAATCTCGATAGATTTCTTGAATTTTCTTTTTACAATACGTGCGAATATAAAATGATAGAAATTTCTCTCTTAGAGTATTTAATTATTCATTTATCAAATACTCATAGAATTTAAACATGGAATTTGTAAGATTCCTCCTCAGCTTGAATAACAAATAAGCCTCTATATCAATCCCTTGTAATCATTCTATGTTTCTGAATACAAGAAAACATTATTTTTCCTTAGTTTACCTAGTGAGATAAATAATTCTAGAGAGTGGTAAATCAATATTGGGATATTTTTAGATAAATAAATTCTCCAAATATCAAAAAAATATTTCCCTGAATTAGAAAATCAAAGTAGATTTTCCAAGGTGCAATTGGAATTAATAAAAATTGATTTAGAAGACCTTAGCGCCTAAGGATTAAGACTTTTGACTGTGCATAATTTCCACCATGTTGTGCATAATTTCCACCATAATGACCACCACGTTGTGCTCTACCCCCTCTCAAATCATTCTGTTTGCCGAAACAATCTCTCGCCATATGTCCAAATTTGCCACAATAATGGCATTCCACATCTTGCATAGAATTTTGTTGGCCTTGCCATATCCACGACCACCTCGAGCACCATATGAAGGCTGAAAATTCTGTTGTGGAGACCTGTCCTGCCATCCACGACCATTACCACCACGTCCACGTGCATATCCACGACCACCTCGAGCACCATATGAAGGCTGAAAATTCTGTTGTGGAGACCTGTCCTGCCATCCACGACCATTACCACCACGTCCACGTGATGCAAATCTCCCCCTGCCTCTAAAGCCTCTCTGAGAATAGAAAGCCTGATTTCTGCCATTATCATCATGGCTAGTAGATGCATCCAGAAATGAATCACTGAGTTTGATTTCCTCAACCAGCAAGAGTGAAACCAACTCATCAAAGTCTGGTAATCCTGTACTCCTCACTGAGATAGATGTATCAAAAGATTTGTATTCCTTGCCAAGACCACGCAAGGTAATATCCACCAAATCATCATCAAGCATGGGGGCATTTATTGTGACCAATGCATCTGCAAACTTCTTGATTTCTTGCACATAATCATGTATGCTCCTTTTATTCCTTTTTACATTATGTATCTGCTGTCGCACAACTGAGACTTGCGAGCACGCATATCTGTATCAAACATCTTGACCAAAGTATCCCATGCATCTTTGGGATTTTCAGCATCCTGTATGTGTATGAGCATAGCATCAGAAATACATATAGACAGATAATGCAGCACTTTGAATGCTCTCTCTAACCATTGCTTATGAGCAATAAGCTGCTGCTGTGTAGGTTGTCGAGGTAGCTCAAGCTCAGGCTCAGCATTTGTAATGAGATTCCAAAATCCTTTTCCTTTCAAGAAACGTTTTATCCTGTACTTCCATGCCTGGAAGTTCTTCCTATCCAGCTTTTCACCAACAATCTGTACTCGATTATCCGACATGTTTGCTCAATGCATACACCTTTCGCACACTTAAAATCTGTAAATGAGCCTTCCTCAGCTCAACCACACTCCAACGAATGTTCTAGATACTCCAAAGTAACCACCAATCTTCAAATTTGATGTAGAAAATCAACCTGTATGCATCCAAGATGAACTGGCTCACGCAGTCCGAGATACCCTGAATTGACACGCCTTCCAAGGCTCCAAATCACAATGTAGTGGTGCAATCAAGTATGGAAAACTTGTATTGACACCTAAACAACCTCAATGTAAAGTATCAACACCATCTGACATGTGTACATATCAATTTTTGAGGAAAATCCCTTTCTCTGTTTTGGAAAAAACCAAAAAAACCAGTAGTAATTTGGCTCTAATTTCTTCAATATTTGTCCAAATTGAGAAACCAGGCATTCAACAGCTTAGCAATAGTGTCCATCAACTCTATGTAAGAGGAATTTGTCCAGTTGTTTAAGACCAAGGATTAATTGCTCAATTAAAATTGCTCTGTTTCTCTGCAACCAGTGGACAGCTTGTTTAATCAGCTCATTCCCAGCTCAATTAGGCATAATTCATCAATCCAATCACATATCCCTCTTCTCCAAAGTGTATAGCAACCAATTGCTAAAACAATTGTGAAATATACCAAGCAACCAATGAGTAATTGATCTCCTCGCTTCAAAATGTGCACTTTTCTGTCTTGTTTCTCTGTTGGAGCTGCGCCGCCTGCTGTAGAGGCCTTTGGGAGTGGTTGTAATGCTAAATGATGAGGTAATCAAGTCCCCAACACTCCTAGGTATGTGTGCAATCCATCAATGCTTGGATTTTTGCCAAAAATATGCTCCAAATGCATCAAATCTTCACCTCCTTTTCTCTGTTTTGTGAGAGCTCAAAAAACCAGTAATTTCACTCATTCAAATGCATGTAACTTGCTCCAAAATTTGTTTAAGGCTTGCGTAGGAGTTGCCAATACATCCCTCCTTGTCAAATACATATGTCTTTTGCCAGATTTACATGTATTTCCACCATACATCAATGCTTTCAAGCTTTAATGGAAAGCTTCCAAAAACCAGAATTTTGCTTTGCTTTGATTTGCTCTAACTTGCTTTGTTTTTGCCTGTATCACCTACAATCCACTCAAGGATGTTTAGAAGACCTTACCCGGTAGGCCAAGCTCTCAGATCTGATAGCATTTGGTGTGCTCCAAGCTTCACAGCTCCAATGGCAAGCTTCACAGCTTCTTCTCCCTCTTCACTCACTCACTCATAAACCCTAATAAACAGCTCAAGGCTCTGATACCATGTTGAAAGAACGGTAGAGGGGGAGAAGACACACACACAGGAGCAAACCCGAATGTATATTACAAACCCTAACCATAGAGGGAAGCCATCTCAACTCACACACAAAGCATAATGCTATAATCCATAATACACACAACACTATGAGTTGTGTCCACACACATCTAACCCTAGCTAATGTCCACACACTATGACCAGCTGGACACGCGGTCATTTATGTCTCACACATGTTCCTACCTAACATGCCAGCACATAGCATAGCTGGCTCACACTGACATCGAGCTTGAATCTCAACAAGCAGCATGTGTGTGACAATAAATGGCCGCATCCAGCTGGCCACAGTGTCTGGACATTAGATAGGGTTATTTGGTGTGTGAACACAGCACATTTAGTGTGTGGTTTGTAGCTCTCTTCTATTGTGCATTGTGTGAGTGTGGATATTGTTGAGATATCGAGCTCTAGTGAGGCGGTGGACACTGATGACCCGCCTGGGGGATAGGCCCCGCACTTACACCACTGGCATGGTTGGTGAGATCTTGGGTGATATGCGGCCAGTGGGATGACAGGCTGTGTGACAGCCACTCTAGAGACTGGCATAGTTATAGCGCCAGCTCATTTAGTCGGGTTCACACTATAGAGAACCCGTGTATGTATTTGGTTGAGTACCTTTCATATTGTGTGTACTCTTATTCTTGTATATGGTGTGTTGAGTGTTGAGTAGAGAAGAAGAAGATTTTCAGCCTCTCACCTTGTGTGTTCTCTATTAGGGTTATGTGAGTGTGTGTGTGTGCTTGCAAGAGCTCAAGCTCTCTTCCCCCCTGCATCTTTTCATGGTATCAGAGCCTGGTTCGTGCTAAGGGCTGAGCTGCAAGCAAGAGAACCACAGGAAGCGGTACGAGGGTAAGAGCTTCAACTACTCTTCCCTATTGTGTTGGTGACTACACCCTTGTCGGGAGCTCTACGGGAGGCACCGGCAAACGATCTCCGATTGAGGAGCTTTCTTCGCGGGAGTGAAGCTATAGGGCAACTATACAGTCCTACGGACTACAATTTTCGGGCCGAAAATGCGTTTCGGGCGCGTCTGGACCTCCGTTTTTCAGAAAGCAGGTGATTTCGAGCACTGCGGGTAAGTCATCGATTCTCTGCAGAACTCTGTTTTAAGCACTGCAGGAAGACAGATTGACTGTGCAGACACTGTGGGTGCTGCAAAGAGGTCTACAGTTGCCATTGGGTGTATGTATGCACATTGAAGTCACTGGTTGTGACATTTGAGAGTACAACAGTACCGCTGTGCAGAAAATACAGTTTGTGCAGGAAAAACCAGAGTGCAGTTTCTGGTAAAATTGTGTGTTTGGCAAGATGTCTAATGATGGCATAACACAGATTGTGGCTGAGAAGCTGGATAAGAATAACTTCCATGCTTGGAGGTTCAGGTTGACGAATTTCCTGATGGGAAAAGGCTATTGGGACTACATAGAAGGTGAGCATGAAGAGGTACCGGAGATACCGGATATAAATCCGACTGCTGCAGATGTGAAAGAGTTTAAAGACTGGAACCAAGGAGCCAGGAAGGTTATGTATTGGCTTTCCATTAGTATACAGGACACCATGATTGGGCAATGAACTTCATACTGTGGAGAAAAAGAGCATGTCTGTGAATGACTATGCGTTGAAGATAAAGGGTATTGTGGAATCCCTTGCATCTATTGGTGTGTCAGTAGATGATGATGACAAGGTGGAAGTCTGTCTACGTGGTCTCGGGCCACAATACAAGGCGTTTAAGACGTCTATTCAGACTCGGGAAAACATTCCCAACTTTACAGATTTGGTGTCTATGCTGATTATCGAAGAGAAGAACTTGGGTGAAGACCAACAGTCTTCACAAAGCAAAAACAGTTCAGAGCAACAGGCCTTCTACACGAGTTCAGGAAGAGGACGAGGTAGAGGAGGCCGTGGACGCGGTCAAGGAGGTGGCCGAACAGGTAATCAGAATTATGGCCAGCAGCAGCAACAACAACAACAGTCCCAGAATCAACAACAACAACAACACGCAGGTGGAAGAGGCAAATTCAGAGGCAGGGGGAGTCAAAGAGGCCGTGGAAATTCGCAAAGGCAATATAATGATGCACGTGAATGCTATTATTGTGGTAAGCCTGGACATGTGCAGTCAGAATGTTATAAGAAGCAGGCTGACATGCAAAATGGGAAAGTGCAGCAAAACAACTATGCATCCTCAAGCAGAAATAATGAGGATAATGAAAGGTTGTTTGTTATGCAGCATGTCGTGAATGCCATGTCTGAAAATGTTGACGCAGCACAAAAAGATAATGTATGGTATGTGGATTCAGGCGCTTCGAACCACATGACGAGTCATGGGGAGTGGTTCAAGGAGATGAAAAACCCGAAAAGACCAGGTTTTGTGGAAACAGGGGATGATACTGCTCATCCAATTGCCCACGTTGGAGATGTGCCATTGTCTATGCAGGATGGCAAAGTGAAGTACCTTGCAGATGTACTTCATGTACCGAACATAACAAAGAATCTGGTTTCAGTTGGCCAGATGATTGAGCAGGGTTTGCAGGTTAGGTTTAACCCTGATGGGTGTTATGTCGAAGACTTTAAAGACAAGTGCAGGTTGGTTGCAAAAGGCAACAGAGTGGGCAGAATGTTTACGTTGGATGTAGACATGCCTGAAATGAGTGCTGCGATGTTTGCAAATGGTTCAGGAGTTGTTGCAGACACAGACATATGGCATAAAAGAATTGGACATGTAAATGTGCAGATATTGAAGTCTATGCAGACGAAAGGAATTGTGACAGGGCTGCCAAAATTTAAAGTGGAAGGCATGCAGAAAATATGTGAAGCATGCCAATTTGGGAAGCAAACAAAGCATGTGTTTCCACGTAACAGATATGTGAGCAGAAATGCACTAGATGTTGTGCATTCAGATGTATGGGGTCCTACGAAGACCGTGTCTATGGGAAGCTGCAGGTACTATGTCACTTTCATTGATGACCACACAAGAAAAGTGTGGGTATATTTCATGAAGGAGAAGAGTGAGGTGTTCACTCACTTTCAGAATTTCAGAGTTTTGGTTGAAAAGCAAACAGGAAAATATGTCAAGTGCCTAAGGTCAGATGGAGGGGGAGAATACTTCTCTAATGAGTTCTCTGAATTTTTGAAGAAGAATGGTATTCGGAGACAGTTTACATGCAGATACACTCCGCAGCAAAATGGAGTTGCTGAGCGGAAAAACAGGCACATTGCTGAGATTGCACGAGCATTGATGGAAGAGAAGAATATGCCGCATTGCTATTGGGCTGAGGCTGTTTCTACAGCAGTATACATCATGAACAGGACTCCAACTGCAGCCATACATGATGTAACTCCAGAGGAGAGGTTTACTGGCAGAAAACCAGATTTGTCTCATCTGAAAGTCTTTGGATGCATTGCATATGTGCATGTGCCAGATGAGCTGAGAACTAAGCTGGATCCGAAAGCTAAAAAATGTGTGTTTATTGGATACTCCCTTGAGCAAAAGGGATACAGGTGTTATAACCCTGCTACACGTGAGTTGAGGGTAAGCAGGGATGTTGTCTTTGATGAGATGAGCAGCTGGTATGCTGCTGAAAAAGAAGCTGTTGGGGCTGATGTGAGTGGAAGTGTGGTTGCACAGAATGCAGGTCAGCAATCACAGTCTTTGAGTGGACCAGGAGAGTCCTCATCTAGTGGGTCTGTTGATAGACCATGGAGTGGCAGGCTGCGTCATAATACCAGTCCTGCAAATGTGATTACTACATCACGTAAAGGAAAAGAGAAAGTGGTTGAGCCCCTTGGTATGCCTGACATTTCTGCAGGGCATTCTCATGTTGATGGAGAGTCTAGTGGCTCAGATATGAGCCTTGATGAGGAGCTTGGGA
Organism: Cibotium barometz; assembly: GCF_041138505.1. Taxonomy (NCBI): domain Eukaryota; kingdom Viridiplantae; phylum Streptophyta; class Polypodiopsida; order Cyatheales; family Cibotiaceae; genus Cibotium; species Cibotium barometz. The sequence goes on from NC_141087.1 coordinate 47,872,149, forward strand.
TCCCAGCTATGAGAACACCTGGTGTAAAGAAGGCTATGGAAGCCATGAATGAAAAGCTACGAAGATCACAGAGAGTGAAGAACCCTGTGCAGAGATTTACATATGATGGTTATGTGGCACATCACTATGCATATATGGCAAAGGTTGTGCAGGTTGTTGAGCCCACATGCATTGATGAGGCTGTTGGAAATGTGTGTTGGGAGAAAGCTATGGATGAGGAGATGGATGCACTATATGGAAATGAAACTTGGGATTTAGTGCAATTGCCTGAAGGCAAGAAAGCCATTGGATGCAAGTGGGTGTACAAAGTTAAACATAACAGTGATGGAAGCATAAACAGGTACAAGGCTAGATTGGTAGCCAAAGGATATGCGCAGACATATGGGATTGATTATGAGGAAACTTTCAGCCCAGTTGCCAAGATGGCAACGGTGAGAGTTGTGATAGCAGTGGCTGCGTCAAAGCAATGGTCTTTACATCAGATGGATGTAAAGAATGCATTCTTGCATGGGGATTTGCAAGAAGAGGTGTATATGTTGCAGCCACCTGGTTATGAGGATGTGGGTCACCCCGAGCATGTTTGCAGGTTGAAGAAAGCCTTGTATGGCTTAAAGCAAGCACCAAGAGCATGGTCTGACAAGATTTCTGAATATCTTGTCACTATTGGCTTTCATGTAGCCAATGCAGATTTCTCATTGTATGTGAGACATTGTGATAGAGGGGTTGTGCTTGTTGTCATCTATGTAGATGACTTGATCATTACGGGGGACCATGATGCAGAGATCTTTGATATAAAGATCTTGCTTAGACAGAAGTTTGAGATGAAGGATCTGGGGGAGCTCAGATATTTCTTGGGCATTGAGGTGATTAGGTCACCACATGGTATTGGATTACTGCAGAGACAGTATGGCTTGGACATGTTGTCCAAGTATGGTATGACAGGCTGTAAGCCTATTTCTGTGCCATTGGATCAGAATGGCAAGTTGAGTGCAGATTCAGGAGAGATCTTGGAGGATCCTACTATGTACAGGAGCATAGTAGGAAGTTTGATCTACATGATGATCACCAGACCAGATTTGAGCTATGCTGTTGGGTTGGTGAGTCAGTTTATGCAGGTTCCACGGAAACTGCATTTGGATGCAGTGAGACGCATACTGAGGTATGTGAAGTCTACTTTACATTGTGGACTATTCTATGAGACTGGGACAGAGATATGTGTACATGGGTACATAGATGCTGATTGGGCTGGTAGTATCTCAGATAGAAGATCTACCAGTGGATTCATGTTTTCTTTGGGGAGTGCTGCTATGACTTGGAGCAGCAAGAAGCAGCCTACGGTTGCTCTATCGAGTACAGAGGCCGAGTACAGAGGAGCTGCTATGGCAGCATGTGAGGTAGCTTGGTTGAGAAAGCTACTAGGAGATTTGGGTCTATCAGTGGATAGACAAGTTGTCATTTTCTGTGACAACATTAGCAGTATACAGTTGGCCAGGAACCCAGTCTTTCATGCTCGTACGAAGCACATAGAGTTCCACTACCACTTCGTCAGAGAGAAGGTCTTGGCAGGAGACCTTGACCTTGTTTATGTCAGCACAGAGGATCAGGTAGCTGACATCTTCACCAAAGCATTGGGTACAGAGAAGCTCCGCAGATTCAGGGCTTCGCTTGGTGTACATGAGATGGAGTTGAGCTCGAGGGGGAGTGTTGAGATATCGAGCTCTAGTGAGGCGATGGACACTGATGACCCGCCTGGGGGATAGGCCCCGCACTTACACCACTGGCATGGTTGGTGAGATCTTGGGTGATATGCGGCCAGTGGGATGACAGGCTGTGTGACAGCCACTCTAGAGACTGGCATAGTTATAGCGCCAGCTCATTTAGTCGGGTTCACACTATAGAGAACCCGTGTATGTATTTGGTTGAGTACCTTTCATATTGTGTGTACTCTTATTCTTGTATATGGTGTGTTGAGTGTTGAGTAGAGAAGAAGAAGATTTTCAGCCTCTCACCTTGTGTGTTCTCTATTAGGGTTATGTGAGTGTGTGTGTGTGCTTGCAAGAGCTCAAGCTCTCTTCCCCCCTGCATCTTTTCAGATATGGCTTCCCTCTTTGGTTAGGGTTACACTAATGGATTAGGGTTTGCTCTCTTTGTGTGTGCTCTCTCTTTATCAGTCTTTTATCAAATTCTATCTTCACATTGTAGGAGTTATTCTTCTTTTACACTAGGAAGGGGTTTTGGGCATTCAAAAACCAAGTGCCAAGCACTATCACAAATATCTTATAAAGGAATTGATAATGGATTGATGCCCCAATCACTCCATCCATAAACCTAACAAAATTCCCTCACCATCCTAAAAAACTTCCATTTCACACTTGGGTGCACCATAGGTAAGTCAACCTATCGAGAAGGCATACTATGTTTCGTCTCGTCTTGTCTTGTTTACTACCAAGAAGGGAGGAGAAGATAGGTAGGCAGGTTGAGAAGAATGGAAGGAAGCATGTAGGAAAAAGTGCATAGTTGCCTAGGAAGTTACCAAAAGAAGAAATGGGCAAAATGGTAGCTTTAGATGGCAAGGTAATGAGAGTAAAAAAATGCATGCATATTTAATTGTAATACTAATTCAAATGAGTGAGGTACAAGATGGGTGACGTGGAGAACATCTATTATTTTTTAAAACCCTAGCTGTTAAAAGTCATGATCACTAAAAGATAAGAATCTATTATTTTTGAAATGCAAGGGATGGGTTTTACCCTCTTCTTCAACAAAACAACATGCTATGAAATGTGCTATAAAGTTGTATTTAACACTATTTTAGTAACTTAACATGATATAAATATGTCTTTTCAAGGGTTTGCTAAAAAATTCATATCTTGTGAATGGAAGCAATACTTTTAACATTTCTCTTCTAAGGCATGTCTTTATGAATGTGAAAAACTTTAGAGAATTATTAAAATGATTAAAATCACCTTAAATATAATTGATAAATCACCATAAGTAGAGGTATATCCAGCACTATAATCCAAATAGATTACGAATTTACAAAGTAGGTTTCTACATGCAAGAAAAAAATGATCTTGACTCATTACAAATTTCTCCTAAACCTTACATAGTATTTAAGAGATAAGAGAGATTTTTCATGGCAAAAAAAATTTATTACATCAATAATTAATTCACTCAAATTTCTTTCTTAGAATCTCTTTTTAGTTATTGAGTCTTTGACACCCAAAATATGACAATAGTGTGAGCTTATATGGTGATTTAGTTTAGTTATACCAATAAATCAATGTCTCCACTAAAGTAATCGGTTAAGAATACATATATAAACATTTCCATTTATTTAGAAAACAAAGTGATGGTCTCAAATTTCAAAACTACATTGATAACAAAACTGCGTATATGAAATCTTGCTTATATTTGGATCATCTAGTAAGAAACTTATGAAAATTATATTTATTATTATATAAAATTTCTATATATTCCACCTAACACTATGCTTGTAATTAGCCATAAATGTGACTTAAGCCACTAAAGTGACTAAATAGGATTCGAGAGAATTTGTTTATTCTAGATGTAACTTTCACATATGATGTGAGAAACTTATGAAATGAATCAATGTGAAATCAATAAGTAATAAGAAAAATTTGGATAGTAGTCATCTTGCATGAAGCCTACCACATTTTAAAACAAGGTATTACCACAAATAGCCACAAATAGCCACAAAAGTGGCTTAAATTCACTGCACAACCTCCATTTCAAGGGGTTAAAATAGTTGACAGCTTTTACTCAATGGGCAACATAACTATATGGATGGATTCCATATATTTAGAAGAATTTTTTGTATGCTCTATGTTATGCTTAAAAAAAATAGTAACAAATTTAAGGACAAAAAACTCCACTTGAATGGTTTTTTCAGTAAACCACTTTGCGGATGACATTCTAAAAATATACATTTTAAGTAATTTTTGTTTCTACTATTTTTTTCCAACTAGTATTAGGTGTTGGGTACAAATCCATAAAATGATTTGGTAAGATTCATTATTATTTGGGAGAAATAGATTTTAGAAAATGTGTACAAAAAGCCACAAAAATGGCTTTTTTACAAGACTAGTGTTAAAGCCTTATGAGAAGTTTAAAAATGCGTGAGGCAGTCTCTTATTCTATAGTAATGAATATGGTTCAAAATTTGTAAACTTTTGTCTAAAACAAAGAGCCTAAAAGGATAGGTCTATATGTGATTAGCTCTCACAAAATACACCAGTAAAGCATAACATTGTACAGAACATGTATGCAAGATTTCGTCCTAGTAGTCTATGATTGTTTCATTAGCTATAAAAATCCTCAAAGTTAAATTTTTTTGAGACAACTAAATACCTTATATTTTTCATTAAGAACTAAATTTTGGAGTTCTAATTGATGTTTGAACCTAAAATAGATTGTACTACACCATATATATGTTTGTGAAGTAATGCACGTCCAAAAAATTTGGAAAACAAATAGAAATTGGCTAATTAAAGACCGATCTAAATATATTCCAAACAACTCTATATTACGATTGTAATTTATCCTATGAATACTTATGAAATTGAAAAGCGTAGATGTGATCCAAAAAAATCCCAATTTTTTTTTTCACTATATACTTGGTGATATGAAAAAAAGAAACCTTTGATTTTCACTATGCATGTGTTCCAACTAATTCCATAAAGTTGGCTAATAATGAGTATATAAATATGTCCACAAGATTTTGTTGTCCTATTACCATGCTTCCACCCAACTAGCTCATGCTTGGACAATACAATATAAGCATTGATATCCACTCATGTCCTCAAATATGTCTTGGATGTCTCGGCTGTAGATTATTTTCTTGTCTAGATCATCCATTAAATTGGTTGTAATGATATTTTAAGATTTGGTTTTAGAGAGTATCTCTACCTCTCCTAAGGCATAAAGCTTCCAAAACAATACTTGGTAAGATTATATAAATTAAAGAGGTTACTTGAGTAATTGATATCCACATATACCAAATGAACTAATTTAGTACCAAATTATGTTAGTTATTATAAGATTAAGAGAATAAAGAGAGTTGGGAAGCTTGTGTATATTGGTGTTTATATGTCTCACAATAATCCTCTCTATATATACCCTACTATAATCCTCATAATTTTTAGGTAACTATATTTTTCTAAACTTGGACTATCTTTTGAGAAAATGTCAGCTATCTAATTTCCTCATGATTGGAGTAAGCGCTTGTGGGTGGTGTCTTTCTCTTCATTTGGTTTTTTCAATTAATGTTCCTTTTTTTATAGAAAAAATAGAGGAATAAGCTACACTGATAAGATAACATTTTTTCATGTTAAGTGCCTATTTAGAAAGATCTATTTAAGAAAACACTCATCCAAACAATGTATTTCCAATTTTTCTATAGGACTAGAAAAATAATTAGTATTTTTATTGTACTAGCAAACATGGCACGATTTATTCCTAGAGAAACAAAGGTGTGCCTATATAATAATAAGGGTAGGGTCATGACAACAACAATGCGATGAATGTAAACAAACATCACATTTAAAAAGAGTGCTTTGTAGCTTTCTTATTTAGGTGGAAGCGGTGAGGACGGGAAGCACTTCTGTAGGTGATGTGGGTACGATAGCTCCATTTGAAGTAACAGGTGCTGGAACCGTTGGTGCACAAAGGAACTTTGCATATGATTTCGCAGAAGATTTTAGCTTACGCTTGCCATCTTGGTAGTCAACGTAAATCAAGCCAAATCGATGATTGAAACCAATATTCCATTCAAAGTTGTCCATCACTGCCCAATGATAATAACCCTTTACGTTTCGATTGTCCTCACTAAAACTCAACAAAAAACACACTAGCATTGTTAATGCTATTAATAACTTACAAATCTCTTTACATGAAGAACATATTTATTTTAATGGCCTTCAACACTTTAAACACAAAAGTTGATAATTCAAACATATCTGCAAATTACTACATCCATATAAGGCTAGAAAAATATGTGTGAGTACCCTAGTTTCTTATGCTAATGAGAAAGCATGTCTAGATAATGGTACCTTGTTTTTAGAAGCACATTAATTACCTTATAGCCCTATGAAGAGCCTTGAGGTGCTCTTCAAGGTACTTTATGCGTTGCTCATCGTGAAGTAAAGGTGCATTGGCTTCAGGATCCATTACACCTGCACAACATGTGCATTTACAATAATTTAGCTAAGCCAATAATAATTATGTCGGTTGATGCTTAGTAATGTTAAAATTATCCAACAATGTACCCGTACCATTTTCTGTTATGTATAAGGGTATTATGCCATAATTTTCCTCAACCCAAGCAAGAAGCTTACGTAAGCCAAAGGGGCAGTTATAGATCCATGAACTAGATGGTCCCTATGATCATATATAACACAAAGATTTAAAAATGTTAATGGTGGACCCTATGATACATGGCAAAGGATACACGTGTTAATGACGAATGTGGATTAATCAAGTATTAATTATGAATAAACAAAGTTGAAGTCTATGTGGACTTGCCATTTTCTCTCCTATGGGATTCCCATTCACATCCACAACTGCATAAAAATTGAAATGAAAACATGGTTAGAAGGACATGGGAGAATTCAAATGAAACAATTGACTCAAGAAATGGGAAAATTCAAAGGGAAAGTTTGAAATTAATTCATAGTAGAAAATATATTATATATCATGAAATTGCTAAAGCTAGCAGTTAGTGTGCAATTGCATGCATGATGATGAGAAAGAATAAAGGTGAGAGCTCAAATAAATATACTATTTACAACCTGATGGAGTGGCTGCCATGTCATTTCCCCACCACCTCTTCTTGGGGTTCGTTATGACTTTGGCGTTTTTTATGAAATTAGCGGTGTAGTAGTTGAGGCCTAGATAATCAACACTTTCTTTGAGGTCTTCGGATTCCTCCTTTGTGAATTGAGGCAACCTTGAACCAACTCTCTCTCTCATGACTGGCGGATAATCTCCAAGTATGAGTGGTTCTATTTGCCTACACGGAAATCATTCCGCATGGGTTGAAAATTTAACCATGAGATCCACATTGATGGTCCCGATTGCTTATTATAAAAATTTTATATATGTTGAAACCGTTGATCCTAGACTAATTAATAACAACTTATCTCACCAGCCAGAGAGAAACATCATATACCGCTCTGCTGCATCTATGTCTTCTTTGCTATTAGGATCATAGGGCTCACACCACATGTTGTAAGGATTGCACCCTATAAATCCTCTTTGATCTTTCTGTTTCACAGGTTAAACAAAACTGTGTTAAAAGATACTTCTTGTTGTGATGTTAACTACACGTGGAACAATTGCCCCTCTATGTTAATTAGTTTGCCAAAAAGACCATATTAGAGAGTTTGCAAAAATCCCCATACTTTGGGATCTCCAAATGGTGGTATTTTTGAATCTTGTTATTAGATTATCTTGAGCGATAACAATCCCAAATTTATCAGAGATTATATATTTAGAGCCTACATGTCAAGAGCTTTCCCACGATGATATGTCACATGAGGGGTTATTGATAGGGTTCACAATGCTCTCGAGAGTAGAGGGAGATTCATGCGGATCATGGGTGGAATATAGTGTGTGTGCAACTCATGTTGTGTGCTCCAGTAATATATGAAGCGTAAGTTCATTAAAATGCTAAAGATAATCAAACCAATGCATCGAATTATTATACCAAAAGTGCACTTAGTGAGTGAGAGTTATTCGGAGGAGGTACCTTGTATGTGTTCTTGTACAACTTGAACACTTTCGAGTGAGAGATCAACGCATGGTGAGCCACGAGGTAGGGCTCATTGCTGGCATCCCCCGCTTGGCATGTTTTCCCACTCTCTTCATGGCTAGCCTCGGAGCACCGCCCAGGAGCCATGATTCCAAGGCCATAACCTCGAGTTACAAAGCTGTACAACTCATTGAGGGTAGACCAGTACTTAACCCGATCCCCAAAATACCTGAAGCAAGTGTCTGCAAACCTCACAAAATGTTCCCTACAAGAAAAACCATCACCTACAATTAATAGAGATAGTACACGTTATCTCAGAGAAAAATCAGCTGCACTTGCAATGCTCGATCATAGTACCCTTCTTGTACATCCTTAGAAGAAAAACCCTAGAGCTCTAATGAATGCAATAAATTTGATGCCATGCACAATCACATGGCACTAGAGCAAACAAATTGAGGACTGTGTCTGGTAAGTTTTTTCCAATCCTCGAAATAGAATATACTGCTACATGTTATCAAGCAAAGAGGAGATAAGGTGATGCAAAATACTCACACTATGCTCTTCTTTCTCCAACCGAGCACCTCGGGATCGTTCTCTAAGTATAAAGGCATGTCCCAATGAAATAGAGTAACACAAGGAGTCATCCCTACACATGATTCAATCAAAGCTTGAATATAGAGTGTTGATTCTATTAGTCTTTGTATGTATTTGCAACTAAGAATGATGTACACATGTGTATATACATACATAAATTCTCACCTTGCGTTCACACACATATATATAGATATGATGCTCCCTGTGTTTTACTATGAGCATTCATACACATGCGCACACATATACAAATATATATGCAAATGAATATGTGTATGTATGTACATATCAAGGTATGTCTCTATATGTATGTATGTATATGCATGCATATGTGTATGTGTATGTATGTATGCATGCATGCATACATATACATACTAGCATAAAGTTTGGCATGCTTAGTTCAAGGTGCTAAAATTACATGCTGTATTACTCATCTTTCTCAAAAAGTAAAAAATCTCATAGATATGGTGTTGTTCTAGAAAGCTTATTTACCTTCCCTAATAAGTGCATTGATGATGTCATTGTAGTACTGAATGCCTTCTGTTGAAATCTCTCCAGTTGCATCTGCATGTAGAGAATTAAAGATGTTCATTTTCTTTCTTAAAAAAAGAAAGATTATAGGGGCAATTGTAAATACATAAAATAGTGTACTTATGAGTGCAAATATTTCACTTGAAAATGAATAATTAGATCCATATCTCCCCCTCCCCCCAAGAGCTAAAATTTGAAAGCCTATCCTAACCTTCAATTTGAGGTCATAAAAGAGGTTGGCCTTCAAAATATATATGTTTATGTTTAAAGTTTAGAAATTTTTTTAAAATAGTTGCCTTATGTGGTCTTCTTTTGCAACCCTATGTTCCAAGAGGTGGCCTTCTTTAGATGGTTTAAAGGGCATTGAAGCCCTCCTCTTAAGGCTTCCAACACTACCTCCCTCTCTAAGTTAGAGTTTATATACACCCACTCGCACACGTATAATACAAACAAGTGTTCGCTTGCTTTGCACTAATTACGAGAAAGTATCGCAATGTAAGTTCTGCTTGTGAGACATGACTATATAGGTACATGTTCACTTTAAATAAAGGATGAAGAGGGTTGATCTATTTTTCTTAGGCTAGTAGAACTTACAAGGAAATATTCGTGACCAAGAGATGGAGAAGCGAAAAGAGTTGCATCCCAAAGACTTCAAAGTCGCAATGTCTTCCTGTACTTTCGCGATTAAAAGAAAGCTTATGTAAGTGGTTAATAGAATTATAATATGATGATCCGTATAATCAATGTAAGCCTCATGCATTGAATAACAAAGTGAATGGTGGATTAGCCAATTCATATCTACCAGATAACGGTTATAGAAGTCGCAACCTGGATCGGGCATATCACCATTTTGAATATTTCCTAAAAATATATATAAAGAAAAAGATTAACTGTCAAAAAAATCACTTGTATTCACAAAGATATATCAAATAATTTATATACACTAGCCTAGCAGCAAAGTCTTCGAATTTTACTATGTACATTACAAGCTGTGTAATTAAAAGAAATGAATCTCCATTGTGTGATTAAAAGAAATGAAAAGAGTGTCTTTTAAAAAACAACTTTTCATGTCCTTCTTTCGTTGTGGAGAGTAATGTTAATCCTTTCCTTCTATATTTAGGGATAAACCCCCTTGGAATGGCACCAATTTCTCTCCTTACAAGCTACATATTCATCAATTTTTTCGTGTCATACTAACTCTACTCACATTACCCGATCTCATTAACTAATAAAGATCTAGAATTTAGAGTGTCAACCTCGGACTTGAACAAAAGCATCCCAAATGCTCATTCCCTTGCCACTTGCAGAAGATCCACCCTCCACCTACACGTTATTATTTCAAACACAATTAATCACCTTCTTTACAATTGAATTAGATATAATAATATGTGGTACCAGTGTTTTGATTACCTTCTTTTATTAACTTAGTTTAGATAACTATTGTAAGGCCTTGGTTAACCAACGCTTTTGAAAAAAACAAGACTTAAAAATATGAGAAAGAAAAGGAAAAAGAAGTATACTCAAAACAAAAAGGTCAATTGAACATAAAAGATGATAGTTATATAAAGATACTAAGTAGCCGCTCTTCGGGATCCTCATGGTTCTGTTCTCGTCAACAAGGGTTGGTAGCAATGTCAGTAAGTGACATAGAAAATTACTAAGTTAATCATCAATATGTAGAATTAAAAAAAGACAACAGCAATAACTGAATAGAGTGAAAAATTGTGGTATTGGGTGTATCTAAATAAACAATAATGAAACGTGTGTACAATTCCAATATATATTTACTGAGGACAAATGTATTAGCGTGTAGTAGTGCAGTAAGTATATATATGTGTGTATGTTTTGGATCTAGGCAATTAATTGGTGTACATATTTCATGGACACCCTATACTGAGACCTGAAACTTGAAGGGTGCAACGGGTATTAAAGCCATTTGAGCCTTAAAGACTAAGGCTACCAAAAAAAAAAAGCTTGCACATAAAAGTCATAAAAGTAAATTTCCTTTTGAAATGAAGGCCAAGATAGCACCTAGGTCTTCAAGTTTGAAAATCTTGAAGTCTAGGATAGGGTTGGGCCTGCCTATACTATCCGGAACACATTCGAGAGCTATGATTGTTGGAATCTGCAACCATACACGTTGCAAGCAAGGGGTAAACCAACTTTAAGAGCAATATGCAGCCCACTATCCAAGAGGGGATGTTAATACAATCTGCTGCTGAGTGCTTATAGCTGGCGTGATATACCAAACTTTTAGTGCATGCAGCCCATCAAGGGGTGCAGAGTGCTAATACCAGTGGCAGCCAAGCTGCCGTAATTAACACCAGCTCATTAGTGATGGTTGTAATGTGCTGATATTCATTTTTAGTGCTAAGACATGATTAGTGGTGTGGTTAGATCATTTTTACTTGGAATGCACTGCTGCCCACTCCGAAGAGAAAGTCAGAAGGGAAATCCTTGCAAGAGAGGGGTGGATGAATAGGCTGCAGGTCCGAGGTGACGGCGGGGGCTACTCCGCGGGAAGCATTCACCCGGAGACGGCGGCCCGAGGGTGGACAAAACACCGGCCGGACGTGAGAAGAAGGTGGCCAGAATATTGACGGCCGCCCACAGAACTGGGCGCAGTGGGAAGGAGGAGGAGGAGTGAGAGCACAAGGAGCAATAAGGGCAGCAGCCGCCATAGTATATACTACTAGGGTTGAGGCCTCCACACACACACACACAGACAGAGCAGGCTTCCAGCTAGTAGAAGTATAGCAAGTGAAGTCATGCAGGGTGGTACCAGCTCTCGTATATATATATAGGCCCGATCACGAGAGTAGATGACGATAGAATCGACACGGGATCGGCCGGTAGAATTCCCCCATTGGCCTTCAAACGACGTCGTTTTCACCTTTCCGTGAGAGAGACACACACCCCCCTCTCTATATAGATGCAATATGTGGTTGGTACATACACACCTCTGTATATAGATGCAACATGTGCACCAAGTGGCGCACCAAGTGGCCCGGATAGACAGCACCAGGCGCACCAAGTGGCCCGGATAGAAAGCACCAAGTGGCCCGGATAGAAATCCCAAACGGGAGGGCCACCACAATTCCCCCATGCGCCTCGTTTTCACCTTTCGGTGACACACACATTCTCGCCTCTCACTGTTCGAGCCCCTTATCACCTTTCGGTGACACACACACTCTCGCCTCTCACTGTTCGAGCCCCTTAATCACGCATGGGCGCTACCAGAGTGAGAAATCAACTTTTTCTAACCGCGCGCGAGAGAGAGAGAGGGGGAGAGAGAGAGAGAGAAATAGAGGACGCGTCGCCTTCAAGGCTCAAGTTCCCATTCACGGCTAGGCTAGTAGGCAGAACGGTGAAAATTCAGGACTGCACGGGCCAAAATTTGATGCTTGGTTACAAGGCAAGGATAGGTATTAGGAGGGCAACGAAGGCAAGGATAGTAGGGCAATGTTACTAGAGTGATTTGTTCTCTAAAGACACACAACTAGCAAGTGGATTCTACTAGGGTGTTTGGGTCCATTTTGGTGCGTTAGGCATGTTAGGCATGTAGGACAGATGGTTGGGCGGGCATGGTTGGAAATCTGGTGAGTTAGGCACGTAGGACATGCATGGTTGGAAATGTGGTGAGCTAGGCACGTAGGACAGACGGTTGGGTAGGCAATTTTGTACTTTAAAAAAGAAGCTTTTCATTTTGATAAATTATATGCTAGTTGAATGTATGAATTTGGAGTTTCATGTCATATGGAAAGTAGCCTGAAAAACTGCTTGTTACTTGAAATTTTAAAGACCCCGTCAAATTTTGGCCCTACTTGCAACTAGCTAGGATGATAAGTCCGCAATTGGAGTTTTTAATTGTACAAAAAAGTGGCATAGTCATCAGAAATGTCTTGGAGAACTTGGCTACACGAACCCACACTTAAACGTGGGATCACAACACGAACGAAAAAAAGTTTATACTCTCTGCATGCCGCAGAGGGATGAAATTTGAAGGTCTACCCTAACCTTCAATTTGAAGGCTATAAACTAGGTTGACCTTCAAAATATATATGTTTATGTGTAGAAGTTTTAAATAGTGGCCTTCTTTTGCAACCCTAATTTGATGCCCTATGAAGGCCCAATGCTATGCAAAAAAATAAAATAAAATCTTTTTGCATGGAAATCCCATACGACATTATGATCGTGGTATGGGTAAGCCCATGTTTGAGGATTATAGGATAATAAGTGTGTAATTAATCCCCTGAGATATTAATGCCATGATTATAGGTAGGCAATCCATGTGCCAACTATGCAAATAACTTTTCTAAATGAAACATGTGAAACCTTCATTGTAAATTAGAGATATTATTATCAAAAAAGAGATTTAAAAAATTTAAGGATTTTCCTTATGTAACCTCTTAATTTTTTTCAGCTTTTTAAGTTAACACTCAAATTGAATCCCGATCACACTAAGGGAAATTCACAACCCAATGTACATGTCATATTTGTCCGTAGAGCATGCATGTCTTGTTATCTTTTTTTTCCCCCTTTTAACGCTAAGAAGAGATAATAAGTAAGAAAAATTATTTATATGTACATCACATATGGCTACTAGTGGCCTATGTAATACTACATGTAGGAAGGTTACATGAGGTTGGAAGCTCTTACCACAAGTGATCCTTGGTGCATTTGGCTGTTGCATTGTTTTACAAGACACCTCTACTGGCCTCCTCAAAATTCTAATGTTTACTTTCTCACAACAATAAGCTATGAGGTGCTTTTGGTAAAAATAAAATTATTTCTAGCTTCTTAGATCAACAATAGCTCTAATTAATTGCTAGGTCTCAATTAGTGCTAGGTTGGGCTTCCTTGTGGTGTCCCACAAGTGTGAATTTCTTGATTTCAAATGTGATATTCCCTAGGTACCTCCTACTAAACCACTACTTGTTGATGTAACACCCCTTGTGGCCTCCTCAAATTTCTACTGTAGAGTTTATCACAATGAGGTGCTTAGTAAAAATCAAACTATTTCTAGCTTCTTAACTATTCTCAATAACAATCGCTTTATTTCATTACAAGATTTCATTTAGTGATTGGTTGAACTTCCTAGCGTCACCCAAGTGTGCATTTTTCAAACAGAATATTTCGTGGATGGGTATTTTCCCTATTAAACTATTTCTAGCTTCTTATATATTACCAATAATAGTAGCTTTAATTCATTGCCATACTTCATGTAGTGCTTGGTTTAACTTCCTAGTGCCACCGAAGTGTGCATTTTTCAAATAGAATATTACGTGGATGGGTATATACTCTATTGACCACTTCTCTGCTCTTTATCTTTACTAGGGGTTTACCTTGGGAGATGGTCTAGGAGAGCCATTTTCTATTGGAGAAAAGATCGCTTTTTATGAGGGTGAGGGTGAGGGTGAGTTCTCCAGTACCACATCAGCAGTGGTGTCTCTTAAGGAAGCATATTATTCTTCTAAGCTAATGTTGTATCTACAACTAAACTCCTCATCCATCTGTGGAGTTGATCATCCCATGTTGAGATATCCAGCTCAACTACTAGTGCTACGGCGGACATTGCTGACCCGCCTGGGTGTGATAGCTTATGCGTCTACACCACTGGCATGGTTGGTGAGATTATGGGTGATATGCGGCCAGTGGGATAATAGACTGTGTGACAGCCATTTTGGATTACTAGCGGCTGGCATAGTTATAGCACCAACTCAATTAGTTGGGTTCACATTATGGACCGGCCCTTGTATGTTGTAATAGTTGAGTACTAACCCATATAGTGTATACTCTTATCTTTATGTTATGTTGGTTGAGTAGAGAAGAAGAAGATAGAAGAAAATTTAGCTATCCATATCTCTCTTGTGTCTTGCTCTCTCTTGTGTGTGTGTGTTTGCTTGCTAGGGTTTGAAGCTCTCCCTCTCCCCCACATTCTCTTTTTGGTATCAAAGCCTGGTTCATGGGAGAGCTAAGGAGGCAAGCAAGAGGCAAGAACAAGCAATGAAGGAAGCGGTACTACACGGGTAAGAGCACCATCATCTCTTTCCCCTTCTTGGTTTAGGTACAACACCCCCTCAGTAGCTCTGGGAGCTATACATCTTCGATTGAGGAGCTGTCTTCACACGTTATGGGCCCCGTTTTGTCACTGTAGCATATTAGAAGTTCTAGTAAAGAACTTTTTCTGCTCGAAATCTGATTATTGCAGTGCAGCAGTGTATTTTGGAAGTGCACACAAGGTTTGCACATGTATTGTTGATACTGGGTGTATGTACATGTACTCTGTTCACGTTTGGTGACACACAGGCTGTGTTGAAGTACCACTACTGCAACAATTACAGGAGATACTGATGTATCATAGGTTGCATACAGAAGTTGTTTATTTGCAGGTTATTTAATTGCTGTAGGAAAACATGTCTGACGGAATTAATCATATTGTTAGTGAGAAGCTGGATAAGAATAACTTTCATGCCTGGAAGTTCAGAATGACCAATTTCCTAGTGGATAAAGGATTTTGGGATTATGTAGAAGGAGACAATGAGGAGCCTCTAGAGTTACCTGAGGAGAATGCCACTCCTGCAAATATAAAGGCATTCAAGGATTGGAATCAGGGTGCAAGAAAATTCATGTGGTGGCTTTCATTAGTGTCACAGACACTATGATAGAAAACATACAGGATGTAAACACTCCAGCCAGTTGCATGATGGCAGAATCTGGTTCAGATATTCAAGACTAACACAATGGCAAGGAAGTTGCACTTAAAGAAAGAGTTATATACCGTGGAAAAGAAAAGCATGTCCATCAATGAATATGTATTAAAGATCAAGGGCATTATTGAATCCCTTGGGTCCATCAATGTATCAGTGAAGGATGATGATTTGGTGAGTGTCTATCTCAATGGGCTTGGCAAAGAGTACAAGACATTCAAGACCTCCATTGCAGTTAAGGAGAATATTCCCAACTTTCGGGACTTGATATCTATGCTGATCATAGAAGAAAAGGCTTTAGGTGAGGATTCTTCTTCACAAAGCAAGAACACATTGGAACATGCCTTCTACTCTAATTCAAGTAGAGGCAAAGGTAGAGGCCGTGGTCGAGGCTGAGGTGGGGATGCCAAGGAAATCAAAATTCTGGACAACAACAATCCAATGATTCATAGCATCAATCATACACAGGTGAAAGAGGCTAGTCTAGAGGTAGGGGGAGCCAAAGAGGCCGAGGTGGTTGGCAAAGAAATAGAAATGCAAATAGCATAGAGTGCTATTATTGTGACAAACTAGGACACATGGAAAAGGACTGCTACAAAAAGCAGAACGACATTAAAAGTGGGAAGTTGCAGTAAGGCAACTATGCATCATCTAGCAAACATGGAGGTGATGATGACAGAAGTGAGCAGGTCTGTTTGTGATGCAACACATGCTTAGTTCCATAAGAGGGGATGTCAAGATCTCAAGATATATGGTATGTAAATTCTGGCACCTCTAACCACATGACCAGTCATGCGCGCTGAGTGGTTTAGAGATATGTAAAAAATGGAAAAACCAAGTTATGTAGAAACAGGTGATGATACTATATGCATCCCATTGTGCATGTTGGTAAAGTGCCATTGGATACACCGCGCAGGATGGCAAAATGAAGTACTTGGCTGATGTACTTCATGTTCTGAATATTACAAAGAACCTGGTTTCTGTTGGACAGATGTCCTCAGGTTTAATCCTCAAGGATGTTTTGTGGAAGACTTCAAAAATAAGTGTCGCTTGGTTGCAAAGGGTAACATAAATGGCAGGATGTTTACTTTGGATGTGAACATGCTTGAGATAAAGGCAGCCATGTTTGCACATGAAATAGGTGTCATTTTGCATATATTGAAATATGGCACAAGCGCATTGGTCATGTGAATGTACAACGATTGAAGTCTATGCATACCCAAAATAGATTTGCCAAAGTTTAAGGTCAACACTATGCATAAGGTATGTGAAGCATGCCAACTTGGTAAGCAGGCCAAAGATGCTTTCCCACATGAAAAGCATGTCAGTGCAAGGCCATTGGATGTCATACATTTAGATGTATGGGGACCAACCAAGACTGCAACAATTGCAGGTTGCAGGTACTATGTTACATTCATTGATGACCACACTAGGAAAGTGTGGGTTTATTTCACGAAAGAGAAAAGTTAGGTGTTTTCTCACTTTCAAAGATTTAAAGCCTTGGTCGAGAAGGAAAAAGGCATGCAAGTAAGATGCCTAAGATTAGATGGTGGGGGAGAATATTTCTCCAATAAGTTCAGCGATTTCTTGAGAAAGTAAGGAATCAAGAGGCAGTTTACTTGCAAGTACATTCCACAAAACAGAATGGAGAAAGGAAAAACAGACACATTGCAGAAGTGGCACGTGCCTTGATGGCTTAAAAGAATATGCCACATTACTTTTGGGCAGAATGGAGAAAGGAAAAACAGACACATTGCAGAAGTGGCACGTGCCTTGATGGCTTAAAAGAATATGCCACATTACTTTTGGGCAGAAGCAGTAGCAATTGATGTGTACATTATGAACAGGACACCCACTGTAGTTGTTCATGGTATGACTCCTGGAACAGAAGTTTACAAGTATAAGACCGGATGTGTCTCACTTGAAAGTGTTTGGGTGTACTGCATATGTACATGTTCCTAATGAAGTGAAAACAAAGTTGGATCCAAAGGTAGAGAAATGCATCTTCATTGGTTATGCTATGGAGCAAAAAGGTTATAGATGCTACAACCCTACCACTCGTGAGATGCGAGTAAGTAGAGATGTTGTCTTCGTTGAGATGAGTAGCTAGTATGCACCAGTAGTGAAGGCAATAGAAGATGCAGATGTAAGAGTGCTAATGGTGCACCAAATTTAAAGCAGCAATCACACAGGTGCTAAGTGGACCTGGGGAGTGCTCAAGTAGTGAATCCAATGTTAGCTAATGGTCAGGCAAGTTGAGGAATGATGCAGGTACACATGTATCACCAGAAAGGGAAGGAAAAGGTAGATCAACTTTTTGTGCCTGATCTGTGAGCAGGTCACTCTTATGTGGATGGTAACTCTAGTGGTTCTAAGCAGAGTCTTGATTAGGAGCTTGGCATTCCATCTGTGGTTACTCTTGGTGTAAGGAGAACCAGGGCTATTTTCAAGACACTTGACAGTGATCCAGGTGTACGCCCTATTGATGAGACAGGTTGCGATATGATTGATATATAGCCCATCATTATGCTTACATGGTAAAAGCAATACACATTAGGAATTTTTCGGGCCCAAAGAGGGCCTCTTGGATTAACTTTTGATTAGGAATGGAATAGGAGGAGGGCTGGGTGCACATTTTTTACTTCTTTGACCCTAGGGGGCCTAGGCTTTAGTTTGCTAATGGGGCCTAATTACTACTCTTGTCCCCCTACCTCTTGGGCCCAAACTTAGAGGTCCCCCCACCTAGAATCGCGCACATTAAAAACCCTAAAAATTTAAAAAAAATTTCCAAAAGTGTGTTTTCCCTCTCAAACTTTCCCCCAACATACTGTAGGTTTGGAAAGCTCATTTTGAACCTCTTTCTTCCTCTTCTAAGCTCTCCATTGTTGTAGAAACTCCATACCTCTCAAGCTCTCCCTCCTTTTCGAGCTCCCTCAGTCTCAAGCCCTTCCTCCTTTTTGAGCTCCCTCAGTCTCAAGCCCCCTCTCCCTCTTTCTTTCTTTTCTAAGCTCTCCATTGCTCAGAAACTCCATCCCTCTGAAGCTCTCCCTCCTTCTCAAGCTCCCTCCCTCTCAATCTCCCTCTCAATCTCCCTCTCTCTCTCTCTCAAGCTTCCTCCCTCTCCATTGCTGCAGAAACTCTATCCCTCTTTAGTTTACTCTAGGTTCAGGAAGCCTATTCTCAAACTCTTACGCTCTTTTAAGCTTTCCATTGCTGCATTGAAAACCCTGAACTTTCTCTCCTCTCCACTCCTGTGTTGTAAAAAAAGCTTTTCTTTTCCCTTCTTCTCTTTTCTTACCACCATGGCCTCTTCTAGTAATGTGAGAAGACCTAGGGAGAACGTGGAAGAGCTTGTGCTGCATAACACAAGAGATGAGAATGGAGTTTGGGCTCCAATAGGATTCAGGGTTGGGGCTTGGGTCTATATGCACCAAAGCTCTAAGGGACCACATCGACGAGTGGGGAATATGCTACATCATTGGAAGGGGCGGCTACAAGGCTTCAAGCATACTAAGAAGGAAGGACTAGTTGCCATAGTGCAACATGTGTATACCCTTCGAGACCTGTACATTCAAGGCCAACGACCAAGGTTTCCTTCAAATTGTCAATGTAACATAAACACAGCTTTAACAACATGCTAATATTGGATTTTTTGTTTCAAATTTTCTTATGATCCTCCATTTTCTTATGTCTCTCTTCTGCAGATACTTCTAATTATGAACAACCACTCCTCCAAAGCCTCACTGGAGTTTTCTATGCTATGCATGCATCCATTGGAGAGGCAATGTTTGTATCTCAAAGCCCAAGTGATCTTGTACAGAACAATATCTTTTTCTTTTCTCACTCATATTTTGTAGATAAAAACCAAGGTTTATTTGGCAAGCTAGCAGAGATCCCCAACCCCCCTCTTAACAATCCCGAATGGCCCAAACCAGATGCTTGGACCATCTATGCTTAAAGTTTAAGATGGTAAGTGATATCAAGACATCACTCAAGTTTTCAAAGGCATCTAGGTCAGTAGGGGTAAATTGGTTTTGTCCTTTATATGTTTTTGTGCACATGTTCAATTCCATGCCAATGCACCAAACAAAAACAATGTATATTTGTAAGGAGGTACAGTCTGACCAAATTCAAGGATTACTAGGAGAGGGTTGGGAGGTTAATGAGGGGTCACATCAAGGTGATGTGTACAAGTGCAATGTAGTAGATTCTACAGTGTCTTACAGGTTCTTGAAGGCACGCTCTATTTTATACATGCGTCTGCACTACCAAAGATGGATGCAAAAGCACGGGACATGGATCCCACTTCAAGCCTCAGAAGAAGAAATTATGCTTATTGAGGTAGCTGTGATGATGCAAAATAGATGGATTGAGCGAGTGGCAGCAAGCAAGCATTGGATCCTAACAGACCTGCATCAACACTTTAGCATCATGGGCTTTGACAATGTGGAAGAGTCAAGTTTCAAATTGATGAGAAGAAAGGTATATCTGATTCCACTACATGTCTAGAATTAACCCTTACACTTTCTGGTTATTGTGCCACTTTCTATATTTTAACAGATTGGGAAGCGTAAGAAGGGGACAACCATGGGAATTATGTATAGGAAAATATTTTAATTTTTCTTTTAATTGCAGAGGGTGGTTGAAATTGACGCATTTGCAGGGAGAGGCGACGGCAGTAGCAGAGACCAGGCCGCCAAGGTCCATGGACATGATGCTGTGTTGGCACACTATCTTGGTTGGCTTCTTGTGGATGGCATCGCCATTATCCACAGGGACTACACCCCTCAATCTGCCTTCACTCTCTTCTTTTTGAAAGCCCTCTCTAAGGTGCTGTGTGTAGCCTCTATGGCACATAGCACCAAATGTATAGTTGTGATTAAAAAATCCCTTGCCTTCGATGTTTTTGGTTCTGGATTTAGGGGTAAGCTTCTTGCTCATATAGGTATAGCCAAAAGCATAGGCATAGAGGATCCTCAATAAATAGCCCAATCACTCCTTGAGCACACTCTGCCCAATAACAAGAGAAGGAAGCTCAATATTGTAAGAAAGCTTTTGTAAAGATGATGTATCACTTCTTATTATGAATACAATACAATTTTTGCAAACTTATTTTCATCAAGTATATCATTGTTTTTTCTAGTTTGTACCATCAATGTTTTTGTGAATGCATCAAAAATGACCCTGGGAGCAGCCTAGGGGAGAGTGCGAGAACGATGCGAATTTTGACCTTCACCGCTACTGTAGAGCCCAAATTCGCACTGTTTTGGCACAACTTCCTCAGCCTTTCAGGAGCAATTCTGATGCATTGGATGACAAATAATGTATTTTTACACATGATTAAAGGTATTTTTATCTTGTAAATTATTGCTTTTCATAATCAATGTACTCAACTTCATGCATCAGAAATGATTTTGAGTGGCTGGGGGAGCAGTGCAAAACAGTAAGAATTTTGAGCCTGCACCGCTGTTGTAGAGCCCAAATTTGCACTGTTCTGGCATAGCTTTCCCAGCCCTCCAGGAGCAATTCTGATACATTGGATGATAAATAATGTATTTTTACACATAATTAAAGGTATTTTTATCTTGTAAATTACTATTTTTTATAATTAATATACTTAACTTCATTATAAATGCATCAGAAATGATCCTGATGAGTGGCTAACGAAGTAGTGCCAGGAACAGTGCGAATTTTGAGCCTGCAGTGCCGCTCTGAAAAGCTTGAATTCGCTCTGTTCTGGCATAGCTCCCTCAGTCACTCAGGATCATTTCTGATGCATTTATAATAAAGTTGAGTCCATTAATGCAATTTTGATGCGTTGGATGACAAATAATGCAATTTTACACATGATTAAAGCTGTTTTTATCTTATAAACTATTGTTTCTAACAATTAGTGTATTCAACTTCATTATAAATGCATCAAAAATGATTCAGAGTGGCTGGGGGAGCAGTGCCAAAACAGTGCGAATTTTGAGCCTGCAATGCTGCTGTAGAGCCCAAATTTGCACTGTTGTGGCATAGCTTCCCCAGCCCTCCAGGAGCAATTCTGATGCATTGGATGACAAATAATGTATTTTTACACATGATTAAAGATATTTTTATCTTATAAATTACTATTTTTCATAATTAATGTACTCAAATTCATTATAAATGCATCAGAAGTGATCCTGAGTGGCTGGGGGAGCAGTGCCAGAACAGTGCGAATTTTGAGCCTACAGCGTCGCCTGCTCTGCAGAGCCTAAATTCGCACTGTTCTGGCATAGCTTCCCAGTCCTCCAGGAGCAATTCTGATGCATTGGATGACAAATAATGTAATTTTACACAAGACTAAAGCTGTTTTTATCTTATAAACTATTGTTTCTCACAATTAGTGTACTCAACTTCATTATAAATGCATAAAAAATGATCCTGAGTGGCTAGGGGAGCAGTGCCAGAACAGTGCGAATTTTGAGCCTACATCGCCGCTGCAGAGCCTAAATTTGCACTGTTCTGGCATAGCTTCCCCAGTCCTCCAGGAGCAATTTTGATGCATTAGATGATAAACACTGTATTTTCACACATGATTAAAGGTGTTTTTGGAGAGACGGAAAACTCTCTCACTTGTAGCAAGAGTAGCATGATCCACGTGTAGCTCAATCCAATGGGATTTGCATCCCTTTCGGAGCTAGGGATTCAACCCGTACCGGTGCACAAAAGCTTATCCACAAATGGAGAGAATGCTTATGGCTACCATCACATGACACTAGACTAAGCACACACACAAGCTCAACTTGCCCTCATTCCTACACACCCATTCATTCACAATTACAAGCAAGAGGAACACAATCACTATGTACACAAGCAAAGAGAAAGACCTCACTCCACTCCTATCTTCCTACAAGCATGCACACACTCAAGCATCAAGCTTCCATGAAAGCTTCAAATCAGCCCACATACACAAAAACGAAATACTAAAAGCATGCATAAGAGTAAAATGATTAGAGAAGAGGATGAGAAAGACCTCACTCCACTCCTATCTTCCTACAAGCATGCACACACTCAAGCATCAAGCTTCCATGAAAGCTTCAAATCAGCCCACATACACAAAAACGAAATACTAAAAGCATGCATAAGAGTAAAATGATTAGAGAAGAGGATGAGAAAAACTCATGACATTGCTATTGATTCAATGAAGAGATTTATCTCATACAAAGATGTAGATGGGGTGAGAGAAGAGTCTTCACCTCTATGGAGAAGAGGGAGAGTAGTTCTCTCAAAGGAGCTCTTGCATGAACTTAGCCCAAAGTGTACCTAAGCTCTCAAATGAGCCACTTTTTATACTAAAACTCCTAAAACTCCCAAAACTTCCCATGTGGGATTATTCTTAAGCCCACTCCCACACTCATCTACAACTTGGAACTCTTTACAAGAGCCCTAAATAAGAATGTCACTTGTTTTCCTGCTTGCATCTTTGTGTTGCATCCTTGCATTGATCACCACTCGTCACGCAACACTCCCCCCTTCCTATTTTACGCACGTCCTCGAGCGCGGTAGAAGCAAAAGCTGCAAAAAATAATGGATACAAGTAAAGCCTTTTATTGAAAAAAAAAACAGCAATGACAATCTCACACGTGAGCATACAAGTGAAAGGTTGATTAGAGTTTTAAAGAGTGCTAAAAGAGGTGAGTAAAGACTAGTCAATGTGAGACTAAGTGGTAGATAGTGCTATGCAAAGGCAAGTGTGCTTGCACACCACAGGTTATGACCGCAGTCTCAATGTCCTAAAAGTATTTAAGTTATTCCTAAGTGGCAAACCTACTCCTAAATATGAGCAATGGTGATTGGACCTCTTCTTCTTCTTCTTCTTTTTGGGTGTGTGTGTGTAAAAGTTGAATAACGAGGAAGGTTCCATCCCAATGAGACCCAAGCCAAGAGACCTCCGCCAAGAGAATCTAAAGACCGATAAGTATCTCAAGGGCGACAGACCCTTTTCTTTCTTTTTGACATAAGGAGTATCCCATGAAGATGAGGGCATCGGTCTCAAGGGCCCATAATGTACCCCAGAGTCCTACTAGCATCTATCAAGGCGATAGAGTCCTTGAAGGTTTTTTCTTAATCTTTTAGACGTCAGTGTTCACCCCATGGAAACCAAGGCATTGGCCCTCAGGTGCTAAGACAACCCAAGGTCCTACCAAGCATTCCACATGGTAGACACGTCATGTCTTGATTCACCTGTATATATTTTTTAGGGCATGATTTTTGTAAAAAAAAATTATTAATTCTAGCACCTAGCCCATACCTAAGAGGTAGCTACCACTAGGGATAACTAATATACTTCGAGAGCATAAGAACTTGGCATACTCCGTTGGTATATATCCTACACCGTCTTCAAATAGAAATACCTTCTACTAAGTCCTCTAAGAATCTAGAAATCACTCACTACCTTTTAACTAATTTAAAACTAAAACCAGCCAACTGTGTGTGAACATGCAAACAATATATCCAAAAGTTAAAAGCACATAAAGAACAAAAGATTATGATTTGAATACACCTGTTGTAGTACTCGTTGATGTTGTGCAGATTGCTTCTCTTTGCTCTTTGTAGGCATTGCATGTCTCCCCCCTTCCTAATTTGTATGCACGGTAGGTGGACTATTGGGGCGTATTCGTATGCTCTTGTTTAGCTGAGATCTCTGCAAAATGTTTATTAACAAACAAGAAAAGAAAAGAAAGGAATAAAATTTGTTATTGGTGCCAATCACCGAATATAGCCGAGGGAAATAACCCAGTGGGAGAAAAGTGCCCTGGCTTGTTGATCTTATTGTGTTACAATCCCAATCAAAAACATTGTAGATAAGATCATCTCAAAAAGAACACAATCCTCTAAAGGCATAAGGAACCACATTAGTAAATGTGAGACTATTCAAACACTGATCTACCAAAGAGCTTCAATTGTAGTGTTAATGCCTTACCTTTGGTTTTGGGTATGTCCTTCTTAAGAGGTGGGAAGGTTAGCAATTGTCGAGGAATTTGAGCAAGATAAGAGGATTTAGGCATTGAAGTGCTAGAATCTATGCTCAAAGGAGACTCATGTAAAGTTGGATTTGTCTTAGGTGGTACAGAAGTTGATGGTGGAACTGCGTAACAAGGAGAAATTGAGACAACTGGTGATTCAGTACATGTTTTGGGAAGGTCAACACAAGGAGATTTGTAGGTGCTATCACAACCACCTATCCTATCTTGAAGAGGTTGTGTTGATTTCCTTTGCACCCACTGATATGGAAAACCAAGGGTGGCTTTTGGAATCTTATTGATACACTCTTTTACCCCTAGTAAACCATGGCATTTGGGAAGCCAAAGTGCTGTTGCACCCTCATAATAGCCTTGTGCTTTAAGAACATGCTTTGGGACCCAATGAGTAACAATCTGAGGTTTACGCTTGGAAAAGATGTGCGTTTTAGGAGGCTTAGCAACTGGGCTAGATGGTACAAGTTTGTATGCATCTTTGGGTAGGCAAATTGATAATTCCTTCTTGCCTGGCCTTCTTTGAACAGTGACTAGAGTAGTTGGAACATGCCAGCCATGGCCCTCACTTGAGGACTCATCGATTATCCACATCATTTGTGTTGGAGCTTCAAGAGCAGATTTTGAAAGTGGGTTGTGTAAGGTAGAAACAGCACCCTTTTGACATGATAAAGCTCGTGGAGTAGCAGATCCCAAGATTCAATCAAAATCAATTTGCAATTTGTATTGTCTATTCTTCCAATCTAATGAACAATTGGTAGCACTTAACCATGATCGACCGAGAACAGCCTCTACCACTGCCTTGGACTTACTTGCCACATAAAAAGGAACTGACATCTGGTGATCCTGAATGGACATCATAATGACACATTTTCCCTCTATAGGGTTATCTTCACCTGAGAAGCTTCGTAAGTCAATAGGAATGTGCACAAGTGTTGGTTGTCCCAAGGCTATCCATGTGTCAAACGAGAGAACATTATAATCTGCACCAGAGTCAATTAAGGCAAAGACAAAGTAGGTAGTCTCATGAAGATGAAGACACACTTGAATATTGAAAGGATTGACATATTGTCATCAGTAGCCAACTGTAAGGCCAACATAGAAGCCTTGCGATGCTCCTTGGCTTTTGCAACTCTAGCTTTAGCCTCTTCTTGAGCCTGACGTTTAAGTAGGTCATGTGCTTCTTTCCGCGTGTGTGCAACATGCATTTGTTGAAGCATGGCTTCAGTTAATGGTTCATTGTATTTCTTGAGACGACTTCCATTAATGAAGTTAGGCATTTGCTCACCTTCTAGTGTCTCTAAACGCACTGCACCACTTGGAGTAAGCTCATTAATCACAAACGGTCCTAGGCCACGTTTCTTGAGCTTTCTCTTATGCTTCTTAAGTGTGTACAAAATAAATAAAATAAAAAAATCCCTTCCTCTCAAGAGCAGGCGTGCCTTTCCTAACTCTTCCTCAGGGATTATCACATCATTATCAAAATCAGAGTCCCATCCATCTTCCTTATCAGCATCATTAGCAGATTCGAGTATTAAATCCTCCACTGAGACTTCCTCTACATGCAGTGCTGTTGTGGATGCATCCCCATAGTACAAAACATCTAGAAGGTCACGTGGTTGTACCATTTGTATAGGAATAATGTCATATCCATCTGAGTCACAAAATTGAATTGGCTTAGGTAAAGCACATGTCGATAATGTTGCAAGGACATGACTCCATTCTAGTGGATCAATTAAGTGCTCCGGGAAGGGTTGTGGAATGTATGCCTCATCTGATACACTTCGATTACCCTTAAGTCTCTCAGTGTTGAAATCCCTACATGAGGCTCCACACATCCACAGATCTTCTCGCCCATCTGACAATGTAACTCTTGAGATGAAGCAGAATCAAACTCATCTATTGGAGACCTTGTTACATCACAATATGAGTGATTCTTTAAGTTGACCCTTGTGATGACAGAATCATGTCGGTGGTACAAATAATTGTATCCCCAATCTTGAATCATTTGAAATTGTCGCATGAATGGTCTACCCAATATCACTTCATAGTTTGGATGTTTTCCAAAATCCACTACTGCAAAGGTGTGCTCATATTCAATCCCACATGTGGTGACCAATATGTTCTCAAGCAGCCCAAGGGGATGTTCTAAGGTTCCATCTGCTAGCTGCAAGCGCATCCTGGTACTCCTAATAGCTGGTTTGCCCCACTTTTCCCAAATGGACCTTGTCACAATGCCCACTCCTGCACCACTATCAAGTATTGCAGTTGAGGCTACTTTTCACACTTCTAATGGAAGGGTAGCATTTCCCTGATCGTCCTCACAAAATTTTCCTACTTTATTGATAGGAACTGGCATAACATGCTTTGTCTCAGGGTGTATAGTACAATGATGGTGACCCTTTTGTAGCAATACCTGCTCTGACAAACATGTGGCAATATCATTCCACAACTCAAGTCGAAGCTTTATCAAATCAAGCAAAGGTAAGGTACAAGCCACTGGTGCTGACAAAATAGCTTGCACGATACCCATATCCATCTCCTTTGTCAACCTTCTATGCATGGAGGGTATCCTCAAGGTTTGACAACAGTTCTCATATTCTCCCAAATATGAGGGTGAGGTTTTCATTGTATGCTTACTTCTAGGAGAAACAATTGTTTGAACTTCCTCCTGGATGCTTGGGCGTCTAAAGTTGTTTTCTGTGCTCCTGGTAAAATCCACCTCAGAGAATGGAGGTGAAATAATAGAGGACATATTCTCATTAACTTTCTCATGAACTGCTGCCCACATCTCATTTGCCATGTCCTCGTTAGCATCAATAACTTCATCATTGCATGGGAAGGCAAGGCTAGGTGGTGGCAGAATACCTTCTTTCAATGGGGTGGCAATTGGTGCAGACTTCTCACTATGAGATTGTGAGATGAGCTCACTTTTCATTTCCCAACTTGATGACACTTCTGGTATGGTTTCTAATGTTGGCTTAAGAGAGGTTGGGCCCCAAGGAGGTGGTCCCTCAAGTATTGATTGAGCTTCCCTAATGAGTTGCTGATGTACAGCTAGATTGATCTTCTCCTCACGAGGGTTTGGGTATTCTTGAAGCTTCTTGGGTAGCTCAGATAAAGCTGCAATGCGACTTCTATGAGCATCAATGATGGCATCTAGAGTCTCATTCACCTTATCCACAAAAAAAAAACCCCCAGAACTATCCTCGGTCGTACTAGTGGTTCTTTTTGTTTCTAGTGGTCCTTTTTCTATTGGAATGTAGGGTCTTGTCCACTA
Source organism: Cibotium barometz (assembly GCF_041138505.1). Lineage (NCBI taxonomy): Eukaryota > Viridiplantae > Streptophyta > Polypodiopsida > Cyatheales > Cibotiaceae > Cibotium > Cibotium barometz. The sequence continues at coordinate 47,900,034 of NC_141087.1, forward strand.
GATTTGCCTTTGCATCCCTAGTTCGAGGTGTCTCATCAGTTTGCATTTTGTCATTTCGTGTCTGTGATCTAGTCATGACTCTAAGTGGCATGACATCCTCATTCTCTGATGAAGGTGGCGATGGAACTACCCCTACCAGGTTGAGTCAGACCTTTGGTTGAGAGGTGCCTTCCTCATGTGGTTTCAGCAAACAATCCTTTGGGAAGTGTTCTACACAACACCCTAGACAATATCTTTCAATTGGTGGAAACTATGGTACTATTGTACTGGATCGAGCTGCTTGCCTTGGGCGATGTGGACAATCACAAGCCCAATGGGGTTCTTTGCACTCATAACAGGGGCCCATTAGTTTGGCTTCTACTTTCCTTTGCTGCCATTGACCTGAGGGGCCTGGAGTCCTAGGTTGGTAGCCGCCTAGCAATATCAAAGAATTTTGTTCCACTGGTTGAGCCTCCAGTGCTTGGCTTGGATATGCGGGACTTTCAAAGAGATTTTCCTTGGATGAATATGATGCATATTCCTCCTCCACATAGCCTGGGTTTACCAAGTCTCTACACATATTTGAATTGTCGTAGTTGTTGAGACTCAAGCTCGATGTCAATGTGAGCCAGCTATGCTATGTGCTGGGTAGGAACATGTGTGAGACATAAATGACCGCATGTCCAGCTGGTCATAGTGTGGACATTAGCTAGGGTTAGTAGAGTGTGGACACAACTCATTTGTGTGTTGTGTGGATTATGGATTAGTGCATTATGCTTTGTGTGAGAGTGGAGATGGCTTCCCTCTATGGTTAGGGTTTGCAATATACATTAGGGTTTGCTCCTGTGTGTGTGTCTCCTCCCCCTCTACCGTTCTTTCAACATGGTATCAGAGCCTTGTGCTGTTTATTAGGGTTTATGAGTGAGTGAAGAGAAGAGGGAAAAGAAGCTATGAAGAGAAGCTGTAAAGCTTGCCATTGGAGCTGTGAAGCTTGGAGCACACCAAATACTATCAGATCTGAAATCTTGGCCTACCAGGTAAGGTCTTCTAAACATCCTTGAGCGGATTGCAGGTGATACAGGCAAAAACAAAGCAAGTTAGAGCAAATCAAAGCAAAGCAAATTTTTGGTTTTTGAAAGCTTTCCATTAAAGCTTGGCAACATTGATGTATGATGGAAATACATGTAAATCTAGCAAAGCAAACATGTATCTGACAATGAGGGATGTACTGGCAACTTCTATGCAAGCCCTACTATGATTTTGGATCATTTTGGAAGCATCTGGATGTATGAAAATCTCTGATTTTTGAGCTCTCACAAATCAGAGAGAAGGAAGCCCAAAATTGAAGCATTTGGAGTGTGATTTTGGCTAAAATCCAACCATTGGTGGATTGCACATGTACCTAGATGTCTTGGGGACTTATTATCATCATCAATTATCAACACAAACTCTCCTAAACCCCCCTACAGCAGGCGGCGCTGAATTTACAGAGAAATAGAGCAGATTTTGTTCATTTTGGCTATGAGGAGATCCATTACTCATTGGTTGCTTGGTTCCTTTCACAATTGCTTTAGCAATTGGTTGCTTTATACTTTGGAGAAGAGGGCTATGTGATTTGTTTGGTCAAATATGCCTAATTGAGTTGGGAATGAGCTGATTAAAACAGGCTGTCCACTAGTTGCAGAGAAACAGGGTCATTTTAATTGAGCAATTAATCCTTGGTCTTATACAATTGGACAAATTCCTCTTACATGGAGTTGATGGAAACTATTGCTAAGCTAATGAATGCCTGGTTGCTCAATTTAGTCAAATATTGAAGAAATTAGAGCCATTTTCCTACTGGTTTTTTCTAGTTTTTCTAGTTTTTCCCAAAACAGAGAAAGGGGTTTTCAAAAATTGATATGTACACATGTGAGATGGTGTTGATACTCTACATTGAGGTTGTTTAGGTGTCAATGCAAGTTTCACATACTTGATTGCACCACTACATTGTGATTTGGAGCCGTGGAAGCGCATCAAAATAGGCTATCTCGGACTGCGTGAGACAGTTCATCTTGGATGCATACAGGTTGATTTTCTACATCAAATTTGGAGTTTGTTGGCTACCTTGGAGTATCTGGAACATTCATTGGAGTGTGGTTGAGCTGAGGAAGGCTCATTTACAGATTTGAAGTGTGCGGAAGGTGTATGCATTGAGCAAACATGTCGGATAATCCAGTTCAGATTGTTGGTGAAAAGCTGGATAAAAAGAACTTCCAGGCATGGAAGTACAGGATAAAGAGTTTCTTGAAAGGAAAAGGATTTTGGAATCTCATTACAGGTGCTGAGCCAGAGCCTAAGCTATCTCGACAACCTACACAGCAGCAGCTTATTGCTCATAAGCAATGGTCAGAGAGAGCATTCACAGTGCTGCATTATTTGTCTATATGTATTTCTGATGCTATGCTCATACACATACAGGATGCTGAGAATCCCAAAGATGCATGGGATACTTTGGTCAAGATGTTTGATACAGATACGAGTGCTCGCAAGTTTCAGTTGCGACAGCAGATACACAATGTGAAAAGGAATAAAAGGAGCATACATGATTATGTGCAAGAAATCAAGAAGTTTGCAGATGCATTGGCCACAATAAATGCCCCCATGCCTGATGATGATTTGGTGGATATTACCTTGCGTGGTCTTGGCAAGGAATACAAATCTTTTGATACATTTATCTCAGTGAGGAGTACAGGTTTACCGGACTTCGATGAGTTGGTTTCCCTCTTGCTTGTTGAGGAAATCAAGCTCAGTGATTCATTTCTGGATGCATCTACTAGCCATGATGATGGCAGAAATCAGGCCTTCTATTCTCAGAGAGGCTTTAGAGGCAGGGGGAGATTCACATCACGTGGACGTGGTGGTAATGGTCGTGGATGGCAGGATAGGCCTCCACAACAAAATTTTCAGCCTTCATATGGTGCACGAGGTGGTCCTGGATATGCACCTCAAAGAGGCAGAGGTAACCCCCATGGTCGAGGACGTTGGCAAGGCCAACAAACATCTATGCAGGATGTTGAATGCCATTATTGTGGAAAATATGGTCATATGGCGAGAGATTGTTTCTGCAAACAGAATGATTTGAGAGGGGGAAGAGCACAACGTGGTGGTCATTATAGTGGAAATTATGCACAACATGGTGGTGGAAATTATGCATCAAGCAGCAATGATGGCACTGCAAATCATTTGTTTGCCATGAAACATGTTGTTGGATCGATGATGACAAATGCTGAGAATGATGATACTTGGTATATGGATTCTGGAGCATCAAACCATATGACATGTCATGGAGAATGGTTTGAGCATATGAAGCCTATGGATGTAAAAGGCTATGTGGAAACAGGTGATGATACTCAACATGCCATTACACATGTTGGTAGTGTACCATTGGTCATGCACAATGGTCAAACAAAGTCTATGTCTGATGTGTTGTACATGCCTTCTATCAAATGGTGGAACAGGGATTACAGGTTTGCTTCAACGAGCATGGTTGCTTCGTTGAGGACTTCAAACATGGATGTAGAGTTATTGCTAAAGGAAAGAAAGAAGGCAGATTGTTTAAGCTGGATGCTGGAATTCCTGAGCTAAAATCAGTCATGTTCTCAAAGAGCAGGAATGTGGTACAGGACATTGATATGTGGCATAAGAGGATTGGACATATCAATATTCAGAGATTAAAGAACATGCAAACAAGAGGCATTGTCAGTGGATTGCCTAGGTTCAAATATGATGGACATATGCATGTTTGTGAAGCCTGTCAGTTTGGAAAGCAGGCAAGGTTGAGGTTTCCTAGAGAAGGAAATATGAGTAGCAGGCCACTTGAGATCGTACATAGTGATGTATGGGGTCCTGCACAAAACCCATCTATCAAAGGCAGTTTATACTATGTGACATTTATAGATGATTTCAGCAGGATGACATGGATATACTTTCTGAGAGAGAAGAGTGAAGTGTTGGAAAAGTTCATGGATTTCAAAGCTTTTGCAGAAAAGCAATATGGCTGTTGGATTAAATGTTTGAGAACAGATGGAGGTGGTGAATACACCTCAAAGGCCTTTGAGCATTTCTTGAGGAAGCATGGAATAAGAAGACAGTTGACCTGCACGTATACACCTCAGTAGAATGGTGTGGCTGAGAGAAAGAATAGAGTCATATGTGAAGTGGCAAGGGCAATGCTCAATGAAAAGAGCATGCCAGATTACTATTGGGCAGAAGCATGTGTTACTGCAGTGTATATACTGAACAAAACACCTACAGCAGCCATTCATGGAAGCATGCCACAGATGCGGCTTACAGGTTACAGGCCAGACATTGGACATCTCAAAGTATTTGGATGTATAGCTTATGTACATGTGCCTGATGAAAGAAGAAGGAAGTTGGATCCTAAAGCAGAGAAATGTGTATTTGTTGGATATGCACAGGATCAAAAGGCATACAAATGTTATAACCCTCAAACTAGACAAGTGGTCATCTCACGAGATGTGGTGTTTGATGAGCTTGCTAGTTGGTACAAAGCAAAAGATGAGGGAGTCATTGAGTCACTTGAGGCTGATGTGCATGTGAACTTGCCACCACAAGCAAGTTCTAGTTCTACTACTATGTCTGGGCCAGCAGCAGCAGAAGCTGAGAGTAGCAGTGTACATCCATGATCAGGACGTTTGAGGCATGAGAGTGTGAGCACTGGGAGTAGTGCTATGGATAAAGGAAAGAAGAAGGTCGAAGGAATTGGAATCATAGGTTATGAGTCATCTAGTTTAGAGAGTTTGGATGAGGAGCTTGGCATACCTGTTTTACGCACACCTGGTGCTAGGTAGGACAGATATGTGCCACCACATGCTAGAGTTACAGGTGTACAGAGTGACCCGCATGCATTGCGGAGATCCCAGAGAGTCAGATATCCTATTGACAGGTTGACATATAGAGATTTTGCTATGCACTATGCATATATGACATCTATGGTGAAGCATGTCGAACCTACATGCTATACAGAGGCTATTGGAGAGCATGTATGGGAGAAAGCAATGGATGTTGAGATGGATGCATTGGTCCATAATGATACATGGGACTTAGTTGCATTACCAAAGGACAAGAATGTTATTGGATGTAAATGGGTTTACAAAGTGAAGTGCAAATCTGATGGTTCTATTGAAAGACATAAAGCAAGATTGGTAGCAAAGGGTTATGCACAGACCCAAGGTTTGGACTATGATGAAACCTTTAGTCCAGTGGCTAAGATGGGCACAGTGAGAGCAGTCATTGCTATGGCTGCAGCTAATGGCTGGGAAATGCATCAGATGGATGTCAAGAATGCATTTCTTAATGGAGATCTACAAGAGGAAGTGTACATGGCATAGCCAGAAGGGTATGTACACCCAAGATATCCCACTCACGTATGCAGATTGAAAAAGGCATTGTATGGTCTGAAGCAAGCACCTTGTGCTTAGAGTGATAAGATGAGCAGATATCTTATCTCACTTGGTTTTCAGATTTCTACAGCAGATTCTTCACTCTATGTGAAGAAGACAGAGCATGGGATTGTTTTACTCGTCATCTATGTGGATGACTTGATTATTACAGGTGATCATGGTGCAGATGTGATGCAGGTCAAGAAAGCTTTGAGTGGGCAATTTGACATGAAAGATCTTGGTGAGTTGAGGTACTTCCTTGGAATTGAAGTGGTGAAAGATCATGCAGGTACATGGTTAGTACAGCGCCAATATGCATTGGATATGTTGGCAAGGTATGGCATGATAGGGTGTAAGCCTATGAGTACACCTTTGGAGAAAAATGTGAAGTTTCGGGCTGATTATGGCGAGGAATTGGATGATCCTTCTATGTACAGGAAGATGGTTGGTAGTCTCATATATATGACTATCACACGCCCGGATTTGAGTTATGCTGTGGGGCTAGTTAGCCAGTTTATGCAGAGCCCCAGGAAACCACATTTGGATGCAGTGAGACGCATCATGAGATATGTGAAGACCACAGCACATTATGGTCTACTTTATGAGAGTGGTAAAAGCTTGGACATACATGGCTACACAGATGCTGATTAGGCAGGTAGTTCATATGACAGGAGGTCTACTAGTGGTTATGCTTTTACACTTGGAAGTGCTGTGGTGAGTTGGAGTAGCAAGAAGCAACCTACAGTTGCTTTATCCAGTACAGAGGCTGAGTATAGAGGTGCAGCCATTGCTACTTTTGAGGCTATATGGTTAAAGAGTCTCTTGACAGATTTATGTGAGCCTATTGATGGCAAAGTTGTCATTCATTGTGACAACATGAGCAGTATACAGTTGGCAAAGAATCTAGTGTTTCATGCGAGGACCAAACACATAGAGGTCCAGATTTATGTGAGCCTATTGATGGCAAAGTTGTCATTCATTGTGACAACATGAGCAGTATACAGTTGGCAAAGAATCCAGTGTTTCATGCGAGGACCAAACACATAGAGGTCCATTATCACTTTGTCAGAGAGAAGGTGCTGGATGGTACAGTTGATCTTCAGTATGTGAAGACTGATGATATCTTTACGAAGCCACTTAGCAGGGAGAAGTTTGAGTACTCCCGGACTATGTTGGGAGTACATGGGATGAGCTTGAGGGGGAGTGTTGAGAGTCTTGATATCCCAAGCTTATCTACATCTTCATCGGCAGTACATCATGAGCTTGAGAGGGGCTGTTGAGATTCAAGCTCGATGTCAGTGTGAGCCAGCTATACTATGTGCTAGCAGATTAGGTAGGAACATGTGTGAGACATAAATGACCGCGTGTCCAGCTGGTGTCATAGTGTGTGGACATTAGCTAGGGTTAGTAGAGTGTGGACACAACTCATTTGTGTGTTGTGTGGATTATGGATTAGTGCATTATGCTTTGTGTGAGAGTGGAGATGGCTTCCCTCTATGGTTAGGGTTTGCAATATACATTAGGGTTTGCTCCTGTGTGTGTGTCTCCTCCCCCTCTACCGTACTTTCAACAGTAGTCAACAACCCTCACAGGAGTAGTCCCAGGAGCAGGAGGTTGAGCTCCAAGAACAAGTCGTGCTTGCTCTTGTGCCATCGGTGGCTTACATTCAAAATTAGTATACTGTTGATGCATTTGTGGAGTCACTCCACCCCTTTTCTGCTCACGCTCCTGTCTCATTCTTGCAATGCGAGTACATTCCTGTGTGGTGTGGGTAAAGTTCCAAGCACAGGCCTGGCACCACTTCTTTGTGGGTGGGTTTGTGAAAAGGTATTACATTCTTCGGTTTTATGGTTACCGCCACATGCTCCACAAAGATGACCTGTAGGTAGTACACTCCTCATTCGCTGTGCTGCTGCTGTTGTTATGGCTGCATGGGTGGGCGATAGGTTTGTCCCAATCTCCTTAGTACTAGGTTATCTATCTGGTCTGGATTTACTAGCGCACTAGACCCTGAACTTTGGTCATCACCCCACTGATCCCTAGGTTGCACCTCAGGGCCAGAACCATCTTGGAATTTGAAGTTATCTGTGAAATCCATAGCATCATGGCAACACTCATTGAAATTTGTATGCTTCTTTGCATAGAGATGTGTATGCAGTGTTGAATTTTTGAGTCCTTTTAAGAAGAGAGAAATTAATCGACTATGGGTGGGCTTCTCATCTTCTGGGCAACGATTAATGTACTGCTTCATCCTATTTACACAATCTCTAACACTCTCAGTCTCGCCTTGCTTGAAAGAGTAGATGTTTGCTACCGTGTCATGTTGAATCCCCATCAAGGAAAAAGCAGCAATGAATCTCTCTTCCAGAACTCGTAAAGAAGATTTGTCTGAAGCCTCTAGTGCCTGAAACCAAGCAAGGGCCTTTCCCTCAAGAGTGAGCCCAAATCCTTCAATTTGCGTATGCTTGTCAATCACTTGCTCAGCTTGAACTGCTTGCCTAAATGCTGCTACATGGTCATATGGATCTCCCGACCCTTCGTACTTCTTTACCAGTTTCTGAAGAGTTGATGGCCTTACTTGTCTTGAATACTCATCATAGGGCCTACGGCCTCTCACTCTCAGTGGGAATTGTTCCTCTCTTTGGTAAGATGGTCCACATGCATCCCAGATTGGTGTGGGTCCCCTATTACCTGCCTCACCAACCCCCTCCAAAGATCTTGTTACCTGCATTATTTCAGGAGGTGCATTTATGGGAGGCCGAGTTGGCTCCCCTACCCTCCGATTGTCATAGTGAGAGAAACATTGTTGTGGTGTGATCTGTGGTTGCACTTTTGGTGTAGGATAATATCTTGGTGCTAGAGTTGGGCTACTTGCAGTGGTCCACTTTGATGTTGAGGGTCCCTCTCTAGTAAACTCTCTTAGTGGAGGAGCAGCAGTTTCTCCAAGAAAGGCTGTCTCTCCTGGTTTAGCTGTATTTGTTGAGAACGCTTCCATGAATAATGGTTGTCCTTTCCACGTGAGCTCTCGAATCTCCTTCCAATCTAAGGTTCGGTATTCATTGGCCCATTTATCAACGATTCAGTTCTTGTATTCTGCAAGCTTCTCAACTACCACCACAAGTGCTAGAGGAAGATCTAGCTCTGGCAATCTAGTTGTGGCATAATATCCTTCTAAAGAGTCCTTATAGACCTCTTGTGGGTCATCCTGTAAGACCTTTGTCACTGGAATTTGTCATACAAACTCCCATTGGTTCTCAGCCCCCTGATCCATTTTGCTCTTGCCTTTCCTATCCCTTTCCAAATTTAGATCTACAAGAAGTAAATCATCTATGGATGGCTTTGAGGACTGGGCATTGGATGGTCCAAGCATGTCCGGCTCAATGAGCCAATCATCTCTAGACTCCCTTGCTCTGGAAAGCTTTGATAAGTCTAAGAACTCGCTTTTAGAGAGCTCCCCTAATTTGTCTACATTCTCTGGATGATAGGTGACTTCGTAGTCCACCCATGTACATGTTACCCTGGTCATTGACTAGAGGTGCTCTATCAAGTTCTGAGAAAAAGTCTGCGATCTTAACAAGATACCGTTGTTGTGGATCCCTAAAGATCTCAACTCCTTGAGCATTCGTGTAGACATATTGAAGTCTCACATTGAGTGGTAACCCCATGGTGTCGGCTTCAAATGGATTAAAAGATCTTGTGGGTGTCCTATTTGGGGCTAAGGGATGACTATTTGATGGCCCTAGATTGTCCATGGACAATGAGCTAGTTGTTCTGGAAAGGGTATCAAATTGGGATTCGAAAAAGGTTTCAGCAATATCTGCCAAATTTCCTACCGATTGGGTCCCACTTTCCTGCGTAGGTACTCTAGAAGGTGCCCTAGGCCCTATGGCAGTGTCTATATGACGCCCCGACCGCAAGTGCATAAGGTCAAATTTTAAGGTTTTTTTTCTTTTATATATATATATATATATTTATGTATATATATATATATATATATATATATTTAAACCCTACCTAACCACTAAATGCAACTAACATGAATATGTGTGTAACTCTCTATTTTTTATTTATTTATTTTTTTCTATTTTTTAACTAATTACACAAAAATACTAATTATGCACAAAATTATAAAAATTTAAAAAAAATGCAAGTTACAATAATTATGCAAAAAAATTATAGAAATTTTAAAAAATAAAAAATTACAGAATATGCAAAAAATGTGGACTCCTAAAAAAAATGTGGACTCCTAAAATTACAGAATTTTTTTTTCTTTCTTTTCTTTTCTCTTTTTTTTTTTAATTATTTTTATTGTTTTTTTTATTTTTATTTTTATTTTAAAAATGCAATAAACATGAAAATTAACAAAAAAATTTAAAAAAAATACTAACCTTATCTTTCTTATCGGTTCGGATCGTGCGCCGGTCGCCTCCTCTGCTGACGCGTCAACCTTATCGCCTCTCCTCCAAGCGCTTCCTCACCTTCTGCTATAGCCGCCTTTCACAGCTGCACCTCCGTCTCCTCGTGGCCAGTCAACTTCGCCGGTCACCTGACTTCCCTTCAGCGGTTACCTAACCACCATCGCCTTCGCCTTCACTCTCGGCTTCTCTGGCCTTCGCCCGTGCCCAGCTCTCCGTCGCCTTCACTCTGCTGCAGTCACCTTAGCACCGGCTCTCGCCGCCTTTGCAACCGCCGCCTGTCAGCGCTGTAGTCGCTTGCTCACCCCAAGTTACAATGCCTTCGCCTCCTTCAGATGCAGCCTTCAACGGCCACCACTGCTTTGCCTCCCTCTATGCCTGCTACGTTCAGCGGCCTGCCTCTCACCGGCCACCTTCTTGCCTTCTCCGTTCAGCGGCCTGCCTCTCGCCGGCCACCTCACCGTCTCTTTCGGCCAGCCCTTCGCTTTTATGCTTTTGGCCTTCAGCGGCCACCTAACCAACTGACCCCGCCAACCGCCGCCTTGGCTTCTTCACCGGCCACTCTGCAGGGCTTCCGCCTTCTCTTCCTGTTTTTCAACCCTTGGAGCTCTTTTTGTTACCAACATTGGTGATGCCTAGCTACTGTGCAGCAGGCCGTGTGCCTCTAGATTCGGTGCTTGGATGTGTGTGCAAGCCTAAGGCGTGGGTTGTTGACTGTGGGAGCCGGCTAGGAAGCCTAGGATTGTGTGTGTATGTGTATGGTAGAAACTAAGATTTTGAGACTCTAATCATGCCTTATTTGAGCTCTGCTTAATGCATTATTGCATAAGCTTTATCCTTATTACATTATGCATTCATGCTTTCAGCTTATGCCATAACGCAATAATACATTAAGCACAAGTTTAATGCATAATAAATAAGCTCACACATAATGCATTGAGCTTAATGTATTATGCAAATTTCGTTTCTAATCTATGAACAAAACATGAACACAACAATGAAAACAACCATGGAAAGCATAAACATGAATGAGAAAACATTAGCGGGAGTAGATCTCAACTGCACAAGTAAGTACTAATCTATTTTTTTCTCTTCTAATCACTAGCTCCGAGATTCCACACTCATGCTAACCCTAAACCGAAAAACAAAAAGAAATAGTGGTAGTAATGCAAGCTTCTCAACCGGTTTTGAGTCTTTTCACCGCGGCAGAACAGCGGTGCCAATGGAGAGACAGAAAACTCTCTCACTTGTAGCAAGAGTAGCATCATCCACGTGTAGCTCAATCCAATGGGATTTGCATCCCTTTCGGAGCTAGGGATTCAACCCGTACCGGTGCACAAAAGCTTATCCACAAATGGAGAGAATGCTTACCATCACATGACACTAGACTAAGCTTATCCACAAATGGAGAGAATGCTTATGGCTACCATCACATGACACTAGACTAAGCACACACACAAGCTCAACTTGCCCTCATTCCTACACACCCATTCATTCACAAATACAAGCAAGAGGAACACAATCACTATGCACACAAGCAAAGAGAAAGACCTCACTCCACTCCTATCTTCCTACAAGCATGCACACACTCAAGCATCAAGCTTTCATGAAAGCTTCAAATCAGCCCACATACACAAAAACGAAATACTAAAAGCATGCATAAGAGTAAAATGATTAGAGAGGAGGATGAGAAAGACTCATGACATTGCTATTGATTCAATGAAGAGATTTATCTCATACAAAGATGTAGATGGGGTGAGAGAAGAGTCTTCACCTCTATGGAGAAGAGGGAGAGTAGTTCTCTCAAAGGAGCTCTTGCATGAACTTAGCCCAAAGTGTACCTAAGCTCTCAAATGAGTCACTTTTTATACTAAAACTTCTAAAACTCCCAAAACTTCCCATGTGGGATTATTCTTAAGCCCACTCCCACACTCATCTACAACTTGGAACTCTTTACAAGAGCCCTAAATAAGAATGTCACTTGTTTTCCTGCTTGCATCTTTGTGTTGCATCCTTGCATTGATCACCACTCGTCATGCAACAGTTTTTATCTTGTAAACTACTGTTTCTCACAATTAGTGTACTCAACTTCATTGTTGCATCAGAAATGATCCTGAGTGGCTAGGGGAGAAGTGCCAGAACAGTGCAAATTTTGAGCCTACATCATCGTTGTAGAGGTCAAATTCGCACTGTTCTGGCACAACTTCCTCAGTCCTCCAGGAGCATTTCTGATGCCTTGGGTGACAAACTGGCACATAATAGACACTCCATGTTAAACAAACATGATGACACCGAGACATTGTAAGAGAAACTTAAAATTTTAATTATCAGAAGGTTACAAATGAAAGCCAGGCTTGTTACAAAGGGGGGTTTGAAACAAAAGAGTTGCTTCAAAAAGAAGGTTAACATCTAAGATCTCTAGATCATGTCTCGCTCACCTTGAATGCGTCGAGATAGTTACATGTCCTTGTAGATATGGTAATTATCTTTGCATGTATTGCAAGGAGATTGGTGTCTTCAAAAAGCCTAACAAGATAAGCCTCGGAGGCTTTGCAATGCTTCAAGGGAAGTCCCCTGCACACGGAACTCTGTTCTATATCGTTGGAGAATCTCCTTTACTGTGCAAGCGAAAGGGGCTCTTCTTATCAGCAACTCAGTGTTCCTCTAATAAAACTTGATTTCTTGATTTATTGTGATTCTTGCAATTGAGATTGGAGAATATGGTTTTGCCAAGCTCCACTTGTAGTCAATCTTCTGCAGTATCCTAACAAGCCAAGCTCTCCTTCACCAATAAATTGCATAAAAGATGATAAATCGTGGAAAGGAGGGTTTGCTCTCTTAATGGAGGGTCAATTGGGTAGAGATGTCCATCAATCCAAAGATCTACATTTTTCTCCTTAGCTATCCTACGAGCTTGGATAGATTCTGCATCAGTAGGATGGGTTTTTTTAGAGCTGTCATACTCTTCAGGAATACGAATGTGTAAATCAACCTTCTGTTTTCTAGCTTCACAAGGGGCTACACACACAGCTTGCAAAGGCTCCATAGCTAAGCAAAGGAAGAAGCTAAAGCAGAGAGATCCTCAGAGGGAGAGGGAGAGAGAGAGAGAGAGACCGTTAAAACTTTGCTGTTGGAAGTTTAACACAAATTCGTTTTTCTAAGTAGAAAATGATATTTTTTATATACAAATATACTAACATGGAGTTTCTCATCAATAAATTACATTTATGAGAAAATTTAAAAATAATAATTTTTGGGGTCCCCACAATTTAGGGATCTCATGGATGTAGTGGTTCCTGATAGTTAGTTATGTTTATGGGGTTGTGGGGACGTGACATTTAGTTATGGATGTACTGGCTCCTGACAGGCTTCTGACGTGACCCTTGAATTACAAGCTTTTTGGAGGGAAAAATTTATTTTCATCATACATATTGGTTGGGTGGTGTTTTTTCCACCTCAAAATGGTAAAAAATAAAAAATAAAAAATTGTCACTTTTTGGGGCCCACCTAAATACGCGAATGTTTTGCTGATGTGGAAGGGAGATATGGTGGGAGTTAATGAGAAAGGAAATTTCAAACTGACAAGAAAGATTCAATTTGTAGAGAGTGAAGATAAAAAATTCATACATATTGGTTGGGTGGTGTTTTTCCACCTCAAAATATAAAAAAATAAAAAAATAAAAATTTTCACTTTTTGGGGCCCACCTAAATACGAGAATGTTTTGCTGATGTGGAATGGAGATATGGTGGGAATTAATGAGAAAGGATATTTCAAACTGACAAGAAAGATTCAATTTGTAGAGAGTGAAGATAAAAAATTCAAAAAGTAAGAGAGAAAGTATGAGAAAAGTCAAAAAGTAAGAGAGAGAGTATGAGAATATTCCCTTTAAAAAGTGAAACTAGGGGGGTATGGCTGATGTGGCAAGGCAAAAAATAGGGGTCATCATAGCCTTTGTCTCCCTTAAGCCCAACTTTTTAAGCTCTAATCCCTTAAAATTAGGAATCCTTAGGAGGCCCTTTTTGGGTCTAAAAAATTTCTAATGAGGAGGTTGAGCCCACTTGCTTTGAGTCGGAAAATTTGAAAATAAGAAGTGGGAAGATGCCATGGGGATGAGGAGATGGCAACATTGGATGCAAATGCTTTTTTCTATGCTTTTAGTTTATGTATATTGATGATTCAATCCATTATAGATTAATGATCCAATTAGAGATCATTTTAATTATTTCCTTAATAATAAGCTTTATCCCTTAGAAAAATTGAGATTTATCAGTCATAGCAGCGGAGCTATGGCAAAATTTTTATAAAAATTATGCATAAAATAATTTCATTCAAAGCATAAAAAGAGGACTTCCTACCATATTCTAGGAATTATCATCCTAGATTAATTGAAAGAATTTCATTATAATCATGGAGAAATTGAATTTTAATATCATGCATAAAGGATAAGTTTTTATATCAAAAGTGTTATTTTTACCATTTTTAATTCATGCATAGAAGTATGCATAATGGATAAATTTTTATATCAAAAGTGTTATTTTTACCATTTTTATTTTCATGCCTAGAAGTATGCATCATGGATAAATTTTTATATCAAAAGTGTTACTTTTATTATTTTATTTTCATGCATAGAAGTATGCATAATGGATAAATTTTTATATCAAAAGTGTTACTTTTACCATTTTTATTTTCATGCATAGAAGTATGCATAATGAATAAATTTTTATATCAAAAGTGTTATTTTTATCAATTTTTATTTTCATGCATAGAAGTATGCATAAAGGATAAATTTTTATATCAAAAGTGTTATTTTTATCATTTTTATTTTCATGCATAGAAGTATGCATAAAGGATAAATTTTTATATCAAAAGTGTTACTTTTATCATTTTTATTTCATGCATAGAAGTATACATAATGGATAAATTTTTATATCCAAAGTGTTACTTTTATCATATTTGAATTTCATGCATAAAGGTATGCATAAAAGTTGATTATTTTATTATAAAAGTGTGTCTTTTATCATATTTGAATTTCATGCATAGAGCTATGCATAAAGGTTGATTATTTTATTATAAAAGTGTGACTTTTATCATAATTAAATTTCATGCATAGAGGTATGCATAAAAGTTGATTATTTTATTGTAAGAGTGTTACTTTTATCATATTGGATTTCATGCATAAAGGTATGCATAAAAGATATTCTTTTTATACTAAAAGTGTGATTTTCCTCATAAATGGATTTTATGCATAACTTAGATGCATAAGAGAAATTCTTTTATTCTAAAAGTGTAATTCCTACCAAATTGAATTTATGCATAAGAAGATGCATAAAAGATTGATTTTTACTTCGAAAGTATTAATCTCCTTAAATAGAATTTATGCATAAATAAATGTGTAAAGAAATCTTATATCAAATATAAGAATTCTCTTGTATTCTATAAATAGATATGAGATGTGATAGGATGTGATAAGAGGTGTATAAGATGTGACAAGAGGTGATAAGATGCTTATGAAATAAGTTATGAGGTGATAAGATGAATTAAGATTTGATAAGATGTGTATGGGATGAGGTAAGAAGTGTATGTGATAGGATAAGATGTATATGGGTTGTGATAGGACGAGAATGGATGTGATGTAAAAGATTAGATGTGAAGGCATATGGGGTTATATGAATGGGAATGTGGAAATGGATGTATGTATGTGGATGTGTGGATGTGGAGATGGGAGTGTGGATGTGTGGATGTGGAGATGGGAGTGTGGATGTATGAATGTGGAAAGGGATGTATGCATGAAGATGTTTATGCATAGATGTGAATGTGGATGTAGATGTGGCTGTATAGATGTGAATGTGGAATGTGGATGTGGATGTATGTATGTATGTGGATGTAGATGTGGATGTATAGATGTGAATGGGAAGGTGGATGTGGATGTGGATGTATGTGAATGTGGATCTAGATGTGGATGTATAGATGTGAATGTGGATGTAGATGTGGCTGTATAGATGTGAATGTGGAATGTGGATGTGGATGTAGATGTGCAGATGTGGATGTGGATGTATGGATGTGGATATGGATGTGTATGTACGAATGTGGATGTATAAATTAGGATGTGAAAATGGAGGTAAGCATGTAGATGTGGATGTATGGATGTGAATGTGGATGTGGATGTGTATGTATAAATGTGGATATGGGATGTGGATGTATAAATGAGGATGTGAAAATGGAGGTAAGCATGTAGATGTGGATGTATGGATGTGAATGTGGATGTGGATGTGGATGTATGGATGTGAATGTGGATGTGGATGTGGATGTATGGATGTGGATATGGATGTATGGATGTGAATGTGGATGTGGATGTGGATGTGGATGTGGATGTATGGATGTGAATGTGGATGTGGATGTGGATGTATGGATGTGGATATGGATGTATGGATGTGAATGTGGATGTGGATGTGGATGTGGATGTGGATGTATGGATGTGAATGTGGATGTGGATGTGGATGTATGGATGTGAATGTGGATGTGGATGTGGATGTATGGATGTGGATATGGATGTGAATATATGATATGTGATGTGAAGGAATCTGAAGTGAAGAGATGGAAAATGATGTGATTGGATGAGTACACATATAAATGGAATGTGGAATAAGTAATGTGGATTAATGAGGGATAATGTGGAAAAATGAGAGTTAATATAGAAATTGTATTTGTAAACTGTTTGTAAATGCTGTTTGTAAATGGCTGTTTTATGTCAAGAATGCTGGGGAAGCATTTTGATCGTCTTGTGATTAAGGTCGTGGAGACCTAACTGATAAAGTTGCAACTGCTGCTGACGGAGAGTCAATGGAGGACGTCTCGCGTAGCAAGGTCGACCGAGGTCTTGACCAGCCTCGGTTCGATTAAAATGGTGAGCTTCCGGTACGGTGGATGAGGGACCAAGGAAGCGGCCTATGAGTGAAGCGCTAGGTCACCCTGCGAAGGATCCTAGAGGGTGCTGACCATACGGTGCTCGGGCTCTCGGTCGCCTAGGATACCCACGCGTGCGTCGAGGAAGATATTGGAACAAGGAGTAAGAGTTGTTTTGTGAAACCGGGCATGGATCTGGTTGATTGACCTTGCTGGTCTTCAATGGATGAGTCCATGGCTCTTTATGTGGATCTGTTGGTTGATCTTGCTGATCTTCAACGAGAGTCCATCTTGATTTTTATAAGTGATTATATTGCCGAGTATTATGGGCTAGGAACTATTGAAAAGGCCCCTGTGTGGACAGGTGGTGAGCGTTCTAGTTGCCAATGATGCCATAGATACTCTGATGAAGGAATGATGGGAAATTATGAATCAACCGGATAAATTGGAAGATTGTGATCAGTGGTACTATGGTTTCATTAAAGGATTGTTTTAAAGTTAGCTGATGCTAAGAAAAAGGCAATTTCATATTGGGTGTGTAAGTGGTGTGGCTAGTTTTATGTTTGCATGAACTTCCGGCTAGGGGGCCTTGGAACTCTTTTCCTTGGTACCCGGGACAAAACCTAACCAAATTTCAAATTGGATCCCATCACTACAGTGGTTGGGCGGTTGGCTAACCCATGGGATCGGATGGGGTTAGGCTGGACTGATGGATCCATAAATCGAGACTCAACTTTTGTTATTACGATAGATAAAGTAAATCCCAGATAGTAATTATTCTATGGATAGGAATCAACGGCTGTGCCTCTTGAATGGGGAAAAAAGCGTTGATCCAAATGATCCAAGTGCAAGTTTCTTCCTTGATCCGACCAAATATCTTATAGATGCAATTGGATCAGTTTGATCAGAAATGATCTTGACTACGTTAGAGTAAAAAGTTATCCTGGAGGAATCGTCCGTGCTTTTCGGTAAAGGAAGTTTTTCCGGGTTCGGTTTTGGAACAACCGACGGATTAGTCTCTTATCCGGATATCCGTGGGTGAGGCCCCGAGTGTGGGACCCCTGTCCCGCGCGAGAAGTGCTACTTCCGCTGCTAGTATCCCGAATCCGTTGCTCGGTGGGAACAGGGATCTCACAGTTGGTATCAGAGCATTTGGCTAATAAAGATCAACTGAGAAACCAAATATGTCAAAAATTTATCAAGAAGCACAAAAAGGTTATAATTCTGTGATATAATTCATACAATTTGATATTCAAACTGCAATTCGTAAATTGGTAATTGGGTCTTCAGATGGAAATATCGTAATTATATAGAATCGCTGACTTGCTTGAGGCCTAGATATGATGGTATTTACCTTATAATTCCAAGGGCCGTGACTACCCGTATATACCGAGAGTATACTGCAGCTCTTTACTGACAGTATATACGAGTAAATCTAAGACTTGAAATTATAAGCGTTAATGCTATCCAGATGATGAATTCGAATGTGGTTGATATGATTTTTAATTCTGTTTGGGAACTGATGAAATTGATTTGGATTCTGATTGAAAATGATGATTTCTGAAATTTAGTTAAAATGTAATAAGCTGAGCGAAACCACAATGAGGATGAATGGGACGAGTCCCAGTGATGATATTCATAACTGGATTGATGATAATGATTTCAACAAATCACTATGAGATTAGTGGGTTGTGCTGTCAGATTGCTACTGTTAACACTTGACCGGTAGATCAAGTTAAGGGAGGACAAATTGAGAACTTGCTTAACTAAAATTTCCGGGGAGGAATGTTCAGAAGGTATTCTGTTGGGTTGACCAGAATATAAGGAACCCCAGAATAAAATTGATCTTAAGAAAAGGAGTTGTTCTCTTCCTACGAGATGAGGACATCTCGCGCTTTTTTTTAAGTGGGGTAGAATGTAAGAATTCTCCCCAGTTTTTGAGGTATTCAAAAATAAGAATCTCCTCTCTAATCTTATAACTATTCTCTCTCTAATATATAAATTTTTGACAGAATCATGAGACGAGGAAACCGTAGCCGTCAGCAGCCAGACCCTGTCTCACTGAAGATAACGAACTTGATCCTGATGTTCGCAAGGCTCTTCATAGGACTCAGCCAGGACCCTTCAAAGGAGAAGGGGAGAACCTAGGTGAGACTGTGGAGAAATGGGTGGAAGCCATGGAAGAGTATTTTGACGTCACAGGTTATAATGAGCTGAGCAAAATAGCTCTTGGCCGGTTGAAAATAGTGGAAACAGCCAGGGTAGCATGGAGGAACCACTGTGACACCAACCGTCTAAATAGAAATACTCAATCTTGGAATGACCTAAAAACCTATTTGAGAAAGAGATTTTGTCCCCCTGGATTTTTGGAAACCAAAATGAACGAATTTTTAGAACTAAAGCAGGAGAACAAAACCATTGAAGAATATCACCAGGCCTTTGCTCTTCTACTCAAATACTCACCACCTCTAGATGAAGAACAGCTCATGGCCAGGTTCATTCGGGCAATGAACGAACCTTTGGACACACTGGTCAAAAATGCCAAACCCATGTCCATGGCTGAAGCAGTAAAAATGGCAAAGGATTTTGCCAAAGCCTTTGTAGTAAAGGTCCCACCAAAGCCTGCACCCTCTAACTTTAAAAGATTCCAAGCCCAGGAAGGTACTTCAAACTTTCCACCCCCAAAGAGACAGCAAGGACCGATTCAGAATCAAGGTGCAGGAAGATTCCAAAGTGAAGGAAGATCCTTCCCCCAGAATACTTTCTCAGGAGGACCATCTATTTTAAGGATGCAGAACAATGAGCCCAGAAGTGAGAACCGGTGTTTTGGATGCCAAGGTTTTGGTCATCAGTTAAAAGACTGCCCAACACCTGCCATGTCAAGGGAACAGGGAAGTCTAGGACCCCGAATTCAGAGACCAATTCCTTCATACCAGTCTAATCAGGGTCCGTCTCGCCCAAGCCAGGGTAACCCCAGAAGAACTCCAAATCAACCATCTGCCTCTACCCAGAGTAACCTCAGAACTCCTTTCCAGAACAGGGGCAACCAAAGAGAAAGAATTCCACCTCAGACTGCAGCAGCTAGGGCAGTCACAATTTCAGAAAAAGTAGAAGAGGAAAGAAGGGCAGATCTTTACTGCAATTGAAAAACCAAGGGCTTAACCGACAGTTCTCAAGTCATCCATACTCCAGCAGAATACCAGGGAAAAATCGACCGTCCACTTCCAAGGCGTAACGTTGAATGTGATTGAAGAAGAAGAAGATGATGAAAGAGATCATACTCCACCTGCGAGATGAGGACATCTCGCGTTTTTTAAGTGGGGTAGAATGTAAGATTCCTCTCCCAACCCCTTTTTGATGTCTAGTATCTTCCCCTGTAATCAATCCCTCTTCAGAAATATAAAGACCTTGTTTCTAATTGTTTTAACCTAGAGAGAGAAAATATTCTAGAGAGAGAATATTCAAATTTTTAATATTTTTGGATAGAAAATTATCTCATCTTATTAAAATAAGTTCCCCTCAAACAGAAATTCAAAAAGAACTTTCCAATGTGCAATTGGAATTAATTAAAAATGGGTATAAAGGACCTTAGCCTAAGGGTCTAGATTTTCAGAATTTTTTGGATTATGGTCCAATTAAGGTTCCTATGGACCAATAGCATCAATCCATGTGTAGGGAGGAGATAAATCCAATTTGTAAAAGAAGATACCCAAAAATGAGTAAATGCTCACATAAGATGAAGAGTTGAAAATGTAGAAGGTTTATTAGTAAAAAACTATGAGCAATATTAAAATGATTCCATTATGACACATATGTAAGGAAGGGGAGTTCTTTAAAGGAGGTGCATATTTCACATAAGATGAAGAGTTGAAAATGTACAAGGTTTATTAGTAAAAAAACTATGAGCAATATTAAAATGATTTCATTATGACACATATGTAAGGAAGGGGAGTTCTTTAAAGGAGGTGCATATTTCACATAAGATGAAGAGTTGAAAATGTACAAGGTTTATTAGTAAAAAACTATGAGCAATATTAAAATGATTCCATTATGACACATATGTAAGGAAGGGGAGTTCTTTAAAGGAGGTGCATATTTCACATAAGATGAAGAGTTGAAAATGTACAAGGTTTATTAGTAAAAAACTATGAGCAATATTAAAATAATTCCATTATGACACATATGTAAGGAAGGGGAGTTCTTTAAAGGAGGTGCATATTTCACATGCTTGAATGAGTTTTAAACTCATAAAAATTGAGATATTTCGTCTCTCCTCTCTCCTCATTCAAGTCTAGTTCCAAAAAGTTAGCTTAACTGACCTAAAAATGATCAAATATTGACCAAACTGATTTAGAAAATTCTAGAATCAGTTTGTTTGGTTAGGAGCTCAATTTTTCCTATAAATAGAAGCCTCCCCCTTGTTGAAAAATATATAGTAGTTATGCATCGTTACTCTACTCCACCTAAGCCAAGAACTATGAATTCATTAATAATTCACTAGTTTTTGGAGCTTCCCTCTTTCTTCAATCCCCATTGGTGGCTCCATCAACATACTTAACCAATTGATTGGTTGGGGGCCTCTACCGTGAACAAAGAATCAAGCAATTTGTAAGGTAACTAGTGAATATTGATCTTTTCTATAATATCTCAAAGTTTCTCTCTTCTCAACCCCTATCAAGCTTGAGAAGCTTAATTGGTATGGTTTTTTAAATGCTATTGAAGTTAATTGGTGAATAGTAGTGAAGAGTTACATAATTTAATAAATGCTATTGAAGTTAATTTCCATTTATGTTTTAAATTCTAATGTTTTTTATGTAATTTCTCTCTCTCACTCAAGAAATGGTCATACTCATGACCCATTCTCAATCCAAATCAAGCTTTTCATAAAGCTTTTCCTTAACCCAAGATTAAGCTATGCTTGAGGCCAAATTAATGGCTTTTTTCTATGCTTTTAGTTTATGTATATTGATGATTCAATCCATTATAGATTAATGATCCAATTAGAGATCATTTTAATTATTTCCTTAATAATAAGCTTTATCCCTTAGAAAAATTGAGATTTATCAGTCATAGCAGCGGAGCTATGGCAAAATTTTTATAAAAATTATGCATAAAATAATTTCATTCAAAGCATAAAAAGAGGACTTCCTACCATATTCTATGAATTATCATCCTAGATTAATTGAAATAATTTTATTATAATCATGGAGAAATTGAATTTTAATATCATGCATAAAGGATAAGTTTTTATATCAAAAGTGTTATTTTTACCATTTTTAATTCATGCATAGAAGTATGCATAATGGATAATTTTTTATATCAAAAGTGTTATTTTTACCATTTTTATTTTCATGCCTAGAAGTATGCATAATGGATAAATTTTTATATCAAAAGTGTTACTTTTATTATTTTATTTTCATGCATAGAAGTATGCATAATGGATAAATTTTTATATCAAAAGTGTTACTTTTACCATTTTTATTTTCATGCATAGAAGTATGCATAATGGATAAATTTTTATATCAAAAGTGTTATTTTTATCAATTTTTATTTTCATGCATAGAAGTATGCATAAAGGATAAATTTTTATATCAAAAGTGTTATTTTTATCATTTTTATTTTCATGCATAGAAGTATGCATAAAGGATAAATTTTTATATCAAAAGTGTTACTTTTATCATTTTTATTTCATGCATAGAAGTATACATAATGGATAAATTTTTATATCCAAAGTGTTACTTTTATCATATTTGAATTTCATGCATAAAGGTATGCATAAAAGTTGATTATTTTATTATAAAAGTGTGTCTTTTATCATATTTGAATTTCATGCATAGAGCTATGCATAAAGGTTGATTATTTTATTATAAAAGTGTGACTTTTATCATAATTAAATTTCATGCATAGAGGTATGCATAAAAGTTGATTATTTTATTATAAGAGTGTTACTTTTATTATATTGGATTTCATGCATAGAGGTATGCATAAAAGATATTCTTTTTATACTAAAAGTGTGATTTTCCTCATAAATGGATTTTATGCATAACTTAGATGCATAAGAGAAATTCTTTTATTCTAAAAGTGTAATTCCTACCAAATTGAATTTATGCATAAGAAGATGCATAAAAGATTGATTTTTACTTCGAAAGTATTAATCTCCTTAAATAGAATTTATGCATAAATAAATGTGTAAAGAAATCTTATATCAAATATAAGAATTCTCTTGTATTCTATAAATAGATATGAGATGTGATAGGATGTGATAAGAGGTGTATAAGATGTGACAAGAGGTGATAAGATGCTTATGAAATAAGTTATGAGGTGATAAGATGAATTAAGATTTGATAAGATGTGTATGGGATGAGGTAAGAAGTGTATGTGATAGGATAAGATGTATATGGGTTGTGATAGGGCCAGAATGGATGTGATGTAAAAGATTAGATGTGAAGGCATATGGGGTTATATGAATGGGAATGTGAAAATGGATGTATGTATGTGGATGTGTGGATGTGGAGATGGGAGTGTGGATGTGTGGATGTGGAGATGGGAGTGTGGATGTATGAATGTGGAAAGGGATGTATGCATGAAGATGTTTATGCATAGATGTGAATGTGGATGTAGATGTGGCTGTATAGATGTGAATGTGGAATGTGGATGTGGATGTATGTATGTATGTGGATGTAGATGTGGATGTATAGATGTGAATGGGAAGGTGGATGTGGATGTATGTGAATGTGGATGTAGATGTGGATGTATAGATGTGAATGTGGATGTAGATGTGGCTGTATAGATGTGAATGTGGAATGTGGATGTGGATGTATGTATGTATGTGGATGTAGATGTGCAGATGTGGATGTATGTATGTATGTGGATGTGGATGTATGAATGAGGACGTGATAGTAGATGTATGCATGTGGATGCGGATATGGATGTGTATGTATGAATGTGGATGTATAAATGAGGATGTGAAAATGGAGGTAAGCATGTAGATGTGGATGTATGGATGTGAATGTGGATGTGGATGTGTATGTATAAATGTGGATATGGGATGTGGATGTATAAATGAGGATGTGAAAATTAAGGTAAGCATGTAGATGTGGATGTATGGATGTGAATGTGGATGTGAATGTGGATGTATGGATGTGAATGTGGATGTGGATGTGGATGTATGGATGTGGATATGGATGTATGGATGTGAATGTGGATGTGGATGTGGATGTGGATGTGGATGTATGGATGTGAATGTGGATGTGGATGTGGATGTATGGATGTGAATGTGGATGTGGATGTGGATGTATGGATGTGGATATGGATGTGAATATATGATATGTGATGTGAAGGAATCTGAAGTGAAGAGATGGAAAATGATGTGATTGGATGAGTACACATATAAATGGAATGTGGAATAAGTAATGTGGATTAATGAGGGATAATGTGGAAAAATGAGAGTTAATATAGAAATTGTATTTGTAAACTGTTTGTAAATGCTGTTTGTAAATGGCTGTTTTATGTCAAGAATGCTGGGGAAGCATTTTGACCGTCTTGTGATTAAGGTCGTGGAGACCTAACTGATAAAGTTGCAACTGCTGCTGACGGAGAGTCAATGGAGGACGTCTCGCATAGCAAGGTCGACCCAGGTCTTGACCAGCCTCGGTTCGATTAAAATGGTGAGCTTCCGGTACGGTGGATGAGGGACCAAGGAAGCAACCTATGAGTGAAGCGCTAGGTCACCCTGCGAAGGATCCTAGAGGGTGCTGACCATATGGTGCTCGGGCTCTCGGTCGCCTAGGATACCCACGCGTGCGTCGAGGAAGATATTGGAACAAGGAGTAAGAGTTGTTTTGTGAAACCGGGCATGGATCTGGTTGATTGACCTTGCTGGTCTTCAATGGATGAGTCCATGGCTCTTTATATGGATCTGTTGGTTGATCTTGCTGATCTTCAACGAGAGTCCATCTTGATTTTTATAAGTGATTATATTGCCGAGTAGTATGGACTAGGAACTATTGAAAAGGCCCCTGTGTGGACAGGTGGTGAGCGTTCTAGTTGCCAATGATGCCATAGATACTCTGATGAAGGAATGATGGGAAATTATGAATCAACCGGATAAATTGGAAGATTGTGATCAGTGGTACTATGGTTTCATTAAAGGATTGTTTTAAAGTTAGCTGATGCTAAGAAAAAGGCAATTTCATATTGGGTGTGTAAGTGGTGTGGCTAGTTTTATGTTTGCATGAACTTCCGGCTAGGGGGCCTTGGAACTCTTTTCCTTGGTACCCAGGACAAAACCTAACCAAATTCCAAATTGGATCCCATCACTACAGTGGTTGGCTAACCCATGGGATCGGATGGGGTTAGGCTGGACTGATGGATCCATAAATTGAGACTCAACTTTTGTTATTACGATAGATAAAGTAAATCCCGGACAGTAATTGTTCTATGGATAGGAATCAACGGCTGTGCCTCTTGAATGGGGGAAAAAGCGTTGATCCAAATGATCCAAGTGCAAGTTTCTTCCTTGATCCGACCAAATATCTTATAGATGCAATTGGATCAGTTTGATCAGAAATGATCTTGACTACGTTAGAGTAAAAAGTTATCCTGGAGGAATCGCCCGTGCTTTTCGGTAAAGGAAGTTTTTCCGGGTTCGGTTTTGGAACAACCGACGGATTAGTCTCTTATCCGGATATCCGTGGGTGAGGCCCCGAGTGTGGGACCCCTGTCCCGCGCGAGAAGTGCTACTTCTGTTGCTAGTACCCCGAATCCGTTGCTCGATGGGAACAGGGATCTCACAACATTCATATCTACATGCATACATCCACATCCACATTCACAACTCCATGCATACATCCATATCCATATTCACATTCACATCCATACATCTACATCTACATGCATACATCCACCTCCACATTCACATCCACATCTATACATCTACATCTACATGCATACATCCACAACTCCATTCACATCCACATCTATACATCTACATCTACATGCATACATCCACATCTCCATTCACCTCCACATCTATACATCTACATGTATACATCCACATCTCCATTCACATCCCCATCTATACATCTACATGCATACATCCACATCTCCATTCACATCCCCATCTATACATCTACATCTACATGCATACATCAACATCTCCATTCACATCCACATCTATACATCTACATGCATACATCCACATCTCCATTCACATCCACATCTATACATCTACATCTACATGCATACATCCACATCTCCATTCACCTCCACATCTATACATCTACATGCATACATCCACATCTCCATTCTTCACATCCCCATCTATACATCTACATGCATACATCCACATCTCCATTCATATCCCCATCTATACATCTACATGCATACATCCACATCTCCATTCACATCCCCATCTATACATCTACATCTACATGCATACGTCCAGATCTCCATTCACATCCATATCTATACATCTACATCTACATGCATACCTCCACACCTCCATGATTACAATAAAATTCTTTTAATTAATCTAGGATGTAAATTCCTAGAATATGGTAGGAAGTCCTCTTTTCATGCTTTGAATGAAATTATTTTATGTGTAAATTTTTATAAAAATTTGCCATAGCTTCGCTACTATAACTGATAAATCATCAATTATTTTAAAGATAAGGCTTATCTTTAAGGGAATGATTAGAATGATCCCTAATTGGATCATTAACCCTTAATGGATTAAATAAAAATAATCATAAACTAAAAGCATAGATAAAAAACTATTAATTTATTCTCAAGCATAGATTAATCTTGGATTAAGAAAAAGCTTTATGAAAAGCTTCATTTGGATTGAGAATGGGTCATGAGTATGACCATTTCTTAAGTGAGAGAGAGAGAGAAAAACCATTAGAATTAAACATAAATGGAAATTTATGTAATTCTTTACTATCATTAATTAATTAACTTCAATAGCATTTCAAAAACTATACCAATTAAGCTTCTCAAGCTTGAGAGGGGTTGAGAAGAGAGAATCATTGAGAAATTATAGAAAAGATCAAAATTCACTATACTTATCTTATAATTTGCTTGATTCTTTGTTCACGGTAGAGGCCCCCAACCAATCAATTGGTTTAGTATGTTGATGGAGCCACCAATGGGGATTGAAGAAAGGGAGAAGTATCAAAAACTAGTGAATTATTAAAGAATTCACAGTTCTTGGCTTAGGTGGAGTAGAGTAACAATGCATAAGACACTATATTTTTTTCAACAAGGGAAGGCTTCTATTTATAGGAAAAATTGAGCTCCTAACCAAACAAACTGATTCTAGAATTTTCCAAGTCAGTTTGGTTAAATTTGGACTAGATTTGGACCTAGTTTGGTTACTTTTTGATTCAGTTTGGTTCCATTTTGATTTGGTTTGGTTCAAGAGATATGAGAGATAAGAATATCACATTATTTTTGAGTTTAAAACTCATTCAAGCATGTGAAATATGCACCTCCTTTAAAGAATTCCCCTTCCTTATATATGTGTCAAAATGGAATGATTATACCCAAAATATCTCATATTTTTAATATTGCTCATAGTTTTTAACTAATAAACCTTGTACATTTTCAACTCTTCATCTTATGTGAAATATGCACCTCCTTTAAAGAACTCCCCTTCCTTACATATGTGTTTTTTTACTAATAAACCTTGTACATTTTCAACTCTTCATCTTATGTGAGCATTTACTCATTTTTGGATACCCAAAATATCTCATATTTTTAATATTGCTCATAGTTTTTTACTAATAAACCTTGTACATTTTCAACTCTTCATCTTATGTGAGCATTTACTCATTTTTGGATACCCAAAATATCTCATATTTTTAATATTGCTCATAGTTTTTTACTAATAAACCTTGTACATTTTCAACTCTTCATCTTATGTAAGCATTTACTCATTTTTGGGTATCTTCTTTTACAAATTGGATTTATCTCCTCCCTACACATGGATTGATGCTATTGGCCCATAGGAACCTTAATTGGACCATAATCCAAAGATTTCTGAAAATCTAGACCCTTAGACTAAGGTTCTCTATACCTATTTCTAACTAATTCCAATTGCACATTGGAAAATTCTTTTTGAATTTCAGTTTCAGGAGAACTTATTTTAATAAGATGAGATAATTTTCTATCCAAAAATATTAAAAATTTGAATATTCTCTCTGTAGAATATTTTCTCTCTCTAGGTTAAAACAGTTATAAACAAGGTCTTTATATTTCTGAAGAGGGATTGATTACAGGGGAAGATACTAGACATAAAAAAGGGGTTGGGAGAGGAATCTTACAGATTAGATGCTTGGATGTAAACTCTATAAATTGAGGAATTGGCCTAATGAGAATTTGATAGTTTTTTATTATCCATGCCTACATTAAGCTATCAATTAATTGCTCACTAATCTCGTCTTAATCATCCTCTAATATCTTTATTAATGATGTCGATTCTAGCATTTGATCCACCATAGCTCATCACATTGCTGTAAATTTAACATGATATTAGAGCCTAGCTTAGAATCCATCAAATTTATGAGCCCATTATCTTGCTAATCACCTAATTAGTTAGGATTAGAAAAAAATCAAAATTTTAGCTCTTTTTCAGTTAACCTCTGTATCCCCAACTGGTGGAGGAGCTCTCTCTCCCTTCACACATAACATTGGCCCAAAACCTCTTAGCCACATGTAGCCATACTCCTTGTGCTTCAGCCTATCTAATCAAATCACCAAACCGCCAGCGCATCCTCTTGATTTTTCGCGTTTTTTGAAGCACCTATTTTTGGAAGAAAACTGCAGATCTACTCCTCCATAGAAGACATTGGTCTAATTCCTCTTGGCCCCAGGGGTTTTTAAGGGTGCTCTACAAGCTGGTGAGAAGACAGTTTTTGATTTCATCAAATCTACAATGAGATCCAAGCTCTACATCAAATCTACAAATGACTTTGGTAAAATAGATTAAGCATTCAATATTTGGTTTAATCTTGTGTTTCTTGGCTTAATCCTCTACTAGACTAACTACTGTTGATGGCTTTGAAAGGAGTTAGCGCATTTGAACTCTAAGGTCCCATATCTGGACTCCCCGCATACTCTGTTTTCTGCACACAAAACAGAGGATTATGTTGCTAATCAAATTAATCAACACTAATCACTGTATTTTGGTACAATTGAGGCTCAAATTAACCATTGGATGTCTGATACAGATCCCTATAACTTCAGATTGCAATTGGAGATGGTTTGATACTCCAACCATTCAGTACAGATTTGTTACCCTTGGTTTTATGTAATTTCTGGTGAATTTAAGCTGATAAATCTGTTGTAATCATCACCTAAACACCAAATTGAGTTGTAAAAGGGTAGACACTACCCTTGAATCTTGAAATTGGATCAAGAGATAAGACCCCCTTCACATCATCATGAGCACGGCGGCACAAGAGATAGCCAAATTTATTGGGAAGCAGTTTTATACATGGCAAACAAAAACCATGTATTTTCTCATGAGAAAAAATCTATGGGGGATAGTCGAGGGAAGAGATGAATGCCCAAAGGTGAGTGGGAAAAATGAGTGGAAGAGCAGGAATGAGACAGCATTAGGACTTATCGCACTTAGTTCAAATGATGAAATCATTCATCACATCACAGGGATACAATGGGCAAAAGATGCATGGGATGAACTTAATAAATTATTTGGCACTCAAGTAAAAAATTCAAAGATAAATCTGTTAATGCAATTCTACAAACTGGATATGAAAGAAAGTGAACCTTTAATCACACACTTGAACAAATACAAAAGCACTAAGCAACAACTGGCAGCCATTGGCAAGAAGGTAGAAGATGATGAGGCACTAGCAGTGCTTCTTAAGAGTGTGGACAAAGGTGAATATGAAAACATTATAGCAACATTAAAGAATGTACCTGAATTGAAGCTCCACGAGATAGAAGGAGCTCTACTAGAGTAAGAGACGAAGGTCAAAGAGAAGAAATGGCTGGACTCAATAGCTGGAGAAGAAAAAGCATTCTTCACCCCAGGAGGATTCTCTTGAAGACAGGGAGGACGAGGAAGAGGCAGAGTAGGAGGAAGGACCTTCACTTGCCACAACTGGCAGAGCCATTGGCAAGAAGGTAGAAGATGATGAGGCACTAGCAGTGCAGACCAAGGTCAAAGAGAAGAAATGGCTGGACTCAATAGTTGGAGAAGAAAAATCATTCTTCACCCAAGGAGGATTCTCTTGAAGATTGGGAGGACGAGGAAGAGGCAGAGTAGAAGGAAGGACCTTCACTTGCCACAAGTGTGGAAAGCCAAGACACATGGCAAGAGACTGCTACAGCAAACCCAGTGGAGAAGGAACAACATCGGCAAACTTCATGGAGGCTCCTAAGGAAGTGGAGTGAGATCATCTTTTCTAAGAGAGAGAGAGAGAGAGAGAGAGAGAGAGAGAGAGAGAGAGAGAGAGAGAGGGAGAAAACCCACAACCCAATGTAACCTACCCCAACAGAGTAAAACCAACCCTGAGCCATCGATGATGTAGGAGGCCATGTGGTAGATGTATGTGTGAGCACTTTAGTCAAGGTCACCGGCACTTGTAGTAGCCTTGGACACATATGAAAATGCAAGGGAGAAGAGAGCTTGAGCTCTTGCAAGCACACACACACTAACAAAACCCTAATAGAGAACATACAAGGTGAGAGGTTGAAAATCTTCTTATTCTTCACTCAACACTCAACACTCCATATACAAAGATAAGAGTACTCACATATGAAAGGTACTCAACCAAATACATAATAGGGTTCTCGTCGTGAACCCAACTAAATAAGCTCGCGCTATAAGTATGCCAGTCTCAAGAATGGCTGTCACATAGCCTGTCATCCCACTGGCCGCATATCATCCATGATCTCACCAACCATGCAAGTGGTGTAAGTGTGGGGCCTATCCCCCAGGCGGGTCAGTGTCCACGGCCTCACTAGATGAGCTCGATATCTCAACACTCCCCCCCTCGAGCTCAACTCCATCTCATGTACAACAAGCGAAGCCCTGAATCTGTGGAGCTTCTCTGTACCTAATGCTTTGGTGAGGATGTCAGCTACCTGATCCTGTGTGCTGACATAAACAAGGTCAAGGTCTCTTGCCAAGACCCTCTCTGACAAAATGGTAGTGGACCTCTATATGCTTTGTACGAGCATGAAAAACTGGGTTCCACGCCAACTGTATACTGCTAATGTTGTCACAGAAAATGACAACTTGTCTATCCACTAATAGACCCAAATCTGCAAGTAGCTTTGTCAACCAAGCTACCTCACATGCTGCCATAGCAGCATCTCTGTACTCGGCCTCTGTACTGGATAGAGCAACCATAGGCTGCTTCTTGCTGCTCCAAGTCAGAGCAGCACGCCCCAAGGAAAACATGAAGCCACTAGTAGATCTTCTATCTGAGATACTACCAGCCCAATCAGCATCTGTGTACCCATGTACACATATCTTTGTCCTAGTTTCATAAAACAGTCCACAATGCAAAGTAGACCTCACATACCTCAGTATGTGTCTCAATGCATCCAAGTGTGGCTTTCGAAGCCGAAGGAACCTCCATAAACTGACTCACCAACCCAATAGCATAGCTCAAATCTGGCCTGGTGATCGTCATGTAGATCAAGCTTTCTACTATGCACCTATACACAGTAGGATCCTCCAAAATCTCTCCTGAATCTGCACTCAACTTGCCATTCTGATCCAATGGCATTGAGATAGGCTTATAGCCTGTCATACCATACTTGGACAACATGTCCAAGCCATACTATCTCTGCAGTAATCCAATACCATGTGGTGACCTAATCACCTCAATGCCCAAGAAATATCTGAGCTCCCCCAGATCCTTCATCTCAAACTTCTATCTAAGCAAGATCTTTACATCAAAGATCTTTACATCAAAGATCTCTGCATCATGGTCCCCCGTAATGATCAAGTCATCTACATAGATGACAACAAGCACAACCCCTCTATGACTGTGTCTCACATATAGCGAGAAATCTGCATTGGCTACATGAAAGCCAATAGTGATAAGATATTCAGAAATCTTGTCAGACCATGCTCTTGGTGCTTGTTTTAAGCCATACAAGGCTTTCTTCAACCTGCAAACATGCTCGGGGTGACTCACCTCCTCATAACCAGGTGGCTGCAACATATACACTTCTTCCTACAAATCCCCATGCAAGAATGCATTCTTTACATCCATTTGATGTAAAGACCATTTCTTTGACGCAGCCACTGTTATCACAACTCTCACTGTTGCCATCTTGGCAACTGGGCTGAAAGTTTCCTCATAATCAATGCCATATGTCTGCGCATATCCTTTGGCTACCAATCTAGCCTTGTACCTGCTTATGCTTCCATCACTGTCATATTTTACTTTGTACACCCACTTGCATCCAATGGCTTTCTTGCCTTCAGGCAATTGCACTAAGTCCCATGTCTCATTTCCATATAGTGCATCCATCTCCTCATCCATAGCTTTCTCCCAACACACATTTTCAACAGCCTCATCAATGCATGTGGGCTCTACAACCTGTACAACTTTTGCCATGTATGCATCGTGATGTGCCACATAACCATCATAGGTAAACCTCTGCACAGGGTTCTTCACTCTCCCAGATCTTCGTAGCTTTGCATTCATGTCTTCCATAGCCTTCTTTACACCAGGTGTTCTCATATAGCTGGGATACCAAGCTCCTCATCAAGGCTCATCTCTGAGCCACTAGACTCTCCATCAACATGAGAATGCCCTGCAGAAATGTTAGGCATACTGAGGGACTCAACCACTTTCTCTTTGCCTTTATGTGATGTACCAATCACATTTGCAGGAGGACTGGTATTATGATGTAGGACTAGTATTATGACGAAGCTTGCCACTCCATGGTCTATCAATTGAACAACTAGATGAGGACTCTCCTGGTCCACTCAAAGACTGTGATTGCTGACTTGCATTCTGTGCAACCACATTTCCACTCACATCAACCCCAACAGCTTCTTTTTCAGTAGCATACCAGCTGCTCATCTCATCAAAAACAACATCCTTGCTTACCCTCAACTCACGTGTATAGCAGGGTTATAACACATGTATCCCTTTTGCTCAAGGGAATATCCAATAAACACACATTTTTCAGCTTTTGGATCCAGCTTAGTTCTCAGCTCATCTGGCACATGCACATATACAATGCATCCAAAGACTTTCAGATGAGACAAATCAGGTTTTCTACCAGTAAACCTCTCCTCTGGAGTTACATCATGTATGGCTGCAGTTGGAGTCCTGTTCATGATGTAAACTGCTATAGAAACAGCCTCAGCCCAATAGCTATGCGGCATATTCTTCTCTTCCATCAATGCTTGCGCAATCTTAGTAATGTGCCTGTTTTTCCGCTCAGCAACTCCATTTTGCTGCGGAGTGTATCTGCATGTAAACTGTCTCCGAATACCATTTTTCTTTAAAAATTTAGAGAACTCATTGGAGTACTCTCCCCCTCCATCTGACCTTAGGCACTTTACATATTTCCCTGTTTGCAACCATAAATCTGAAATTTTGAAAGTGAGTGAACACCTCACTCTTCTCCTTCATGAAGTATACCCACACTTTCCTTGTGTGGTCATCAATAAATGTCACATAATACCTACAGCCTCCCATAGACATGGTCTTCGTAGGACCCCATACATCTGAATGCACAACATCTAGTGCATTTTTGCTCAGATTTTTGTTACGTGGAAATACATGCTTTGTTTGCTTTCCAAATTGGCATGCTTCACATATTTTCTACATACTGTTAACCTATGACGGACATTGAGACGTACTATGTTTTACGTCATGTAATTAATTTAAGTATTCTAAGTCATGGGCCGGGCTTGTCGGCACCACATGTAAAGGATAAAGGGATTGGGTGATCGTCGATGAGAGGCGCAAAAGGTAAAATTAAATTTAAAATTTAAAAAAATTAATTAAATAAATTAAAAAAATGGAAAACGAAATGTGGTGAGGAAAGATTTTTTTTTATTTGGAGAAAAAAATTTTGAAAAGAAAAAACCCCGACCCGACCCCGGTCTCGGTCTTTTGATATATATATATAGGAGAATGAGCCTCCATAGCTTTCTTTCAAGTGAGAGATTAAGGGAAGTGGAGCTCTATATGTAGCCCATCCCCCAAGGAGTGGAGTGAGCATGTGGGATAAAGCCTTTACCCTTTCCCCACAAGCAAATAGACTATTCTGAGGACCACAAGAGCTCCGGATAGGCGAACACTATGCTGTAAAGCACGTTAGGACCCTTTAAATGATACGCTAGTCTTGAGCTATCACACGCCCTAGTCCAGGTTCGACCATAAGTAAAGGGGTTAAAAATGGGTTAAAAATAATATAAAAACAAGTAAAAACGGGGTACGAAACACCTGAGAAACCACTTGGGTAGGCTTGAAGAGTAGTTACCAACGCCCATAGGGTACCCACGTCACATGCATCTATGCTCTGGTCAGGTGCTAGAGTCCGAGCCACTAGAAAGCGTTTCAGTTTATGCAGGCTCACACCATCCCTCCATTCACTCCACCTCTTTTTCTTGATTCTCTCCACCTCTTCACATTTCTCCTAGAATACCTCCACACATCCTAGAACTTCTCATGCTACCTTTTATTCTCTCTCAGTAGATACCTTTTATTCTCTCTCAGTAGATACCTCTCACTTTTTCACTACTACTCACTCATTTATAGACTCTCTTTTACAGCCTCTTACCTAAGGGCTTATTCCCGCACACACCCATTCACTTGTATATTTTAACACCTCCCCTCAAGTAAATAATCCTAGCACACCTGGACCCTATACCAAGTTTCCCTCTTACTTGGTATCCCGGGACGAGTGCCTCAAGTCCCTAACTCATAGTCCTTGACACTCTCTCTCTCTATGTGCCCAAGGCTTACTATAAGTGCCCATGACCTTGACTAAAGTGCCCACACATACATCTACCACATGGCCTACATCATTGGTGGCTCTCAGAGGTGGTTTTACTCTGTTGGGGCAGGTTACATTGGGTTGTGGGGTTTCTCTCTCTCTTCCTTACAGATTTTCACATGGCTCCTCACTTCTTGGAGCCTCACATCTTCTCTTGTCTTCAGTCTTCTTGTTGTGGCAGCTTCTCTTCACGCGTCCATGTCTTCCTTCAATGCTTTGTCTAGCTCTTCTTTCAGTCTTCTTGTTGTGGCAGCTTCTCTTCACGCATCCATGTCTTCCTTCAATGCTTCGTCTAGCTCTTCTTCTCGGTGTTGATCCTCCTCTTGAAAAGAGATGTTCTTCTTCTTTCATGGCTAGGGCCACGAGCTTGACCTTCAGCTCTTGCTCCATGTGAGTAACATGTTTTAATGTATTGTTGATAGTTCTTTTGTGCTTTTGTTGTTTATCTTGTGTCATTTTTTTAATTATGCAATGCAAACCCAAATCTATGCGCCTACCTCTTGCCTTTTTCTGTGGACAAGGGTAGTGTCTGATCCCATTTTTACAATTATGTAATCACCCATGTGTGCCCAATACATAATGCATATAGCATTCATTCTTATGCACATTCCCAAATGTAACACTCGTTGTGATTAACTTGAATTTGAGTGTGATTTGCAGGCATAACCAAGGGGCAAATGTAAGATGATGATTACAACAGATTTATCAGCATAAATTCACCAAAAATTACATAAAGCCAAGTGTAGCTGATCTGTACTGAATGGTTGGAGTATCAAACCATCTCTGGATTGCAATCTGAAGTGATAGGGATGTGTATCAGATACCCAATAATAAATTTGAACCCTCAATTGCACCAACATATAGTGGTTAGTGCTGATTAATCTCACTGATTAGTAAAATAATCCCCTATTTTATGTGCAAAAAATAGAGTGTGCAGGGAGGCCAGATCTAGGGCCTTAGAGTTTAAATGAGCTCAACTTCTTTCAAATTTATCAATAGCAGTTAGTCTAGTAGAGGATCAAGCAAAGAAACAAAAGATTTGACCAAACATTGAATGCTTAATCTCTATTTTACCAAAGTCACTTGCAGATTTGATACAGATCTTGATGTCACTTCTCCTTGAGAAATTTCACAAATCTTGTAAGATTCCTTCCCAGCCTCACAAAATGTCCAGCATATTCCCCTGTAATTAATCCCTCTTCAGAAATATAAAGACCTTGTTTCTAACTGTTTTAACCTAGAGAGAGAAAATATTTTAGAGAGAGAATATTCATATTTTGAATATTTTTGGATAGAAAAATATCTCATATAATTAAGATGAATTCCCCTGAAATAGAAATTCAAAAAGAATTTTCCAATGTGCAATTGGAATTAATTGGAAATAGGTATAAAGAACCTTAGTCTAAGGGTCTAGATTTTCAGAAATCTTTGGATTATGGTCCAATTAAGATTCCTAGGGGCCAATAGGATCAATCCATGTGTAGGGAGGAGATAAATCCAATTTTGTAAAAGAAGACACCCAAAAATGAGTAAATGCTCACATAAGGTGAAGAGTTGAAAATGTACAAGGTTTATTAGTAAAAAACTATGAGCAATATTAAAAATATGAGATATTTTGGGTATAATGATTTCATTTTGACACATATGTAAGGAAGGGGAGTCCCTTCAATGCTCACATAAGATGAAGAGTTGAAAATGTACAAGGCTTAATAGTAAAAAACTATGAGTAATATAAAAATATGAGATATTTTGAGTGTAAGGATTCCATTTTTGACACATCAGTAAGGAAAAGGAGGGCCTTCAATGAGGCACCTAAATCACATGATTGAATGAGTTTTAAACTCATAAAAATTGAGATATTTCATCTCTCCTCTCTCCTCTCTCCTCATTCAAGTCTAGTTCCAAAAAGTTAGCTTAACTGACCTAAAAATGGTCAAGAAGTGACCAAACTGACTTGGAAAATTCTAGAATCAGTTTGTTTGGTTAGGAGCTCAATTTTTCCTATAAATAGAAGCCTCCCCTTGTTGAAAAAGATATAGTGTCTTATGCATTGTTACTCTACTCCACCTAAGCCAAGAACTGTGAATTCTTTAATAATTCACTAGTTTTTGACACTTCCCTCTTTCTTCAATCCCATTGGTGGCTCCATCAACATACTAAACCAATTGATTGGTTGGGGGCCTCTACCGTGAACAAAGAATCAAGCAATTTGTAAGGTAAATGGTGAATTTTAATTCTTTTCTATAATTTCTCAATGTTTCTCTCTTCTCAACCCCTCTCAAGCTTAAGAAGCTTAATTGGAATGGTTTTTGAATGCTATTGAAGTTAATTGATGAATAGTAGTGAAGAGTTACATAATTTGATGAATACTATTGAAGTTAATTGATTAATAATAGTAAAGAATTACATAAATTTTTATTTATGTTTAATTCTAATGGGTTTTATGTAATTTCTCTCTCTCACTTAAGGAATGGTCATAATCATGACCCATCTCAATCCAAATGAAGCTTTTCATAAAGCTTTTTCTTAATCCAAGATTAATCTATACTTAAGAATAAATTAATGGTTTTTTTTATCTATGCTTTTAGTTTATGTATTCCATGATTATTTTTTATTCAATCCATTAAGGATTAATGATCCAATTAGGGATCATTATAATCATTCCCTTAAAGATAAGCTTTATCTTTTAAAATAATTGAGATTTTTCAGTCATAGTAGCGGAGCTATGGCAAAATTTTATAAACATTTACACATAAAATAATTTCATTCAAAGCATGAAAAGAGGACTTCCTATAAATTTTTATATCAAAAGTATTACTTTTATCATTTTTATTTTTATGCATAAAAGTATGCATAATGGATAAATTTTTATATCAAAAGTGTTACTTTTATCATTTTTATTTTTATAGGAGTATGCATAATGGATACATTTTTATATCAAAAGTATTACTTTTATTATTTTTATTTTTATGCATAGAAGTATGCATAATGGATAAATTTTTATATCAAGAGTATTACTTTTATCATTTTTATTTTTAAGCATAGAAGTATGCATAATGGATAAATTTTTATATCAAAAGTGTAAGATTCCTCCCCAGCCTCTCAAAATGTCCAGCATCTTCCCCTCTAATCAATCCCTCTTCAGAAATATAAAAGACTTGTTTCTAACTGTTTTAACCTAGAGAGAGAAAATATTCTAGAGAGAGAATATTCAAATTTTTAATATTTTTGGATAGAAAATTATCTCATCTTATTAAAATAAGTTCCCCTGAAACAGAAATTCAAAAAGAACTTTCCAATGTGCAATTGGAATTAATTGGAAATGGGTATAAAGGACCTTAGCCTAAGGGTCTAGATTTTCAGAAATTTTTGGATTATGGTCCAATTAAGGTTCCTATGGGCCAATAGCATCAATCCATGTGTAGGGAGGAGATAAATCCAATTTGTAAAAGAAGATACCCAAAAATGAGTAAATGCTCACATAAGATGAAGAGTTGAAAATGTACAAGGTTTATTAGTAAAAAACTATGAGCAATATTAAAAATATGAGATATTTTGGGTATCCAAAAATGAGTAAATGCTCACATAAGATGAAGAGTTGAAAATGTACAAGGTTTATTAGTAAAAAACTATGAGCAATATTAAAATGATTCCATTATGACACATATGTAAGGAAGGGGAGTTCTTTAAAGGAGGTGCATATTTCACATAAGATGAAGAGTTGAAAATGTACAAGGTTTATTAGTAAAAAACTATGAGCAATATTAAAATGATTCCATTATGACACATATGTAAGGAAGGGGAGTTCTTTAAAGGAGGTGCATATTTCACATGCTTGAATGAGTTTTAAACTCATAAAAATTGAGATATTTCATCTCTCCTCTCTCCTCATTCAAGTCTAGTTCCAAAAAGTTAGCTTAACTGACCTAAAAATGGTCAAATATTGACCAAACTGATTTAGAAAATTCTAGAATCAGTTTGTTTGGTTAGGAGCTCAATTTTTCCTATAAATAGAAGCCTCCCCCTTGTTGAAAAATATATAGTGTTTATGCATCGTTACTCTACTCCACCTAAGCCAAGAACAATGAATTCATTAATAATTCACTAGTTTTTGGAGCTTCCCTCTTTCTTCAATCCCCATTGGTGGCTCCATCAACATACTTAACCAATTGATTGGTTGGGGGCCTCTACCGTGAACAAAGAATCAAGCAATTTGTAAGGTAATTAGTGAATATTGTTCTTTTCTATAATTTCTCAATGTTTCTCTCTTCTCAATCCCTCTCACGCTTGAGAAGCTTAATTGGTATGGTTTTTTAAATGCTATTGAAGTTAATTGGTGAATAGTAGTGAAGAGTTACATAATTTAATAAATGCTATTGAAGTTAATTTTTATTTATGTTTAAATTCTAATGGTTTTTATGTAATTTCTCTCTCACTCAAGAAATGGTCATACTCATGACCCATTCTCAATCCAAATCAAGCTTTTCATAAAGCTTTTTCTTAACCCAAGATTAAGCTATGCTTGAGGCCAAATTAATGGCTTTTTTCTATGCTTTTAGTTTATGTATATTGATGATTCAATCCATTATGGATTAATGATCCAATTAGAGATCATTTTAATTATTTCCTTAATGATAAGCTTTATCTCTTAGAAAAATTGAGATTTATCAGTCATAGCAGCGGAGCAATGGAAAAAATTTTATAAAAATTATGCATAAAATAATTTCATTCAAAGCATAAAAAGAGAACGTCCTACCATATTCTAGGAATTATCATCCTAGATTAATTGAAAGAATTTCATTATAATCATGGAGAAATTGAATTTTAATAGCATGCATAAAGGATAAGTTTTTATATCAAAAGTGTTATTTTTACCATTTTTATTTCATGCATAGAAGTATGCATAATGGTTAAATTTTTATATCAAAAGTGTTACTTTTACCATTTTTATTTTCATGCATAGAAGTATGCATAATGGATAAATTTTAATATCAAAAGTGTTATTTTTATCAATTTTTATTTTCATGCATAGAAGTATGCATAAAGGATAAATTTTTATATCAAAAGTGTTATTTTTATCATTTTTATTTTCATGCATAGAAGTATGCATAAAGGATAAATTTTTATATCAAAAGTGTTACTTTTATCATTTTTATTTCATGCATAGAAGTATACATAATGGATAAATGTTTATATCAAAAGTGTTACTTTTATCATATTTGAATTTCATGCATAAAGGTATGCATGAAAGTTGATTATTTTATCATAAAAGTGTATCTTTTATTATATTGAATTTCATGCATAGAGGTATGCATAAAGGTTGATTATTTTATTATAAAAGTGTTACTTTTATCATAATTGAATTTCATGCATAGAGGTATGCATAAAAGTTGATTATTTTATTGTAAGAGTGTTACTTTTATCATATTGGATTTCATGCATAGAGGTATGCATAAAAGATATTCTTTTTATACTAAAAGTGTGATTTTTCTCATAAATGGATTTTATGCATAACTTAGATGCATAAGAGAAATTCTTTTATTCTAAAAGTGTAATTCCTACCAAATTGAATTTATGCATAAGAAGATGCATAAAAGATTGATTTTAATTTCGAAAGTGTTAGTCTCCTTAAATGGAATTTATGCATAAATAAATGTGTAGAGAAATCTTATATCAAATATAAGAATTCTCTTAAAAAAGATATGAAATGTGATAAGATGTGATAAGAGGTGTATGAGATGTGATAAGAGGTGTATGAGATGTGATGAGATTTGATAAGATGTGTATGGAAAGTGATAGGATGTGATAAGAGGTGTAGGAGATGTAAAAAGATGTGATAAGATATGTATGAGATGTGATAGAATGTGTTAAGATGAGTTAGGATGTGTTAAGATGTATATGGGATGTGTTAGGACGAGAATGGATGTAATATGGTTGTATGAATGTGATGTGGATGTATACATGTAGATGTATATGTATGAATGTGAATGTTGATGTGGATGTGGATGTATGGATGTAGATACGGATGTGTATGTATGTATGTGGATGTGTATGTATGAATGAGGATGTGAAAATGGATGTATGTATGTAGATGTGGATGTATGGATGTATGTATGTAGATGTGGATGTATGGATGTGAATGCGAATGAAGAGGTGGATGTAGATACGGATATGGATGTATGTATGTGAATGTGGATGTATGAATGAGGATGTGAAAATGGATGTATGCATGTGAATGTGGATGTATGAATATGAATGTGGAAATGGAGGTATGGATGTATGAATGTGGATGTGGATGTATGCATGTAGATGCGTATGTATGAATGTGAAATTGGATGTATGATGTGGACGTACGAACATGGATATGTATGTAGAATAATGAATATGAAGGTGTATGTGAGATAATGTGTAGTCTATATGAGTGAATGGATGATAACGAGTACACATTGAATGGAATGTGGAATAAGTAATGTGGTCCGAGAGTGGATAATATGGAAAGACAAGAGTTCGTTATAGAAACTGTATTTTGTGACTGTTTGTAAATGACTGTTTTATGTCAAGAATGCTGGAGAAGCATTTTGACCGTCTTGAGGATTAAGGTCATGAAGACCGAACTGATAAAGTTGCAACTGCTGACGGAGAGTCAATGGAGGACGTCTCGCGTAGCAAGGTCGATCGAGGTCTTGACCAGCCTCGGTTCGATTTAAATGGTGAGCTTCCGGTACGGTGGATGAGGGACCAAGGAAGCGGCCTATGAGTGAAGCGCTAGGTCACCTGCGAAGGATCCTAGAGGGTGCTGACCATACGGTGCTCGGGCTCTGGGTCGTCGAAGATACCCACACGTGCGTCGTGGAAGATATTGGAACAAGGAGTAAGAGTTGTTTTCTGAAACCGGGCATGAATCTAGTTGATTGACCTTGCTGGTCCTCAACGGATGAGTCCATGGCTCTTTTATATGGACCTGTGGGTTGATCTAGCTGATCTTCCACGGAGATTCCATTCTATTATATGAATATATTGCCGGTTACTATGAGCTAGGAACTATGGAAAAGGCCCCTGAGCGAACAGGTGGTGAGCGTTCTGGTTGCCAATGATGCCATAAGTATACCAATGAATGAATGACTGGAAATAAGGATTCAACCAGAGACTTTGAGGATTGTCATCAGTGACATAATGGTTTTATTAAAGGATTGTTTTAAAGCTAGTTGATGCTAAGAAAAAGGCAATTTCATATTGGGTGTGTAAGTGGTGTGACTAGTTTTATGTTTGCATGAACTTCCGGCTAGGGGGCCTTGGAACTCTTTTCCTTGGTACCCGGGACAAAACCTAACCAAATTCTTAATTGGATCCCATCACTACAGTGGTTGGGCGGTTGGCTAACCCATGGGACTGGATGGGGTTAGGCTGGACTGATGGATCCGTAAATCGCGATTTAATTTCTATTATTACGATAGATGAAGTAAATCCCGGATAGAAATTGTTCTATGGATAGGAATCAACGGCTGTGCCTCTTGATGGGGAAAAAAGCGTTGATCCCAATGATCCAAGTGCAAGTTTCTTCCTTGATTTGACCAAGTACCGTTAAAGGTGCAGTCAGATCAGTTAATCCGTAATGATCTTGACTACGTTAGAGTAAAGAGTTATCCTGGTGGAATCG
This sequence comes from Cibotium barometz, assembly GCF_041138505.1. Lineage (NCBI taxonomy): Eukaryota > Viridiplantae > Streptophyta > Polypodiopsida > Cyatheales > Cibotiaceae > Cibotium > Cibotium barometz. The sequence continues at coordinate 47,942,436 of NC_141087.1, forward strand.
CCCATGCTTTCCGGGTAAAGGAAGTTTTTCCGGTTTCGGTTTTGGACAAACCGACGGATTAGTCTCTTGTCCGGATATCTGTGGGCGAGGCCCCGAGTGTGAGACCCCTACCCACGCATGATATGCTACTTCCGCTGCTAGTACCCCGAATCCGTTGCGCGGTGGAGACCGGGATCTCACAAAAAGCGTTACTTTTATCATTTTTATTTTTATGCATAGAAGTATGCATAATGGATAAATTTTTATATCAAAAGTGTTACTTTTATCATTTTTATTTTTATGCATAGAAGTATGCATAATGGATAAATTTTTATATCAAAAGTGTTACTTTTAGCATAATTGAATTTCATGCATAGAGATATGCACAAAAGATGAATATTTTATTATTTTATTATAAAATTGTAAAGAAAAAAAATGATTATTTTATTATAAAAATGTTATTTTCATCATATTGAATTTCGTGCATAGAAATGAAAAAAATAAATAAATTATTATTTTATTATAAAAATATTACCAAAAAATTATTATTTTATTGTAAAAGTGTTACTTTTATCACAATTGAAATTCTTGCATAGAGGTATGCATAAAGGATAAGTTAGGATATGATAAGAGGAGTTAGAATGTGATAAGAGGTGTATGAGATGTGATAAGAGGTGTATGAGATGTGATAAGATGAGATAAGATGCATATGAGATAAGTTAGGATGTGATAAGATGAGTTAGGATGTGATAAGAGGAGTTAGGTTGTGAAGAGGTGTATGAGATGTGATAAGATGAGATAAGATGCATATGAGATAAGTTAGGATGTGATAAGATGAGTTAGGATGTGATAAGAGGAGTTAGGTTGTGATAAGAGGTGTATGAGATGTGATAAGATGAGATAAGATGTATATGAGATGAATTAGGATGTGATAAGATGAGATAAGATGCATATGAGATAAGTTAGGATGTGATAAGATGAGTTAAGATGTGATAAGAGGTGTATGAGATGTGATAAGAGGTGTATGAGATGTGATAAGATGAGATAAGATGTATATGAGATGAATTAGGATGTGATAGGATGAGATAAGATGCATATGAGATAAGTTAGGATGTGATAAGATGAGTTAAGATGTGATAAGAGGTGTATGAGATGTGATAAGAGGTGTATGAGATGTGATAAGATGAGATAAGATGTATATGAGATGAGTTAGGATGTGATAAGATGAGTTAAGATGTGATAAGATGTGTATGGGATGAGATAAGAAGTGTATGTGATGAGATAAGATGTTTATGGGTTGTCATAAGGCGAGAATGGATGTGATGTAAAAGAATAGATGAGAAGGTGTATGGGGCTATATGAATGGGAAGGGAAAAAAAATAGATGTATGTATGTGGAGTATGGATGTGAATGTGCATGTAAATGTGGATGTATGGATGAAGATGCATGAATGTGCATATAGATGTAGATGTACGAATGAGGATGTGGATGTATGCATATGGATGTGTATGTATGGATGTATGCATGTAGATGTGGATGTATGCATGTGGATGTGTATGTATGGATGTATGTATGTGGATGTGGATGTATGAGTAAGGATGTGAAAATGGATGTATGCATGGATGTGTATGAAGAATAATGAAGATGAATGTGTATGGAAAATAATGTGTCGTTGATATGAATGAATGGGTGAGAATGAGTACATATGAAGGGAATGTGGAATAAGTGATGTGGATTGAGGAGGGATAATGTGGAAAGATGGAATTTGATATAGAAACTGTATTTTGTGACTGTTTGTAAATGACTGTTTTATGTCAAGAATGCTGGAGAAGCATTTTGACCGTCTTATGGATTAAGGTCATGGTGACCTAACTGATAAAGTTGCAACTGCTGACGGAGAGTCAATGGATGACGTCTCGCGTAGCAAGGTCGGCTAACGGAGAGTCAATGGATGACGTCTCGCGTAGTAAGGTCTTGACCAGCCTCGGTTCGATTAAAATGGTGAGCTTCCGGTATGGTGGATGAGGGGCCAAGGAAGCGGCCTATGAGTGAAGCGCTAGGTCACCTGCGAAGGATCCTAGAGGGTGCTGACCATACGGTGCTCGGGCTCTGGGTCGCCCAGGATACCCACGCGTGCGTCGAGGAAGATATTGGAACAAGGAGTAAGAGTTGTTTTCTGAAACCGGGCATGGATCTGGTTGATTGACCTTGCTGGTCTTCAATGGATGAGTCCATGGCTCTTTATATGGATCTGTTGGTTGATCTTGCTAATCTTCAACGAGAGTCCATCTTGATAAGTGATTATATTGCCGAGTATTATGGGCTAGGAACTATTGAAAAGGCCCCTGAGTGGACAGGTGGTGAGCGTTCTAGTTGCCAATGATGCCATAAATACTCTGATGAAGGAATGATGGGAATTTGAATCAACCGGATAAATTGAAAGATTGTCACCAGTGACATAATGGTTTTCATTAAAGGATTGTTTTAAAGTTAGCTGATGCTGAGAAAAAGACAATTTCATATTGGGTGTGTAAGTGGTGTGACTAGTTTTATATTTGCATGAACTTCCGGCTAGGGGGCCTTGGAACTCTTTTCCCTGGTACCCGGGACAAAACCTAACCAAATTCCTAATTGGATCCCATCACTACAGTGGTTGGGCGGTTGGCTAACCCATGGGATTGGATGGGGTTAGACTGGACTGATGGATCTGTAAATCGAGACTCAACTTTTGTTATTACGATAGATAAAGTAAATCCCAGACAGTAATTGTTCTATGGATAGGAATCAACGGCTGTGCCTCTTGAATGGGGAAAAAAGCGTTGATCCCAATGATCCAAGTGCAAGTTTCTTCCTTGATCTGATCAAGTATCTTGAAGATGCAATTGGATCAGCTTGATCAGAAATGATCTTGACTACGTTAGAGTAAAAAGTTTTCCTGGTGGAATCACCCGTGCTTTCCGATAAAGGAAGTTTTTCCGGGTTCGTTTTTGGAACAACCGACGGATTAGTCTCTTCTTTGGATATCCGTTGGGTGAGGCCCCGAATGTGGGACCCCTGTCCCGTGCGAGAAGTGCTACTTCCGCTGCCAGTATCCTGAATCCGTTGCTCGGTGGGAACAGGGATCCTACAAATCTGACATCACCAGCATGTAGATCACGCTTGAAAACCCTTGGGGCCAAGAGGAATTATACCAATTCCTTATGTGTGAGTGTAGATCTTCAATTTTCCTCAAACATTTGGCGCCAACGATTTTGCAATTTTATGTAGCTCCCGATGGCGGTTTGGTGATTTGATGCAACTGGTTGATGCATGGGGAGTGTAGCTAGATGTGGCTAGTAGCTTGTTGCCTAATGTTAAGCCTGGAGGGAGATCAAGCCCCTCCACTAGGTGGGGGTGCAGAGAGCTTGTTGAAAAAGACTAAAAAAGTGATTATCTCTCAATCCTAATTAATAGGGTGATTAGAAAGAAAATAAGCTCATAAACTGGATGGACCCTAAGCTGGGCTCTAATACCATGTTAAAATGAAAGCAAAGTGATGAGCTATGGTGGATCAAATGCAAGAATCAACATCATTAGCAAAGTGATTAGATGATTATTAAGACAAGATTAGTGAGCAATTAACTGATAGCTTAATGTAGGCATGGATACTCAAAAACCAGCAGATACTCATTAGGCCAACGCCTCAATTTATAGTGTTTATATCCACAAGATGCCAAGTGATAGGCAAAATTTTGAAAGGTGTTTTGGGCTTGTGTACATATGGGATGCATGGCATGTAAAAAAGCTTTGCCCTCAATGCCCTGGCAGATGTACAGAGTGAATGGTTTGGTAGTAGGCTAGTACAGGCTTGTCCGGAGTGTGGTCTGCTGGAGGTGGTGTCAGTCATTCGGTTGCTCTGTATGTGTGCGCGTCCCAAAAAAATAAAATGGGCACTTGTAGGCTGTATTCGAAAGTGTGCATGGACATGAGGGCAATCAATTATTGAGGGGGCTAATGTTATATGTATATGAAAGGTGAAAATGTCCAGGGTTTAAGGAAATTCGAGAAGGTGGCCACGTGTATGCATGGCAGAGAAGGAAATGGCGCAAGAGCATTCGATAGAAGAAGGATGCCGATTTGGGCCAGGATGGCAGGTTCTTCCAGAACGAGGGCACGACGGCTGGCGAAGAGGGGAGCGTGTACGTCAACAATGAGAAGGGGGAACTGCAGAGTGCAGCGAAGGAGAGAAAAGCCGACTATGGGCAAAAAGGAGAAGGGAGTTTTCCCTGGTGGGCTTCCCCTCACTTCTCTCTCTCTCTCTCTCTCTCTGTTTGCAAGAGAGAAGCGATCATCAAGGTGTGAAGCTGAAGGTGGTTTGTTGAGGTAGTGATGGTGATTGTGTATGTGAGGTGGAAGACGATGCCAAGTACAAGTGGGGATGGCAGCACGTTTCAAAGGGATCTTGAGAGCAAGCTGCAGAGGTGTGAGTGAAAGTTGTTTTGTTGGGTTGCTGCTACTACTGCAAAGGAGAGAGGTGGTTGTTCTTGTTTGTATTATTGCCTCTGAGTGCAAAATATGAGTGTGTGTGTTGTTGGGATGCTACGGCTGGTGTCTGAGGGCTGCTGGAGGGCTGAGGTGATGATGTTCTAAGAAGAGGTGAGAGAGGGATTAGCCAAGATGAATGGGAGACAGCCTTGTGAGTATACACCTTGTGTGTTGATTTGAAAGTGTCGTGTATGTGAGGTTGTGTGAGGAAAATCTTCTGTGTCGGAAGTGTTGAGATATCGAGCCCTAGTGAGGTGGTAGACACTGATGACCCGCCTGGGGGATAGGCCCCACACTTACACCACTGGCATGGTTGGTGAGATCATGGGTGATATGCGGCCAGTGGGATGACAGAATATGTGACAGCCATTCTAGAGACTGGCATAGTTATAGCGCCAGCTCATTTAGTTGGGTTCACACTATAGAGAACCCGTGTATGTATTGGTTGAGTACCTTTCATATTATTGTGTACTCTTATCTTGTATATGGTGTGTTGAGTGTTGAGTGAAGAAGAAGAAGATTTTTAGCCTCTCGCCTTGTGTGTTCTCTATTAGGGTTTTGTGAGAGTGTGTGTGTGCTTGCAAGAGCTCAAGCTCTCTTCCCCCCTGCATCTTTTCATGGTATCAGAGCCTGGTTCCTGCTAAGGGCTGAGTTGCAAGCAAGAGAACCACAAGAAGCGGTACGAGGGTAAGAACTGCAACTACTCTTCCCTATTTGTGTTGGTGACTACAACCTTGTCGGGAGCTCTATGGGAGGCACCGGCAACGATCTCTGATTGAGGAGCTTTCTTCGCGGGAGTAAAGCTATAGGGCAACTATATTGTCCTATCGTGAATGCAGCATGTCTGAAAATGTTGAAGCAGCACAAAAAGATGATGTATGGTATGTGGATTCAGGTGCTTCGAACCACATGACAAGTCATGGGGAGTGGTTCAAGGAGATGAAAAACCCAAAAAGACCAGGTTTTGTGGAAACAGGGGATGACACTCCTCATCCAATTGCCCATGTTGGAGGTGTGCCATTGTCTATGCAGGATGGCAAAGTGAAGTACCTTGCAGATGTACTTCATGTTCCGAACATAATAATATGGTTTCAGTTGGCCAAATGATTGAGCAGGGTTTGCAAGTTCGGTTTAACCCTGATGATTGTTATGTTGAAAACTTTAAAGACAAGTGCAGGTTGGTTGCAAAAGGCAACAGAGTGGGCAGAATGTTTACATTAAATGTAGACATGCCTGAAATGAGTGCTGCGATGTTTGCAAATGGTTCAGGAATTGTTGCAGACACAGACATTTGGCATAAAAGAATTGGACATGTGAATGTGCAGCGAATGAAGTCTATGCAGACTAAAGGAATTGTGACAGGGCTGCCAAAGTTTAAAGTGGAAGGTATGCAGAGAATATGTGAAGCATGCCAATTTGAAAAGCAAACAAAGCATGTATTTCCATGTAATAGATATGTGAGCAGAAATGCACTAGATGTTGTGCATTCAGATGTATGGGGCCCTACAAAGACCATGCCTATGGGAGGCTGTAGGTATTATTATTATGTGACATTCATTGATGACCACACAAGGAAAGTGTGGGTGTATTTCATGAAGGAGAAGAGTGAGGTGTTCACTCACTTTCAGAATTTCAGAGTTTTGGTTGAAAAGCAAACAGGGAAATATGTAAAGTGCCTAAGGTCAGATGGAGGGGGAGAGTACTTCTCCAATGAGTTCTCTGAATTTTTGAAGAAGAATGGTATTCGGAGAAAATTTACATGCAGATACACTCCGCAGCAAAATGGAGTTGCTGAGCGGAAAAACAAGCACATTGCTGAGATTGCGCGAGCATTGATGGAAGAGAAAAATATGCCGCATAGCTATTGGGTTGAGGCTATTTCTACAGCAGTATACATCATGAACAGGACTCCAACTGCAGCCATACATGATGTAACTCAAGAGGAGAGGTTTACTGGCAAAAAACCTGATTTGTCTCATCTAAAAGTCTTTGGTGGATGCATTGCATATGTGCATGTGTCAGATGAGCTGAGAACTAAGCTGGATCTGAAAGCTGAAAAATGTGTGTTTATTGGATATTCCCTTGAGCAAAAGGGATACAGGTGTTATAACCCTGCTACACGTGAGTTGAGGGTAAGCAGGGATGTTGTCTTTGATGAGATGAGCAGCTGGTATGCTGCTGAAAAAGAAGCTGTTGGGACTGATGTGAGTGGAAGTGTGGTTGCACAGAATGCAGGTCAGCAATCACAGCCTTTGAGTGGACCAGGAGAGTCCTCATCTAGTGGGTCTATTGATAGACCATGGAGTGGCAGGCTGCGTCATAATACCAGTTCTGCAAATGTGATTAGTACATCACGTAAAGGAAAAGAGAAAGTGGTTGAGCCCCTTGGTATGCCTGACATTTGTACAGGGCATTCTCATGTTGATGGAGAGTCTAGTGGCTCAGATATGAGCCTTGATGAGGAGCTTGGGATCCCAGCTATGAAAACACCTGGTGTAAAGAAGGCTATGGAAGCCATGAATGAAAAGCTGCGAAGATCTGGGAGAGTGAAAAATCTTGTGCAAAGATTTACCTATGATGGTTATGTGGCACATCACTATGCATATATGGCAAAGGTTGTGCAGGTTTTTGAGCCCACATGCATTGATGAGGCTGTTAGAAATGTGTGTTGGGAGAAAGCTATGGATGAGGAGATGAATGCACTATGTGGAAATGAAACTTGGGACTTAGTGCAATTGCCTGAAGGCAAGAAATCCATTGGATGCAAGTGGGTATACAAAGTAAAACATAACAGTGATGGAAGCATAAATAGGTACAAGGCTAGATTGGTAACCAAAGGATATGCACAGACATATGGCATTGATTATGAGGAAACTTTCAGCCCAGTTGCCAAGATGGCAACAGTGAGAGTTGTGATAGCAGTGGCTGCGTCGAAGCAATGGTCTTTACATCAGATGGATGTAAAGAATGCATTCTTGCATGGGGATTTGCAAGAAGAGGTGTATATGTTGCAGCCACCTGGTTATGAGAGGATGTGAGTCACCCTGAGCATGTTTGCAGGTTGAAGAAAGCCTTGTATGGCTTAAAGCAAGCACCAAGAGCATGGTCTGACAAGATTTTTGAATGTCTTGTCATTATTGGCTTTCATGTAGCCAATGCAGATTTCTCGCTGTATGTGAGACATGGTGATAGAGGGGTTGTGCTTGTTGTCATCTATGTAGATGACTTGATCATTACGGGGGACCATGATGCAGAGATCTTTGATGTAAAGATCTTACTTAGACACAAGTTTGAGATGAAGGATCTGGGGGAGCTCAGATATTTCTTAGGCATTGAGGTGATTAGGTCACCACATGGTATTGGATTACTGCAGAGACAGTATGGCTTGGACATGTTGTCCAAGTATGGTATGATAGGCTGTAAGCCTATCTCAGTGCCATTGGATCAGAATGGCAAGTTGAGTGCAGATTCAGGAGAGATTTTGGAGGATCCTACTATGTATAGGCGCATAGTAGGAAGCTTGATATACATGACGATCACCATGCCAGATTCGAGCTATGCTGTTGGGTTTGTGAGTCAGTTTATGCAGGTTCCACGAAAACCGCATTTGGATGCATTGAGACGCATACTGAGGTATGTGAGGTCTACTTTGCATTGTGGACTATTCTATGAGACTGGGACAGAGATATGTGTACATGGGTACACAGATGCTGATTGGGCCGGTAGTATCTCAGATAGAAGATCTACTAGTGGATTCATGTTTTCTTTGGGGAGTGCTGCTGTGACTTGGAGCAGCAAGAAGCAGCCTACGGTTGCTCTATCCAGTACTACAGAGGCCGAGTACAGAGGAGCTGCTATGGCAGCATGTGAGGTAGCTTGGTTGAGAAAGCTACTTGCAGATTTGGGTCTATCAGTGTGGATAGACAAGTTGTCATTTTTTGTGACAACATTAGCAGTATACAGTTGGCCAGGAACCCATTTTTTCATGCTCGCACGAAGCATATAGAGGTCCACTACCATTTCGTCAGAGCGAAGGTCTTGGCAGGAGACCTTGACCTTGTTTATGTCAGCATAGAGGATCAGGTAGCTGACATCTTCACCAAAGCATTGGGTACAGAGAAGCTCTGCAGATTCAGGGCTTCGCTTGGTGTACATGAGATGGAGTTGAGCTCGAGGGAGTGTTGAGATATCGAGCTCGTCTAGTGAGGCGGTGGACACTGATGACCTGGGGGATAGGCCCCACACTTACACCACTAGCATGGTTGGTGAGATCATGGGTGATATGTAGCTAGTGGGATGACAGCCATTCTAGAGACTGACATAGTTATAGCGCCAGCTCATTTAGTTGGGTTCACACTATAGAGAACCCGTGTATGTATTGGTTGAGTACCTTTCATATTATGTGTACTCTTATCTTTGTATATGGTGTGTTGAGTGTTGAGTGAAGAAGAAGAATATTTTCAGCCTCTCACCTTGTGTGTTCTCTATTAGGGTTTTGTGAGTGTGTGTGTGCTTGCAAGAGCTCAAGCTCTCTTTCTCGCTGCATCTTTTTAAGATGGAGATGGGTATTTATTCATATGAAGGTGTTGTGTCTGCAAGGGATATGTGTAAGATTCCTCCTTAGCCTCTCAAAATGTCCAACATATTCCCCTGTAATCAATTCCCTCTTCAGAAATATAAGAGATCTCGTCTCTGCCTGTTTTGACATAGAGAGAGAAAATATTCTAGAGAGAGAATATTCAGATTTTGAATATTTTTGGATAGAAAAATATTCAAAAAGAACTTTCCAATGTGCAATTAGAATTAATTGAAAATGGATATGAAGGACCTTAGCCTAAGGGTCTAGATTTTCAGAAATTTTTGGATTATGGTCCAATTAAGGTTCCTATGGGCCAATAGCATCAATCCATGTGTAGGGAGGAGATAAATCCAATTTTGTAAAAGAAGATACCCAAAAATGAGTAAATGCTCACATAAGATAAAGAGTTGACTATGTACAAGGTTTATTAGTAAGAAACTATGAGTAATATCAAAAATATGAGATATTTTGGGTATCCAAAAATGAGTAAATGCTCACATAAGATGAAGAGTTGAAACTGTACAAGGTTTAGTAGTAAAAAACTATGAGCAATATTAAAAATATGAGATATTTTGGGTATCCAAAAATGCGTAAATGCTCACATAAGATGAAGAGTTGAAAATGTATAAGGTTTATTAGTAAAAAACTATGAGCAATATTAAAAATATGAGATATTTTGGGTATAATGATTCCATTTTGACACATATGTAAGGAAGGGGAGTCCATTAAAGGAGGTGCATATTTCACATGTTTTAAACTCAAAAATAATGTGATATTTTTATCTCTCCTCTCTCTTGAACCAAACCAAATCAAAAAGGAACCAAACCAAATCAAAAAGGAACCAAACCGAATCAAAAAGGAATCAAACTAGATCCAAATCTAGTCCAAATTCAATCAAATTAAAATTGGAAAATTCTAAAAATCAGTTAGCTTTGGTTAGAGCCTCCCTCTCCTATAAATAGAACATGAATCCTTTGAAAAAAAAGGAGGAGAATTTTACTATTCTAGAACTATACTGAAATAATGCTAATATTTACTATTCTCTAAAATTCTCTCCAATTTGTAAGAAATTGGAGCTTCCCTCTTTCTTCAATCTCCATTGGTGGCTCCATCAACATACTAAACCAATTGATTGGTTGGGGGCCTCTACCGTGAACAAAGAATCAAGCAATTTGTAAGGTAAGTGTGGTGAATTTTGATCTTTTCTATATTTTCTCAATGTTTCTCTCTTCTCAACCCCTCTCAAGCTTGAGAAGCTTAATTGAAATGGTTTTTTTTAATGCTATTGAAGTAATTAATGAATGATAGTAAAGAATTACATAAATTTCCATTTATGCTTAATTCTAATGGTTTTTATGTAATATCTCTCTCACACTCAAGAAATGGTCATACTCATGACCATTTCTCAATCCAAATGAAGCTTTTCATAAAGTTTTTTCTTAATCTAAGATTAATCTATGCTTAAGACCAAATTAATGGTTTTCCCTATGCTTTTAGTTTATGTATTTCATGAATATTGATGATTCAATCCATTATGGATTAATGATCCAATTGGGGATCATTCTAATTATTTCCTTAATGATAAGCTTTATCCCTTAGAAAAATTGAGATTTATCGGTCATAGCAGCGGAGCTATGGAAATTTTTTTATAAAAATTACGCATAAAATAAATTCATTCAAAGCATGAAAAGAGGATTTCCTACCATATTCTAGGAATTATCATCCTAGATTAATTGAAAGATATTCATTGTAATCCTAGAGAAATTGATTTTTATATTATGCATAATTGATTTTCATGCATAGAGGTATGCATAGAAGATGATTATTTTATTATAAAAGAGTTACTTTTAGCATAATTGAATTTCATGCATAGAGGTATACATAAGAGATGAATATTTTATTATAAAAGTGTTACTTTTAGCATAATTGAATTTCATGCATAGAGGTATGCATAAGAGATGAATATTTTATTATAAAAGAGTTACTTTTAGCATAATTGAATTTCATGCATAGAGGTATGCATAAGAGATGAATATTTTATTATAAAAGAGTTACTTTTAGCATAATTGAATTTCATGCATAGAGGTATGCATAAGAGATGAATATTTTATTATAAAAGTGTTACTTTTAGCATAATTGAATTTCATGCATAGAGGTATGCATAAAAGATAATTATTTTATTATAAAAGTGTTACTTTTAGCATAATTGAATTTCATGCATAGAGGTATGCATAAAAGATATGGGAAGTGATAAGATGTGATAAGATGCATATGAGATGAGTTAGGATGTGATAAGATGAGTTAAGAAGTGATAGGATGTGTATGGGATGAGGTAAGAAGTGTATGATGTTGAGATATCGAGCTCGTCTAGTGAGGCGGTGGCCACTCTGATGACCCGCCTGGGGGATAGGCCCCACACTTACACCATTGGCATGGTTGGTGAGATCATGGGAGATATGCGGCCAGTGGGATGACAAGCTGTGTGACAGCCATTCTAGAGACTGGCATAGTTATAGCGCCAGCTCATTTAGTCGGGTTCACACTATAGAGAACCCGTGTATGTATTGGTTGAGTACCTTTCATATTACGTGTACTCTTATTCTTGTAGGTGGTGTTGAGTGTTGAGTAGAGAAGAAGAAGATTTTCAGCCTCTCACCTTGTGTGTTCTCTATTAGGGTTTTGTGAGTGTGTGTGTGTGCTTGCAAGAGCTCAAGCTCTCTTCCCCCCTGCATCTTTTCATGGTATCAGAGCCTGGTTCGTGCTAAGGGCTGAGCTGCAAGCAAGAGAACCACAGGAAGCGGTACGAGGGTAAGAGCTGCAACTACTCTTCCCCATTTGTGTTGGTGACTACACCCTTGTCGGGAGCTCTACGGGAGGCACTGGCAACGATCTCTGATTGAGGAGCTTTCTTCGCGGGAGTAAAGCTATAGGGCAACTATATAGTCCTTTGGACTGAAATTTTCGGGCCGAAAACGCGTTTCGGGCGCGTCTGGACGTCCGTTTTTCAGAAAGCAGGCGATTTCGAGCACTGCGGGTAAGTCATCGATTCTCTGCAGAACTTTGTTTTAAGTACTGCAGGAAGACAGATTGACTGTGCAGACACTGTGGGTGCTGCAAAGAGGTCTACAATTGCCATTGGGTGTATGTATGCACATTGAGGTCACTGGTTGTGACATTTGAGTGGACTGCAGTACCGCTGTGCAGAAAATACAGTAGTTGTGCAGGAAAAACCAGAGTGCAGTTTCTGGTAAAATTGTGTGTTTGGCAAGATGTCTAATGATGGCATAACACAGATTGTGGCTGAGAAACTGGATAAGAATAACTTCCATGCTTGGAGGTTCAGGTTGACAAATTTCCTGATGGGAAAAGGCTATTGGGACTACATAGAAGGTGAGCATGAAGAGGCACCGGAGATACCGGATATAAATCCGACTGCTGCAGATGTGAAAGAGTTTAAAGACTGGAACCAAGGAGCCAGGAAGGTTATGTATTGGCTTTCCATTAGTATACAGGACACCATGATTGGGCACATTCAGGATGCCAAGTCCCCCAAGGAGGCGTGGGACACCTTGGTAAAGCTTTATGAAACAAATACCAAGGCTCATAAGATACAGTTGAAGAATGAACTTCATACTGTGGAGAAAAAGAGCATGTCTGTGAATGACTATGCGCTGAAGATAAAGGGTATTGTGGAATCCCTTGCATCTATTGGTGTGTCAGTAGATGATGATGACAAGGTGGAAGTCTGTCTACGTGATCTCGGGCCACAATACAAGGCGTTCAAGACGTCTATCCAGACTCGGGAAAACATTCCCAACTTTACAGATTTGGTGTCTATGCTGATTATCAAAGAGAAGAATTTGGGTGAAGACCAACAGTCTTCACAAAGTAAAAACAGTTCAGAGCAACAGGCCTTCTACATGAGTTCAGGAAGAGGACGAGGTAGAGGAGGCCGTGGACGCGGTCAAGGAGGTGGCCGAACAAGTAATCAGAATTATGGCCAGCAGCAGCAGCAACAACAACAGTCCCAGAACCAACAACAACAACAAAAACACATAGGTAGAAGAGACAAATTCTCAGAGGCAGGGGGAGTCAAAGAGGCCGTGGAAATTGGCAAAGGCAGTATAATGATGCATGTGAATGTTATTATTGTGGTAAGCCTGGACATGTGCAGTCAGAATGTTATAAGAAGCAGGCTGACATGCAAAATGGAAAAGTGCAGCAAAACAACTATGCATCCTCAAGCAGAAATAATGAGGATAATGAAAGGTTGTTTGTTATGCAGCATGTTGTGAATGCCATGTCTGAAAATGTTGATGCAGCACAAAAGGATAATGTATGGTATGTGGATTCAGGCGCTTCAAACCACATGATGAGTCATGGGGAGTGGTTCAAGGAGATGAAAAACCCAGAAAGACCAGGTTTTGTGGAAACAGGGGATGACACTGCTCATCCAATTGCCCACATTGGAGATGTGCCATTGTCTATGTAGGATGGCAAAGTGAAGTACCTTGCAGATGTACTTCATGTACCGAACATAACAAAGAATCTGGTTTCAGTTGGCCAGATGATTGAGCAGGGTTTGCAGGTTCGGTTTAACCCTGATGGGTGTTATGTTGAAGATTTTAAAGACAAGTGCAGGTTGGTTGCAAAAGGCAACAGAGTGGGCAGAATGTTTACATTGAATGTAGACATGCCTGAAATGAGTGCTACGATGTTTGCAAATGGTTCAGGAGTTGTTGCAGACACAGACATATGGCATAAAAGAATTGGACATGTAAATGTGCAGAGATTGAAGTCTATGCAGACAAAAGGAATTGTGACAGGGCTGCCAAAGTTTAAAGTGGAAGGTATGCAGAAAATATGTGAAGCATGCCAATTTGGGAAGCAAACAAAGCATGTGTTTCCACGTAACAGATATGTGAGCAGAAATGCACTAGATGTTGTGCATTCAGATGTATGGGGTCCTACGAAGACCGTGTCTATGGGAGGCTGCAGATACTATGTCACTTTCATTGATGACCACACAAGGAAAGTGTGGGTATATTTCATGAAAGAGAAGAGTGAGGTGTTCACTCACTTTCAGAATTTCAGAGTTTTGGTTGAAAAGCAAACAGGGAAATATGTAAAGTGCCTAAGGTCAGATGGAGGGGGAGAGTACTTCTCCAATGAGTTCTCTGAATTTTTGAAGAAGAATGGTATTTGGAGACAGTTTACATGCAGATACACTCCGCAGCAAAATGGAGTTGCTGAGCGGAAAAACAGGCACATTGCTGAGATTGCGCGAGCATTGATGGAAGAGAAGAATATGCTGCATTGCTATTGGGCTGAGGCTGTTTCTACAGCAGTATACATCATGAACAGGACTCCAACTACAGCCATACATGATGTAACTCCAAAGGAGAGGTTTACTGGCAGAAAACCAGATTTGTCTCATCTGAAAGTCTTTGGATGCATTGCATATGTGCATGTGCCAGATGAACTGAGAACTAAGCTGGATCCGAAAGCTGAAAAATGTGTGTTTATTGGATATTCCCTTGAGCAAAAGGGATACAGGTGTTATAACCCTGCTACACGTGAGTTGAGGGTAAGCAGGGATGTTGTCTTTGATGAGATGAGCAGCTGGTATGCTGCTGAAAAAGAAGCTATTGGGGCTGATGTGAGTGGAAGTGTGGTTGCACAGAATGCAGGTCAGCAATCACAGTCTTTGAGTGGACCAGGAGAGTCCTCATCTAGTGGGTCTGTTGGATAGACCATGGAGTGGCAGGCTACATCATAATACCAGTCCTGCAAATGTGATTACTACATCACATAAAGGAAAAGAGAAAGTGGTTGAGCCCCTTGGTATGCCTGACATCTCTGCAGGGCATTCTCATGTTGATGGAGAGTCTAGTGGCTCAGATATGAGCCTTGATGAGGAGCTTGGGATCCCAGCTATGAGAACACCTGGTGTAAAGAAGGCTATGGAAGCCATGAATGAAAAGCTGCGAAGATCAGGGAGAGTGAAGACCCCTGTGCAGAGATTTACATATGATGGTTATGTGGCACATCACTATGCATATATGGCAAAGGTTGTGCAGGTTGTTGAGCCCACATGCATTGATGAGGCTGTTGGAAATGTGTGTTGGGAGAAAGCTATGGATGAGGAGATGGATGCACTATATGGAAATGCAACTTGGGACTTAGTGCAATTGCCTGAAGGCAAGAAAGCCATTGGATGCAAGTGGGTGTACAAAGTTAAACATAACAGTGATGGAAGCATAAACAGGTACAAGGCTAGATTGGTAGCCAAAGGGTATGCGCAGACATATGGCATTGATTATGAAGAAACTTTCAGCCCAGTTGCCAAGATGGCAACGGTGAGAGTTGTGATAGCAGTGGCTGCGTCAAAGCAATGGTCTTTACATCAGATGGATGTAAAGAATGCATTCTTGCATGGGGATTTGCAAGAAGAGGTGTATATGTTGCAGCCACCTGGTTATGAGGATGTGGGTCACCCCGAGCATGTTTGCAGGTTGAAGAAAGCCTTGTATGGCTTAAAGCAAGCACCAAGAGCATGGTCTGACAAGATTTCTGAATATCTTGTCACTATTGGCTTTTATGTAGACAATGCAGATTTCTCATTGTATGTGAGACATGGTGATAGAGGAGTTGTGCTTGTTGTCATCTATGTAGATGACTTGATCATTACGGGGGACCATGATGCAGAGATCTTTGATGTAAAGATCTTGCTTAGACAAAAGTTTGAGATGAAGGATCTGGGGGAGCTCAGGTATTTCTTGGGCATTGAGGTGATTAGGTCACCACATGGTATTGGATTACTGCAGAGACAGTATGGCTTGGACATGTTGTCCAAGTACGGTATGACAGGCTGTAAGCCTATTTCTGTGCCATTGGATCAGAATGGCAAGTTGAGTGCAGATTCAGGAGAGATCTTGGAGGATCCTACTATGTACAGGAGCATAGTAAAAAGTTTGATCTACATGACGATCACCAGACCAGATTTGAGCTATGCTGTTGGGTTGGTGAGTCAGTTTATGCAGGTTCCACGGAAACCGCATTTGGATGCAGTGAGACGCATACTGAGGTATGTGAAGTCTACTTTGCATTGTGGACTATTCTATGAGACTGGGACAGAGATATGTGTACATGGGTACACAGATGCTGATTGGGCTGGTAGTATCTCAGACAGAAGATCTACCAGTGGATTCATGTTTTCTTTGGGGAGTGCTGCTGTTACTTGGAGCAGCAAGAAGCAGCCTACGGTTGCTCTATCCAGTACAGAGGCCGAGTATAGAGGAGCTGCTATGGCAGCATGTGAGGTAGCTTGGTTGAGAAAGCTACTTGCAGATTTGGGTCTATCAGTGGATAGACAAGTTGTCATTTTCTGTGACAACATTAGCAGTATACAGTTGGCCAGGAACCCAGTCTTTCATGCTCGTACGAAGCACATAGAGGTTCACTACCACTTCTTCAGAGAGAAGGTCTTGGTAGGAGACCTTGACCTTGTTTATGTCAGCACAGAGGATCAGGTAGCTGACATCTTCACCAAAGCATTGGGAACAGAGAAGCTCCGCAGATTCAGGGCTTCGCTTGGTGTACATGAGATGGAGTTGAGCTCGAGGGGGAGTGTTGAGATATCGAGCTCGTCTAGTGAGGCGGTGGCCACTGATGACCCGCCTGGGGGATAGGCCCCACACTTACACCACTGGCATGGTTGGTGAGATCATGGGAGATATGCGGCCAGTGGGATGACAGGCTGTGTGACAGCCATTCTAGAGACTGGCATAGTTATAGCGCCAGCTCATTTAGTCGGGTTCACACTATAGAGAACCCGTGTATGTATTGGTTGAGTACCTTTCATATTACGTGTACTCTTATTCTTGTAGGTGGTGTTGAGTGTTGAGTAGAGAAGAAGAAGATTTTCAGCCTCTCACCTTGTGTGTTCTCTATTAGGGTTTTGTGAGTGTGTGTGTGTGCTTGCAAGAGCTCAAGCTCTCTTCCCCCCTGCATCTTTTCATATGTGATGGAATAAGATGTATATGGGTTGTGATAGGGTGAGAATATGGATGTGAATGTGGATGGGTATGTATGGATGTATGCATGTAGATGTGGATGCATGAATGTGGATGTATGGATGTGAATGAGGATGTGGATGTGGATGCATGGATATAAATGTGGATGTGTATGTATGGATGTATGCATGTAGATATGAGTGTGAATGTGGATGTATGGATGTAAATGAGGATGTGGATGTAGATGCATGGATGGGATGTGGATGTATGCATGTAGATGTGAATGTACGCATATAGATGTGGATGTATGGATGTGAATGTGCATGTAGATGTGGATGTATGGATGAGGATGCATGAATGTGCATGTAGATGTGGATGTGAAAATAGATGCATGAATGTAGATGTGGATGTATGGATGTGAATGTGGATGTGGATGTGGATATATGTATGGATGTGAATATATGATATGGATGTGAATACATGATATGTGATGTGAAGGAATCTGAAGTGATGAGATGGAAAATGATGTGATGGGATGAGTACACATATAAATAGAATGTGGAATAAGTAATGTGGATTGATGAGGAATAATGTGGAAAAATGAGAGTTAATATAGAAACTGTATTTGTAAACTGTTTGTAAATGCTGTTTGTAAATGACTGTTGTATGTCAAGAATGCTGGGAAAGCATTTTGACCGTCTTGTGATTAAGGTCGTGGAGACCTAAGTGATAAAGTTGCAACTGCTAACGGAGAGTCAATGGAGGACGTCTCGCGTAGCAAGGTCGGCCGAGGTCTTGACTAGCCTCGGTTCGATTAAAATGGTGAGCTTCCGGTGTACGGTGGATGAGGGACCAAGGAAGCGGCCTATGAGTGAAGCGCTAGGTCACCTGCAAAGGATCCTAGAGGGTGCTAACCATACGGTGCTCGGGCTCTGGGTCGCCTAGGATACCCACGCGTGCGTCGAGGAAGATATTGGAACAAGGAGTAAGAGTTGTTTTGTGAAACCGGGCATGGATCTGGTTGATTGACCTTGCTGGTCTTCAATGGATGAGTCCATGGCTCTTTATATGGATCTATTGGTTGATCTTGCTGATCTTCAACGAGAGTCCATCTGGATTTTTATAAGTGATTATATTGCCGAGTATTATGGGCTAGGAACTGTTGAAAAGGCCCCTGAGTGGACAGGTGGTGAGCGTTCTAGTTGCCAATGATGCCATGTATGGTTGTGAAGAGATGCCTATTTTACAAGAGTTGGAAGTGCTTGTGGACACTGCTGTTGGAAAGGATCTGGATTTTTGTGTGTATAAAGGTCAGAATGTTGGAACTTGGCCTTCACTGGTATTGATGAATTGGATGCTAGATGTTGCAATGCCACAGGTTTTGAAGACAAGGAGGTTTGTTGTGAGTAAAGTGTTCTTTCATGATTTATTTGAAGAGCAAAGGCTTGAGGGTGATGCTGCGTGGTCAGAGTCTTTGAATGTTTATCAAATGATGGACGGAAATGATTTTATGACACATATAGTTGACGTTTGGTATGTAGTGATGCAGCCATTTTGTTTCATAAATGTTGGGAAATGGGATGGTGAGTTATAGCAATTTCTTTTTGATCCTGGTGGATAGCTATTGGACTTTATCTTTTTACTGCTGAGCATAAATGCTCTAGCAGACATGGGGGTTGGCAAAGTATGATAGGCAAAATTTTGAAAGGTGTTTTGGGCTTGTGTACATATGGGATGCATGGCATGTAAAAAAGCTTTGCCCTCAATGCCCTGGCAGATGTACAGAGTGAATGGTTTGGTAGTAGGCTAGTACAGGCTTGTCCGGAGCGTGGTCTACTGGAGGTGGTGTCAGTCATTCGGTTGCTCTGTATGTGTGCGCATCCCAAAAAAATAAAATGGGCACTTGTAGGTTGTATTCAAAAGTGTGCATGGACATGAGGGCAATCAATTATTGAGGGGGCTAATGTTATGTGTATGAAAGGTGAAAATGTCCAAGGTTTAAGGAAATTCGAGAAGGTTGCCACGTGTATGCATGGCCGAGAAGGAAATGGCGCAAGAACATTTGACGGAAGAAGGATGCCGATTTGGGCTAGGATGGCGGGTTCTTCCAGAACGTGGGCACGACGGCTGGCAAAGAGGGGAGCATATATGTCAACAATGAGAAGGGGGAACTGCAGAGTGTAGCGAAGGAGAGAAAAGCCGACTATGGGCAAAAATAAGAAGGGAGTTTTCCCTGGGGAGACGCCTCTAGTAGCGGACAGTCTTGGAGGTATTGCTGGTTGGCGCGATGGCTACAGTGAAGTAGAGTGAAGAAGATGATGCCGACTACAGTGAAGCAGTGAAGGAGGGGGAGGCACGTTGACAGCAGAGAGGAAGCAAGAGGTGGTGTCGACTGCAACGAAAGAAAAAAGAAGAGCACGTCAGCCAACAAAAGCGCAGTAGAGGAGGGGAGGAAGGCGTCCACTGCAGCAAAAAAGCAAAGCTAAAGAAGTTGGCGTACTGCAGAGAAGAAGGGAGCATGTGGACTGCAGGCAAAAGCAGAGGAGAATTGGTGGCGGCGATTGCAAGCCAAGAGCGAGGATGAGTAGTGGAAGTAGGTCGCTGTGGGCTTCCCCTCGCTTCTCTCTCTCTCTCTCTCTCTCTCTCTCTCTCTCTCTCTCTGTTCGCAAGAGAGGAGCGATCATCATGGTGTGAAGTTGAAGGTGGTTTGTTGAGGTAGTGATGGTGATTGTGTATGTGAGGTGGAAGACGATGCCAAGTACAACTGGGGATGGCATGTTTCAAAGGGATCTTGAGAGCAAGCTGCAGAGGTGTGAGTGAAAGTTGTTTTGTTGGGTTGCTGCTCTGCTACTGCAAAAGAGAGAGGTGGTTGTTCTTGTTTGTATTATTACCTCTGAGTGTGCAGAATATGAGTGTGTGTGTTGTTGGGATGCTACGGCTGGTGTTTGAGGGCTGCTAGAGGGCTGAGGTGATGATGTTCTAAGAAGAGGTGAGAGAGGGATTAGCCAAGATGAATGGGGGATAGCCTTGTGAGTATACACCTTGTGTGTTGATTTGAAAGTGTCGTGTATGTGAGGTTGTGTGAGGAAAAGCTTCTGTGTCAGAAGAAGCTTGTATGGAAGTGTTGACTGGGAATTCAAGGATGAATGCTTGGTGATGTATCTGGCTATGGTTGTGTATTGGTATCCTCTGTGTGTTGATTTGCAAGAGAAGGCGTGATTGACATGTTTGATGGTGTAGTCCATAGGTTTACACTCTCACAGCGCACCTTGTGCTAGCCTTCGATTACCTCGTCATGCACACGGTGGAAGTGTATGTGTTTGCTGGGTGTTTACTTTGACTATGGTGCCCCTGTTTTGTGCTAGTGATTTCAAGGATTGGGGGAGTGGGAAGCTATAGAGGCCTGTTCCCGTGTTCTTTTTTCCACTCCACACCAAGGATCTAATCCCATTTATCTCTCCTTGATTCACTCCACCTCTTCACTTTTCCGAGAATATCTCCACACATCCTAGAACTTCTCATGCTACCCTTTATTCTCTCACAGTAGATATCTCTCACCTTTTCACTCCTACTCACTCATTTATAGACTCTCTTTTATAGCCTCTTGCTAAGGGCTTGTCCCACACACACCCATTCACTTGTATATTTCAACATATTCTAGGAGACTAGGCCAGTGGCTCTGCCTTGCATGGTTGCGAAAAAACACGTTGTCTCTAGGAATCAAGATTAGTAGTTACCCAAATTATGATCAATTACCGTATGGGTGATTTGATTTTTAGAAGACCACACTCCCCCTGCGGGATAGAACTAGGTCTTACCTATGAATCGTATCCTTGAGCCGCTGCATGGTCAAGGTGTTGATGAGTAGGAAATTTTCTCCAAGTTAAGACTTAGTAGACTATCTTAAGTGTTTCCCCTATTTTGGAAGGGGGGAACCTTACAATTGGATCAAAGCCGATCTTAGCTCCTAGGACTTGCCATTTAAGGACTGTTGGGCAATGTATGTTTTACCTAACATAATGCTAATTAATAAAAACACCTTACTAAAAACAAGTTAAAATGATGTTTGAATGATTATAGGAAGAGGAAGATGCCTACTCAAAGTTTCTAGTTTCCCAGTGCATCTTCGAGACTGCTAGTCACTCCTCAAATTTCGAGTTCCATGACACCATGGTGCAGATACTAGAGAAGATGTCCCTCCCCCATTTCTCTCGTATTGAAAGAGGATGGGGTGGTAGAGATTTTTGGAGTCGCAGGCCGAGATATTTCTTCATCCAAGCGGATCGAGTTGGGAACCTTACCACCACTGACCTAAAGCGGTTTCGTTGGATTGAAAAGTATGGTCCGTTTATTTTGAATCGTGGGTACTCCCAAGCCGTCGCCTGACACCTCTGTGACTATAGACGGGATTTACATACCTTAGGATTGCTGGGTGTATGACCGAGTGATGTAGATCTTACATGCCAATAGAGTAGCTATGTTGGGACCTACCCCAATCCAGAGTCTACCACCCTTACCATCAGTTTTTTGAGTCTTAGAAACTACAACGGAACCCCCATACTTCACTTATGTGGACCGCTCTACCATTATGTCATAATCGAGCTTAGGAATTTCCCTTCAAATAAGACTAATTATATTAGTCTCAGATCTTTGTAATAAAACTTGTCCTTTGTAAATATTTATAAATAAAATGATTTCAATGTTTTACTTTCAAAAAAATCTTAAGTGTTGTGCAAAGTACAAATCTTGTAATCTTAACATTTTAATCTAATAATGGTGGGCCACGATGATCAGCCTCCACTTCCCAATGCGCTTTACACTAATATCCAGGAGAAGAAGCTCCTCCTCAAGCAAATGCAACCTCCCTCCTTTAAAGGAGAAGGTTCAAAGATTGAGAAGGATGCTGAATTCTGGATTGAAGCGATGGACAATTATTTATCCTGCTGGGGCCGATACTGGAGCAGCAAATCAGTCTATTCTTGCACGGTTTCACCTCACCGGAGATTCTAAACTCTGGTGGAAACAATGGTGCTGGGAAGACATCAAGCAGGCTGTGAAGGAAAGATATCTTCCCCCATCCCGTGAATCCATAAAGATGAATGAGTATTTTAGTCTCAGCAATAGGTAGTACAACTTAACTCTTGATAAGGATTACTATTCCAAATTTATCACTCTTCGGAAGTATGCCCCAGCTATGACTACTTCCCAACAAGTGGCTCATTTCTGCCAAGGGTTAAATGAGCCCTTAGATTCCCGCCTCGAAGCAATGAGGATAAGCACGTTACAAGATGCTCTCATACGAGGAAAGCCCCTTGTGAAAGAAATGAGGAGGACTGATAAAGCTAGGCCCCAAAAGAGATCTTACCCTGAGGCAAACCCTAAAGATCAGCCCTACAAGAAACCCCAACAAAATTTCCCCTACTACAACAGAGGGCGGCAAGGTAACTCTTTTGTCCCTCGCTCATATGCTGCTTCTTCCAGAGAGAAGGCCCTCTGTGTTTTGAATGCAATGAGCTGGGACACTTTAGGGCCAACTGTCCCAAGCTGGCAACATCATTTTCGCAAAGGTGGCAGAGGAAATCAAGGCCATGGAACCCCTATCCACCAAGGTGCAAGAGGCGGTGGGCGTGGCAAAGGCCGCGAAGAAGCAATTGCTAGAACCGCCTATACTATAACTAAAGAACCGACCTTGGAAATGTCTGAAGAAGAGCGTGCCACCGTCCATGCGGTAATAGAACACCAAGGTCCAAATCAACAATTTGGTGTAATCCAAACCCAGCCACTCATCACGGTAAGCCATTCCAGCTTTTAATTGATTGTAAAGTACCCATTCATTTCTTTCTCCTAGATGTTTGGCAAAAATTGAACTTGGGTCAAAAAACAACTAGAAGAATGATTGTAGAATTAGCTAGTGGAAAAGAAGTAGTATCTCGCTACTCTATAAGGAAACCTTGAATTTGAGCTGGGTAATGAGCAAAATCATGGGTGGCCGCTTTAGAGTCTTGCCACATTAGGAATTTATGATGGAATCCTTGGGATGGACTGGTTAATTTCAAACAAAGCTAGCATTCACTCTATAACCAGGGGAGTATCACTTTTGAAAATGAACATGGCCAAGTAGTATCCGTTCAGGGGAAAACAGGTAAACCTAAATCTAGGGTAGTCAAGGAAAAACATCTTCTCAAGGGAGCACGTAAGGGTTAGCAAGTTTTCATAGTCAAGCTCAACAAATCCATTAAACCTAGTAGACAGAACCCTCTTGACTACAAGAATTCTCCTGACATCTTTCTTGACAAGCTTACAAGCCTACCGCCTCCTCGAGAAGTTGATCATGAAATCAAGGTGATCCCTGGAGCTCAACCCATCTCAAAAATGCCATAGAAAATGTCCCTCCCCAAAGCCATTGAAATTAAAGAGCAACTTTCCCAACTCATTGAGCAAGGATTTGTACACCCGAGTAGCTCTCCTTGGGGAGGGCACCTGTTCTTTTCCAAAAGAAGGACGGAACTCTCTGCCTCTACATAGATTATCGAGGGTTAAATCAAGTCACTGTCAAGAATAAATATCTTATCCTTCGCATCATCGAACGAGCTTCTTGACAGGCTTCATGGGGCTAAAGTTTTCTCAAAAAAAGATTTGAAGTCTGGTTACTATCAGATCAGAGTCAAGGAAACAGATATACCAAGACAACCTTCAATACCTGTTTTGGCAGCTATGAGTTTACTGTAATGTCATTCGGGTTAACCAATGCTCCTGCAACCTTCAACCGCCTCCTAATCCAAGATATATTCCATCCGTACTTGGATGAATTTGTGCTTGTCTTTTTT
This sequence comes from Cibotium barometz, assembly GCF_041138505.1. Taxonomy (NCBI): domain Eukaryota; kingdom Viridiplantae; phylum Streptophyta; class Polypodiopsida; order Cyatheales; family Cibotiaceae; genus Cibotium; species Cibotium barometz. The sequence goes on from NC_141087.1 coordinate 47,966,360, forward strand.
GATGACATCTTAGTCTACTCCAAGTCAATGGAAGAGCATGAGGAGCATTGTGTAGGGTTTTGCAATGCTGCGCAGACATAAACTCTATGCCAAGAAGAGAAAACATACCTTTTTACTCATCAAATTGAGTATCTTGGGTTCATTGTCTCAAAAATGGCATCTCAGTAGATCCCGCCAAGGTCAAATATATACTGGAGTGGCCACCCCCAAATTGAGCTCATGAAGTTTGTGGGTTTTTGGGAATCAAAGGATGGTATAGGATTTTTATCAAAGATTATGCCTTGATAGCTGCACCCTTAACGAATCTTCCTAAGAAGGATTGCAAAATAGTGTGGCTACCAATACATCAAAACAGCTTTGATCAGCTCAAGGCCATTATTACTTCTACCCCAGTCCTAAAACTTCCTGATTTCACCTAGGAATTTGAATTGGTTATTGATGCTAGTAGTCTAGCTCTTGGTTGTGTCTTAGGCCAAGAAGGAAGACCAGTCGCTTATACTTCTCGCAACGTGAAGCAATATGAAGCAAATTATACCACCCATGATTTGGATATCTTAGCAAATGTTCATTGACTAAAATTATGGAGACATTATCTCTTAGGGGGAAAATTCTAGCTTATAACTGACCACAAAAGTCTAAAGTGGATCTTCACTCAACCTAACCTCAACATGCGACAAAAGAGATGGACTGAGATTCTATAAGAATATGACTTCAACATCAAATTCCGCCCTGGGAAAGATAATGTGGTAGGAGATGCACTTAGCCGTAAATCTTTCTTAAGTGAAATTTTGATGCCAAATGAATCCTCCATGAAGCTCGTGATAGTCCCGCTAGGCACCCAGGCTATGCAAAAACATTAAATGCCATAAGGAGGAGCTTTCATTAGGCAAGCTTGAAAAATGATATCCTTCGGTACTTGAAGCAATGTCTCTCATGCCAAAGGATCAAAGCTGAAAGGGTCAAAATTCGTGGAAAACTTCAACCCTTAGATATTCCCCAAATGAAGTGGGAGTGCATTAGTATGGATTTTCTCACAAGTCTCCCTATTGTACAAGGAAGATATGACTTCATTTTGGTAGTAGTGGACTTACTTAACAAAGTATCTCATCTTATACCAGCAAAGAAGACCTTCAAAGCTTCTGATGTTGCTTAATTATTCATCAAGGTAGTCTTCAAACTTTATGGTCTCCCAAAGAGGATAGTAAGTGATCGGGATTCTGACTTCACTTCAAAGTTCTGGAAATCCTTATTTTAAGCCTTGGGAACTCAACTTTACTTTAGCACAACTTATCATCCAGAGAGACTGATGGCTAGACTGAGAGAGTCAATCAGGTAATTGAAGAGATTATCAGAGCATATTGTGGACGTGAACCAAGAAGATGGATTCAATACCTTCCTCTGGTAGAATTTGCATACAATACATCTTATCATCAGAGGATAGGAATGTCACCATTCAAAGCACTCTATGGACAATAATGCTTACATCTCCTCCAAGATGGATTCAATACCTTCCTCTGGTAGAATTTGCATACAATACATCTTATCATCAGAGGATAGGAATGTCACCATTCAAAGCACTCTATGGACAATAATGCTTACATCTCCTCCAAGTTTATCTGATCCGACCATAAGAGTTGAGGCATCCAAAAAAATGCTCGAAGATATGGAGGAATAGACCAAGGCAATCGAAAAGGATATTAAAACTGCTCAAGATCGGCAAAAGCATAATGCTGACACACCAAGAGGTTTAAAAGGATCTTCAAGAAAGAGGAGACAAAGTTCTTCTACGAGTACAATCCAAACGAAGTTCTCTATCACTTGGGAAATATAAGAAGCTCAGCCCTAGGTATTGTGGTCCCTACACAATTATCAAGTGTCTAGGTAAAAGTGCCTATAAACTCCAACTCCTAGCCCTTATCAAAATCCACAATGTATTCCATGTAAGTTTGTTAAAACCTTATGTACCCAGTCTCAATCATATTCTTGATGATGAACAAGTTGTAATCCCTACTCAAGGAGTCCTTTAATTACAGCCCAGTAGGATCATAGATTCTAGAGAAAGGCAACTCTGAAATAGAACTCTTGTAGAACATCTAGTACAGTGGAAAGATTACCCTGAAGAGGATGCAACTTGGGAAGATGAAGCTACACTCTTAAAGGATGCAACTTGGGAAGATGAAGCTACACTCTTAAAGGATTATCCCCAATTCATGAGACGAGATGAGGACATCTCGATTTCTTTTTTAAGGGGGGGAAGGATGTAACATGCCCATCTTCATTAATAAAGAAATGTCCATGCAATAGATGAATTTATGAGTTTTTATATGTAAAAATCAATGATTTTATTAAACGAGCCATTTCTACTTAGAATCTTCATATTTCAAGTCCAAATATAGAATTTACGTACGATTCTACCCTAGTATGGGATTTTACAGCATCCAAAACAGACATCGGATGAAGCTTATATGCAAAATTTAGCTATTTTTACTTAAAAAACGACGGCCTTCAAACCTTAATAAATGCATGACTGGGTGTCTGATTGATGGATGGTCTCTGCACCCCAAGGACCAGGAAAACATCCTGGACATTTTCGCTGAAAAATATTTTTCACCCCCCCGGGCGGTCCGGCACGCAAATCCAGGCCGATGCCCAAATTTGGGGACCCCACCCCAAAAACGGACCGTACACACTCACCAGGGCACCCGTACAATGGCCGTGTAAGGACCAAAGTGTTAAAACCCTAAGATCTCTCTAGATAATTGTTATGCATAAACATGCATAAATCAGGCATAAGTCAAGCACCCAACCACCCCCGAGCCCAAGGGATGCACACATGAATCATAAATGAAATACATCATACCTCTACCTTGATGTCCCATACCATCAAGAGGTATAAATCCAATCCAATAGCATGTAGCTAAAGTGTGAAATGGTAGATGAGTAGATATGGACCTCTACACAAGAGACCATAGCATAAGCCTCAAGCTTCCTAGCCTCCAAGCCCCCTTGAGTGTGCCCCATGCCCCTATTATATAGGAGGGCCCTCAAGTGACTCTTGACTTTCCATTCCTCATGTGTGACCCTTGGATGCCTGACCCTAACCTTAACCCTTAAGGTTAGTCCTAACCCATGCTCCACTAGAGCTTGTTCCCATGCTCCCATGCTCGCAAGCCTAATGTGGATTAGCCTCCTAGTATATGCACACATAATGTGTATATAACATAGCACACATAATGTACATATCACATACTTCCCCTCTCTCAAAACATTGCACTCTTGCAATGAAAAGAAGGAGAACTGCGCTGAACAATCTCAACTGACTCCCAAGTCGAATCCTCAATTTCCCTATCTTTCCACCTAATTTTAACCTCAGGGATTAGTTAACTACAAAGTTTCTTTTCCCTGAATTCAAGTACCTTGTCAGGTTCATGTGGAACATAGGATAAATAATCGACTTCAACGAGTTCTGGAGGAGTAACTGTGTTATCCTCACCCAAAAGTTTCCCTTTCAACCTATTGATATGAAAGACTGGATGAACTCTAACAATTGGAGGTAGTTTTAGTTCTTACTATGCAACCGTGCCAATCCGATGCATAACTCGAAATGGACCACAATATCTAGGAGATAAATTCGAGCATTTTTCCATTGACCAAGTCTGAGAATCTTTAGGAACATTAAAATAAACCAACGCTCCTGGTTCAAAAGACCGAGATGAGCGTCCCCTATCAGCATAAAACCGTGCCCTATCATGAGCACTCCTGATAGAATCCCAAGCTTCGGTCAACATTTCCTACATATCTCGCAAGAAATCCCTCGATGCATCAAGCTCGATGTCCCTAAGACCGACATCAATAGGTGCCATGGGTTAATACCCATACATAAGTATGCACGGACTAAAATAATAGCCGTAAATTTAAAACTATCATAGGCAAATTCCATCATTGGAAGATATTTTCCCAATACGATGATTTTCTAGAGACATATGCACGAAGCATATACACTATAATCTGATTCATACACTCTATTTGCCCATCAGACTAATGCGGATGATCAGAGCAATTCACATTCAAAGTAACTTTCTCGTAAACCTTTCGAAATAAAGTAGGAAAACATGGCATTATAACAGTAGAAACCAGGGATTCATCGGCGCCCCGACATATCCACATCTGCATATGGAATAATCGACGTCTCGAGTTACCCATATCAACATAGAGAGTCATCAACGTCTCGATGAGTCACATATATCCATCCGTAAACCTATCAGGTTGATTGTGTAAATCACCTAAAGTACAGAACTAGAGAAAGAAATGCCAACAAAGAAAAAATCCAAATTTCCTTACCCGAACACAACAAGATAAACTTGTTTGAACTCTAAAGAAAGAGATTTCAACAATTGAAAATGCCGACGAGATTTTCCTCATCAAAACATGCAGGCTATAGATAAAAGTCTAAGTTTATCTAGAGAATGCCCACACTATAACTTCTAGTGAATTTAGAAAATAAGATTGTCTTTGAATGTTGAGGTCAACATGCTAAGTGATGTAAGCAAAGCAACAATCTTGAGCCCAAATTATCCCATAAGATAATATAAGATTGTCTTTGAATGTTGAGGTCAACATGCTAAGTGATGTAAGCAAAGCAACAATCTTGAGCCCAAATTATCCCATAAGATAATATATGTGAGGGATCACTAGCGTCCCATACCATCATGATACCACCCATACATACCTTAACAATTTGAAACTCCCTAGTATGCCATCTAGGAAATATGAAAAAAACTCCTGTATAAAAGGAATAAGATGACCTTATCCAAACTTTCACATACTAAAACCTGTCTCTATATACTTGAGACTACATTAAGGAATAACCCTTATCGAGTACATCATTAGAAAAGAATTTTGAATTATTGGTGCCTTTCTAATGATAACTACCCAAAACACAATAAAGTTAGGGTAGAAAAATAACTCACCTAGATATATAAGCAACTAGGTATCCGAGTTGGAATATATATAAGAGTATAAGAAATATACTCCAAAATTATGTGCAAAAAACGAAGGCCAATGCTACCTTCAAAGCACATGTAATGATTCAAAAGATCAAAAGATCCTTATAAAACCATGGATAAAAGCATAGAAGCTCCTTAAATCCATAAAAACCATAGTTGATCATAAAAATCAATGCATACCATCTAATGGACATAAATCATGCCAAAAGAAGCATTAAAATTGATGGCCAACTCATCAATCCGGAGTATATGAATGTTGTGTTGTTCAAATAAAACTCCAAAGTAAGAAAGTGAAACACATGTGTGTAACACTCAATAAAAAACCCCTAGACACAAGTGATCTAGGTAGAACCTAATGAGTCCATATAAAACTTGGAAAACATCTAATATAATAAAAATCCACCAAAACAAACCGATCAACTAACCCATGATAGAGGCTTAAAAAATTAAGCATAAACCACACTTAAATAAGTGCAAAATAAATTATCATGGAAAAGTGTCAAAGGTGAAACACACTTTAAACGTAAATTATAGCCATCAAAAGAAATTAAGGAACATGTCCAAAAAGAATGGCTAAACAATGGTGAAAAATCATGAATATATCGTTTAGAATTGATCCAAACATAAATATTCATTAATACGAGGTATAATCGTATTAATAATATGCGAATAACCCGCATCTATCTAATGTCAGCACGAGAAAACATACTTCAATATTAAATAACCCTCGAAAATATTAAATTCTCGAGAAAAATAATTATCATGATTTTTTCTTAATTTTTTCTAATTTTATAGGGTCTTAAAATATAATAATTTTGAATTCCACCAAACCTATCTCATGGCATTCCAAACCTATATTTTTCTAGAAAATTTTTAGCAATTTAATTTGCCAAAATACCATTGATATTTTAAAAATACCAATTATTAGGATTTCTAAAAATAATATCTAGAATATTCCCAATTTTACCCGAGAATCCCATCGTTCACGAAATTTCCAATTCCGCCCAACAACTCTCAAATCCAATGAAAATTTTTAATTTTAATGTATTTTTTTTTTAAATTTTTTGGATCAAAAATTATATTTTTAAAGGAATTTGAATGGTCACAGACGCCCGAATGGACACACCACATGCCAAACACCAACCCCACATTTTCCCAAAATTTAAAATAACCTATGTCTTATTTTCCACTAATTTTCAAGAATTTTTAAAAAATTTTAAATTACCCCGAATGCATTTAGAATACGAACGGTCAAAAAATTTTCAGAATTCCAACGGTTTTCCCGGAATACGGAAAGCCAAAAGTTTTGGGAAAATGAAAAGACAAAAAAAAAATCGGAATGTGAAAGGTCAAAGGTTTCCGAAATACGGAAGGTCAAAAGTTTTTCCGTAAATTCGGAAAGCCAAAAGGTTTCGGGAAAACGGAAAGCCAAAGGTTTTTCGGAAGACGAAAAGCCAAAAAATTTCAAGAAGAAAGAGAATTTTCAGAGATTTTTTCCTCAAATCCCGTAATTTTCAGGCTTTTTCCAAGCTTTTTTTTGAAATGAATTCAAAAGCTTTTTTTTAAATAATAAACTTATTTTTTTTAAATAAAAAAATAAAGAAAAGCTTTATTAAGCTTTTGGTTTTTGATTTTATTAAGGGGGGGGGGATTTTTTTCACCCGGCTGCAGCGCAGCCCCCCCCTCCCGAGTGAGGCAGTGATTCTAGAGCCGAGTTGCTCTATGTACATATTGTAACTTTTATATAAATAAAGTAATGTTTTCTAGAGAAAAATTTCCTATTGTATAAGTGATTGTTTACTGATGATCTGATAAAGAAAAATCTGTTATCGGACATATGTCATAGATCTCCACCAATAAGATCATTGTCTTGTTTAAGAAATTGTTTTTCGAACCTCTTAAGTCTTAGGATCTCGTGGATGTTTTAGAGAGAGGGTCTGGTTGACGGCCACAGTTTCCTCGTCTCATGATTCTACAAAAAATTTACATATTATTAAATTTTTAGATTGGAGTTGTAAAAGGGTAGACACTACCCTTGAATCTTGAATTGGATCAAGAGGTAAGACCCCCTTCACATTATCATGAGCACTGCATAAGAAATAGCTAAATTTAACGGGGAGCAGTTCCATACATGGCAAACAAAGACCATGTATTTACTCATGACTCATTGCACTTAGCTTAAATGATGAAATCATTCACACATTGCAGGGATACATTGAGCTAAAATTGCATGTGATGAACTTAACAAATTATTTGGCACTCAAGCGAAAAATTCAAAGATAAATCTGATAATGCAATTCTACAAACTTTACATGAAGGAAAGTGAATCTCTAACCACACACTTGAACAAATAAAAAAGCATTAAGCAACAACTCGCAGCCATTGGGAAGAAGGTAGAAGATGACGAGGCACTAGCAGTGCTTCTGAAGAGTGTGGACAAGGGAGAGTATGAGAACATTGTGGCAAGCTTAAAGAATGTACCAAATTTAAAGTTGCATGAGATAGAAGGGGCTCTACTAGCGCAAGAGAACAAGGTCACATAGAACCCAGCAACTGGAGAGGAGAAAGCATTCTACACCCGAGGAGGACTCTCACAATGACGAGGATGAGGAAGAGGCAAAGGGGGAGGAGGAAGGACCTTCACTTGCCACAACTGTGGTGGGAAGCCACAACATATGGCTAGAGACTGCTACTATAGCAAAACCAAATATAGAAGGATCGACATCGAAAAACTTCATGGAGACTCCTAAGGTAAAGGAGTCAGAACATCTTTTATGAGAGAGGAAGAGAGAGAGAGAGAGAGAAACCCCACAACCCAATGTAGCCTTCCCCAACATAGTAAAAACCTCCCATTCACATCTTCTTGCATCCCATTTACATCTTATCACATCCATTCACTTCCTATCACATCCCATTTACATCTTATCACATCCATTCACATCCTATCACATCCCATTTTTACATCATATCACATCCCATTTACATCTTATCACATCCTATCGGATCCCATTTACATCTTATCACATCCATTCACATCCTATTCCTATTTAGTAGCTTTTTCTACCTCGATATCGAGAATGGGACTTTTTCTAAATTTCTGCCAATTGCTTGGGCTAGATAAAGTTTCTTTTTCTTGATGACTATTTCCATATGCTTTCTTAATTTCTCAAATGAATTATATTCAATATTCCTCTTTTGAATAAAAGAATTCATGGGATTTACAAAAATCAATTCTACCCATATTTCCACTTTTGATAAATATTCATAAATTGAATTATACTAAAAATGCCTCTTTTTTATCATAAAATAAATTTATCTAAATTTTCTCTTTTAAATTTAGATAAAATATCCATTAATTCCAATATACCAAGATTTCCACTTTTCCAATTTAAATGATTGAATTCCAATGTAATGGGAATTCCTCTTTTATAATTTAAATATTTCTCATACATAAAATAAATTTATCTAAAATTTCTCTTTTAAATTTAGATAAAATATCCATTAATTTCAATATACCAAGAATTCCACTTTTCCCATTTAAATGATTGAATTCCAATGTCATGGGAATTCCTCTTTTATCATTCAAATATTTCTCATACATCAAATAAATTTATCTAAAATTCCTCTTTTAAATTTAGATAAAATATCCATTAATTCCAATATACCAAGAATTCTACTTTTTCCATTTAAATAATTGAATTCTAATATCATGGAAATTCCTCTTTTATCATTTATATATTTCTCATACATAAAATAAATTTATCTAAAATTTCTCTTTTAAATTTAGCTAAAATATCCATTAATTCCAATATACCAAGAATTCCACTTTTTCTATTTAAATAACTGAATTCCAATGTCATGGGAATTACTCTTTTATCATTTAAATATTTCTCATACATCAAATAAATTTATCTAAAATTTCTCTTTTAATTTAGATAAAATATCCATTAATTCCAATATACCAAGAATTCCACTTTTCCCCATTTAAATGATTGAATTCAAATATCATGGGAATTCCTCTTTTATCATTTAAATATTTCTCATACATAAAATAAATTTATCTAAAATTCCTCTTTTAAATTTAGGTCAAATATCCATTAATTCCAATATACCAAGAATTCCTCTTTTCCCATTTAAATGATTGAATTCTAATATCATGGGAATTCCTCTTTTACCATTTAAATATTTCTCATACATAAAATAAGTTTATCTAAAATTTCTCTTTTAAATTTAGCTAAAATATCCATTAATTCCAATATACCAAGAATTCCACTTTCCCCATTTAAATGATTGAGTTCCAATGTCATGGGAATTCCTCTTTTATCATTTAAATAAAATTACCTCAATATCATCTTTTCTTAATTATTTAATTATGCATAAACTTTAAATTTTAGTTTTCCATTGATTGTGATGAAAATCATTCTTTTAGCCTAGGATATTCAATCCTAGGATATGATAGGAAGTCTTCTTTTCACGTTATGCATAAGAATGAATTATGTATCAATTTCTTAAAAAATTTGCCATAGCTCTGCTGGTATTATTGGTAAATTTTAATATTTTTGAAAAGAATAAGACATAGTAATGTAATTATGATAGTATAACTATCTTTTAATCTTAAATCCAATTTATGGATTTATCTCATAATATTACCATAATTTTCAAGCATATAAGTATAAAAAAACCCTTTTTCTTAACCTCTAGCTTCACAAGCCTAGAGTTTGAATTAAGAATTTCTCCATGAGAAGCATCAATGGAATAGAGAATTGGTCATAGGAATGACCATCTTTTGGGGGAGAGAGAGATAAACATAAAAGCATTCTAATTTAAGCATAAATATAAACTTTTCTTAATTATTCATTACAACACTTAAGAAAAGCTTGATTTGCATTATAAACACTTAATTAAGAAACTTCTCAAGCTTAAGAGGGGTTGAGAAGTGAAACATTGAGAATAGTAGAGAAAAACCATAAAATTACACTTTACCTCTTGTTTTTGCTTGCTTCTCTATCATAGAAGAAGCCCCCAACCAATCAATTGGTTTGTGTGTTGAAAGGAAACCTCCAAGGATGGTTGAAGAGAGAGAGAGAGAGAGGCTCCACTCTCTCCAAAAGTAGAGGATTTTTAAGGGATAATAAAAAATACCATTATTTTAGAATAATACTGGCATGGTATAGTTCACAGATTTTCTTACAAAAGACTAAGGATCTATTTATAGGTGAGGGAGGCCTCTAACCAAGTCCAACTAGGTTCTAGAATTTTCCAGGTTCAGTTACTCTCAATTTGGACAAGCTTTGGACCTAGTTTGGCTCCCTTTTGATTTGCTTTGATCCAGAGAGAGGAGAGATAAAAATATCACAATTTTTTTGAGTTAAAAACTCCACCACATGTATGAAATAGGCGCCTCCTTGAAGTCCCCCCTTCTCCTTCCAAGATGTCAAAAATATATCATTATACCAAGGTGTCAAAAATGTATCACAAAGATAGATCTCAAATCAGGGTATTATCATATCAGGATTAATGAGCAAGATATCCCAAAGACAACCATCAATACTCGGTATGGGCATTATGAATTCACTGTCATGCCATTTGGATTGACAAATGCCCCAGCTACATTCAATCGCCTAATGCAGGACATTCTCAGAGAATACTTGGATGATTTTGTTCTTGTTTTCTTTGATGATATTTTGATTTACCCAAAGAATGCAGCTGACCATGAAGCTCATGTCAGAAAAGTTCTTGAGATTCTAAGGAAGCACTAAGTCTTTGCAAAAAAGAGAAAATGCACTTTCTCTGCCGACCATGTTGAAACTTGGGCTTTCTGGTATCAAAAGATGGAATTTCTCAGATTCCGCAAAAGTGCAAGCAGTCATAGATTGGCCTGAAACCAAGACACTGAAAGAAGTTAGAGGATTCTTGGGATTGACTGGTTGGTATAGAATTTTTATACCAAAGTATGCTCTCATAGCTTCCCCCCTCACAAATCTTCTCAAGAAGAATATCCCGTTTCAATGGTTTGCCAGGTGCCAGCATGCTTTTGATAAGCTGAAGACTGCCTTGGTAACTAATCTCCTTCTGGAGCTGCCAGATTTCTCTCTACCCTTTGAGGTAGTAGCTGATGCTAGTGGTTTTGCCCTGGGAGGTGCACTCATGCAGGAAGGTCATGCAGTGGCCTATGAATCCCGAAAACTCAGAACGCATGAGAGGAATTATGTTGTCCACGACATGGAACTACTTTCTCTAGTATATGCCCTGAAGTTGTGGAGACATCACCTACTGGGTCAAAGATTCACTTTGATGACACATCATCAGAGCTTAAAGTGGATCTTCACTCAGAAGGATCTCAACATGCACGAGAGAAGGTGGATGCAGACCCTGCAGGAATTTGATTTTGAAATCAAGTACCGCCCAGGCAAAGAAAATGTTGTAAGATCCCTGTTCCCACCGAGCAATGGATTCAGGGTACTGGCAGCGGAAGTAGCGCTTCTCGCGCGGGACAGGGGTCCCACACTTGGGGCCTCGCCCACGGATATCCGGATAAGAGACTAATCCGTCGGTTGTTCCAAAACCGAACCCGGAAAAACTTTCTCTACCGGAAAGCACGGGCGATTCCACCAGGATAACTTTTTACTCTAACGTAGTCAAGATCATTTCTGATCGAGATGATCCGATTACATCTATAAGATACTTAGTCAGTTCAAGGAAGAAACTTGCACTTGGATCATTGGGATCAACGCTTTTTTCCCCATTCAAGAGGCACAGCCGTTGATTCCTATCCATAGAACAGTTTCTGTCCGGGATTTATTTTTTTTTTTTCTATCGTAAAAACAAAAGTTTGAGTCTCGATTTACGGATCCATCAGTCCAGCCTAACCCCATCCGATCCCATGGGTTAGCCAACCGCCCAACCACTGTAGTGATGGGATCCAATTAAAAATTTGGTTAGGTTTTGTCCCAAGGAAAAGAGTTCCAAGGCCCCCTAGCCGGATGTTCATGCAAAATAAAACTAGTCACACCACTCACACACCCAATATGAAATTGCCTTTTTCAACCAGATTCAACCAGTTTAAAATAATCCTTTAATAAAACCATAGTATCATTGATCACCATCTTCCAATTTATCCAATTGATTCTTAATTTCCCATCATTCCTTCATCAGAGTATCTATGGCATCATTGGCAACTAGAACGCTCAGGAGCCGTTTCGATAGTTCCTAGCCCATAATACTTGGCAATATAATCACTTAACATGATGGACTCTCGTTGAAGATCAGCAAGATCAACCAACAGATCCATATAAGGAGCCATGGACTCATCCATTGAAGACCAGCAAGGTCAATCAACCAGATCCATGCTCGATTTCAGAAAACAACTCCAACTCTGTTCCAATATCTTCCTCGACGCACGCGTGGGTATCCTAGGCGACCCAGAGCCCGAGTACCGTATGGTCAGCACCCTCTAGGATCCTTCGCAGGTGACCTAGCGCTTCACTCATAGGCCGCTTCCTTGGCCCCTCATCCACCGTACCGGAAGCTCACCATTTTAATCGCACCGAGGCTGGTCAAGACCTCGGCCGACCTTGCTACGCGAGACGTCCTTCATTGACTCTCCGTCAGCAGTTGCAACATTATCAGTTAGGTCTCACGACCTTAATCACAAGATAGTCACAATGCTCCCCCAGCAATCTTGACATAAAACAGTCATTTACAAACAGCATTTACAAACAGTTTACAATACAGTTTCTATTTTTACTTTCATTTTTCCACATTATCCCTCATCAATCCACATTACTTATTCCATATTCCATTTATATGTATACTCATCCCCTCCCATCATTTTCCATCTCAACACTTCATATTCCTTCACATCACATATCGTATATTCACATTCATACATATATTCACATCTCCACATCCACATCCACATTCACATCCACACATCCACATCTACATCCATACATCTATTTTGACATTCACATCTACATGCACATTCATGCATCCACATCCATACATCCACATCTACATGCACATTCACATCCATACATCTACATCTATATGCGTACATTCTCATCTACATGCATACATCCACATCTCTATGCATACATCCACATCCACATCCACATTCACATTCTCCTCCTACATCTACATCTACATGCATACATCCACCTCCACATTCACATCCACATCTATATATCTACATCTACATGCATACATCCATCTCCACATCCACATCCACATCTACATCTACATGCATACATCCACCTCCACATCCACATCCATATCTATACATCTACATCTACATGCATACATCCACATCCACATCTATACATCTACATCTACATGCCTACATCTACATCTCCATTCACATCCACATCTATACATCTACATCTACATGCATCCATCCACATCTCTATTTACATCCTCATCTAAACATCTACTTCTACATGCATACATCCACATCTCCATGCATACATCCACCTCCACATTCACACTCACATCCATACATCTACATCTACATGCAAACATCCACATCTCCATGCATAATAAAATTCTTTTAATTAATCTAGGATGATAGTTCCTAGAATATGGTAGGAAGTCCTCTTTTTATGCTTTGAATGAATTTATTTTATGCGTAATTTCTATAAAAATTTTGCCATAGCTCCGCTACTATGACTGATAAATCTCAATTTTTTTCTAAGGGATAAAGCTTATCATTAAGGAAATAATTAGAATGGTCTCTAATTGGGTCATCAATCCATAATGGATTGAATCATCAATGTGCGTAAACTAAAAGCATAGCAAAAAGCCATTAATTTGGCCTCAAGCATAGCTTAATCTTGGATTAAGGAAAGCTTTATGAAAAGCTTCATTTGGATTGAGAATGGGTCATGAGTATGACCATTTCTTGAGTGAGAGAGAGAAATTACATAAAAACCATTAGAATTTAAACATAAATGGAAATTAACTTCAATAGCATTTATTAAATTATGTAACTCTTCACTACTATTCACCAATTAACTTCAATAGCATTTAAAAAACCATACCAATTAAACTTCTCAAGCTTGAGAGGGGTTGAGAAGAGAGAATCATTGAGTAATTATAGAAAAGATCAAAATTCAATATACTTACCTTATAATTTGCTTGATTCTTTATTCACGGTAGAGGCCCCCAACCAATCAATTGGTTTAGTATGTTGATGGAGCCACCAATGGGGATTGAAGAAAGAGAGAAGTGTCAAAAACTAGTGAATTATTAAAGAATTCACAGTTCTTGGCTTAGGTGGAGTAACAAAGCATAAGACACTATATATTTTGGCTTAGACGGAGTAGAGTAACAAAGCATAAGACACTATATATTTTGGCTTAGGTGGAGTAGAGTAACAAAGCATAAGACACTATATTTTTTTGGCTTAGGTGGAGTAGAGTAACAAGGCATAAGACTCTATATTTTTTTGGCTTAGGTGGAGTAGAGTAACAAGGCATAAGACTCTATATTTTTTTGGCTTAGGTGGAGTAGAGTAACAAGGCATAAGACTCTATATTTTTTTCAACAAGGGGAGGCTTCTATTTATAGGAAAATTTGAGCTCCTAACCAAACAAACTGATTCTAGAATTTTCCAAGTCAGTTTGGTCACTTTTTGACCATTTTTAGGTCAGTTAAGCTAACTTTTTGGAACTAGACTTGAATGAGGAGAGAGGAGAGATAAAATATCTCAATTTTTATGAGTTTAAAATTTATTCAAGCATGTGAAATATGCACCTCCTTTAAAGAATTCCCCTTCCTTACATATGTGTCATAATGGAATCATTTTAATATTGCTCATAGTTTTTTACTAATAAGCCTTGTACATTTTCAACTCTTCATCTTATGTGAGCATTTAAGGGACTCCCCTTCCTTACATATGTGTCATAATAAAATCATTATTCCCAAAATATCTCATATTTTTAATATTGCTCATAGTTTTTTATTAATAAACCTTGTACATTTTCAACTCTTCATCTTATGTGAAATATGCACCTCCTTTAAAAAACTCTCCTTCCTTACATATGTGTCATAATGGAATCATTTTAATATTGCTCATAGTTTTTTACTAATAAACCTTGTACATTTTCAACTCTTCATCTTATGTGAGCATTTAAGGGACTCCCCTTCCTTACATATGTGTCATAATAAAATCATTATTCCCAAAATATCTCATATTTTTAATATAGTTTTTTACTAATAAACCTTGTACATTTTCAACTCTTCACCTCATGTGAGCATTTACTCATTTTTGGGTATTTTCTTTTTACAATTTGGATTTATCTCCTCCCTACACATGGATTGATGCTATTGGCCCATAGGAACCTTAATTGGACCATAGTCTAAAGATTTATGAAAATCTAGACCCTTAGGCTAAGGTTCTTTATACCTATTTCCAATTAATTCCAATTGCACATTTGGAAAATTCTTTTTAAATTTCTGTTTCAGGGAAACTCATCTGAATTATAAGAGATATTTTTCTATCCAGAAATATTCAAAATCTGAATATTCTCTCTCTAGAATATTTTCTCTCTCTAGGTTAAAACAGTCACAAACAAGATCTCTTATATTTCAAAAAAGGAATTGATTACAGGGGAATATACTAGACATCAAAAAGGGGGTTGGGGGAGGAATCTTACATTCTACCCCACTTAAAAAACGCGAGATGTCCTCATCTCGCAACTTGGAATAATTTCGCAAGATGCACAAATATGAGACTTAGAGAAAAATTTTAATCACGATTAACCACCAAGAAAAGTCTTAAAGAGAGCAAGATTCAAAATAAGAACAAGATTTAAACTTTATTCATTCTCGGAATTTATACAGTAAAGATAGAGAAACTCTTTACACTTCCATAAGCCCGTCCATCATATGGTCACAAAAGCAGTCCTCACAAGCTGCACAAGTATAGGGTAACTCATCTATGGGAATGATTCTGCTGGTTATTGCCGCACCCATCTCAGTGGTATGAGGTGATCTAACAAAAGGACCTCTGAGAGGCAAGCCAAAAACGGGGTAAAGGCATATCTTCTCATGAGGAAGAAAACATGCCAGTAAGAAGACCCGCTCAGAAAACCCAAGATGCCTTGATCTCATGACACAGTAGTATCGGGGACCCAAACCCAAAGCTTCAATAACCATGGCCAAGCGGACATTGTTACGAAAGTGTTGCTGACCCCAGGGTGTTACCCTAGTTATGCTTTGATAGGTCCGCCATTTGGTCTGCGCTACAGAAGTTCCTAGGTGAGGAAAAAGTGAGCGCTCATACTGTTCTATAAAGTCTTTCTTCACAGACTCTCTTGCGTCTTGAAGGTGAGAAATCATCATGGATAAAACTAGTTCTTGTTGCCAAGCCATGAAGGAGATTAAGAAAGAAAGGAGATTGATGGGAGTAAGATTACTGTGAGCGACAAGTAAAAGTTATGACTTATATAAAGAAGGAGCTAGCGTAACCTAGAAGCCAACGGTAACTTGCCACTGAAGTTTTACCGTCTTTCCATGATTTGAGTTTGACACATTTTCCTATAGAAGGCATTAAGAATTTTGAGATGAGGAGATAAAAGAAACTTGTAGGCTAAGTCACCTACTTTCATCGAATTCAGATATAAGGATCACAATATCTGGGGGATAACTTCTTATACTCCCCAAGAGATAAAGAACTTCTTTTGGGCCGTACTCGAATGAAAACCAAAACCTTGGTATCCAAAACACCGATTTACACTTCTGAACTCATTGTTCTGAATCCTTAAAATAGGCGTGACTCCTGAGAAGTATTCTAGGAAAAGGGTCTTCCTTTTTTAAACAAAAATTTTCTTTTATTTTTGAGAGGGAATAATTATAAGATCAGAAAGGGAGATTCTTTCTCCTGTATACCTCGAAGGCTGGGGAGGAATCTTACATCCTACCCCACTTAAAAAGTGCGAGATGTCCTCATCTCGCAAGGTAGAGGACAACTCTTTTTCTTAAGATCCAATTTTATTCTGGGGTTCCTTATATTCTGGTCAACCCAACAGAATACTGGAATAAATATCCCTTATATAGAACTCATAATTAAATAACAATTCATTCAGATCTTATCATTCATATCTTTAACATGATAATGGTCCATTAGACCGAAAAATTTCCTTCTGAACATTCCTTCACGAGAATTTCAGTTAAGCTAATCCTCAATTTGACATCCCTTAACTTGATCTACTGATCAAGTATTAACAGTAGCAATCTGACAGCACAACCCACTAATCTCATAGTGATTTGCTGAATTCATTATCATCATTCTAGTTATGAATATCATCACAGGGACTCGTCCCATTCCCCCTCATTGTGGTTTCATTATATTTCCACTGATTTTTTAAAAATCATCATTTTTCAATCAGAATTTTCAATCAGAATCCAAATCAATTCATCCATTCTCAAACAGAATTAAAAATCATATCAATCACATTCGAAATCATCATCTAGATAGCATTAACGCTTATAATTTCAAGTCTTAGATTTACTCGTATATACTGTCAGTAAAGAGCTGCAGTATACTCTCTGTATATACGGGTAGTCACGGCCCTTGGAATTATAAGGTAAATACCATCATGTCTAGGCCTCAAGCAAGTCAGGGATTTTATATAATTGCGGTACTTCCATTTGAAGACCCAATTACCAAATTATGAGTTTCAGTTTGAATATCAAATTGTATGAATTATATCA
The DNA here is from genome assembly GCF_041138505.1 of Cibotium barometz. Lineage (NCBI taxonomy): Eukaryota > Viridiplantae > Streptophyta > Polypodiopsida > Cyatheales > Cibotiaceae > Cibotium > Cibotium barometz. Next base: position 47,984,080 of record NC_141087.1, read on the forward strand.
CACAATTATAACCTTTTTGTCTTTCTAGATAAATTTTTGACATATTTGTCTTCTCAGTTGATCTTTATTAACCAAATGCTCTGATACCAACTGTAAGATCCCTGTTCCCACCGAGCAACGGATTCAGGGTACTGGCAGCGGAAGTAGCGCTTCTCGCGCGGGACAGGGGTCCCACACTCGGGGCCTCGCCCACGGATATCCAGATAAGAGACTAATCCGTCGGTTGTTCCAAAACCGAACCCGGAAAAACTTCCTCTACCGGAAAGCACGGGCGATTCCACCAGGATAACTTTTTACTCTAACGTAGTCAAGATCATTTCTGATCGAGATGATCCGATTACATCTATAAGATACTTAGTCAGTTCAAGGAAGAAACTTGCACTTGGATCATTGGGATCAACGCTTTTTTCCCCATTCAAGAGGCACAGCCGTTGATTCCTATCCATAGAACAGTTTCTGTCCGGGATTTATTTTTTTTTTTTTCTATCGTAAAAACAAAAGTTTGAGTCTCGATTTACGGATCCATCAGTCCAGCCTAACCCCATCCGATCCCATGGGTTAGCCAACCGCCCAACCACTGTAGTGATGGGATCCAATTAAAAATTTGGTTAGGTTTTGTCCCGGGTACCAAGGAAAAGAGTTCCAAGGCCCCCTAGCCGGATGTTCATGCAAAATAAAACTAGTCACACCACTCACACACCCAATATGAAATTGCCTTTTTCAACTAGATTCAACCAGTTTAAAACAATCCTTTAATAAAACCATAGTATCATTGATCACCATCTTCCAATTTATCCAATTGATTCTTAATTTCCCATCATTCCTTCATCAGAGTATCTATGGCATCATTGGCAACTAGAACGCTCAGGAGCCGTTTCGATAGTTCCTAGCCCATAATACTTGGCAATATAATCACTTAACATGATGGACTCTCGTTGAAGATCAGCAAGATCAACCAACAGATCCATATAAGGAGCCATGGACTCATCCATTGAAGACCAGCAAGGTCAATCAACCAGATCCATGCTCGATTTCAGAAAACAACTCCAACTCTGTTCCAATATCTTCCTCGACGCACGCGTGGGTATCCTAGGCGACCCAGAGCCCGAGTACCGTATGGTCAGCACCCTCTAGGATCCTTCGCAGGTGACCTAGCGCTTCACTCATAGGCCGCTTCCTTGGCCCCTCATCCACCGTACCGGAAGCTCACCATTTTAATCGCACCGAGGCTGGTCAAGACCTCGGCCGACCTTGCTACGCGAGACGTCCTTCATTGACTCTCCGTCAGCAGTTGCAACATTATCAGTTAGGTCTCACGACCTTAATCACAAGATAGTCACAATGCTCCCCCAACAATCTTGACATAAAACAGTCATTTACAAACAGCATTTACAAACAGTTTACAATACAGTTTCTATTTTTACTTTCATTTTTCCACATTATCCCTCATCAATCCACATTACTTATTCCATATTCCATTTATATGTATACTCATCCCCTCCCATCATTTTCCATCTCAACACTTCATATTCCTTCACATCACATATCGTATATTCACATTCATACATATATTCACATCTCCACATCCACATCCACATTCACATCCACACATCCATATCTACATCCATACATCTATTTTGACATTCACATCTACATGCACATTCATGCATCCACATCCATACATCCACATCTACATGCACATTCACATCCATACATCTACATCTATATGCGTACATTCTCATCTACATGCATACATCCACATCTCTATGCATACATCCACATCCACATCCACATTCATATTCTCCTCCTACATCCACATCTACATGCATACATCCACCTCCACATTCACATCCACATCTATACATCTACATCTACATGCATACATCCATCTCCACATCCACATCCACATCTACATCTACATGCATACATCCACCTCCACATCCGCATCCATATCTATACATCTACATCTACATGCATACATCCACATCCACATCTATACATCTACATCTACATGCCTACATCTACATCTCCATTCACATCCACATCTATACATCTACATCTACATGCATCCATCCACATCTCTATTTACATCCTCATCTAAACATCTACTTCTACATGCATACATCCACATCTCCATGCATACATCCACCTCCACATTCACACTCACATCCATACATCTACATCTACATGCAAACATCCACATCTCCATGCATAATAAAATTCTTTTAATTAATCTAGGATGATAGTTCCTAGAATATGGTAGGAAGTCCTCTTTTTATGCTTTGAATGAATTTATTTTATGCGTAATTTCTATAAAAATTTTGCCATAGCTCCGCTACTATGACTGATAAATCTCAATTTTTTTCTAAGGGATAAAGCTTATCATTAAGGAAATAATTAGAATGGTCTCTAATTGGGTCATCAATCCATAATGGATTGAATCATCAATGTGCGTAAACTAAAAGCATAGCAAAAAGCCATTAATTTGGCCTCAAGCATAGCTTAATCTTGGATTAAGGAAAGCTTTATGAAAAGCTTCATTTGGATTGAGAATGGGTCATGAGTATGACCATTTCTTGAGTGAGAGAGAGAAATTACATAAAAACCATTAGAATTTAAACATAAATGGAAATTAACTTCAATAGCATTTATTAAATTATGTAACTCTTCACTACTATTCACCAATTAATTTCAATAGCATTTAAAAAACCATACCAATTAAACTTCTCAAGCTTGAGAGGGGTTGAGAAGAGAGAATCATTGAGTAATTATAGAAAAGATCAAAATTCAATATACTTACCTTATAATTTGCTTGATTCTTTATTCACGGTAGAGGCCCCCAACCAATCAATTGGTTTAGTATGTTGATGGAGCCACCAATGGGGATTGAAGAAAGAGAGAAGTGTCAAAAACTAGTGAATTATTAAAGAATTCACAGTTCTTGGCTTAGGTGGAGTAACAAAGCATAAGACACTATATATTTTGGCTTAGATGGAGTAGAGTAACAAAGCATAAGACACTATATATTTTGGCTTAGGTGGAGTAGAGTAACAAAGCATAAGACACTATATTTTTTTGGCTTAGGTGGAGTAGAGTAACAAGGCATAAGACTCTATATTTTTTTGGCTTAGGTGGAGTAGAGTAACAAGGCATAAGACTCTATATTTTTTTCAACAAGGGGAGGCTTCTATTTATAGGAAAATTTGAGCTCCTAACCAAACAAACTGATTCTAGAATTTTCCAAGTCAGTTTGGTCACTTTTTGACCATTTTTAGGTCAGTTAAGCTAACTTTTTGGAACTAGACTTGAATGAGGAGAGAGGAGAGATAAAATATCTCAATTTTTATGAGTTTAAAATTTATTCAAGCATGTGAAATATGCACCTCCTTTAAAGAATTCCCCTTCCTTACATATGTGTCATAATGGAATCATTTTAATATTGCTCATAGTTTTTTACTAATAAGCCTTGTACATTTTCAACTCTTCATCTTATGTGAGCATTTAAGGGACTCCCCTTCCTTACATATGTGTCATAATAAAATCATTATTCCCAAAATATCTCATATTTTTAATATTGCTCATAGTTTTTTATTAATAAACCTTGTACATTTTCAACTCTTCATCTTATGTGAAATATGCACCTCCTTTAAAGAACTCTCCTTCCTTACATATGTGTCATAATGGAATCATTTTAATATTGCTCATAGTTTTTTACTAATAAACCTTGTACATTTTCAACTCTTCATCTTATGTGAGCATTTAAGGGACTCCCCTTCCTTACATATGTGTCATAATAAAATCATTATTCCCAAAATATCTCATATTTTTAATATAGTTTTTTACTAATAAACCTTGTACATTTTCAACTCTTCACCTCATGTGAGCATTTACTCATTTTTGGGTATTTTCTTTTTACAATTTGGATTTATCTCCTCCCTACACATGGATTGATGCTATTGGCCCATAGGAACCTTAATTGGACCATAGTCTAAAGATTTATGAAAATCTAGACCCTTAGGCTAAGGTTCTTTATACCTATTTCCAATTAATTCCAATTGCACATTTGGAAAATTCTTTTTAAATTTCTGTTTCAGGGAAACTCATCTGAATTATAAGAGATATTTTTCTATCCAGAAATATTCAAAATCTGAATATTCTCTCTCTAGAATATTTTCTCTCTCTAGGTTAAAACAGTCACAAACAAGATCTCTTATATTTCAGAAAAGGAATTGATTACAGGGGAATATACTAGACATCAAAAAGGGGGTTGGGGGAGGAATCTTACAAATGTGGTAGCGGCGGATGCCCTCAGCAGAAAAGCCTCCTTGAATTACTGTAGTGTCAAATCCTTTGATTATTGAAGCAAGCGAGAAGATCATGCGGGATAGATTCTTTGGCCCTAACTGGTGTTTTGGATGCCATGGTTTTGGTCACTAGCTGAAAGACTGCTCGACTCCTGCCATGTCAAGGGGACAGGGAAGTCAAGGACCGAGAGTGCAGAGACCAGCCCCTTCCGGTCAAGGTCCATCTCGCCCAAATCAAGGAAATCCTAGGAGAACTCCAGCTCAGCCCATCTGCCTCTGTTTAGAGTAGCCTCAAAACTCCTTCCCAGAACTAGGGCAACCAAAGAGAAAGAGTTCCGCCTCTCAAACTGCAGGCAGCCAGAGCAGTCACAATTGCAGAAGTAGTGGAAGAGGAAAGAGGATAGATTTATGTTGCAATTGAAAACCAAGGACCAATTTGCCAATTCTCCGTCATTCATACTCCAGCTGAGTATCAGGGTAAGCCTTTTAAGCTTTTGATTGATTCAGGCAGTACTCATTCTTTCATTTCCCCTGGATGCTTGTGTAAGCTAATCTTATATCAGAAATCAGGGAAACCTATGCAAGTTGAATTTGCAAGTGGGAAGATTCTTTTCACTCACCTTGAGACAGATCTTATTCAGTTCAATCTAGATGGGAATCTAACTGACTGACAGTTCAGAGTTATACCTTTGGGAGTTTTTGACGGGATCCTTGGAATGGATTGGCTCCACAAAAATCAAGCTGACATTCACTGTCATAATGGAACCATTTCCTTCCATGACCTTCACGGAAACAAGGTTCAAGGAACCAGAATTTTAAGATCCCCAAATCTGCAGTTATTAGTAAAGGCTTCTAAGTTACTAAAAGGACTTAGAAAGAAGCAGTGCATTTATCTTGTCAAAATGAATCCGGTAGACTCAAAGTTAAAAGCTAAAGAACCTGAATGGTTAAGTGATCATGATGATTTATTCCCAGCAGAGCTAACAGAGATGCCTCCAATTCGGGAAGTAGATCACGTGATAGAATTGACCCCCGGAGCTCAGCCAGTAGCCCTGCGCACGTACAAAATGCCAATTCTTGAAGCCATCAAACTCAAGGAACAGCTTAGACAGCTGTTAGAACAAGGGTTTCAAAAGACCTAGTGTTTCACCTTGGAGTGTGCTAGCTCTCTTTCAGAAAAAGAAAGATGGAACGCTTATACTCTGTGTGAACTACAGAGGTCTCAATCAGCTAACATTTAAGAATAAGTATCCTATCCCTAGAATTGATGAGCTTCTGGACAGGCTAAGTGGAGCCCAGATCTTCACAAAGATAGATCTCAAATCAGAGTATTATCAGATCAAGATTAATGAGCAAGATATCCCGAAGACAATCCCATCAATACTCAATATGGGCATTATGAATTCACTCTCATGCCGTTTGAATTGACAAACTCCCCAGCTACATTCAATCGCCTAATGCAGGACATTCTCAAAGAATACTTGGATGATTTTGTTCTTGTTTTCTTTGATGATATTCTGATTTACCCAAAGAATGCAGCTGACCATGAAGCTCATGTCAGAAAAGTTCTTGAGATTCTAAGGAAGCACCAACTCTTTGCAAAAAAAAGCAAATGCACTTTCTCTGCCGACCATGTTGAATACTTGGGCTTTCTGGCATCAACAGATGAAATTTCTCCAGATTCCACAAAAGTCCAAGCAGTCATAGATTGGCCTAAACCCAAGACACTAAAAGAAGTCAGAGGATTCTTGGGATTGACTGGTTGGTATAGAATTTTTATACCAAAGTATGCTCTCATAGCTTCCCCCCTGACAAATCTTCTCCAGAAGAATACTCCATTTCAATGGTCTACCAAGTGATAGAGTGCTTTTGATAAGCTGAAGACTGCCTTGGTAACCAATCCCGTTCTGAAGCTACCAAATTTCTCTCTACCCTTTGAGGTAGTAATAACTGATTAACTGATGCTAGTGGTTTTTCCCTAGGAGGTGCACTCATGCAGGAAGGTCATGCAGTGACCTATGAATCCTGAAAACTCAAAACGCATGAGAGGAATTATGATGTCCGTGACCTGGAACTACTTTCAGTAGTATATGCCCTCAAGTTGCAGAGACATTACCTACTACTGGGTCAAAGATTCACTTTGATGACAAATCATCAGAGCTTAAAGTGGATCTTCACTCAGAAGGATCTCAACATGCGCCAGAGAAGGTGGATGCAGACCCTGCAAGAATTTGATTTTGAAATCAAGTACCGCCCAAGCAAAGAAAATGTGGTAGCAAATGCCCTCAGCAGAAAAGCCTCCTTGCTTGCAATTACTGTAGTGTCAAATCCTTTGATTATTGAAGCAAGTGAGAAGATCATGTAGGATAGATTCTTTGGCCCTATTGCTACCCTACTTATGCAAGAAAGCAAAACTCCACACGAGTTGAATCGAGTTCAAGGGTACAGCCTGGATGATGGAATTATGTATTAAAATCGCAGGCTATGCATTCCCAATGATGAGGAAACTAAGGGTCAAATTCTAAATGAAGCCCATGACAACCTTATTGCAGGACATCCAGGTTTCATCAAAACCTACATGTCTGTGAAGAAAAGATTCTTTTGGCCTGGTCTAAAAAAGGTGTACTTAATCATGTACGTCAATGTCTGACACCTGTCAGAAAATCAAGGCGAAGAGAGTAAAAATGCCTGGGAAGTTACATCCATTAGATATCCCCCAGATGAAGTGGGAATGCATCAGTATGGATTTTATTACTAGATTACCTTCATTGCAATCAGGTTACAACTCCATCTTCATGGTAGTTGATAGAATAACCAAAGTTGCCCATCTGATTCCAGTAAAAGAAACCTACACTGCAGTGGATGTGGCCAGAGTGTTCCTCAAAGAAGTCTTCAGATTGCATGGCCTACCCCCAAAAATAGTAAGAGTGATCGAGATCCTAAATTCACGTCAAGATTCTGGACTGCATTTTTCGAAGCAGTAGAAACTTTCTTGGATCTTAGCACAGCTTACCACCCTGGGACCAATGGTCAAACAGAAAGGGTAAACCAAGTAATCAAAGATATACTTTGATCATGCTATGGCAGGGAGCCCAAGAAGTGGCTAAGCTATCTGCACCTAGTCGAGTTCACCTACAATGCTTATTATCACAAAAGTATTGGGATGAGCCTTTTCAAAGATCTGTATGGACAAGATTGCTTAACTCCATTAACTTGGTCCGACCCATTGATTAGGGTCGAGATATCCACACAGATGCTTGAAGCTGCCCAGGATAGACAGAAGCTGTATGCAGATAAGAAGAGGACAGACAGAGAAGCAACGAGATCCAGACAAATTACAATAAGTTTCTCGTCATCATACATATATATCTTCCACGACATACGCATGGGTTTCCTCGGCACTGTGAGCCCGTGCATCACCTGGTCAGAACCCTCTAGGATCCTCCTTAGGTGTCCTGACACTTCACTTAGGGACCACTTCGTCTCGGCCCTCGTCCATCGTACCGAAAGCACACCATTTTAACCATACCGAGGCTGGTCAAGGCTTTGCTGCGTGAGCCGTCCTTTGAACACCGCCAGCTGTTGCAACCAAACTTCCCTTAGAACACACATATACCAAATGCTCCCTCCAGCATTCTGGCATAAGACAGTCCTTTAAGAAAATAGGGTTTCTATGCAAGTTTTCAATTTTGATCTTCTTTTGAATACAATGAGTATATCTTAATTCCGTATCCCAAGACTTCTAAATCACAGGTCTGGATTCCCAAACAGAATTCTTCGAATTCAATAATCTTAATCCTCAGATCAAAATCAAAGGTCTCAACTTAGTTTCAGATTCAGTGGGTGGTTTGAGTAGATTACTGAACTCGTCACATCATCATTTTTTGAAACTGACAAAGGAGTTACGTCTTGGTCATAGTCTGATTCAGGGTTTGAGTCTGGAAAGGTTCTCCCTGAACTATCTTTCTCGAAGGTAATATTTCAATTACTACTTTACTGAATTCAAAACTAAACACAAATTCCTATGAGGAATAAATTAGTCATTTATCTAAAATTCCGACTTCGATAGTTTTTCTGAATTTTCTCATTACCATCCTAGATAATATAAAACGGTATAATTTTCCTTCACTGAGTATTTACTTATTCATTTTTTCAATATTCATGGGATTTAAACATAGGATTAAAATGAACACTTATTTTGATATAAAAAAATCTTTTATGCATCATTTTATGCATAAAAATCAATATTGGTGAAAGCGACACTTTTGTAATAAAAACAAAATCTTTCATGCATCATTTTATGCATAAAAATCAATATTAGTGAAAGAAACACTTTTACAATAAAAAAATTTTCTTTTATGCATCATTTTATGCATAAAAATCCATTTTAATGAAAGTAACACTTTTATAATAAAAATATTCTTTTATGCATCTATCTATGCATAAATATCCATTTTGATGAAAGTAACACTTTTATAATAAAAAATATTCTTTTATGCATCTATCTATGCATAAAAATCCATTTTGATGAAAGTAACACTTTTATAATTTTAAAAAAAATATTCTTTTATGCATCTATCTATGCATAAAAATCCATTTTGATGAAAGTAACACTTTTATAATTAAAAAAATATTCTTTTATGCATCTATCTGTGCATAAAAATCCATTTTGATGAAAGTAACACTCTTATAATAATAAAAAATATTCTTTTATGCATCTATTTATGCATAAAATCCATTTTGATTAAAGTAACACTTTTATAATAAAAAAACATTCTTTTATGCATCTATCTTTGCATAAAAATTCATTTTGATGAAAGTAACACTTTTATAAACAAAATATTCTTTTATGCATTTATTTATGCATAAAATCCATTTTGATGAAAGTAACACTTTTATAATTAAAAAAATATTATTTTATGCATCTATTTATGCATAAAATCCATTTTGATGAAATTAACGCTTTTGTAATAAAAATAATAATCAATATGCATCTTTCTATGCATAGAATTTAATTCTATTGAAAATCACTCTTTTATAATTAAAAAAATAATCAATATGCATCTTTCTATGCATAGAATTTAACTCTATTAAAAATCACTCTTTTATAATAAAAAAATAATCAATATGCATCTTTCTATGCATAGAATTTAATTCTATTAAAAATCACTCTTTTATAATAAAAAAATAATCAATATGCATCTTTCTATATGCATAGAATTTAATTCTATTAAAAATCACTCTTTTTTAATTAAAAAAATAATCAATATGCATCTTTCTATGCATAGAACTTAATTCTATTGAAAATAAATCTTTTTATAATTAAAAAATAATCAATATGCATCTTTCTATGCATAGAATTTAATTCTATTAAAAATCACTCTTTTATAATTAAAAAAATAATCAATATGCATCTTTCTATGCATGAATGAAAATGACACTTTTAGAATACACAAATGATGGGGATTACTCTTTTTTATTAATAAAAGATAAAATTTATTTCACAAATTTTTAAAAAATTTTGCCATAACCTCCTTTGTATGGCTGACCATTTTTCAAATTTTCTAACCTTAATCTACTTAGTTTAAAGCATTCTAAACTAATCAATTTTCACTTTTAAGAGAGAAACAATATGAAAAGTTTAATTCCAACAATTAGATCACTTAACTAGGACTGATTTTAAGAATGAGAGAGGGGGAAAGCCTTTCCAAGAAGGCATAGCATCTGTTTATCATTTTAAGATAACAAACAATTTAGAAAACCATTAAAAGAACAAGAAAAAGTAAGATTTCTTACTTACATGAAATTCTGGGAGCTTTCCTTTGGCTTGATGGTTTGAGGGATCTATTCTTGTTTGCAACGAGAGTGGCCACCAATTCTTTAGAAGAGGGAATGGTCAAAAACTAGTGAATTATTAAGAAATTCACAGTTCTTGGCTCTTGGGAGGAGTAGAGTAACAGTGCATAAAACACTATTAAGCTTCAACAAAGAGGGAGGCTTCTATTTAAAGGAAAAAGTGAGCTTCTAACCAAGCAAATTGATTCTAGAATTTTCCAGATCAGTTTGGTCAATTTTTGACCATTTTTAGGTCACTTTAGCTTACTTTTTGGAACTAGACTTGAATTAGGAGAGAGGAGAGATGAAATATCTCACTTTTTGATAATTTTAAACTCCACCACACATGTGAAGTAGGCGCCTCCTTCATGAGGGGGGAATTCCCATTGTGAGGTGTCAAAAATCCATTTTTTTTTAGTAATTCCTTTGGTCCTTAGTCCACTCTTCATCTTATGTGAGTATTTACTAATTTTTAGGGGGGATTTTCTTTATTTCTTCTATTTATCTTCTCCACACATTTGGATGAATCTGATTGGCCCCTCAAAATCTTAATTTAAAATTTTTCTCAAAAATCTGTATCCCTAGGATAAGGCCTCTTGAAAAGATTATACTTGATTTCTAATGCACCTTCTGAAAATCTTTTTGAACTTCTGTTTCTTCGGGGGAACTTATTTTAATAAGAGATATTTTTCCATCCAAAAGTATTCAAAATCTGAATAACCTCTCTCTAGAATATTTTCTCTCTCTCAGGTAGAAACAAGATCCTTTATATTTCTGAAGAGGGGATTGATTACAGGGGAAGATACTGGACATCTTGAGAGGATAGGGAGGAATCTTACAGGTTGATTGGCCTTGCTAGTCCTCAACGGATGAGTCCATGGCTTTTTTATATGGATTTGTTGGTTGATCTTGCTAATCTTCAACGGAGAGTCCATGTGGCTTTTTCTTAAGTGATTATAATTCCAGGTACTATGAGCTAGGAACTATTGAAAAGGCCCCTGAGTGAGCAGGCGGTGAGCATTCTAGTTGCCAATGATGCCATAAGTATGCTGAGGAAGAAATGAATGGAATACTTAATTATATTTTGGGGTACTATGAGCTATGAACTATTGAAAAGGCCCCTGAGTGAACAGGTGGTGAGTGTTCTGGTTACCAATGATGCCATAGGTACACCGATGAAGGAATGATTGAAAATTAGAATTCAAGCTGGATATTTTGGAGGATTATGATCAGTGATACTATGGTTTCATTAAAAGATTATTTTAAAGATAGTTGAATCTAGGAAACACGCAATTTCATATTGGGTGTGTAAGTGGTGTGACTATCTTGAAATTTGCTTGAAGCGGCGGCTAGGGGGCCTGGGAACTCTTTTTCCTAGTACCTGGAGTAAATATATCTATATTCCCTTAATACCCTTACAATCCTTCTCCAAACCGGTTTACAAAAGTAACAATCTCTCCTTCCTCCCCTTGGTACAACCTATTTAGGCCTTTCCCTTGTGGCTCTTCCCCAGCTAATCGTTCATCTTCTTCTTGTGTCCATAATCTTCTCATATCGAGATCAGATGTACTAAGAAATTCAGTTATATATACAAGTGATTCTTGAACAAGCCATCCCACTGCCATACTACCTTCAAGACAAGCTCTTTGACGAATAAATCCTTTAACTCTCCAAGAAAAACATCCATCGGCTATGGACAACCCCAACCATAGTAACTTCATCAACCACATGAACTAGCAAGTGCAATTGAATGGTTAAAATACTTGTTGGAAAGTATTTCTCAGCCATTGTAACAACCTTGATGGAGTTTAACCGTGCTGCTTCCAATGTGTCTCTACTAATCTCTTTTCTTGATATCCAGCACACCATTGCCAATTTTGTAAATTGTTTCTCTAATGTCATCGTTGAAGCAATCCTTGATGGCTATAGGAAGCACGAATTGTAAGAATTTGGGCCAATCATGACTCTTCAAGTCACTAAGCTCATCGTCCTTTGTAAATGCTCCCTTCAAGCAATGCATGCATCCTGTAGGGGTATGAAACTCACTAATGCACTTCTTTACACGCCGTTGCTCTTCCTTTGTCATTACCCAAGGTGCTTTTGGTAGCTTCACCTTCCCATCTGCTCTATTTTGGTCCCATAAGTGTTGCATGCGTTGAACCTCTTGTAAATCATCTTGTGGTGCCTTGCTCTCCTTTTCTCCTATGATGGTTTTCCAAAGCACCTCGGCTATATTCTTGAAAATGTGCATTGGGTCAAGAAGATTGTTCACTAGAAGGTCATTCCAGTATGGAAGTTGATGGAAAATGGATAGACGTTTCATTCCTCGAGGTGTGTAGGTTGGATCCAACTCCCATAAGCTCCTCCAATCACTGCTCTTCCATAAGCAAGGGATGGTTGTCAGGGAGATACTTCTTGTGGCTCTCGTATACTATCTTCTTCTTCATTGACTTTGAGTACCGAGCCTCAAGTTACGGCCTACATAATGGACATCCATTATACCCTGACATTGAAAGCCCTATAGAATATTAAAAACGATTGTAGCAGGTAAGTTTGGATGACAATCATGACTTAACATAATATGTTAACAAGCTATAGTATTACCAGAGCACTCTCCATAGTAAGGCCAATCATGCATAGTCCACATAAGTATTCCTCTCAATGTTAGCGCACGTTGTCCAAACCTCTTGGAAATATCATGAACTTCAACGCCCTCCCATAGAACACGAAGCTCCTCAACCAAAGGGGCTAAATACACATCCATGTTCTTCACCTTATACTTTCCAGGAACTATCAGAGACAATAAAAGATGCCCCTTTTTTTATCGCTAGCCATGGTGGAAGATTATAGTTAACTAGACAAACATGCCATGTACTCCATGATGAACTTCGTAGACCAAATGGATTCACTCCATCCATCATCGTCGCTAGTCCGAGTCGAATATGGCGAGCCTCCTCCTGAAAGGCTACCCACTTCTCTTTAATGTGCTTCCAGACAGGGGAATCTGCAGGCACACGCATTTAACACCATTCGTGGACCTAGTAGTACGGTGCCAAGTCATCAATCCTACAATGGATTTGCTCCATCCATCATCGTCTCGCTAGTCCGAGTCGAATATGGCGAGCCTCCTCCTGAAAGGCTACCCACTTCTCTTTAATGTGCTTCCAAACAGGGGAATCTGCAGGCACACGCATTTAACACCATTCGTGGACCTAGTATTACGGTGCCAAGTCATCAATCCTACAATGGATTTGCACTTTAACATTGTTTTAAAATCAAGGGATGATGGGAAGTGTAAGATTACTCCCTCCAACTTTTGAGGTGTGCAGGTGTAAGAACCTCCCCTTCTGATCTTATAATTATTCCCCTCTCTGAAATAAAAGAAAGATCCTGTTTTACCCTGTTTTGGCCTGGAGAGAGAAAATGTCTAGAGAGAGGTGATTCAAAATTGAGATATTATTGAATATAAAAATCCTCCTAGTGTCTAAAATGAATTCCCTTGAAATAGAAATTCAAAAAGAACTTTCCAATGTGCAATTGGAATTAATTGAAAATAGGGATAAAGGACCTTAGCCTAAGGGTCCAGATTTTTTTAAAAAAATGAATTATGGTCCAATTAAGGTTCCTATTGACCAATAAGATTAATCCAAATGTAGGGAGGAGATAAATTGAAGAATAAAAGAAAAACCCCCCAAAAATGAGTAAATGCTCATATAAGATGAAGAGTGTGGACTAAGGACCAAAGAAAAGAATTAAAAAACTGAATTTTGACACCTTAGAGTGGGGATCTCCCCTCATGAAGTAGGCACCTTTTTCTCATCATTACCCCCAATTTTTAATCTATAAAATGAGATATTTTCGTCTCTTCTCTCTCCTATTTCAAAACTAGATCCAAAAAGTAAGCTGAACTGACCCAAAAATGGTCAAAAATTTACCAAACTGATCTGAAAATTTCTAAAATCAGTTTGCTTGGTCAGAGGCTCACTTATTCCTATAAATAGAAGTCTCCCCCTTTGTAAAAGCTTAATGGTGTTTATGCATTGTTACTCTACTCCTGTCCTGAGCCATCTACATTGAATTTTTTTAATAATTCAATTGTTTTGGCCTAATCCTCTCCAAAGTGAATTGGTAGCCTCAATCCCTCAAGCCAAAGGAGAGCTTACAAGCTCTATGTAAGCTAATTTTCTTATTTTGTTTACAAATTTTAATGAAAAATCTATGGTTTTATTGATTTTTATGAATTACAGATGATTGAATTCAATTCAAATGCTATGCCTTTGATGAAAAGGCCACCCCCTTCTCTTCTTTACATTCCAATCTTTCTTAATCCTAGAAAGATTAACTAGGTGATTAATTAAACTCTTCTTATTGTTTACTCTCTTGAATTTAGAAAATTATATAGATTAGAGTTCTATAATTCTAAATTGGGTTAATTAAGTTAATTGTAGAAAGATAAAAATAAGAAATGGTCAGCCATATAAAAGAGGTTATGGTAAAATTTTCTAAAAAAGAAAGTTTATTTTTTATGTTATCCCAAAAGATATTCCCACCATTTTTTCATCTAAAAGAAATATTCTAATTACTCCATGTACATATTCACCTATGAATATGCATGGATATCACTGATATTAATTATTAAATTTAATTTTTATGCATAGAAAGATGCATAAAGGAATTTTTTTTAATTACAAAAGTGTTATTCTTATTAAATTTGATTTCTATGCATAGAAAGATGTATAAAGGAATTTTTTTATTATAAAAGTATTATTCTTATTAAATTTGATTTCTATGCAGCATAGAAAGATGCATAATGGAATTTTTTTTATTACAAAAGTGTTATTCTTATGAAATTTGATTTTTATGCATAGAAAGATGCATAAAGGATTTTAAATTATAAAAGTGTTATTCTTATTGAGTTTGATTTTTATGCATAGAAAGATGCATAAAGGAATTTTTTTAATTACAAAAGTGTTATTCTTATTAAATTTGATTTCTATGCATAGAAAGATGCATAAAGGAAATTTTTTAAATTATAAAAGTGTTATTCTTATTAAATTTAATTTTTATGCATAAATAAATTTTTTATTATAAAAGTGTTATTCTTATTAAAATTGATTTTTATGCATAGAAAGATGCATAAAGGAATTTTTATATTATAATATATTATTCTTATTAAATTTGATTTCTATGCATAAAAAGATGCATAATGGAATTTTTTTAATTACAAAAGTGTTATTCCCATTAAATTTGATTTTTATGCATAAATAGATGCATAAAGAATTTCTTTTTATTTTAAAAGTGTTATTCTTATTAAATTTGATTTTATGCATAAAAGGATTTTTTTAAAAAGTGTTATTCCCATTGAAGTTGATTTTTATGCATAAATAGATGCATAAAGAATTTTTATATCAAAATTAGAATTCTCTTAAATTCTATGTTTAAATTCTATGAGTATTTGATAAATGAATAATTAAATACTCTAAGAGAGAAATTTCTATCGTTTTATATTCACACGGATTGTGAAAAGAAAATTCAGGTAATCTATCGAGATCGAAATATTTAAATAAATGATTAATTTATTCCTCATTGGAATTCGTTAACTAATTTAGAAATCAGTTAAGTGAATATTCAAAGAAAGAAATTCAGTAAAATAGTAACTGAATTATCAAACCTTTTTGAGAAAGATAGTTCATGAAAAATCTTATCCGACTCGAAGAACCTTGAATTAAACTATGACCAAGACCAAACTTTCGAGAAAAGAAGGAGTGACCAGTTTAGAAAAATACACTCAAAACTCTCGCCAAATCTGAAACTAAGTTTGAGACCCTTCGAATTGATCTATGGATCAAGGTTATAGAATTCGAGGAATTCTGGTACGAAATTCAAAACTCTGATCAAGAAGTTTTGGGATACTGACTCAAGAAATACTCCTACTGTCTTACGCCAGAATGCTGGAGGGGACAGAGGAGTCTCACAGCTTATCTCCAAGCCACTAGACTCTCCATCAACAAGAGAATGCCCTACAGAAATATCAGGCATACCAAGGGGCTCAACCACTTTCTCTTTACCTCTATGTGATGTCATGTGAATCGGGATGTGATTGAATGAATAAATGTGAATGAATGGATGGATGGGATGTGATGTGAATAGATGTGATGATATGTGATGTGAATAGATGTGATGAGAATCAGATAAATGTGAATGAATGGATGGATGGGATGTGATGTGAATAGATTTGATGAGATGTGATGTGAGTCAGATAGATATGATGAAAATGGATGTGAATGTGTATGTGAAGAATGGATGTGAATATTTATGTGAAGAATGGATGTGGATGTGTATGTGAAGAATGGATGTGGATGTATGTAAAAGAATGGATGTGAATGTGTATGTGAAGAATGGATGTGGATGTGTATGTGACAGAATGTGATGTGATGTAAAGAGATGTGATGTGACATGAATATATATGGATGTGAAGATATGAATGTATGAATAGATGTGGGTAATCGTACATGTGAACGATTGGATGGATATGGATGAATGAGATGAGATGTGTATGAATGAGATATGAATTGGATAGATGTGATGTGATGTTATGTGGATAGAATGTATGTGATGGGATGGTGATGAGAATGAATGTGATGGATATGAATGAATGTGAGGTGATGGATGTGAATGGATGGAGGTGATGAGATGTGAAATGGATAGATGTGAGTGAATGAGATGTGATGTGAATCGGGATGTGAATAAATGAGATGTGATGTCATGTGAATCGGGATGTGAATGGATGATATGTGATGTGAATGAATGTGATGTGATGTGATGTGAAACGAGATAGATGTGAATAAATCAGATGTGATGGGATGTGAATCGGGATAGATGTGAATGAATGAGATGTGAGGTGAAATGGATGTGATGTGGATCGAGGTAGATATGAATGGATGAGATGTGAATGAATGTGATGTGATGAGATGTGGATACACTGAGTCATCTTGTGAGACTAGAGGGGGCGTAGCAACCTTGCTACTAGGAGCATCCTTATCGCAGAAGAATTCACATCCATGGGAGGCTGGTTTTTGTTATGAGCTATGAGTAAGAAATAATGTCACAACTTTCATATGTAGGATGTCTGTATATACTACTGAAAACCATGTTCTATAATCCTGTGTGCCATGAAACCATCCTAGTTTTAAACAACTATCATCTCCAATCCTGTGTGCCATAAAACATTTTCCCAGCCTACAATGAATTGACCATTCATGTGTTATAAGAATTCGCATCCATGGGACAGCTTTCTACAATCATCCAAGAAAATATATTAAAATACACATTAAAATACATATTGCACTTTTGATTGGTAAATCATAAAAGATTTTACAAAAATGATTTTAAAAGGAATCTTGGAAGGTATTGTTCTAGAGAAGTTCATTAACTCATCGATATACCCTCAGCCTCCCAGTCGGTATCTACCAAGGCCATCGGCTCCATTCACTTTTATGAATCTTCCTATTATTTACCTTTAATTGTGCCTTGCTAATATCCTCACTTCCTACGATTTGAAGGTGCTCCCTAACATTTAGGAGACTCCAATGTCTGCCAGTCTCTCGAATGGCTGTCACACAGCCTGTCATCCCACTGGCCGCATATCACCCATGATCTCACCAACCATGCCAGTGGTGTAAGTGTGGGACCTATCCCCCAAGCGGGTCATCAGTGTCCACCATCTCACTAGATGAGCTTGATATCTCAACACTCCCCTCGAGCTCAACTCCATCTCATGTACACCAAGCAAAGCCCTAAATCTGCGGAGCTTCTCTGTATTCAATGCTTTGGTGAAGATGTCAGCGAGCTGATCCTATGTGCGTCATAAACAAGGTCAACGTCACCTACCAAAACCTTCTCTCTGACAAAATGGTAGTGGACCTCTATATGTTTCGTGCGAGCATGAAAAACTGGGTTCCTGGCCAACTGTATACTGCTAATGTTGTCACAGAAAATGACAACTTGTCTATCCACCCACAGGTGATAGACCCAAATTTACAAGTAGCTTTCTCAACCAAGCTATCTCACATGATGCTGCCGTAGCAGCACCTTTGTACTCGGCCTCTGTACTAGATAGAGCAACCTTAGGCTACTTCTTGCTACTCCAAGTCACAACAGCACTCCCCAAAGAAAACATGAAGCCACTAGTAGATCTTATATCTGAGATACTACTAGCCCAATCAGCATTTATGTATCCATGTACACATATCTCTGTCCCAATTTCATAAAATAGTCCACAATGCAAAGTAGACCTCACATACCTCAGTATGCATCTCAATGCATCCAAATGCGGCTTCCGAGGAACCTGCATAAATTGACTCACCAACCCAACAGCATAGCTCAAATCTGGCCCGGTGATCGTCATGTAGATCAAGCTTCCTACTATGCGCCTATACATAGTAGGATCCGCCAAAATCTCTCCTGAATCTGCACTCAACTTGCCATTCTGATCTAATGGCAATGAGATAGGCTTACAGCTTGTCATACCATACTTGGACAACATGTCCAAGCCATACTGTCTCTACAGTAATGCAATACCATGTGGTGACCTAATCACCTCAATGCCCAAGAAATATCTAAGCTCCCCTAGATCCTTCATCTCAAACTTTTGTCTAAGCAAGATCTTTACATCAAAGAACTCTGCATCATGGTCCCCCGTAATGATCAGGTCATCTACATAGATGACAACAAGCACAACCCCTCTATCACTGTGTCTCACATACAGTGAGAAATCTGCATTGGCTACATGAAAGCCAATAGTGACAAGATATTCAGAAATCTTGTCATACCATGCTCTTGGTGCTTGTTTTAAGCCATACAAGGCTTTCTTCAACCTGCAAGCATGCTCGGGGTGACTCACATCCTCATAACCAGGTGGCTGCAACATATACACCTCTTCCTGAAAATTCCCATGCAAGAATACATTCTTTACATCCATCTAATGTAAAGACCATTGCTTTGACGCAGCCACTGCTATCACAGATCTCACTATTGCCATCTTGGCAACTGGGCTGAAAGTTTCCTCATAATCAATGCCATATGTCTGCGCATATCCTTTGGCTACCAATCTAGCCTTGTACCTGCTTATGCTTCCATCACTGTTATGTTCTACTTTGTACACCCACTTGCATCCAATGGCTTTCTTGCCTTCAGGAAATTGCACTAAACCCCAAGTCTCATTTCCATATAGTGCATCCATCTCCTCGTCCATAGCTTTCTCCCAACACACATTTCCAATAGCCTCATCAATGCATGTGGGCTCTACAACCTGTACAACTTTTGCCATGTATGCATAGTGATGTGCCACATAACCATCATAGGTAAACCTTTGCACAGGATTCTTCACTCTCCCAGATCTTCGCAGCTTTGCATTCATGGCTTCCATAGCCTTCTTTACACCAGGTGTTCTCATATAGTTGGTATCCCAAGATCCTCATCAAGCCTCATCTCTGAGCCACTAGACTCTCCATCAACATGAGAATGCCCTGCAGAAATGTCAGGCATACTAAGGGGCTCAATCACTTTCTCTTTGCCTTTATGTGATGTACTAATCACATTTGTAGGACTGGTATTATGATGCAGCCTGCCACTCCATGGTCTTCTTTACACCAGGTGTTCTCATATAGCTGGTATCCCAAGATCCTCATCAAGGCTCATCTCTGAGCCACTAGACTCTCCATCAACATGAGAACGCCCTCTTGCAGAAATGTCAGGCATACTAAGGGGCTCAATCACTTTCTCTTTGCCTTTATGTGATGTACTAATCACATTTGCAAGACTGGTATTATGACGCAGCCTGCCACTCCATGGTCTATCAACAACTGAATCACTAGATGAGGACTCTCCTGGTCCACTCAAAGATTGTGATTGTTGACTTGCATTTCTGTGGTGCAACCACATTTCCACTCACATCAGTCCCAATAGCTTCTTTTCCAGCAGCATACCAGCTGCTCATCTCATCAAAAACAACATCCTTGCTTACCCTCAACTCACGTGTAGCAGGGTTATAACACCTGTATCCCTTTTTCTCAAGGGAATACCCAATAAACAAACATTTTTCAGCTTTTGGATCCAGCTTAGTTCTCAGCTCATCTGCTGGCACATGCACATATGCAATGCATCCAAAGACTTTCAGATGAGACAAATCAGGTTTTCTGCCAGTAAACCTCTACCTCTCCTCTAGAGTTACATCATGTATGGCTGCAGTTGGAGTCCTGTTCATGATGTAAACTGCTGTAGAAACATCCTCAGCCCAATCGTTATGCGGCATATTCTCCTCTCCCATCAATGCTCGTGCAATCTCAGCAATGTGCCTGTTTTTTCGCTCATCAGCAACTCCATTTTGCTGTGGAGTGTATCTACATGTAAACTGTCTCTGAATACCATTCTTCTTTAAAAAATTCAAAGAACTCATTGGACAAGTACTCTCCCCCTCCATCTGACCTTAGGTACTTTACATGTTTCCCTGCTTGCTTTTCAACCATAATTCTGAAAATGAGCGAACACCTCACCCTTCTCCTTCATGAAGTATACCCACACTTTCCTTGTGTGGTCATCAATAAATGTCACATAATACCTGCAGTCTCCCATAGACATGGTCTTCGTAGGACCCCATACATCTGAATGCACAACATCTAGTGCATTTCTACTCACATTTCTGTCACGTGGAAATACATGCTTTGTTTGCTTTCCAAATTGGCATGCTTCACATATTTTCTGCATACCTTCAACTTTAAACTTTGGCAGCCGTGTCACAATTTCTTTAGTCTGCATAGACTTCATTCTCTGCACATTCACATGTCCAATTCTTTTATGTCAAATGTCTGTGTCTGTAACAATTCCTGAACCATTTGCAAACATCGCAGCACTCACTTCAGGCATGTTTACATTCAATGTGAACATTCTGCCCACTTGTTGCCTTTTGCAACCAACCTACACTTGTCTTTAAAGTCTTCAACATAACAACCATCGGCGGGGTTAAACCGAACTTGCAAACCCTGCTCAATCATCTGACCAACTAAAACTAGATTCTTTGTTATGTTCGGAACATGT
Source organism: Cibotium barometz (assembly GCF_041138505.1). NCBI lineage: Eukaryota > Viridiplantae > Streptophyta > Polypodiopsida > Cyatheales > Cibotiaceae > Cibotium > Cibotium barometz. The sequence continues at coordinate 48,005,313 of NC_141087.1, forward strand.
ACATCTACAAGGTACTTCTTGCACATAGACAATGGCCCATCTCCAACATGGACAATTGGATGAGCATTGTCATCCCCTGTTTTCATAAAACCTGGTCTTTCAAGGTTTTTCATCTCCTTGAACCACTCCCTGTGACTTTTCATGTGGTTCGAAGCACCTGAATCAACGTACCATACATCATCTTTATGTGCTGCTGCTTCAACATTTTCAAACATGGCATTAACAACATGCTGCATAACAAACAACCTTTCATTATCCTCATTGTTTCTGCTCGAGGATGCATAGTTGTTTTGCTGCAATGTCCCATTTTGCATGTTAGCCTGTTAGACATATATTAATTTAGTCCGAGGCACTTAGGCCTAGACCGGACATTACTAGTGTGTGCACGGGCAGGGGCCTAGTCACTAGGCCCCTGCCCGTGCACACACTAGTAATGTGTGACTAGGCCCCTGCCCGTGCACACACTAGTAATGTCCGGTCTAGGCCTAAGTGCCTCGGACTAAATTAATATATGTCTAACTAGGCCCCTGCCCGTGCACACACTAGTAATGTCCGGTCTAGGCCTAAGTGCCTCGGACTAAATTAATATATGTCTAACATAGCCCCTGCTTCTTATAACAATCTGCCTGCACATGTCCAGGCTTACCACAATAAAAGCATCCGCGTGTATCATTATACTGCCTTTGCCAATTTCCATGACCTCTTTGACTCCCCCTACCTCTGAATTGGCCTCTTCCACCTGTGTGTTGTTGTTATTGTGAATTCTGGGATTGTTGTTGTTGCTGCTACTACTGGCCATAATTCTAATTACCTGTTTGGCCACCTCCTTGGCTGCGTCCATGGCTCCTCTACCTCGTCCTCTTCCTGAACTTGTGTGTAGAAGGCCTGTTGCTCTGAATTATTTTTGTTTGGTGAAGACTTTTGGTCTTCACCCAAGCTCTTCTCTTGTATAATCAACATAGACACCAAATCTGTGAAATTGGGAATGTTCTTCCTAGTTTGAATAGACGTCTTGAACGCCTTGTATTGTGGCCCGAGACCACGTAGACAGACTTCCACCTTCTCATCATCATCTATACTAAAACACCAATAGATGCAAGGGATTCCACAATATCCTTGATCTTCAATGCATAGTCATTCACAGACATACTCTTTTTCTCCACAACATGAAGTTCATTCTTCAACTGTATCTTTCGTGCCTTAGTATTCGTTTCATAGAGTTTTACCAAGGTGTCCCACGCCTCCTTGGGGGACTTGGTATCCTGTATGTGCCCAATCATGGTGTCTTGTATACTGATAGTGTGAGATCCCAGTCTCCACCGCGCAACGGATTCGGGGTACTAGCAGTGGAAGTAGCACATCATGCGTGGGTAGGGGTCTCACACTCGGGGCCTCGCCCACGGATATCCGGACAAGAGACTAATCCGTCGGTTTGTCCAAAACCGAAACCGGAAAAACTTCCTTTACCCGGAAAGCATGGGCGATTCCACCAGGATAACTCTTTACTCTAATGTAATCAAGATCATTACGGATCAACTGATCTGACTGCACCTTTAACGGTACTTGGTCAAATCAAGGAAGAAACTTGCACTTGGATCATTGGGATCAACGCTTTTTTCCCCATCAAGAGGCACAACCTATCCATAGAACAATTTCTATCCGGGATTTACTTCATCTATCGTAATAATAAAAATTAAATCTCGATTTACGGATCCATCAGTCCAGCCTAACCCCATCCAGTCCCATGGGTTAGCCAACCGCCCAACCACTGTAGTGATGGGATCCAATTAAGAATTTGGTTAGGTTTTGTCCCGGGTACCAAGGAAAAGAGTTCCAAGGCTCCCTAGCCGGGAGTTCATGCAAACATAAAACTAGTCACACCACTTACACACCCAATATGAAATTGCCTTTTTCTTAGCATCAACTAGCTTTAAAACAATCCTTTAATAAAACCATTATGTCACTGATGACAATCCTCAAAGTCTCTGGTTGAATCCTTATTTCCAGTCATTCATTCATTGGTATACTTATGGCATCATTGGCAACCAGAACGCTCACCACCTGTTCGCTCAGGGGCCTTTTCCATAGTTCCTAGCTCATAGTAACCGGCAATATATTCATATAATAGAATGGAATCTCCGTGGAAGATCAGCTAGATCAACCCACAGATCCATATAAAAGAGCCAGGTCAATCAACTAGATCCATGCCCGGTTTCAGAAAACAACTCTTACTCCTTGTTCCAATATCTTCCACGACGCACGTGTGGGTATCTTCGGCGACCCAGAGCCCGAGCACCGTATGGTCAGCACCCTCTAGGATCCTTCGCAGGTGACCTAGCGCTTCACTCATAGGCCGCTTCCTTGGTCCCTCATCCACCGTACCGGAGCTCACCATTTAAATCGAACCGAGGCTGGTCAAGACCTCGATCGACCTTGCTACGCGAGACGTCCTCCATTGACTCTCCGTCAGCAGTTGCAACTTTATCAGTTCGGTCTTCACGACCTTAATCCTCAAGACAGTCAAAATGCTTCTCCAGCATTCTTGACATAAAACAGTCATTTACAAACAGTCACAAAATACAGTTTCTATAACAAACTCTTGTCTTTCCATATTATCCACTCTCGGACCACATTACTTATTCCACATTCCATTCAATGTGTACTCGTTCTCATCCATTCACTCACATAGACTACACATTATCTCACATACACCTTCATATTCATTATTCTACATACATATCCATGTTCGTACGTCCACATCATACATCCAATTTCACATTCATACATACGCATCTACATGCATACATCCACATCCACATTCATACATCCATACCTCCATTTCCACATCCACACATCCACATTCATATTCATACATCCACATTCACATGCATACATCCATTTTCACATCCACATTCACATACATACATCCACATCCGTACATCCACATCCACCTCTTCATTCACATTCACATCCATACATCCACATCTACATACATACATCCACATCTACATACATACATCCATACATCCACATCTACATACATACATCTATTTTCACATCCTCATTCATACATACACATCCATATACATACATACACATCCGTATCTACATCCATACATCCACATCCACATCAACATTCACATTCATACATATACATCTATATGTATACATCCATTTTCACATCCTCATTCATACATACATATCCACATACATACATACACATCCGTATCTACATCCATACATCCACATCCACATCCACATTCACATTCATACATATACATCTACATGTATACATCCACATCACATTCATACAACCATATTACATCCATTCTCGTCCTAACACATCCCACATACATCTTAACACATCCTAACTCATCTTAACACATTCTATCACATCTCATACACATCTTATCACATCTTTTTACATCTCATACACCTCTTATCATGTCTTATCACTTTCCATACGCATCTTATCAAATCTTATCACATCTCATACACCTCTTATCACATCTTATCACATTTCATATCTTTTTTAAGAGAATTCTTATATTTGATATAAGATTTCTCTACACATTTATTTATGCATAAATTCCATTTAAGGAGACTAACACTTTCGAAATTAAAATCAATCTTTTATGCATCCTCTTATGCATAAATTCAATTTGGTAGGAATTACACTTTTAGAATAAAAGAATTTCTCTTATGCATCTAAGTTATGCATAAAATCCATTTATGATGAAAATCACACTTTTAGTATAAAAAGAATATCTTTTATGCATACCTCTATGCATGAAATCCAATATGATAAAAGTAACACTCTTACAATAAAATAATCAACTTTTATGCATACCTCTATGCATGAAATTCAATTATGATAAAAGTCACACTTTTATAATAAAATAATCAACTTTTATGCATACCTTTATGCATGAAATTCAATTATGATAAAAGTCACACTTTTATAAATAAATAATCAACTTTTATGCATACCTTTATGCATGAAATTCAAATATGATAAAAGTAACACTTTTGATATAAAAATTAATCCATTATGCATACTTCTATGCATGAAATAAAAATGATAAAAGTAACACTTTTGAAATAAAAATTTATCCTTTATGCATACTTCTATGCATGAAAATAAAAATGATAAAAGTAACACTTTTGATATAAAAATTTATCCTTTATGCATACTTCTATGCATGAAAATAAAAATGATAAAAATAACCCATAAAAATTTATCCATTATGCATACTTCTATGCATGAAAATAAAAATGATAAAAGTAACACTTTTGATATAAAAATTTATCCTTTATGCATACTTCTATGCATGAAAATAAAAATGATAAAAATAACACTTTTGATATAAAAATTTATCCATTATGCATACTTCTATGCATGAAAATAAAAATGATAAAAGTAATACTTTTGATATAAAAATTTATCCTTTATGCATACTTCTATGCATGAAAATAAAAATGATAAAAGTAACACTTTTGATATAAAAATTTATCCTTTATGCATACTTCTATGCATGAAAATAAAAATGATAAAAGTAACACTTTTGATATAAAAATTTATCCATTATGCATACTTCTATGCATGAAAATAAAAATGATAAAAGTAACACTTTTGATATAAAAATTTATCCTTTATGCATACTTCTATGCATGAAAATAAAAATGATAAAAATAACCCATAAAAATTTATCCATTATGCATACTTCTATGCATGAAAATAAAAATGGTAAAAATAACACTTTTGATATAAAAATTTATCCATTATGCATACTTCTATGCATGAAATAAAAATGGTAAAAATAACACTTTTGATATAAAAACTTATCCTTTAAGCATGATATTAAAATTCAATTTCTCCATGATTATAATGAAATTCTTTCAATTAATCTAGGATGATAATTCCTAGAATATGGTAGGAAGTCCTCTTTTTATGCTTTGAATGAAATTATTTTATACATAATTTTTATAAAAATTTTACCATAGCTCCGCTGCTATGATTGATAAATCTCAATTTTTCTAAGGGATAAAGCTTATCATTAAAAAAATAATTAAAATGATCTCTAATTGGATTATTAATCCATAATGGATTGAATCATCAATATACATAAACTAAAAGCATAGAAAAAAGCCATTAATTTGGCCTCAAGCATAGCTTAATCTTGGGTTAAGGAAAAGCTTTATGAAAAGCTTGATTTGGATTGAGAATGGGTCATGAGTATGACCATTTCTTGAGTGAGAGAGGGAAATTACATAAAAACCATTAGAATTTAAACATAAATGGAAATTAACTTCAATAGCATTTATTAAATTATGTAACTCTTCACTACTATTCACCAATTAACTTCAATAGCATTTAAAAAACCATACCAATTAAGCTTCTTGAGAGGGGTTGAGAAGAGAGAAACATTGAGAAATTATAGAAAAGATCAATATTCACTAATTACCTTACAAATTGCTTGATTCTTTGTTCATGGTAGAGGCCCCCAACCAATCAATTGGTTAAGTATGTTGATGGAGCCACCAATGGGGATTGAAGAAAGAGGGAAGCTCCAAAAACTAGTGAATTATTAATGAATTCACAGTTGTTGGCTTAGATGGAGTAGAGTAACGATGCATAAACACTATATCTTTTTCAACAAGGGGGAGGCTTCTATTTATAGGAAAAATTGAGCTCCTAACCAAACAAACTGATTCTAGAATTTTCTAAATCAGTTTGGTCAATATTTGACCATTTTTAGGTCAGTTAAGCTAACTTTTTGGAACTAGACTTGAATGAGGAGAGAGGAGAGATGAAATATCTCAATTTTAATGAGTTTAAAACTCATTCAAGCATGTGAAATATGCACCTCCTTTAAATAACTCCCCTTCCTTACATATGTGTCATAATGGAATCATTATACCCAAAATATCTCATATTTTTAATATTGCTCATAGTTTTTTACTAATAAACCTTGTACATTTTCAACTCTTCATCTTATGTGAAATATGCACCTCCTTTAAAGAACTCCCCTTCCTTACATATGTGTCATAATGGAATCATTTTAATATTGCTCATAGTTTTTTACTAATAAACCTTGTACATTTTCAATTCTTCATCTTATGTGAAATATGCACCTCCTTTAAGAACTCCCCTTCCTTACATATGTGTCATAATGGAATCATTTTAATATTGCTCATAGTTTTTTACTAATAAACCTTGTACATTTTTAACTCTTCATCTTATGTGAAATATACACCTCCTTTAAAGAACTCCCCTTCCTTACATATGTGTCATAATGGAATCATTTTAATATTGCTCATAGTTTTTTACTAATAAACCTTGTACATTTTCAACTCTTCATCTTATGTGAGCATTTACTCATTTTTGGATACCCAAAATATCTCATATTTTTAATATTGCTCATAGTTTTTTACTTTAAACCTTGTACATTTTCAACTCTTCATCTTATGTGAGCATTTACTCATTTTTGGGTATCTTCTTTTACAAATTGGATTTATCTCCTCCCTACACATGGATTGATGCTATTGGCCCATAGGAACCTTAATTGGACCATAATCCAAAAATTTCTGAAAATCTAGACCCTTAGGCTAAGGTCCTTTATACCCATTTCTAATTAATTCCAATTGCACATTGGAAAGTTCTTTTTGAATTTCTGTTTCAGGGGAACTTATTTTAATAAGATGAGATAATTTTCTATCCAAAAATATTAAAATTTTGAATATTCTCTCTCTAGAATATTTTCTCTCTCTAGGTTAAAACAGTTAGAAACAAGTCTTTTATATTTCTGAAGAGGGATTGATTATAGGAGAAGATGCTGGACATTTTGAGGGGCTGGGGAGGAATCTTACAAATAGAGATCCAATACATAACTTTTCTGGCTCCTTGGTTCCAACCCTTAAAGTCTTTCACATCTATTGTAGTCGGATTGATCTCCCGTATCTCCAGTGCCTCTTCATGCTCACCTTCTATGTAGTCCCAGTAACCCTTTCCCATCAGGAAATTTGTCAACATGAACCTCCAAGCATGGAAGTTGTTCTTATCAAACTTCTCAGCAACAATCTGGTTTATGCCATCATTTGTTGACATCTTGCCAGACACACAAATTTACCAGAAATAGCACTCTGGTTTGTCCTGCACAAACTACTGTATTTTCTGTAACGGTACTGTACTACACTCAAATGTTACAACCTGTGACCTCAATGTTGCTTACATACACCCAATGGCAACTGTTGACCTCCTTGCAGCACACACAATGTCTACACACAACGTTACAACCTGTGACCTCAATGCTGCTTACATACACCCAATGGCAACTGTTGACCTCCTTGCAGCACACATAATGTCTGCACAACCAATCTGTCTTCCTGCAGTTCTTAAAACAGAGTTCTACATAGAATCGATGACTTACCCGTAGTGCTCAAAATCTCCTGCTTTATGAAAAACGGAGATCCTAACACGCCCGAAATGCGTTTTCGGCACGAAAAATATTGTCCAATAGGACGGTATAGTTGCCCTATAGCTTTACTCCCACGAAGAAAGCTCCTCAATCAAAGATCATTCCGGTGTCTCGCGTAGAGCTCCCGACAAGGGTGTAGTCGCCAACCCAACACAAATAGGGAAGTGTGGATGAAGCTCTTACCCTTGTACGGCTTCGTGTGCTTCTCTTGCTTGCAGCTCAGCCCTTAGCATGAACCAGGCTCTGATACCATGAAAGGATGCAGGGAGGAAGAGAGCTTGAGCTCTTGCAAGCACACACACACTCACAAAACCATAAAAGAGAACACACAAGGTGAGAGGCTGAAAATCTTCTTCTTCTTCACACAACACTCAACACACCATATATACAAAGATAAGAGTACACACTATATGAAAAGGTACTCAACCAAATACATACTAGGGTTCTCTATAGTGTGAACCCAACTAAATGAGCTGGCGCTATAACTATGCCAGTCTCTAGAATGGCAGTCACACAGCCTGTCATCCCACCGGCCGCATATCACCCATGATCTCACCAACCATGCCTAGGGCCTTTTCAATAGTTCCTAGCTCATAGTCCCCAGAAATATATTCACTTATGAAAATCTAGATGGACTCTCCGTTGAAGATCACAGCAAGATCAACTAATAGATCCATATTAAAGAGCCATGGACTCATCCATTTTGAGGACCAGCAAGGACAATCAACCAGCAACAACAAGGACCAACAAGGACAATCAACCAGATCCATGCCTGAGTTCAGTAAACAACTCTAACTCCTTGTTCCATTTTCTTCCTCGATGCACGCATGGGTATCTTCGGCGACCTAGAACTCGAGCACCATATGGTCAGCACCCTCTAGGCTCCTTCGCAGAGGTCACCTAGCGCTCCACTCATAGGCTGCTTCCTTGGTCCCTCATCCACCGTATAGAAGCTCACCATTTAAATCGAATCGAGGCTGGTCAAGACCTTGGTCGAGACCTTGCTATGTGAGACGTCCTCCGTTGACTCTCCATCAGCTGTTTGCAACTTTATCAATTAGGTCTCCATACGACCTCATTCACAAGATGGTCAAAATGCTTTCCCAGCATTCTTGACATAAAACAGTCATTTAAAAATAGGTCATAAGTACAGTTTCTAACAACTCTCATCTTTTCACATTGTTCCACATCATTTCTCGTTATTCCACACTCTTCTGCATCAATTCACATTGCTTATTCTACATCCAGTCATATGTATTCCCATCGCCTTCATCCATTCTCATCCAATCACATCATATTACATATCATATCTATTCTCATCACATCTCATCCATTCACCTCTATCCATATCCACTCACATCTCATCCATTCACATCTACCTAGATCCACATCACATCACATTCATCCACCTTACATCTCATCCATCTGTTCACATTATATCACATTCATTTATATTCATTCAAATTTACATCACATCCATCTACATCACATCTCATCCATTCACGTCACATCATACTCACATCCATTTTCATCTCATCATATCATATTCACATCGCATCACATCCATTTAGATATTATCACATCACATTCATATTACATCACATTCATTTATATTCATTCAGATTTACATCACATCCATCCACATCACATCTCATCCATTCACGTTACATCATACTCACATCCATTTTCAACTCATCATATCATATTCACATCGCATCACATCCATTTAGATATTATCACATCACATTCACATCCATTCACATCTCATCGCATCCATTTACATCTCATCACATCCACTCACATCCATCACAACCATTCACATCCATCACATTCATTGCATCCACATCACATCGCATACATTCCATCCACATTACATCACGTCCACATCTATCCACATCACATCTCATTCATTACATCCACATTACATCACATCCACATCTATCCATATCTCATCACATTCACATCACATCTCATCCACATCTCTTCATTCATTCACATGCACATCTATCACACCACATCTCATTCTCATCCATTTACATCACATCACATCCTTTCACATATCATCACATATCATTACATCTCATTCTCATCTCATCACATTCACATCCACATCCATTTACATCATATCACATCCCATCCACATCTCTTCACATCCACATCCACATCCACATCCATTTACATCACATCACATCCTATCCACATCTCATCACATCCACATCCACATCCATTTACATCACATCACATCACATCCCATCCACATCTCATCACATCCACTCACATCTTATCACATCGCATTCACATCTTATCACATCGCATTCACATCTTATCACATCACATTCACATCTTATCACATCCACTCACATCTTATTCACACCGTATTCACACCGTATTCACATCTATTCACATTTAGTATCATTTTTTACTTTCAATACCGATGGGACTTTTCTAAATTTTGCTAATTGCTTGGCCTAGTTAAAGGTACTTTTCTCGATGGATATTTTCATATTCTTTCTCAAATTTCTCAAGTGAAATATATTCAATATTCTTCTTTTTAGTGAAAGATTCATGGGATTTACCAAAATCAATGCTACCCATATTTTCCAATAAAATTAATAATACTCAAAATTTTACTTTTGATAAATACTCATAATTTGAATTATGCTAAAAAATCATCTTTTACCATTTAATTTCTTGGATTTCAATTATCATGGGAATTCCTCTTTTTGCATAAAAATAAATTTATCAAAAATTTCTCTTTTACCATTTAATTACTTGGATCTCAATTATCATAGGAATTCCTCTTTTTGCATAAAAATAAATTTATCAAAATATACTATTTTCTCATAATCAATTAATTATACATAATTAAAAAAATATTTCTCATGAATATGATGAAAATCATTCTTTTTGCATAGGATGTCCAATCCTAGAATATGGTAGGAAGTCCTCTTTTAGCATTATGCATAAAAATAAGATATGTATTATTTTCTAAAAATTTTACCATAACTTCGCTACTATTATTGATAATTTTTAATTTTTTCAAAAAAGAATAAGACATTGTAATACAATTATGATAGAAGATCTATTCTTAAACTTAAATCTAAATTATGAAATTAAATCATAAATTTAATCATAATCATTAACTTAATTATGATTATTCTACTAGATTAAGCTATTTCTATAATTCCTCTTTTCCCAAAATGATAGGATTATCTCTTTCACATTTAGAATCAATTAAAGTAGCTTTTTAACTACTTATAATAATCTAAAAGAATTTATCATTATTTTGTTAACATAAAATCATAAAACCCCAAAGAATTGAAACACGATCACATTATTTTGTTACGGGCACCAGATTGGAACCAAATCTTTCATGTCCATATTGATGCTTCAAACTTTGCAATTGGATATATTTTGGCTCAATCGGGAGAACATAATAAGGATTTTCCAATCTCATATGCTAGTCGACAGTTGAACAATGCTGAGAAGAATTATACCACAATAGAAAGAGAAGGTTTATCCATGATATATGCAGTGAAAAAGTTTCGCCATTACCTTTTGGCAAACAAATTTATATTTTTTGTGGACCATCAAGCACTGCTATATTTGGTGAATAAGCCTTGTGCAACAGGAAGATTGTGAGGTGGTTTGTCATCCTTCTTGAGTTTGATTTTGACGTGGCAGTCTGAAAAGGAACAACTCATCTTAGGGCAGATCATTTGTCTCGAATCACATCGAGAGAAGATCCTGTGGGTGTGGATGATGATATGTTAGATTCAACACTTTTCCTTGTAGAGACATCTCCTAAATGGTCTGAACCCATCTTAGAAATTTTGACAAGTGGGCAGATACAACTAGCGGGTCCTAATGTGGACCTATGGCGACCTGAGTCCTCAAATGAGGGCCATGGCTAGCATGTTCCAACTACTCTAGTCACTGCTCAAAGAAGGCCAGGCAAGAAGGAATCGTCAATTTGGCTACCCAAAGATGCGTACAAACTTGTACCATCTAGACTAGTTGCTAAACCTCCTAAAAAGAGAATATCTTTTCCAAGCCTAAGCCTCAGATTGTTACTCATTGGGTCCCAAAGCATGTTCTTAAAGCACAAGGCTATTATGAGGGTGCAACAGCACTTTGGCTTCCCAAATGCCATGGTTTGCTAGAGCCAGAAAAGTGTATCAATAAGATTCCAAAAGCCACTCTTGGTTTTTCATATCAGCGGGTGCAAAGGAAATCAACACAACCTCTTCAAGATAGGATAGGTGGTTGTAATAGCACCTACAAATCTCCTTGTGTTGACCTTCCCCAAACATGTATTGAATCACCAGTTGTCCCAACTTCTCCTTGTTACACAGTTCCACCATCAACTTGTGTACCTAAAACAAATCCAACTTTACATGAGTCTCCTTTGAGCATAGATTCTAGCACTTCACTGCCTAAATCCTCTTATCTTGCTCAAATTCCTCGACAATTGCTATCCTTCCCACCTCTTAAAAAGGACATACACAAAACCAGAGGTAAGGCATTAACACTACAATTGAAGCTCTTTGGTAGATCAGTGTTTGAATAGCCTCACTTTTACTAATGTGGTTCCTTATGCCTTTACAGGATTGTGTTCTTTTTGAGATGATCTTATCTACATTGTTTTTTATAGGGATTGTAATGATAGATATGAGTGTATAAAGTTTGAAGTTTCTAAATTTCATTGTTCTACGCCCAGATACCTCCTGATGGATACTTGGCGAGATACATGTCCACCATGCATTGACCCTGATAGTACTCAACCTGAACATCGCGGGGGTTATAGTGCTCCTCCTTTTCAAACTCATTCTAGGTACTTTTATGCTCCCTTAGGTGAAAATTGCTGTGGGCATCACTTTGTCACTTTATTCTATCAACAGCATCATCCATTTCCACATTGTCAAGAGTGTGCACGACTCGTATTAGGAGAAGCTTCACACATTTGTTGGCTATGCCGCTCTTACTTTCGACGATATGGCACGGGCTTAATGAAACAAATTGTGGGAATTACACCCCAATGCCATAACCTTCTTGATATGAGAGTACCAGACCGAGGACAAAATCAACGTAGATTACCTGAGGAGGTTCAAGCATAACAATGGAGGGATACATGCATAAATGACTTGCAACCACCTATCTTGCAAGCCCTCCTTCCCCTAGCCTCAACATGTCAATTTTGGATCACTATGAGTACCTATATTGAGCAATTCCAAAATCGGAATTGTCTGCTTAACCTTCCCATAGAACCAATGCCATATTTTAGTGAGGAAGCACTCCTTCCTCTACCACCTTCTCCAGAGGCCGGCTTTTGTACAGGGTTGTCCTTGCATCCTGAAGTGATTGTGATACCATCTTTCCAGCAGAAGTGGACACGGATCCACCACCAGTGCAAGGGTAAGCTCATCAACTCCACAATAACATCAACAAGCCAGGGCACTTTTCTCCCACTGGGTTTTGTCCTCGGCTATATTCGGTGATTGGCACCAATAACAAATTTTATTCTTTTCTTTTCTTTTCTTGTTTGTTAATAAGACATGTTGCAGAGATCTCATCTAAACAAGAGCATACAAACACGCCCCAATAGTCCACCTACCGTGCACACAAATTAGAAAGGGGGGAGACATGTAATGCCTACAAAGAGCAAAGAGAAGCAATCTGCACAACATCAGCAATGCATCAATGCAAACGCACAACATCAACGAGCACTACAATAGGTGTATTCAAATCATAATCTTTTGTTCTTTATGTGCTTTTCACTTTTGCATATATTGTTTGCATGTTCACACACAGTTGGCTGGTTTAAATTTTAAATTAGTTGTTACCATGTGGTGAGTGATTTCTAGATTCTTAGAGGACTTAGTAGAAGGTATTTCTATTTGAAGACGGTGTAGGATATATGCCAATGGAGTATGCCAAGTTCTTATGCTCTCGAAGTATATTAGTTATCCCTAGTGGTAGCTACCTCTTAGGCTAGGTGCTACGATTAATAAAAAATTTACGAAAATCATGCCCTAAAAAATATATACAAGTGAATCGAGACATGACGTGTCTACAGCCATGTGGAATGCTTGGTAGGACCTTGGGTTGTCTTAGCACCTTGGGGCCGATGCCTTGGTTTCCATGGGGTAAACACTGACGTCTAAAAGATTAAGAAGAAGACCTTCAAGGACTCTATCTCCTTGATAGATGCTGGTAGGACTGTGGGGTACATTGTGGGCCCTCGAGACCGATGCCCTCATATTCATGGGGTACTCCTTATGTCAAAAAGAATGAAAAGGGTCTGTCACCCTTGAGATACTTAGCGGCCTTTAGATTCTCTTGGCGAGAGTCTCTTGGCCATTGCTTGGGTCTCATTGGGATGGAACCTTCCTCTTTATCATCTTTCACACACACACACACACACACAAAAAAAAGGTCCAATCACCATTGTTCATATTTAGGAGTAGGGTTGCCACTTAGGAATAACTTAAACACTTGTAGGACATTGAGACTACGGTCATAACCTGTGGTGTACAAGCACACTTGCCTTTGCGTAGCACTATCTACCACTTAGTCTCACTTTGACTAGTCTTTACTCACTTCTGTTGGCAATCTTTAAAACTCTAATCGGCCTTTCACTTGCATGCTCACGTGTGAGATTGTCTTTGCTGTTTTTTTTCAATAAAAGGATTTACTTGTCTTCCATTGTTTTTTGCAGCTTTTGCTTCTACCGCACCCGAGGACGTGCGCGATTTAGGAAGGGGGGAATGTTCCACGAGAACACTCATGAGAACATGGATTATGGAAGGAGGCCAGAAGCAATTAACGCGAGAGAGCGGGATTGTAGCCATGGGAACATAAAGACGCACATAATTTTTCCATATTTTTGTGCCGAAGTGCAATGTAAATTGTTTTAGGCCAATGTGGGTTCTAAATGAGAGTTCTAAGTGTATTAAGCAAGGCTCACTTATGGGGTTGTCCGCCCATGTGTGAAAGAGGCCTAGGGTTAGGGTTAGTGACATCTCTACAAAAGAGATGTTAGCTAAAGAAAGTGGACGTTTTTTGCCATTCTCATAAGCTATTGAGTGAAGCTCTTGAGCTCTCAAGCTATGGCAACTCTCTAACTCTCTCTCTATTGTACTCTAATGAGCATCAAGCTCCAATGAGTATAGCTCCACTTCTTTCTCTTAATTTGTTTTAGCATCATTGAAGTAGATTAATCTATGATTAGTTGAATTCTTCTTTCTTTCTCTTGTGTATGCTGCATGCTTGTAGTGTGTGTGTGTGGTCTCCATTGATGCAAGCTCTTGCATGCTTATAGTGTGTGTGTGTGTGTAGTCTCCATTGATGCAAGCTCTTGTGTATGCTGCATGCTTGTAGTGTGTGTGTATGTGTAGTCTTCCATTGATGCAAGCTCTTGCATGCTTGTAGTGTGTGTGTGTGTATTCTCCATTGATGCAAGCTCTTGTGTATGCTACATGCTTGTAGTGTGTGTGTGTGTGTAGTCTCCATTGATGCAAGCTCTTGCCCACTTCATTGGCAACAATGAGTTATTCATGGATAGACTCTCTCTATGAGCTTGTGGGTTTGTGAATGTTACATTCTATGCTTGCTTACGCTTGTGGGTTAGTAGATGCACGCTTATGGGTTTGCAGGCATTAGGGAAAGCTAAGATTTAATCAATGTTTGAATGGGATTAAGAGATTGCCATGCATTGCTTGTTCTCTTAATTAGTGTAGTGGATTTAAGGGATTGAGAGATAGATTGAGGTGTTGAATGGTTAAATCGTTAAGTGGTGGTTTATGTATGTGAGCTCTCCCTCATGGGATAAGCCTTCATGCACTAATCGGGTCGAGTCCTCGGATTGACATTGTGTTTCTTAACACATTTGTTGATCGGTAGTACTCTATAAGTACTATATTGCACGGTAGAGAGAACCGCTCTACAATGGCGCCGCTGCCAGGGAGTGAGTGCCTACATTAGTTGAGCACCATACACACACTACCACTCCTTGTTAAGCTCCAATCGGTTGCAAAATTGTTGGATAGGAGAGCAGGCTTGGGGACTAATTTTGGTATTTATTTAAGACTAATCTATTATTGAATTCTCTTTATTTGTCTTGCAATTTGAGTGCGATCGGCTAGCTACGCTTCTCCCTTGAGGTCAGGACAAGGATTCAATACACGGGAAGGATTGGAGGTAGGCGCTAAACCTGCAAATTTCAATTTGTGTGCGAAAGAGAGAGGCCTGTTTTGCATTTCTGTCATTCTGTTTGAGGATAATTTTTTCAGTTTCAATTTTCTGCATGTTCAATTTATTTTCTGTTCTTAGCTTAGTTTAGTTTTCTACATCTTAAATTTTGTGCATTTTAGTTCTCTGTTAAACTTGCACCTGTAGAGAAACTGAAATCTGTACACACACATGAAGTCTCAACATTTCGAATTTGCTGGAAATCTCACAGCTGCACACGCATTGAATTCGCTGCACACACATTTAGTTCACTGCACACGCACTTAAAAAAGAAAAAATAATAATAATAAAAGAAGGCGACTGTGCGTGAACAGCGCACCGCGCGGAGAGACCCAAGACCGCCACCGCACACCGGATAAGGGGGTGCCAAAAAAAAAGTCTGGAAAATTTTTCATTTTTCTGTCGCAAAAAATTAGAAGGTTATCTAACTTTTCGAGAGGAGTTAGAAAACACCCATCGTCGTCGAAACTTTAGTCCCCCGGAACCATTTTCCCATAGTGAGTATGGAAAACTGGTAAATTTTAGGCGATTTTCGATCCGAAAAAATACGCTATTTTTTTGGCCTAATGTGTTCGAGGAGGTTCAAAATGGGTTCTGGCAAAGTTTGAGCCAACTTGAAAATTTTTGATTTTTTTGAAAAAAAAAACCTTCAAATTTGACCTTATGCACTTACGATCGGGACGTCATATAGACATTGCCATAGGGTCTAGGGCACCTTCTATAGTACCTACGCAGGAAAGTGGGACCCAATTGGTAGGAAATTTGGTAGATATTGCTGAAACCTCTTCTGAATCCCAATCTGATACCCTTTCCACGACAACTAGCTCATTGTCTATGGACAATCTAGGGCCGTCAAATAGTCATCCCTTAGCCCCAAATAGGACACCCACCAGATCTTTTAATCCATTTGAAGCTGACACCATGGGGTTATCACTCAATGTGAGACTTCAATATGTCTACACGAATGCTCAAGGAGCTGAGATCTTTAGGGATCCACAACAACGGTATCTCGTTAAGATCGCAGACTTTTCTCAGAGCTTGATAGAGCACCTCTAGTCAATGACCAGGGTAACATGTACATGGGTGGAGATGGTGTTCGCTCTAGGAAGTCACCTATCATCCAGAGAATGTAGACAAATTAGGGGAGCTCTCTAAAAGTGAGCTCTTAGACTTATCAAAGCCTTCCAGAGCAAGGGAGTCTAGAGATGATTGGCTCATGGAGCTGGACATGCCTGGACCATCTAATGCCCAGTCCTTAAAGCCATCCATAGATGATTTACTTTTTGTAGATCTAAATTTGGAAAGGGACAGGAAAGGCAAGAGCAAAATGGATCAGGGGGCTGAGAACCAATGGGAGTTTGTACGACAAATTCCAATGACAAAGGTCTTTCAGGATGACCCACTTCAAGAGGTCTATAAGGACTCTTTAGAAGGATATTATGCCACAACTAGATTGCCAGAGCTAGATCTTCCTCTAGCACTTGCGGTGGTAGTCGAGCAGCTTGCAGGATACAAGAACCGAATCGTTGATAAATGGGCCAATGAATACCGAACCTTAGATTGGAAGGAGATTCGTGAGCTCACGTGGAAAGGACAACCATTATTCATGGAAGTGTTCTCAACAAATACAGCTAAACCAGGAGAGACAGCCTTTCTTGGAGAAACTGTTGCTCCTCCCCTACGAGAGTTCACTAGAGAGGGACCCTCAACATCAAAGTGGACCACTGCAAGTAGCCCAACTCTAGCACCAAGATATTATCCTACTCCAAAAATGCGACCACAGATCACACCACAACAACGTTTCTCTCACTATGACAATCGGAGGGTAGGGGAGCCAACTTGGCCTCCCATAAATGCACCTCCTGAAATGCGGCGGGTAAAAACAAGATCTTTGGAGGGGGTTGGTGAGGCAGGTAATAGGGGACCCACACCAATTTGGGATGCATGTGGACCATCTTACCAAAGATAGGAATAGTTCCCACTGAGAGTGAGAGGCCGTAGGCCCGATGATGAGTATTCAAGACGAGTAAGGCCATCAACTCTTCAGAAACTGGTAAAGAAGTACGAAGGGTCGGGAGATCCATATGACCATGTAGCAGCATTTAGGCAAGCAGTTCGAGCTGAGCAAGTGACTGACAAGCATACGCAAATTGAAGGGTTTGGGCTCACTCTTGAGGGAAAGGCCCTTGCTTGGTTTCAGGCACTAGAGGCTTCAAACAAATCTTCTTTATGAGTTTTGGAAGAGAGATTCATTGCTGCTTTTTCCTTGATGGGGATTCAGCATGACACAGTAGCAAACATCTACTCTTTCAAGCAAGGCGAGACTGAGAGTGTTAGAGACTGTGTAAATAGGATGAAGCAGTACATTAATCATTGCCCAAAAGATGAGAAGCCCACCCAAAGTCGATTAATTTCTCTCTTCTTAAAAGGACTCAAAAATTCAACACTGCACACACATCTCTATGCAAAGAAGCATACAAATTTCAATGAGTGTTGCCATGATGCTATGGATTTCACAGATAACTTCAAATTCCAAGATGGTACTAGCCCTGAGTTCAGTGGGGTGATGACCAAAGTTCAGGGTCTAGCGCACTAGTAAATCCAGACCACATAGCTAACCTAGTACCAAGGAGATTGGGACAAACCTATCGCCCACCCATGCAGCCACAACAACTGCAGCACAGCGAATGAGGAGTATACTACCTACAGGTCCTCATCTTTATGGAGCATGTGGCGGTAATCAATCCCCTCTTCAAAAATATAAAAGATCTTATTTCTGCCTGTTTTGGCCTAGAGAGAGAAAATATTTTAGAGAGAGGTTATTCAGATTTTGAATATTTTTGGATAGAAAAATTTCTCATCTTATTAATATAAGTTTCCCTGAAACAGAAGTTCAAAAAGATTTCCAGAAGGTGCATTAGAAATCAAGTATAATCTGCTCAAGAGGCCTTATCCTAGCGGTCTAGATTTTTGAAAAATTTTAAATTAAGGTTCCTATGGGCCAATAGGATCAATCCATGTGTGCGGAGGAGATAAATCCGATTTGTAATAGAAAATAACCAAAAATGAGTAAATGCCCAGATAAGATGAAGAGTTGACTATGTACAAGATTTATTAGTAAAAAACTATGAGTATTATTAAAAAAATGAGATACTTTGGGTATAATGATTCCATTTTGACACATGTGTAAGGAAAGGGGATCCCTTAAATGAGGATCCTACTTCACATGCTTGAATGAGTTTTAAACTCAAAAATACTGTGATATTTTTATCTCTCCTCTCTCTTAGATCAAACCGAATCAAAACCGAATCAAAAAGGAACCAAACTAGGTCCAAATCTAGTCCAAATTCAACCAAACTAAATCTAGAAAATTCTAGAAATCAATTGGTCTTGGTTAGAGCCTCCCTCTCCTATAAATAGAACCTAACTCCTTTGTAAAAAAAAAAATAAGAGAATTATACTATGCCAGAATTATGCTGAAATAATGATAATTTTTACTATTCTCTAAAATTCTCTCCAAATTGAAGAAATTGGAGCTTCCCTCCTCCTTCAATCTCCATTGGTGGCTCCATTAACACACCAAACCAATTGATTGGTTGGGGGCCTCTATCATGATAAAAAAATCAAGCAATTTGTAAGGTAAAGTGTAAATTTTGATCTTTTTCCATAATTTCTCAATGTTTCTCTCTTCTCAACCCCTCTCAAGCTTGAGAAGCTTAATTGGAATGGCTTTTTAATGCTATTTAAGTTAATTGATGAATGGTAGTAAGGAAATACATAAATTTTTATTTATGCTTAATTTTAATGGTTTTTATGATTTTTGTCTTCTCTAAAATGAAAATGATGTTATGCCTCATCGAAAAAGGCATTCTCCTCTCTTCTTTAGTAAATACAACCATTCTTTATCCTAGATGAATGATTAATGGATAAAATCAAGTTTTTCATAATGTTTCTCTGAAATTAGTACTCTTAAAATTAGTAGGAATTGTTTACATTAGAATGAATTAAATACTCTTGGTGAAATTCTAGTGATTTTAGAAAGTTAAAATTTGAAAAATGGTCAGCCATACAAAGGAGGTTATGGCAAAATTTTCTAAAATTGTGTGAAAATAAGTTTTACTTTTTTATTCTAAAAGTGTTATTCCTACTAAATTGGATTTATGCATGGATAGATGCATAAAGAATTTAAATTAATCCAAAAAGTGTTATTTTTATCAATTTTTATTTTATGCATAGAAAGATGCATAAAGAATTTTATTTTTAATTCAAAAGAGTGATTTTCATCATAAATGATTTTATGCATAAATTAGATGCATAAAAGATATTCTTTTATATTAAAAGAGTGATTTGTATGCATAAAAGATATTTTTTATATTAAAAGTGTGATTTTTATCATAAATGATTTTATGCATAAAAGAAATTCTTTTATATTAAAAGAGTGATTTTCATCATAAATGATTTGTATGCATAAACATATGCATAAAATATATTTTTTTATTAAAAGTGTGATTTTCATCATAAATAATTTTATGCATAAATTAGATGCATAAAAGAAATTCTTTTATATTAAAAGAGTGATTTTCATCATAAATGATTTGTATGCATCAACATATGCATAAAAGATATTTTTTTATATTAAAAGTGTGATTTTTATCATAAATGATTTTATCCATAAATTAGATGCATAAAAGAAATTCTTTTATATTAAAAGAGTGATTTTCATCAAATGATTTGTATGCATAAAAGATATTTTTTTATTAAAAGTGTGATTTTCATCATAAATGATTTTATGCATAAATTAGATGCATAAGAGAA
The DNA here is from genome assembly GCF_041138505.1 of Cibotium barometz. Taxonomy (NCBI): domain Eukaryota; kingdom Viridiplantae; phylum Streptophyta; class Polypodiopsida; order Cyatheales; family Cibotiaceae; genus Cibotium; species Cibotium barometz. The sequence goes on from NC_141087.1 coordinate 48,025,856, forward strand.
ATTCTTTTATTCTAAAAGTGAAATTCCTACTAAATTGGATTTATGCATGGAAAGATGCATAAAGAATTTATTTTAACCCAAAAGTATTATTCTCATCAATTTTAATTTTATGCATAGAAAGATGCATAAAAAAATCTATTTTTGTGAATGTATGGATGTGGATGTGGATGTGAATGTATGGATGTGGATGTATGAATGTGGATGTGGAAATGGATGTATGAATGTGGATGTGGAAATGGATGTATGAATGTAGATGTGGATGTGGATGTATGAATGTGAATGTGGATGTGGATGTATGAATGTGAATGTGGATATATGAATGTGGATGTGGAGATGGATGTATGGATGTGAATGTGGATGTGGAAATGGATGTATGGATGTGGATGTAGATTTGGATGTATGAATGTGGATGTGAAAATGGATGTATGAATGTGAATGTGGATGTGGATGTAGATGTGAATGTGGATGTGGGTGTGGATGTATGGATGTGGATGTGGATGTGGATGTGGATGTATGGATGTGGATGTGGATGTGGATGTGAATGTATGAATGTAGATGTGAAAATGGATGTATGAATGTAGATGTGGATGTGGATGTATGAATGTGATTGTGGATGTGGATGTATGAATGCGAATGTGGATGTATGAATGTGGATGTGAAAATGGATGTATGGATGTGAATGTTGATGTGGAAATGGATGTATGGATGTGGATGTATGAATGTGGTTGTGGAAATGGATGTATGAATGTGAATGTGGATGTGGATGTATGAATGTGAATGTGGATGTGTGGATGTGAAAATGGAAGTATGGATGTATGAATGTAGATGTGGATGTATGAATGTAAATGTGGATGTGCGCATGTATGAATGTGGATGTGGAAATGGATGTATGGATGTGGATGTGGATGTGGATGTGGATGTGAAAATGGATGTTTGGATGTGGATGCGGATGTGGATGTGGAAATGGATGTATGCATGTGGAAGTGGATGTATGGATGTGGATATGGATATGTATGTATGAATGCAGATGTGAAGTGGATGTATGAATGTGAATGTGGATGTAGATGTGAATGTGGATGTGGATGTGGATGTGGATGTGGATGTGGATGTATGAATGTGGATGTATGGATGTATGGATGTGGATGTATGAATGTGGATGTGAAAATATGAATGTGGATGTGGATGTGGATGTATGAATGTGGATGTATGGATGTGGATGTAGATGTGGATGTATGAATGTAGATGTGGAAATGGATGTATGAATGTAGATGTGGATGTGGATATGGATGTGGATGTATGAATGCGAATGTGGATGTATGAATGTGGATGTGAAAATGGATGTATGGATGTGAATGTGGATGTGGAAATGGATGTATGGATGTGGATGTGGATGTGGATGTGGATGTATGAATGTGGATGTGAAAATGGATGTATGAATGTGAATGTGGATGTGGATGTATGAATGTGAATGTGGATGTGTGGATGTGAAAATGGAAGTGTGGATGTATGAATGTAGATGTGGATGTATGAATGTAAATGTGATGTGCACATGTATGAATGTGGATGTGGAAATGGATGTATGGATGTGGATATGGATGTGGAAATGGATGTATGGATGTGGATGCGGATACGGATGTGGATGTGGATGTATGCATGTGGAAGTGGATGTATGGATGTGGATATGGATATGTATGTATGAATGCGGATGTGGAAGTGGATGTATGGATGTGGAAGTACGAATGTGGATGTGTATGTGGAATAATGAATGCGAGTAAATAAATGATATGTGATGTGAATGAATCTGATGTGATGAGATGAAAAATGATGTGATTGGATGAGAGTGAGTACACATATGAATGGAATGTGGAATAAGTAATGTGGATTGATGAGGGATAATGTGGAAAGAGGAGAGTTCATTATAGAAACTGTATTTGTAAAGTGTTTGTAAATGACTGTTTTATGTCAAGAATGTTGGGGAAGCATTTTGACCGTCTTGTGATTAAGGTCGTGGAGACCTAACTGATAAAGTTGCAACTGCTGACGGAGAGTCAATGGAGGACGTCTCGCGTAGCAAGGTCGGCCGAGGTCTTGACCAGCCTCGGTTCGATTTAAATGGTGAGCTTCCGGTACGGTGGATGAGGGACCAAGGAAGCGGCCTATGAGTGTAGCGCTAGGTGACCTACGAAGGATCCTAGAGGGTGCTGACCATACGGTGCTCGGGCTCTGGGTCGTCGAAGATACCCACACGTGCGTCGTGGAAGATATTGGAACAAGGAGTAAGAGTTGTTTTCTAAAACCGGGCATGGATCTGGTTCATTGACCTTGCTGGTTCTCAACAATGGATGAGTCCATGGCTCTTTTATATGGATCTGTTGGTTGATCTTGCTGATCTTCAACGGAGATTCCATCTTGATTTTTATAAGTGATTATATTGCCGGGTACTATGAGCTAGGAACTATTGAAAAGGCCCCTGAGTGGACAGGTGGTGAGCGTTCTGGTTGCCAATGATGCCATAGATACTCCGATGAAGGAATGATTGGAAATTAAGATTCAACCCGATATCTTGGAGGATTGTGATCAGTGATATAATGGTTTTATTAAAGGATTGTTTTAAAGATAGCTGATGCTGAGAAAAAGGCAATTTCATATTGGGTGTGTAAGTGGTGTGACTAGTTTTATGTTTGCATGAACTTCCGGCTAGGGGGCCTGGGAACTCTTTTCCCTGGTACCCGGGACAAAACCTAACCAAATTCTAAATTGGATCCCATCACTACAGTGGTTGGGCAGCTGGCTAACCCATGGGACTGGATGGGGTTAGGCTGGACTGATGGATCCGTAAAATGAGACTCCTTTCTGTTATATTACGTTAGATGAAGTAAATCTCGGATAGTAATTGTTCTATGGATAGGAATCAACGGCTGTGCCTCTTGATGGGGAAAAAAGCATTGATCTCTATGATCCAAGTGCAAGTTTCTTCTCTTAACGAATTTTTCTAACGAGATCAATTATGAACTATCCTTCACCTGAATAAACCAAATAGAAGGAAACTATTGCTGATATAATTTGATCCTTTGAGTAATTTCAACGCTTTTTTCCTAATCAAGATCAGGCAGCACAACCGTTGATCCACTCAATTGAGAAATTTATCAGGGAATTAACTAGCTACTCGAATCCTAGCGTAATCCTAAGATTTTTCAGTTTGATTATTGAAACTCCACTGATTCCAGCCTAACCCCATCCGGCCCATGGGTTAGCCACCACCCTACCACTGGAGTCGGTAGAACCAAACAAGTACTCACCCACCCATAATTGAAATGCCTTTCTTAACTTTAGCTTTAGAAAACAAATACGTACACACTCCTCTTTTTAAAACTTTAATATATAAAAAATAATCCATTGACAAAACAGATATGATCACAGATTTCATAACTCAAAAATTTCCATTCAATCCCTTGTTTCACAAAAACAATACCACTCTGGACTCTCCGTTGGGACCAGCTGGTCAGTGTGAGATCCAGTAACAAATTACAATAATCATTTCGTCATCAACATACATATATATATCTTCCTCGACATACGTATGGGTGTCCTAAGCACTGCGAGCCTATGCATCGCCTGGTCAGAACCCTCTAGGATCCTCCTTAGGTGTCCTGGTACTTCACTCAGGGACTGCTTCGTCAGCCCTCGCCCATCGTACCGGAAGCACACCATTTTTCACCATACCCCCAGGCTGGTCAAGACCTGGGCATGTTTTTGCCGCGTGAGGTGTCCCTCGAACACTCCCCGTTAGCTGTTGCAACCGAACTTCCCTTCGATAAACATATATGCCAAATGCTCCCTCCAGCATTCTGGCGTAAGACAGTCCTTTAAGAAAACAATGTTTCTATGAAGTTTTCAGTTTTGATTTTGTTTGAAAACCATGAATAAATCTTAAATCCGTATCCCAATACTTCTAGATCCAGGTCTGAATTCCAAACAGAATTCCTCGAATTCTGTTAACTTGATCCTCAGATCAAAATCAAAAGTCTTAACTTAGTTTCAGATTCGGTGGGGTATTTGAGTACATTTTCCTGAACTGGGCACATCGTCATTGATTTTGAAACTGACGAAGGAATTAGGTCTTGGTTCAATAGTCTGAATTAGAGTTGGGTCTGGAAAGGTTCTTCCTAAACTCATTCGACGAATATTTGCTTACAGATTTCTAAAACATGAATTTCTTATGAGGAATAAAATAATCATTTATCTCGATCTCCGATTTCGATAGTTTAATTAAATTTTCTCATTACCATCTTAGTGAATATGAAGCAGTAGCATTTCTTCTCACAGATTATCTACTTATTCATTTTTCTAATTTTTACGAAAAATTAAACAGAGGATTAAGGAGAACCCTTATTTAATTATGAAGATTCTATATGCGATGAAAGTCACACTTTTATTATCATAAAAATCATTTATGTTAAAAATCACTCTTTTATCATGAAAGAATTTATTTTATGCATATGTTTATGCATATAAATCATTTATGATGAAAATCACTCTTTTAATATAAAAGAATTTCTTTTATGCATAAAAATCATTTATGATGAAAATCACACTTTTAATATAAAAAAATATCTTTTATGCATATGTTTATGCATAAAAATCATTTATGATGAAAATCACACTTTTAATATAAAAAAATATCTTTTATGCATATGTTTATGCATAAAGACATTTATGATGAAAATCACACTTTTAATATAAAAAATATCTTTTATGCATATGTTTATGCATAAAAATCATTTATGATGAAAATCACACTTTTAATATAAAAAATATCTTTTATGCATATGTTTATGCATAAAAATCATTTATGATGAAAACACACTTTTAATATAAAAAATATCTTTTATGCATATGTTTATGCATAAAAATCATTTATGATGAAAATCACACTTTTAATATAAAAAATATCTTTTATGCATATGTTTATGCATAAAAATCATTTATGATGAAAGTAACACTTTTATAATAAAAAATATTCTTTTATGCATAAAAATCAATAATGATAAAAGTAACACTTTTATAATTTAAAAAATATTCTTTTATGCATACTTTTATGCATAGAAATCAATAATGATAAAAGTAACACTTTTATAATTTAAAAAATATTCTTTTATGCATACTTTTATGCATATAATTCAATAATGATAAAAGTAACACTTTTATAATAAAAGAATATTCTTTTATGCATAAAAATCAATATGATGAAAGTAACTCTTTTATAATAAAAAAATATACTTTTATGCATTATTTTATGCATAAAAATCCATAATGAAGAAAGTAACACTTTCATTAATAAAAAAAATTATCAATATGTATCTTTCTATACATAGAATTTAATTCTATTGAAAATCATTCTTTTATAAAAATTAATCAATATGCATCTTTCTATGCATGAATGAAAATGACACTTTTAGAATACTCTAACGATGGGGATTACTCTTTTTGATTAATAAAAGATAAAATTTATTTCACTAATTTTCAAAAAATTTAGCCATAACCTCCTTTGTATGGCTGACCATTTTTCAATTTTTAATTCACTAAATTAACTAGAAGTTCACCAAGAGTATTTAAATCATTCTAGTGTAAACATTTTCTACTTATTTAAGAGAAACATTATGAAAAACTTGATTTTATCCAATAATCAATCATCTAGGATAAAGAATGGTTGGATTTGTTAAAGAAGAGAGGGGAATGCCTTTTTGCAACAATGAGGCATAACATCATTTTTAATTTAGAGAAGACAAAAATCATAAAAAACCATAAAAGAATTAGAAAAGAGAAGAATCTCCAACTTACATAGATAATTTGAGAGATTTCCTTTGGCTTGATGGTTTGAGGGTTCAACTCTTGTTTGAAACAAGAGTGGCCACCAATCTTTTGGAAGAGGGAAGGTCAAAAACTAATGAATTATGAGTAAAATTCACTGTTTTTGGCACTTGGGAGAGGCAGGGTAACAGTGCAAAACACTATTGAGTTTCAACAAAGGGGAGGGCTTCTATTTTTAGGAAAAGTGAGCCTCTAACCAAGCAAACTGATTCTAGAATTTTCCAGATCAGTTTGGTCAATTTTTAACTATTTTTGGGTCAATTTTGCTGACTTTTTGGATCTAGTTGAAATAGGAGAGAGGAGAGATAAAAATATCTCATTATTTGGGAGTTTAAAACTCATTCAAGCATGTGAAATAGATGCCTCCTTCATGAGGGAAATTCCCCCATACTGAGGTGTCAAAAATGCATCATTTCATCTAAATATCTCTCTTTTTTAACTATTAACCTTGTCCTTAGTCAACTCTTCATCTTATGTGAGTATTTACTCATTTTTGGGAGATTTTTCTTTTATTCTTCTATTTATCTCCTTCCTACATTTGGATGAATCTTATTGGTCCATAGGAACCTTAATTTAAAATTTCAAAAAAACTTGACCCTCAGGATAATGCTTCTTGAACACATTATACTTAATTTCTAATGCACCTTCTGAAAATCTTTTTGAACTTCTGTTTCAGGGAAACTTATTTTAATAAGATGAGATATTTTTCTATCCAAAAATATTTAAAATATGAATACTCTCTCTCTAGAACATTTTCTCTCTCTCTAGGCTAAAACTGGTAAAAACAAGATCTTTTATATTTCTGAAGAGGGATTTGATTACAGGGAAAGATGCTAGACATCTTGAGAGGATGGGGAGGAATCTTACATTCTCTCCCACTTGAAAAACACGAGATGCCCTCATCTCGCAAACTGGGGGTAATCACGCAACATATCGTCTTCATTCTCCTAGGTGGCATCTTCAAAAGGATAGAACTTCCATTTTACCAATAATTCTCTGAGAATTCTGTTCCTGAGAATCTTTTCTCGAACATCAAGAATTTCTTCAGGTTGGAGTTCCATCTGCCCTTGGGTTGAAGAGGTTAGGATTTCATCATGATTTGGGCTTGGCACATATTTCTTTAGAAGGCTTACACGAAATACATTATGAACTTTGAGATGAGGAGGTAGAAGAAGCTCGTAGGCTAAGTCACCTACTTTCTTTGTAATTAGATATGGTCCACAATATCTGGGGGATAACTTCTTGTACTTCCCAAGAGATAGAGAACTTCTTTTGGGTCGTACTCTAATGAAGACCATATCTACTTCTTCAAACTTTCTGTCTGTCCTCTTCTTATTTGCATACTGCTTCTGTCGATCCTGGACAGCTTTAATATATTTACGAATTGACTGCATCTGCTGCTCCATGTCGTCAAGCATCTATCTGGACATCTCGACCCTAATCAATGGGTCGAACCAAGTTAATGGAGTTAAGCAATCTTGTCCATACAGAGCTTTAAAAGGGCTCATCCCCATACTTCGGTGATAAGAAGCATTGTAGGTGAACTCGACTAGGTGCAGATAGCTTAGCCACTTCTTGGGTTCCCTGCCACAGCATGACCGAAGTATATCTTCGATTACTTGGTTTACCCTTTCAGTTTGACCATCGGTCTCAGGGTGATAAGCTGTGTTGAGATCCAAGAAAGTTCCCACTGCTTCGAAAAATGCAGTCCAGAACCTTGAAGTAAATTTGGGATCTCGATCACTTCATATTCTTTTGGGTAGGCCATGGAATCTGAAGATTTCTTTGAGGAACACTCTGGCCACATCCACTGCAGTGTAGGTTTCTTTTACTGGGATCAGATGGGCAGCTTTGGTTAGTCTGTCAACTACCACGAAAATGGAGTTGTAACCTGATTGCACTGAAGGTAATCCAGTAATAAAGTCCATACTGATACATTCCCACTTCATCTGGGGGATGTCCAATGGATGTAACTTTCCAGGCATTTTTACTCTTTCAGCTTTGACTTTTTGGCATGTCAGACATTGACGTACATGATTCAGTACATCCTTTTTTAGACCAAGCCGCCAAAAGAAGCTTTTCTTTACAGACATGTAGGTTTTGATGAAACCTAGATGTCCTGCTATAAGGCTGTCATGGGCTTCATTCAGAATTTGATCCTTGGTTCCCTCATCATTGGGAATGTGTAGCTTGCGATTATAATGCAATTATAATACATAATGCCATCATCCAGGCTATACCCTTGAACTCTGTTCAACTCCTGTAAAGTTTTGCTTTCCTGCATAAGTAGGGTAGCAATAGGGCCAAAGAGTCTATCCTGCATGATCTTCTCTCTTGCTTCAATAATCAAAGGATTTGATACTACAGTAATTGCAAGCAAGGAGGCTTTTCTGCTGAGGGCATCTGCTACCCCATTTTCTTTGCCTGGGCGGTACTTGATTTCAAAATCAAATTCCTGCAAGGTCTACATCCACCTTCTTTGGCGCATGTTGAGGTCCTTCTGAGTAAAGATCAACTTTAAGCTGTGATGATATGTCTCATCAAAGTGAATCTTTTTCCCACTAGGTAATGTCTCCACAACTTTAAGGCATAGACTACTGAAAGTAATTCAAGGTCGTGGACAGCATAATTCCTCTCATGCGTTCTGAGCTTTCGAGATTCATAGGCCACTGCATGACCTCCCTGCATGAGTGCACCACCCAGGGCAAAACCACTTGCATCAGTCTACCTCAAAGGGTAGAGAGAAATGTGGCAGCTTCAGAACGGGACTGGTTACCAAGGCGGTCTTCAGCTTATTAAAAGCACTTTGGCACCTGGCAGACCACTGAAATGGGGTATTCTTTTTGAGAAGGTTAGTCAGGGGGAAGTTATGAGAGCATACTTTGGTATAAAAATCCTATACCAACCAGTTAATCCCAAGAATCCTCTGACTTCTTTCACTGTCTTTGGTTCAGGCCAATCTATGACTGCTTGGACTTTTGCGGAATCTCGAGAAATTCCATCTTTGGATACTAGAAAGCCCAAGTATTCAATGTGGTCGGCAAAGAAAGTGCATTTGCTCTTTTTGGCAAAGAGTTGGTGCTTCCTTAGAATCTCAAGGAATTTTCGGACATGAGTCTCATGGTCAGCTGCATTCTTTGAGTAAATCAGAATGTCATCGAAGAAAACTAGAACAAAATCATCCAAGTATTCTCTGAGGATATCCTGCACATTAGGCGAATGTAGCTGGGGCATTAGTTAATCCGAACGGCATGACAATAAATTCATAATGCCCATAGCGAGTATTGATGGCTGTTTTCGGTATATCTTGATCATTGATCCAGATCTGGTATATCTTGATCATTGATCCTGATCTGGTAATATGCAGATTTGAGATCTATTTTTGTGAAGATCTGGGCTCCATTTAGCCTGTCCAGAAGCTCATCAATTCTTGGGATAGGATACTTGTTCTTAACTGTCAGACCTCTGTAGTCCACACAGAGTCTAAGCGTTCCATCTTTCTTTTTCTGAAAGAGAACTGGCGCACCCCAAGGTGAAACACTGGGTCTTACAAACCCTTGTTCTAACAGCTGTCTAAGCTATTCCTTGAGTTTGATGGCTTCAGGAATTGGCATTTTGTACGTGCACAGGGCTACTGGCTGAGCTCCGGGGGTCAATTCAATTACATGATCTACTTCCTGAATTGGAGGCATTTCAGTTAGTTCTGCTGGGAATAGATCATTAAATTCACTTAACCATTCTGGTTCTTTAGCCTTAAGCTTTGAATCTACTGGGTTCATTTTGACAACATAAATTTGCTGCTTCTTCCTAAGTCCTTTCAGCAACTTGGAAGCTTTTACTAACTAAAGGTCTGGGGATCCGGAAACTCGAGTTCCTTGAACTTTGTTCCCGTGAAGGTCATGGAAGGAAATGGTTCCATTGTGACAGTGTATGTCAGCTTGATTTTTGTGGAGCTAATCCATTCCAAGGATCCCGTCAAAAACTCCGAGAGGTAAGACTTTGAACTGACAGTCAATTACATTACTATCTAGATTGAACTGGATAAGATCTGTCTCATGGTGAGTGAAAAGAGTCTTCCCACTGGCCAATTCAACTTGCATAGGCTTCCCTAATTTTTGTTCTAAGACTAGCTTACGCAAGCATCCAGGGGAAATGAATGAATGAGAACTGCCTGAATCAATCAAAAGCTTAAAAGACTTACCCTGATATTCTGATGGAGTATGGATGACTGAGAACTGATGGTTAGGTCCTTGGTTTTCAATTGCAGCATAGATCTGCCCTCTTTTCTCTTCTACTATATCTGAAATTGTGACTGCTCTGGCTGCTGCACTCTGAGGTGGAACTCTTTCTCTTTGGTTGCCCCAGTTCTGGGAAGGAGTTCTGAGGTTACTCTGGACAGAGGCAGATGGCTGAGCTAGAGTTCTTCTGGGGTTTCCCTGGCTTGGGCGAGACAGACCTTGATTAGATTGGTATGAAGGGGTTGGTCTCTGAATTCGGGATCCTTGACTTCCTTGTCCCCTTGACATGGCAGGAGTCGGGCAGTCTTTCAGTTGGTGACCAAAACCTTGGCATCCAAAACATCGGTTTTCACTTCTGAGTTCATCCTTCTGATTTCTTGAAAGAGGTGGGGCTCCTGAGAAAGTATTCTGGGGAAAGGGTCTTCCTTCACTTCAGAATCTTCCTACATCCTGATTCTGATTCGGGTCTTGCTGCCTCTTCAGAGGGTGGAAAGTTTGAAGTACTTCCCTGGGCTTGGAATCTTTTAAAGTTAGAGGGTGCAGGCTTTGGCGGGACCTTTATTACTACAAAGGCTTTGGTAAAATCCTTTGCCATTCTTATTGCTTCAGCATGGACACTGGCTTGGTATTTTTGACCTGTTAGAATAAGGGTTTGTAAGACCCAGTGTTTCACCTTGGGGTGCACTAGTTCTCTTTCAGAAAAAGAAAGATGGAACGCTTAGACTCTGTGTGGACTACAGAGGTCTAAATCAGCTAACAGTTAAGAATAAGTATCCTATCCCAAGAATTGATGAGCTTCTGGACAGGCTAAATGGAGCCCAGATCTTCACAAAGATAAATCTCAAATCCGGGTATTACCAGATCAGGATCAATGATCAAGATATACCAAAAACAGCCATCAATACTCGCTATGGGCATTATGAATTTACTGTCATGCCGTTCGGATTAACTAATGCCCTAGCTACATTCAATCGCCTAATGCAGGATATCCTCAGAGAATACTTGGATGATTTTGTTCTAGGTTTCCTCGATGACATTCTGATTTACTCAAAGAATGCAGCTGACCATGAGACTCATGTCCGAAAAGTCCTTGAGATTCTAAGGAAGCACCAACTCTTTGCCAAAAAGAGCAAATACACTTTCTCTATTGACCACGTTGAATACTTGGGCTTTCTGGTATCCAAAGATGGAATTTCTCCAGATTCTGCAAAAGTCCAAGCAGTCATAGATTGGCCTAAACCAAGACAGTGAAAGAAGTTAGAGGATTCTTGGGATTGACTGGTTAGTATAGAATTTTTATACCAAAGTATTCTCTCATAGCTTCCCCCCTGACTAACCTTCTCAAAAAGAATATCCCATTTCAGTGGTCTGCCAGGTGCCAGTGTGCTTTTGATAAGTTGAAGACCGCCTTGGTAACCAGTCCCGTTCTGAAGCTGCCAGATTTCTCTCTACCCTTTGAGGTAGTAACTGATGCAAGTGGTTTTGCCCTGGGAGGTGCACTCATGCAGGAAGGTCATGCAGTGGCCTATGAATCTCGAAAGCTCAAAACGCATGAGAGGAATTATGCTGTCCATGACCTGGAATTACTTTGAGTAGTCTATGCCTTAAAGTTGTGGAGACATTACTACTGGGAAAAAGATTCACTTTGATGACATATCATGAGAGCTTAAAGTGGATCTTTACTTAGAAGGAACTCAAGATGCCCCAAAGAATATGGATGCAGACCTTACAGGAGTTTTATTTTGAAATCAAGTACAGCCCAGGCAAAGAAAATGTGGTAGCAGATGTCCTCAGCATAAAAGCCTCCTTGCTTGCAATTACTATAATATCAAATCCTTTGATTATTGAAGCAAGAGAGAAGATCATGCAGAATAGATTCTTTGGTCCTATTACTACCCTACTTATGTAGGAAAGCAAAACTCCTCAGGAGTTGAACAGAGTTCAAGGGTACAACTTGGATGATGGCATTATGTATTATAATCGCAGGCTATGCATTCCCAATGATGAGGGAACCAAGGACCAAATTCTGAATGAAGCCCATGACAGCCTTATAGAAGCAGGACATCTAGGTTTCATCAAAACCTACATGTCTATAAAGAAAAGCTTCTTTTGGCCTGGTCTGAAAAAGGATGTACTGAATCATGTACGTTAATGTCTGACATGCCAGAAAGTCAAAGCTAAAAGAGTAAAAATGCTTGGGAAGTTACATCCATTGGACATCCCCCAGATGAAGTGGGAATGTATCAGTATGGACTTTATTACTGGATTACCTTCAGTGCAATCAGGTTACAACTCCATTTTCGTGGTGGTTGACAGACTAACCAAAGTTTCCCATCTGATCCCAGTAAAAGAAACCTACACTGTAGTGTATATGGCCATTCAGATTGCATGGCCTACCCACCAGGAGAATAGTAAGTGATCGAGATCCCAAATTTACTTCAAGGTTCTGGACTGCATTTTTCGAAGCAGTGGGAACTTTCTTGGATCTCAGCACAGCTTATCACCCTGAGACCGATGGTCAAACCGAAAGGGTAAACCAAGTAATCGAAGATATACTTCGGTCATGCTGTGGTGGCAGGGAACCCAAGAAGTGGCTAAGCTATCCGCACCTAGTCGAGTTCGCTTATAATGCTTCTTATCACCGAAGTATTGGGATGAGCCCTTTTAAAGCTCTGTATGGACAAGATTGCTTAACTCCATTAACTTGGTCCGACCCATTGATTAGGGTTGAGATGTCCAGACAGATGCTTGATGACATGGAGCAGTAGTCAGATGCAGTCAATTCGTAAAGATATTAAAGCTACCCAAGATCGACAAAAGCAATATGCAAATAAGAAGAGGACAGACATAAAGTTTGAAGAAGCCGATATGGTCTTCATTAGAGTACGGCCCAAAAGAAGTTCTCTATCTCTTGGGAAGTTCTCTTGGGAAGTACAAGAAGTTATCCCCCAGATATTGTGGGCCATATGTGATTACAAAGAAAGTAGGTGACTTAGCCTACGAGCTTCTTCTGCCTCCTCATCTCAAAGTTCATAATGTATTTCATGTAAGCCTTCTAAAGAAATATGTGCCAAGCCCAAATCATGTGCTTGATGATGAAATCCTAACCTCTTCAACCCAAGGGCAGATGGAACTCCAACCTGAAGAAATTCTTGATGTTCGAGAAAAGATTCTCACGAACAGAATTCTCAAAGAATTTTTGGTAAAATGGAAGTTCTATTCTTTAAAGATGTCACCTGGGAGAATGAAGTCGATCTGTTGTTGCGGGATTACCCCCAGTTTGTGAGATGAGGACATCTCGCGTTTTTCAAGTGGGAGAGAATGTAAGATTCCTCCCCAGCCTCTTAAGATGTCCAGCATCTTCCCCTGTAATCAAATCCCTCTTCAAAAATATAAAAGATCTTGTTTCTACCAGTTTTGGCCTAGAGAGAGAAAATATTTTAGAGAGAGAATATTCAAATTTTAAATATTTTTGGATAGAAAAATACCTCATCTTATTAAAATAAGTTCCCCTGAAACAGAAGTTCAAAAAGATTTTCAGAAGGTGCATTAGAACTTAAGTTTAATCTTTTCAAGAGGCATTATCCTGAGGGTCAAGATTTTTTCGAAATTTTAAATGAAGGTTCCTATGGACCAATAAGATTCATCCAAATGTAGGGAGGAGATAAATAGAAAAATAAAAGGAAAATTCCCCAAAAATGAGTAAATACTAAGGACAAGGTTAATGGTTAAAAAAGAGAGATATTTAGATGAAATGATGCATTTTTGACACCTCAGTGAATTCCCCTCATGAGGCACCTATTTCACATGCTTGAATGAGTTTTAAACTCCCAAATAATGAGATATTTTTATCTCTCCTTTCTCCTGTTTCAACTAGATCCAAAAGTGAGCAAAACTGACCCAAAAATGGTCAAAAATTGACCAAACTGATTTGGAAAATTCTGGAATCAGATGGCTTGGTTAGAAGCTCACTTTTTCCTATAAATAGAAGCCTTCCCCTTTGTTGAAACTCAATAGTGTTTTGCACTGTTACCCTCCCTCTCCCCAAGTGCCAAAAACAGTGAATTTTACTCATAATTCATTAGTTTTTGACCTTCCCTCTTCTAAAAGATTGGTGGCCACTCTTGTTACAAACAAGAGTAGAACCCTCAAACCATCAAGCCAAAGGAAAGCTCTCAAATTATCTATGTAAGTTGGAGATTCTTCTCTTTTCTATTTCTTTTATGGTTTTTTATGATTTTTGTCTTCTCTAAAATGAAATAATGTCATGCCTCATTGAAAAAAGGCATTCCCCTCTCTTCTTTAGTAAATCCAACCATTCTTTATCCTAGATGAATGATTAATGGATAAAATCAAGCTTTTCATAATGTTTCTCTTAAATAACTAGAAAATGTTTACTTTAGAATGATTTAAATACTCTTGGTGAACTTCTAATTAATTTTTGAAAGTTAAAAATTGAAAGATGGTCAGCCATACAAAGGAGGTTATGGCGAAATTTTTCAAAAATTTAGAAATAAGCATTATCTTTTATTATTCTAAAAGAGTAATCCTTATGGTTTCTATATTCTAAAAGAGTCATTTTCATGCCATAGAAGATGCATTTTGATTATTTGCATAAAAGAAATTTATTTTTATTTTAACAAAGTTATTTTTATCATTATTGATTTCTATGCATAAAAGTATGCATAAAAGATTATTTTTTATTATAAAAGTGTTACTTTTATCATTATTGATTTTTATGCATAAAAGTATGCATAGAAGATTATTTTTTATTATAAAAGTGTTACTTTTATCATTATTGATTTCTATGCATAAAAGTATGCATAAAAGATTATTTTTATTATAAAAGTGTTACTTTTATCATTATTGATTTCTATGCATAAATTACTTTTATTATAAAAATGTTACTTTTATCATTATTGATTTCTATGCATAAAAGTATGCATAAAAGATTATTTTTTATTATAAAAGTGTTACTTTTATCATTATTGATTTCTATGCATAAAAGATTATTTTTATTATAAAAGTGTTACTTTTATCATTATTGATTTATATGCATAAAAGTATGCATAAAAGATTATTTTTCATTATTAAAGTGTTACTTTTATCATTGTTGATTTCTATACATAAAAGTATGCATAAAAGATTATTTTTTATTATAAAAGTGTTACTTTTATCATTATTGATTTCTATGCATAAAAGTATGCATAAAAGATTATTTTTTATTATAAAGGTGTTACTTTTATCATTATTGATTTCTATGCAAAAAAGTATGCATAAAAGATCATTTTTTATTATAAAAGTGTTACTTTTATCATTATTGATTTCTATGCATAAAAGTATGCATAAAAGATTATTTTTTATTATAAAAGTGTTACTTTTATCATTATTGATTTTCATGCATAAAAGTATGCATAAAAGATTATTTTTTTATATTAAAAGTGTTACTTTTATCATAAATGATTTTTATGCATAAACATATGCATAAAAGATATTTTTTTATATTAAAAGTGTGATTTTCATCATAAATGATTTTTATGTATAAATATATGCATAAAAGATATTTTTTATATTAAAAGTGTGATTTTTGTCATAAATGATTTGTATGCATAAACATATGCATGAAAGATATTTTTTATATAGTAAAAGTGTGATTTTCATCATAAATGATTTTTATGCATAAATATATGCATAAAAGATATTTTTTATATCAAAAGTGTGATTTTTGTCATAAATGATTTGTATGCATAAACATATGCATAAAAGATATTTTTTATATTAAAAGTGTGTTCATCATAAATGATTTTTATGCATAAATGGATGCATAAAAGAAATTCTTTTATATTAAAGGAGTGATTTTTATCATAAATGATTTGTATGCATAAACATATGCATAAAAGATATTTTTTTATATTAAAAGTGTGATTTTTATGCATAAATGGTTGCATAAAAGAATTTTTTTATATTAAAAGAGTGATTTTTATCATAAATGATTTTTATGATGATAAAAGTGTGACTTTCATCATAATCAGATTTTATGCATAAATAGATGCATATAGAATGATTATATTTAAATAAGGGTTCTCTTAATCCTCTATTTAATTTCTGCAAAAATTGGAAAAATGAATAAGTAGATAATCTGTGAGAAGAAATGCTACCGTTTTATATTCACTAAGATGGTAATAAGAAAATTCAATTAAACTATCAAAGTCGGAGATTGAGATAAATGATTATTTTATTCCTCATACGAAATTCATGTTTTAGAAATCTGTAAATAAATATTCGTCGAACAAAATTTAGAAAAAGAGAAATTGAAATAGTACCTTTCGAGAAAGATAGTTTAGGAAGAACCTTTCTAGACCCAAACTCTGATTCAGACTATTGACCAAGACCTAATACTTTCGTCAAATTCAATCAATGACAATGTGCCCAATTCAGGAAAAATGTACTCAAATCCCCCACCGAATGTGAAACTAAGTTAAGACTTTTGATTTTGATCCGAGGATCAAGTTAACAGAATTCGAGGAATTCTATTTGGAATTAAGACCTGGATCTAGAAGTATTGGGATATGGAATTAAGATTATTCATGGTTTTCAAACAAAATCAAAATTGAAAACTTGCATAGAAACCCTGTTTTCTTAAAGGACTGTCTTACGCCAGAATGCTGGAGGGAGCATTTGGCATATGTGTTTAACTAAGGGAAGTTCGGTTGCAATAGCTGGCGGGGAGTGTTCGAGGGACAACTCACGCGACAAAAACCTGCCCAGGTCTTGACCAGCCTGGGTATGGTGAAAAATGGTGTGCTTCCGGTACGATGGGCGAGGGCCGACGAAGCGGTCCCTGAGTGAAGTACCAGGACACCTAAGGAGGATCCTGGAGGGTTCTTCTGACCAGGCGATGCACGGGCTCGCGATGCTTAGGACACCCATTCGTATGTCGAGGAAGATATATATATGTATGTTGACGAAGTGATTATTGTAATCTATTACTGGATCTCGTTGAGGTTGCTGACCAGTTGGTCCCAACAGAGAGTCCAGAGTGGTACTGTTTTTGTGAAACAAGGGATTGAATGGAAATTTTGAATTATGAAATCTGTGATCATATCTATTTTGTCAATGGATTATTTTTATATTAAAGTTTTAAAGAGGAGTGTGTGCGTACCTGTTTTCTAAAGAAAAAGTTAAGAAAGGCATTTCAATTATGAGTGGGTGTGTACTTGTTTGGTTCGAGTGGTAGGGTGGTGGCTAACCCATGGGCCGGATGGGGTTAGGCTGGAATCAGTGGAGTTTTAATAATCAAACTGAAAAATCTTAGGATTACGTTAGGATTCGAGTAGTTAGTTAATTCCTTGATAAATTTCTCAATTGAGTGAATCAACGGCTGTGCGCCTGATCTTGATTAGGAAAAAAGCATTGAAATTACTCAGATGATCAAATTATATCAGTGATAGTTTCCTTCTATCTGGTTTATTCAGGTGAAGGATAGTTTAGAATTGATCTCATTAGAAAAAAATTCGTTAAGAAAATTCAAAAAGGTGGAATCGTCCCCGCTTTTCGGGCATGGGAAATTTTCCCAGTTTCGGTTTTCAGAGTGACCACCAGCCTAGTCTCGTGCCCGGACATTCATGGGTGAGGCCCCGAGTGAGAAACCCTGCCCTACCCATGCATGAGGGGGCTGCATCCGCTGTCAGCATCGGGAGTCCCCGCCGGTGCGTGGAGGGGGCAGAGGAATCTCACATTATGAGGATGTGAGTCACCCCGAGCATGTTTGCAGGTTTAAGAAAGCCTTGTATGGCTTAAAACAAGCACCAAGAGCATGGTCTGACAAGATTTCTGAATATCTTGTCACTATTGGCTTTTGTGTAGCCAATGCAGATTTCTCACTGTATGTGAGACACAGTCATAAAGGGGTTGTGCTCTATGTAGATGACTTGATCACTACGGAGGACCATGATGCAGA
Source organism: Cibotium barometz (assembly GCF_041138505.1). Lineage (NCBI taxonomy): Eukaryota > Viridiplantae > Streptophyta > Polypodiopsida > Cyatheales > Cibotiaceae > Cibotium > Cibotium barometz. The sequence goes on from NC_141087.1 coordinate 48,043,925, forward strand.
GATCTTTGATGTAAAGATGTTACTTTGACAAAAGTTTGAGATGGAGGATCTGGGGGAGCTCAAATATTTCTTGGGCATTGAGGTGATTAGGTCACCACATGGTATTGGATTACTACAGAGACAGTATGGCTTGGACATGTCCAAGTGTGGTATGACAGGCTGTAAGCCTATCTCAGTGCCATTGGATCAGAATGGCAAGTTAGATCAGTATGGTATGACAGGCTGTAAGCCTATCTCAGTGCCATTGGATCACAATGGCAAGATGAGTGCAGATTCAGGAGAGATTTTGGCGCATAGTAGGAAGCTTGATCTACATGACGATCACTAGGACAGATTTGAGTTATGCTGTTGGGTTGGTGAGTCAGTTTATGCAGGTTCCTCGGAAGCCGCATTTGGATGCATTGAGACGCATACTGAGGTATGTGAGGTCTACTTTGCATTGTGGACTATTTTATGAAACTGGGACAGAGATATGTGTACATGGGTACACAGATGCTGATTGGGCTGGTAGTATCTCAGATAGACGATCTACTAGTGGCTTCATGTTTTCTTTGGGGAGTGCTGCTGTGACTTGGAGCAGCAAGAAGCAGCCTACGGTTGCTCTATCTAGTACAGAGGCCGAGTACAGAGGTGCTGCTATGGTAGCATGTGCGGTAGCTTGGTTGAGAAAGCTACTGGGTCTATCAATGGATAGACAAGTTGTCATTTTCTGTGACAACATTAGTAGTATACAGTTGGCCAGGAACCCAGTTTTTCATACTCGCACAAAGCATATAGAGGTCCACTAGTATTTTGTCAGAGAGAAGGTCTTGGCAGGAGACGTTGACCTTGTTTATGTCAACACACAGGATCAGGTAGCTGACATCTTCACCAAAGCATTGGGTACAGAGAAGCTGTGCAGATTCAGGGCTTCGCTTGGTGTACATGAGATGGAGTTGAGCTCAAGGGGGAGTGTTGAGATATCCAGCTCATCTAGTGAGGCGGTGGACACTGATGACCCGCTTGGGGGATAGGCCCCACACTTACACCACTGGCATGGTTGGTGAGATCATGGGTGATATGCGGCCAGTGGGATGACAGGCTGTGTGACAGCCATTCTAGAGACTGGCATAGTTATAGTGCCAGCTCATTTAGTTGGGTTCACACTATAGAGAACCCTAGTATGTATTTGGTTGAGTACCTTATTGTGTGTACTCTTATCTTTGTATATGGTGTGTTGAGTGTGTACTCTTATCTTTGTATGTATTTGGTTGAGTACCTTTCATGTTGTGTGTACTCTCATCTTTGTATATGGTGTGTTGAGTGTGTACTCTTATCTTTGTATATGGTGTGTTGAGTGAAGAAGAAGAAGATTTTCAGCCTCTCACCTTGTGTGCTCTCTTTTTTTTAGGGTTTTGTGTGTGTGTGTGTGTGTGCTTGCAAGAGCTCAAGCTCTCTTCTCCCCTGCATCTTTTCAGAAAAGATGCAGGGCAGAAGAGAGCTTGAGCTCTTGCAAGCACACACACACACACTCACAAAACCCTAAAAGAGAGCACACAAGGTGAGAGGCTGAAAATCTTCTTCTTCTTCACACAACCCTCAACACACCATCTACAAAGATAAGAGTACACACATATGAAAATGTACTCAACAACCAAATACATACTAGGGTTCTCTATAGTGTGAACCTAACTAAATGGGCTGGCACTATAACTATTGAAAAGATGCAGGGGGGAAGAGAGCTTGAGCTCTTGCAAGCACACACACACACTCACAAAACCCTAATAGAGAACACACAAGGTGAGAGGCTGAAAATCTTCTTCTTCTCTACTCAACACTCAACACACCATATACAAGAATAAGAGTACACACAATATGAAAGGTACTCAACCAAATACATACACGGGTTCTCTATAATGTGAACCCGACTAAATGAGCTGGCGCTATAACTATGCCAGTCTCTAGAATGGCTGTCACACAGCCTGTCATCCCACTGGCCGCATATCACCCAAGATCTCACCAACCATGCCAGTGGTGTAAGTGCGGGGCCTATCCCCCAGGCGGGTCATCAGTGTCCACCGCCTCACTAGAGCTCGATATCTCACGGGTTCTCTATAATGTGAACCCGACTAAATGAGCTGGCGCTATAACTATGCCAGTCTCTAGAATGGCTGTCACACAGCCTGTCATCCCACTGGCCGCATATCACCCAAGATCTCACCAACCATGCCAGTGGTGTAAGTGCGGGGCCTATCCCCCAGGCGGGTCACAGTGTCCACCGCCTCACTAGAGCTCGATATCTCAACACTCCCCCTCGAGCTCAACTCCATCTCATGTACACCAAGCGAAGCCCTGAATCTGCGGAGCTTCTCTGTACCCAATGCTTTGGTGAAGATGTCAGCTACCTGATCCTCTGTGCTGACATAGACAAGGTCAAGGTCTCCTGCCAAGACCTTCTCTCTGACGAAGTGGTAGTGGACCTCTATGTGCTTCGTACGAGCATGAAAGACTGGGTTCCTGGCCAACTGTATACTGCTAATGTTGTCACAGAAAATGACAACTTGTCTATCCACTGATAGACCCAAATCTGCAAGTAGCTTTCTCAACCAAGCTACCTCACATGCTGCCATAGCAGCTCCTCTGTACTCGGCCTCCATACTCGATAGAGCAACCGTAGGCTGCTTCTTGCTGCTCCAAGTCACAGCAGCACTCCCCAAAGAAAACATGAATCCACTGGTAGATCTTCTGTCTGAGATACTACCAGCCCAATCAGCATCTGTGTACCCATGTACACATATCTCTGTCCCAGTCTCATAGAATAGTCCACAATGTAAAGTAGACTTCACATACCTCAGTATGCGTCTCACAGCATCCAAATGCGGTTTCCGTGGAACCTGCATAAACTGACTCACCAACCCAATAGCATAGCTCAAATCTGGTCTGGTGATCGTCATGTAGATCAAACTTCCTACTATGCTCCTGTACATAGTAGGATCCTCCAAGATCTCTCCTGAATCTGCACTCAACTTGCCATTCTGATCCAATGGCACAGAAATAGGCTTACAGCCTGTCATACCATACTTGGACAACATGTCCAAGCCATACTGTCTCTGCAGTAATCCAATACCATGTGGTGACCTAATCACCTCAATGCCCAAGAAATATCTGAGCTCCCCCAGATCCTTCATCTCAAACTTCTATCTTAGCAAGATCTTTACATCAAAGATCTCTGCATCATGGTCCCCCGTAATGATCAAGTCATCTACATAGATGACAACAAGCACAACCCCTCTATCACCATGTCTCACATACAATGAGAAATCTGCATTGGCTACATGAAAGCCAATAGTGACAAGATATTCAGAAATCTTGTCAGACCATGCTCTTGGTGCTTGCTTTAAGCCATACAAGGCTTTCTTCAACCTGCAAACATGCTCGGGGTGACCCACATCCTCATAACCAGGTGGCTGCAACAATATACACCTCTTCTTGCAAATCCCCATGCAAGAATGCATTCTTTACATCCATCTGATGTAAAGACCATTGCTTTGACGCAGCCACGGCTATCACAACTCTCACCGTTGCCATCTTGGCAACTGGGCTGAAAGTTTCCTCATAATCAATCCCATATGTCTGCGCATATCCTTTGGCTACCAATCTAGCCTTGTACCTGTTTATGCTTCCATCACTGTTATGTTTAACTTTGTACACCCACTTGCATCCAATGGCTTTCTTGCCTTCTGGCAATTGCACTAAATCCCAAGTTTCATTTCCATATAGTGCATCCATCTCCTCATCCATAGCTTTCTCCCAACACACATTTCCAATAGCCTCATCAATGCATGTGGGCTCAACAACCTGCACAACCTTTGCCATATATGCATAGTGATGTGCCACATAACCATCATAGGTAAATCTCTGCACAGGATTTCTCACTCTCCCAGATCTTCGCAGCTTCTCATTCATGGCTTCCATAGCCTTCTTTACACCAGGTGTTCTCATAGCTGGGATCCCAAGCTCCTCATCAAGGCTCATATCTGAGCCACTAGACTCTCCATCAACATGAGAATGCCCTGCAGAAATGTCAGGCATACCAAGGGGCTCAACCACTTTCTCTTTTCCTTTAGGTGATGTACTAATCACATTTGCAGGGCTGGTATTATGACGCAGCCTGTTTCTCCATGGTCTATCAACAGACCCACTAGATGAGGACTCTCCTGGTCCACTCAAAGACTGTGATTGCTGACCTGCATTCTGTGCAACCACACTTCCACTCACATCAGCCCCGACAGCTTCTTTTTCAGTAGCATACCAGCTACTCATCTCATCAAAGACAACATCCCTGCTTACCCTCAACTCACGTGTAGTAGGGTTATAACACCTGTATCCCTTTTGCTCAAGGGAGTATCCAATAAACACACATTTTTCAGCTTTTGGATCCAGCTTAGTTCTCAGCTCATCTGGCACATGCACATATGCAATCCATCCAAAGACTTTCAGATGAGATAAATCTGGTTTTCTGCCAGTAAACCTCTCCTCTGGAGTTACATCATGTATGGCTGCAGTTGGAGTCCTGTTCATGATGTATACTGCTGTAGAAACAGCCTCAGCCCAATAGCAATGCGGCATATTCTTCTCTTCCATCAATGCTCGCGCAATCTCAGCAATGTGCCTGTTTTTCCGCTCAGCAACTCCATTTTGCTGCGGAGTATATCTGCATGTGAACTGTCTCCGAATACCATTCTTCTTCAAGAATTCAGAGAACTCATTGGAGAAGTACTCTCCCCCTCCATCTGACCTTAGGCACTTTACATATTTCCCTGTTTGCTTTTCAACCAAAACTCTGAAATTCTGAAAGTGAGTGAACACCTCACTCTTCTCCTTCATGAAATATACCCACACTTTTCTTGTGTGGTCATCAATGAAAGTGACATAGTACCTGCAGCCTCCCATAGACACGGTCTTCGTAGGACCCCATACATCTGAATGCACAACATCTAGTGCATTTCTGCTCACATATCTGTTACGTGGAAACACATGCTTTGTTTGCTTCCCAAATTGGCATGCTTCACATATTTTCTGCATACCTTCCACTTTAAATTTTGGCAGCCCTGTCACAATTCCTTTTGTCTGCATAGATTTCAATCTCTGCACATTCACATGTCCAATTCTTTTATGCCATATGTCTGTGTCTGCAACAATTCCTGAACCATTTGCAAACATCGCAGCACTCATCTCAGGCATGTCTACATCCAACGTAAACATTCTGCCCACTCTGTTGCCTTTTGCAACCAACCTGCACTTGTCTTTAAAATCTTCAACATAACATCCATCAGGGTTAAACCGAACCTGCAAACCCTGCTCAATCATCTGGCCAACTGAAACCAGATTCTTTGTTATGTTCGGTACATGAAGTACATCTGCAAGGTACTTCACTTTGCCATCCTGCATAGACAATGGCACATCTCCAATGTGGGCAATTGGATGAGCAGTGTCATCCCTTGTTTCCACAAAACCTGGTCTTTCCGGGTTTTTCATCTCCTTGAACCACTCCCCATGACTCGTCATGTGGTTCGAAGCGCCTGAATCCACATACCATACATTATCTTTTTGTGCTGCATCAACATTTTCAGACATGGCATTCACAACATGCTGCATAACAAACAACCTTTCATTATCCTCATTATTTCTGCTTGAGGATGCATAGTTGTTTTGCTGCACTTTCCCATTTTGCATGTCAGCTTGCTTCTTATAACATTCTGACTGCACATGTCCAGGCTTACCACAATAATAGCATTCACGTGCATCATTATATTGCCTTTGCCAATTTCCACAGCCTCTTTGACTCCCCCTGCCTCTGAATTTGCCTCTTCCACGTGCGTGTTGTTGTTGTCGTTGTTGATTCTGGGACTGTTGTTGCTGCTGCTGCTGCTGCTGGCCATAATTCTGATTACCTGTTCGGCCACCTCCTTGACCGCGTCCACGGCCTCCTCTACCTCGTCCTCTTCCTGAACTCGTGTAGAAGGCCTGTTGCTCTGAACTGTTTTTGCTTTGTGAAGACTGTTGGTCTTCACCCAAGCTCTTCTCTTCGATAATCAGCATAGACACCAAATCTGTAAAGTTGGGAATGTTTTCCCGAGTCTGGATAGACGTCTTGAACGCCTTGTATTGTGGCCCGAGACCACGTAGACATACTTCCACCTTGTCATCATCATCTACTGACACACCAATAGATGCAAGGGATTCCACAATACCCTTTATCTTCAGCGCATAGTCATTCACAGACATGCTCTTTTTCTCCACAGTATGAAGTTCATTCTTCAACTGTATCTTACGAGCCTTGGTATTTGTTTCATAAAGCTTTACCAAGGTGTCCCACGCCTCCTTGGGGGACTTGGCATCCTGAATGTGCCCAATCATGGTGTCCTGTATACTAATGGAAAGCCAATACATAACCTTCCTGGCTCCTTGGTTCCAGTCTTTAAACTCTTTCACATCTGCAGCAGTCGGATTTATATCCGGTATCTCCGGTGCCTCTTCATGCTCACCTTCTATGTAGTCCCAATAGCCTTTTCCCATCAGGAAATTCGTTAACTTGAACCTCCAAGCATGGAAGTTATTCTTATCCAGCTTCTCAGCCACAATCTGTGTTATGCCATCATTAGACATCTTGCCAAACACACAATTTTACCAGAACCTGCACTCTGGTTTTTCCTGCACAAATGCTGTATTTTCTACACAGCGGTACTGTAGTACTCTCAAATGTCACAACCAGTGACTTTAATGTGCATACATACACCCAATGGCAACTGTAGACCTCTTTGCAGCACCCACAGTGTCTGCACAGTCAATCTGTCTTCCTGTAGTTCTTAAAACAGAGTTCTGCAGAGAATCGATGACTTACCCGCAGTGCTCGAAATCGCCTGCTTCCTGAAAAACGGAGGTCCAGACGCGCCCGAAAAGCGTTTTCGGCCCGGAAAGTGTAGTCCGAAGGACTGTATAGTTGCCCTATAGCTTCACTCCCGCGAAGAAAGCTCCTCAATCGGAGATCGTTTGCCGGTGCCTCCCGTAGAGCTCCCGACAAGGGTGTAGTCACCAACACAATAGGGAAGAGTAGTTGAAGCTCTTACCCTCGTACCGCTTCTTGTGGTTCTCTTGCTTGCAGCTCAGCCCTTAGCACGAACCAGGCTCTGATACCATGAAAAGATGCAGGGGGGAAGAGAGCTTGAGCTCTTGCAAGCACACACACACACTCACAAAACCCTAATAGAGAACACACAAGGTGAGAGGCTGAAAATCTTCTTCTTCTCTACTCAACACTCAACACACCATATACAAGAATAAGAGTACACACAATATGAAAGGTACTCAACCAAATACATACACGGGTTCTCTATAATGTGAACCCGACTAAATGAGCTGGCGCTATAACTATGCCAGTCTCTAGAATGGCTGTCACACAGCCTGTCATCCCACTGGCCGCATATCACCCAAGATCTCACCAACCATGCCAGTGGTGTAAGTGCGGGGCCTATCCCCCAGGCGGGTCATCAGTGTCCACCGCCTCACTAGAGCTCGATATCTCAACAACTATGCCAGTCTCTAGAATGGCTATCACACAGCCTGTCTTCCCAGTGGCCGTATATCACCCATGATCTCACCAACCATGCCAGTGGTGTAAGTGTGGGGCCTATCCCCCAGGTGGGTCATCAGTGTCCACTGCCTCACTAGATGAGCTTGATATCTCAACAGTGATGGGATCCAATTAGGAATTTGGTTAGGTTTTGTCTCGGGTACCAGGGAAAAGAATTCCTAGGGCCCCTAGCCGGATATTCATGCAAATTTAACGCCAGTCACACCACTTACACACCCAATATGAAATTGCCTTTTTCACAGATTCAGTTATCTTTAAAAGAATCATTTAATGAAACCATAGTGTCGCTGATCATAATCCTCCAAAATATCCAGTTGAATCCTAATTTCCAATCATTCCTTCATCGGTGTACCTATGGCATCATTGGCAAACAACCAGAACGCTCACCACCTGTCCCTCAAGGACCTTTTCGATAGTTCCTAGCTCATAGTACCCGACAATATAATCACTTATATAAATCAAGATGGAATCTCTATTGATGAAGATCAGCAAGATCAACCAACATCTCCATATAAAAGAGCCATGGACTCATCCATTGAGGACCAGCAAGGCCAATCAACCACATCCATGCTCGGTTTCAGAAAATAACTCTTACTCCTTGTTCTTTCAATATCTTCCTTGACGCACTTGTGGGTATCTTCGGTGACCCAGAGCCCAAGCACCGTATGGTCAGCACCCTCTAGGATCCTTCGCAGGTGACCTAGCGCTTCACTCATAGGCCGCTTTCTTGGTCCCTCATCCACCGTACCGGAAGCTCACCATTTAAATCGAACTGAGGCTTGTCAAGACCTCAGCTGACCTTGCTACGCGAGACGTCCTCCATTGACTCTCCATTAGCTGTTGCAACTTTATCAGTTAGGTCTCCACGACCTCATTCTCAAGATAGTCAAAATGCTTCCCCACAGTATTAATGACATAAAACAGTCATTTAAAAACAAGTTATAAATACAATTTCTATAATGAACTCTCATCTTTCCACATTGTTTCACATCAATCCACATTACTTAATCCACGCCCAATTTATATGTATACCCATTCTCATCCAATCACATCATTTTCCATCTCATCACATCTTTCCTCATTTACCCTCATTACATCTTATCCACTCGCATCTACCCATCTCCACATCTCATCATATCACATTCATTCACATCTTATCCATTTATATCTACCCTGATCCACATCACATCACATTACATTCATCCGCATCACATCTCATTCATTCACATCATATCCATTCACATCCTATAACATACATTTACATCTGATTCGCATGACATCACATCTCATTCATTCACATCCCGATTCACATCACATCACATCTCATTCATTCACTCACATCGACATCACATCCATTCACTCACATCGACATCGCATCTCATTCATTCACTCACATCGACATCACATCCTTTCACATACACATCCACATCCATTCTTCCACATACACATCCACATCCATTCTTCCACATACACATCCGCATTCATTCTTCCACACATACACATCCACATTCATTCTTCCACATTTCATTCTCATTACATCACATCCTATTTTCATCTTATCACATCCTATCACATCCTATACACATCTTATCATATCCATTCACATTCTATCACATCCCATACACATCTTCTTATCACATCCATTCTCATCCTATTGCATCCCGTTTACATCTTATCACATCCTATCACATCCCATACACATCTTATTGCATCCTATTTTCACCTTATCTCATCCATTCACATGCTATTCCCATTTAATAGGTTGATCCCGATAATGGGACTTTTCTAAATTTTTACCAATTGCTTGGCCTAATTAAAGGTTCTTTTTCTCGACGACTATTTCCATATTCATTCTCAATTCCTCAAATGAATTATATTCAATATTCCTCTTTTGAATAAAAGAATTCATGGGATTTACAGAAATCAATTCTACCCATATTTCCTCTTTTGATAAATAATCATAAATTGAATTATACTAAAAGTTCCTCTTCTTCTCATTTAATTTCTTGGATCTCAAATACCATGGGAATTCCACTTTTTGCATTTAATTAATTGCATTCCAATTTCATGGGTATTCCTCTTTTATCATCAAATATTTCATGGGTATTCCTCTTTTATCATCAAATATTTCTCATAAAGTAATTTCATCTAAAATAAAATATTCATTATTTCAATATGCTAGGAGTTTCTCTTTTCCCATCTAAGTGATGGAATTCCAAATGTCATAGGAATTCCTCTTTTAACATTTAAAGATTTCTCATAGATAAAATAAATTTATCTAAAATTCATCTTTGAATTTAATTGAATTATCCAATAATTCCAATATGCTAGGAATTTCTCTTTTCCTATCTAAACGACGGAATTCCAAATGTCATAGGAATTCCTCTTTTAACATTTAAATATTTCTCATAGATAAAATAAATTTATCTAAAATTCATCTTTGAATTTAAATGAATTATCCAATAATTCCAATATGCTAGGAATTTCTCTTTTATCATCTAAATGATGGAGTTCCAAATGTCATAGGAATTCCTCTTTTAACATTTAAATATTTCTCCTAGATAAAATAAATTTATCTAAAATTCATCTTTGAATTTAAATGAATTATCCACAATAATTCCAATATGCTAGGAATTTCTCTTTTCCCATCTAAATGATGGAATTTCAAATGTCATAGGAATTCCTTTTTTAACATTTAAATATTTCTCATAGATAAAATAAATTTATCTAAAATTTATCTTTAAATTTAAATGAATTATCCAATAATTCCAATATGCTAGGAATTTCTCTTTTCCCATCTAAATGATGGAATTCCAAATGTCATAGGAATTCCTCTTTTAACATTTAAATTTATCTATGCAAAAAGATAAATTGAACTAAAATCCTTCTTTAATTTTTAAATAAAATACACATTATTTTAGCATCCCAATTTTTCTCTTACTTCATTAGAATACATGGATTTCCATTGTCATGGGGATTACTCTTTTAACATAAAAATGAATTACTAGAAATTCCTCTTTTTCCTAATTTACTATTTATGTTTAAACATAAAAATTAATTCTTCCATGATTATAATGAGAATCATTCAATTAATCTAGGAAGTCCTCTTTTCATATTATGAATGAAAATGATTTATGTGTTAATTTTTCAAAAAAATTTACCATAGCTTCGCTGCTATTACTGATAAATTCTTTATTTTTCCATAAATTAAATAGCATAAAAGCATTAAAAAGCCACTTATTTTGCCTCTAATTTGACAAGCATAGAAATTACTTTTAGATTAGAGAATTGCATCATGAGAAGCATCATTTGAATATATAATAGGTCATAGAAATGACCATCCTTTTGGGGGGGAGAGAGAGACATGCTTTAAAAAAACATTTAACTTAAGCATAAATGAAAATTTATGTATTTTATCATAAAATTCATTAAAGAACTTCAATTGCATTTAAAAAGCCATTCAATTGAATGCTTCTCAAGCTTGAAAGGGGTTGAGAAGAGAGAAACATTTGGAGATTAAAGAAAAAAAAACCATAAACCACATTTTACCTCCTAGATTGCTTGATTCTTTGATCAAAGTAGAGGCCCCCAACCAATCAATTGGTTTGGTATGTGATGAAGTCTCCAAGGAAGATTGAAGAGAGGAAGAAGCTCCAATCTCTTCAATTTGTAGAGGATTTTTAGAGGATAATAGAGAATATCATTATTTCAGTATAATACTGGCATGGTATAGTTCTCATATTTTTTTACAAAGGGCTAAGGTTCTATTTATAGGTGAGGGAGGCCTCTAACCAAGTCCAACTATTTTCTAGAATTTTCTAGGTTCAGTTTGGCTGAATTTGGACAAGATTTGGACCTAGTTTAGCTCCCTTTTGATTTGGTTTGATCTACGAGAGAGGAGAGATAAAAATATCACAATATTTTTTAGTTTAAAACTCCACCACACATGTGAAATAGGTGCCTCCTTGAAGAGTCCCCTTCTCCTTACCAAGGTGTCAAAATTGAATCATTATACTCAAAATATCTCATTTTTTTAGTAATACTCATAGTTTTTTACTAATAAACCTTGTCCTTAGTCAACTCTTCATCTTATGTGAGAATTTACTCATTTTTGGGGGTTTTTCTTTTATAAATTGGATTTATCTCCTCCCCACACTTGGATTGATCCTATTGGCCCATAGGAACCTTAATTGGACCATAATCCAAAAATTTCTGAAAATCTAGACCCTTAGGCTAAGGTCCTTTATACTTCTTTTCAATTAATTCCAAATGCACATTGGAAAGTTCTTTTTGAATTTTTGTTTCAGGGGAAACCATTTTAGACACTAGGAGGATTTTTATATCCAAAAATATCTCAATTTTAGATTACCTCCCTCTAGACATTTTCTCTCTCTAGGTCAAAACAGGGTAAAACAAAACAGGGTAAAACATTTTCTTTCTCTAGGTCAAAACAGGGTAAAACAAAATCTTTCTTTTATTTTAAATAGGGGAATAATTACAAGATCAGAAGGGGAGGTTCTTACACCTGTACACCTCAAAAGCTAGAGGGAGGAATCTTATAAAAATACTCTCCTACTTTAACATACAATGGTTCGGTCCATAGTGTGGACCCGACTATATGAGCTAGCACTATAACTATGCCATAGTCTAATAATCCAATATGGATATCAAGTAGCATCCCATTGACAACATATCAACCATAATTGCACCAACCATGCTTATTCCATAAGTGCAAAAGCTATCACACACCTAGGTGGGTTATCAATGTACATGTAGCACTAGTTGAGCTCGATATCTCAATACTCCCCCTTGAATGCAACTACACACACTCTAATCCAAGTAAGCTCCTAAAACTATGGATCTTCTCTATTCCAAGTGACATCGTGAAGATGTTAGCCATCTGATCCTCTCTGCTCACATATACTAGATCTACATCACCTACTACAACCTTCTCCCTCATAAAGTGATAATACACCTCAATGTGCTTCATCCTAGCATGGTATACTATGTTATTGGCCAGCTATATGCTACTCATGTCACCATAATAAATGATAGTGGCCCTATCGCCCTATCCATAGGTTCACTATCACCAAGTAGCTTCTAAAACCAAGCTACCTCACAAGCTACCCATAGCACCGCCCCTATACTCTACCTCTGTACTGGATATAGCAACTATCGACTGTTTCTTGCTACTCCAACTCACATTAGCACTCCAAAAAGAAAACATAAAGGTACTAGTAGATCTCCTATCTACAACATTATAAGCCTAATCAGCATTTGTGTAACCATGTCGTTGTATCTATGTGCCTCCCTTATATAATATGATAGTCCATAATCAATTTGTGGACTTTATGTACCTATTGAGAATCTATCTAGCCACATCCAAGTGTGGTTTCTTGGAGGCATGCATAAACTGAGTCACAAGTCCAACAACATAGCTCAATTCTAGCTTAGTAATGGTTATATAGACCCACTACGCACCTTTATGTAATGGGATCCTCCAAAATCTCACCTCTATCTCTGGAAAGCTTCGTGTTCTACTCCAATGGCACTGAGTTAGACTAAAAACCTATCATACCATGCTTGGATAACATTTCTAAGACATAATACCTTTGTAACAATAAAATGCCATGAAGTGATCTCATACTCCTACTCACTCAAATCCTTCATCTTAAACTTTTGCTTCAAAAGCATCTTGACATCATGTTGGCAGATGACCAACACATATAGTCTAACATATTAATACATTATAATCAAGTGATAACATAAACTAGATATCATTACATATCAAACATTTACAAGATAAACAATGATGATATAACATATCTCTATATTACTCTAAAGCAATCTCTCTCTATTTGCTGTTGATTAATCCTTACATTTTAAGCTTGTTCTTTGTGCTATATAATTATTGGAAAAGATATCTAAATGTGTTTCAATATCTCGGTTGATATCTAAATGTGGAAATAACAAGTAAAGTGACTAAGGTTTTAATATTTTATGGGTAATACTAATATTATAGATTGACACATGGCACACTCGGTGGGTTATTCGCCCCGTAACAAAGGTCAGACCACATGAGAATCCTATGAATTATTGATAATATATTTAAATGTGGTAACTTCCTAAAGTAAAAGCTTGATCAGAATATTCATAATCCGGTTCTTTCTTGCATATGTCAAAGCTGCACATCAATGACTTGTGAATATGGATATGTTTGAGAAAACATTTGAACTTATCGAGACGATCAAGATAATTTTTAAAAGTTGGTTAGTCTAGCAAACAAAATAGCAACCAATTATGTATCTGCATCTTCTTCTTCAGCTCTCCAGAATGCTTGATTGCCTTGGACAAAGAGTCAAAATACTCTACGAAATCATGTGCAGGATGAACTTTGGTGTGATCTTGATGGATGGAATAGATTGAGGACGTGGTCAAAGAGGTGGGAATTTCTTAGAGTTCTCCTCAACCATATTTAAGTGAACAATTAACTGAATGCCATTCCATTCTTCTAGAAATTGTATCTAATTTTGTCAGAGAAGCTCATTTGCATTCTAATTATATGTGGAACATTTCTTAAGTTATCTTTCAAATGTTTGTACTATCTTTGTACTAAAATCAAATTGCTTCTTATGTATATTATTTATTCTTTATAAATTATCTAATCTTTTTAAGAATTTTGTTTCCATCTGTTTCATTTTGTCTTCATACTCATCCAGCTTCTTAATAGTAGCATTAAGCTCTTTTGTTAATCTAACCCTCTCTTGGATTTGTGTTCTCTGTCTTTTTTCTATTACTCAATGATCTCTACTTGATTTTTCTCCAGTTTTTGGTTAGCTACTTCAAGAGCTAGCTTCTCGTCACTCAACTCTCTTATTCTATTTGCATAAACCAAAGCTTGCTCACATACAACGAGCATTCAATCTATAAATGGTTTAAATGCTTCGAATTTATTCTTTCATCTACAAGCCCTTTACCCTTATTAGATAAAGACAGTTGAGAATTTTTTGTTCTTATTGTTCTTGCTTGATTTCTAGATACAATCTTTGTTTGCCTTTCAGACTATTCAATAGCATCATTGGGGCCTCTAGATCCATCGGAACTATCTTTTGGATTTTGGAGTATCAAAGCATTTGGACGATAGGTTGGTTGAAGTAGACTCTAGATGCTCAATGTATCCATCATATTCATCTTGTAAAAGTTGGATATACTATGGGATTCATATGCATCCATTTTAGTAGTAGGGATAACTCATAAACTTATAAATCTTCTTTGGATTCCATTACAACTATCTAGCTCTTAAGAATATGCAATTGAGCTTTCTCTTCTCAAGACGTAGCCTCTATATATGTATTTACCTGGAGCTCTATAGTATTATATTTCTTTTGTACATCTAGAATCTCCCCTTGTAACTTATCTTTATCATATTGCCACCTAGCATAAATCTTTTTGCATGGCCTCCAGAGAGTGACTCATGATATGATTTTAATTTTCCAAAGCTACCAATTGGTTTTGTAAGGGTGGAAGTTTTTGCCAACTTGGTCGGTGTGTTCCAAAGATGAATTTGTAGGACTTGATTCTGCTCCTTCAGCTCTGTCAAGGAGCTCTCTACTACTAGTGAGGCACACTAGGTAATGTATGAACATGCTAATTAAACTAGGTCCAAGCTTACTTCCCTATAAACAATTGTTGATGATGAAGGTGTTGCGAGGGTTTAAAAATGCATCGGAGAAATTAAAACCCTTATCACTTATTTCAGTGATATGTCCAAGGATTGGTGTTTTAGTTGTTGCCCTTACCTCTACTACCTTGTCTTTGTTATTCTCTTAATGAAGGTGTTTTACGGGAGTTTCAAAAGGCATCCCAGGGGGGGTTTAGTAAGCTTGCTCGAACCCTTATCTAGTGATTTTAGTGTTGTGTTTAAGGGTTGGTGTTTAAACTATTACCCTTGCCTTTACTGCTTGGCTGCTATGCTCTGCTATCTTATTTGCTTCCGCTTTCTTATGTGCTTTTGTAATAGTGCGCACAATCTAGTTTCCATTTGCCTCATCTATCATGAAGCCTCTAAATTCTGGTTTTATCATAGCCTTGTTTCATTACAACGTCATTCAACATCTTCCAAAATTCAATCTGGGCATGTCTGTCCTCCACTCTAAACTCGTAGGTGGCTATTGTTAGAAGTTCACGGACATATGGGTCATAAATATGTGGAGACATTGTTGGCTTTCTCGAGACCCTATGAATAAATACCTGGAGACATTGTTGGCCATCTTGAGACCCTATGAGCATGATCAAAGTGAATCCACATATCTTGGAGATTCCCACCTGGCCGCATACGGTTGACCAAATCCAATCCACTGCTTGGACCCTTTGTTGACATTTTGAAGACATGGGGTTGGTGCTTTTCACCCAATTGACCAGAAAATAAAACACTGTGGATGTACGGGTATCTCCATTTACTTTTGATGTCAAGAACAGCTTCCAGACCTTTTGTTGTTATGCTCTTTGATCTCTTAGCATATTCCAAGATTATTTCGATCCTTTGCTTATTTGAGAGTGGGGTAATAATGTTAAGCATTTCAAAAAATTCATCATCCCCTATCTTTGAGGTCAGCGTATTACCATCTACCATTAACTTGTCCATAATCACCTCCTGAGCCACACATGTTTGCAATTTCTTTACAGTGGTGAAAGGGTTTTGACAAGCATGGCTATGTAGTATGTCCCCAATATCATGCTTGTTGGATTGAGATTGACCTTCCTCATAATGATGTTTATGAAATCTGAGGTGTATTACACATATGCTAATACATTCATGATCACTTGAAATGTAGTACTATATCACTGTAGCACAAGTGGAAACACATTTCGACATCTGACCACAATGTGCACATGCAATGTTCCCAAATTTGGTAGTTATCAGTCCTACCAAGCAACTTCAATGCAAACGGCCTTTCCATTATGTCTCATTATGAAACCGCAACCTAGAGTAGTAAAGGCAGTCAATATTAACACAATGCAAATGACCAGAGCATCTACTAAATCGCACAACACCAGCAAAACAATCACTTTTGAAAGTAACATACTCTAACCACAAGTGTTCATCATTTTTTTTGCTCCATACGAGACATTCGGGCCTTCCCACCACATGGTGGAAGCTCATAAGAAATGTAGCCATCATACCACTTAGGAAGCTCATCTACCTTAGTGATTTCTTTGACACTTTGCAGAGCAGCATGCAGACTACTGTTCAAAGGCAGTAACCTAATCTTATCGATGACACTCCTCATTCTCCATTCCAAATGGTTGCATTCATCATCTAGATAGATAGGTGAGGAGTGACTCTTTCTAGGGGAGTAGCAGAGACATCCACCTTGTAGAAATGTGTGGCTTCATGATCAAGCAAGAACCCTTCTTCACCCCCGTCATTGGGAATCAATGGCTCAAGTTTTACTTGAACACCAGAGAGAGACAATGGCCTTAATGCAAGTGTAGTGCTTTGCAACTCAAACTATTCCTTCAAGGAAGAGAGTTTCAACTCAACTCAAAACAAGAACCAGCTTTTGGCCTCCAGACAGACTAAAGATTGTGATATGTCTACTCATTGTGGTGCAGTCCGAGAAACCCTTGGTAGGGCAACAAGAAGGAATTGTTGGCAAGCAACAAGAAGTATCTCTTCGTAAATATGGTTTGACGGTGGCCTCTAATAGACGGAATATAGAAATATTATTTTGGAGGATGTAGTTTACTAATTAAAATGATTTAACCATTCAAATATATGATACACATTTTAAATATATATTTAATAAATCGATTTAACCATTCAAATATATGATACACATTTTAAATATATATTTAATAAATAAACTCTTGAATTTTAATATTGGCATGAAAGATTTAAATAAAAATATAAGTTGTTTAATAAAAAAAAGAATTATATAAAAGAACATTCAACTTTATATTCTATGTTTATATTCTAATACAAGAAAATAAAAGGCCATTAATAATATTCAGGCATGATTGGGGAATATGTTATTCGATTTCAATGTGGGCATTATCCAACAAAAACAAGCAATGGTACTTAACTCCTAGAGGTTGTTAATGAAGGTTTAAATACTGACATTAATTCTAATTTTTAATGCTCAATCTCTCAATATCTTTCACTCTTTCCCACTCTCACGTGCAATGCTAGTGCCCATTTTGTCCCGGCTCCAAAAGTATAAAAAATGGTCAACTAATAGTTTTTGACCCATACCTTGGAAAATAAAATTTTTTTCCCCCACGGCTTAGTGTGAAAACATGAATGACAACTTAGTGTGAAACCCTAGCTTGAAGATTGAAACAAACAATTTAAGCTGCAGCTACACAAAGCCACCATGTTTGGCCGACCTTCGCGCACCTCCCTGCCAGGTAGCACGACGCGCTCTCTCTCTCTCTCTCTCCAAATCACAAACTCACAATTTTTTTATTTTTATTTTTGCCAGGAGATGGCTCCATGAGATGCGATTCCTGCAAAAACTCTGTGTTGAATGGTTGGTTCCATGACATGCGCTTACTATGAGGCTCCGTTAGATGCCTTTAAAAAAATTGAGGCCGCGCTGGCGCCGCCTGCTGCAGGCATTTTCTTTTTAAAAGTTTTGCAGGGAGTCGAGCGCATATATACAGTGTGTTAATTTTTATTTTTTTTTAATTTTTTGCAAAGAGTCATGCACAAGGACGGGTTTTTGTTCTTTTTTTCAGCTTGACCTTCAACGAAAATAGAAAATGAACAACTGCGCTGTCCTAAATGGCAATTTTTAGGGATCTCTCTCTCTCTCTCTCTCTCCCACAACGAACTTAAAAAAAACTCCGTGCAGTAGGCTGCGCGCCCACATGGCCTGTTGCAGGGAGTTTTTTTTTTAAAATTTATTGATTGGGAGAGAGGGGGAGAGGGAGAGAGAGAGAGGGAGGGAGATAGAAAACCCTAAAAATTCCCAGATCTCACTTATGAAATGGAGATTGAGTTGGGGTGCAAAGGCCCTTTACAGACCGCGTGGTGCCCATGCAGGTGTGGTGCATTTGGCCAATGAGGGACACCGCCATGCAACCCGTCATGTCTCCTCCTCTCCGTCGGGCCACGTTGGCCTCCACGCCATGCCCGCATTTCGCCTATGTGTGGGCAACGAGACCTGGCTGCCCAAACTTGGGCGCAACTCCCTCCACCCAATCGTGTGGATTGGCGCGTCTTCGTTGCTGGGCTTCCTGCCAAGGAGCAAGGATAAAACTTGCTGCAGAGACTGACGATTTCCAGCATCAACATCTCTTCATTTCTTTTGCAAATCAACATCTCGAGGTAAGCTTGCGTTTTCTTCTATAGTTCAATTTACGTGATAAGCCTGTGTTTTTTTTGGCGAGCTCTCTGTATTTTCTGCAAAAATCAACATCTCTGCATGCTGTTTTTGTATTTTCTACATCATAAACATGCTGCATGTTCTGTTTATCTATATTTTTTGCTCTCTACATGTTTTTTTGTTGCATTTTTTTACAAAATAAGATATGTAGAGAGCAGAAAAAATTGAGGTCTTTGAATCAAATTGATGTATTTACATGTTAAAACTTGATGTTGCTCATTATTTTTTGCTCCATGCTTATCTGTATTTTTTGCTCTTTGATTTTGCATGCTGTCCCTCATTGGCCCAGTGCACCATGAATGCAGCATCAAACCTTTGAAACCCATTTGATGCTGTTTTTGCTGCATGTTGTCCCTCATTGGCCCTTTTCAGACCGCGCTTGTGGCTCTGCCATGGGTGCTCATCAGTGTGTAGTGCTCTTGCTTTAATACTTTGATCACACACACATTTTTTTCCTCGTACTCACTACAATACATGCTGCATGATGCTGTGATTGCATGCTCTTTTTGCTGCATGCTCGCTCTGTGTTTTTGTTGCATAGTCGTTCTCTGTTTTTGTTGCAGACTCGCTCTCTATTTTTTCTGCAACATGCAATCCAAGATAACAAAATAGAGCCTACAATGTTTTGTGCAGTGAAGGTACAGCTTGATTAGAGTGATAAATTATGGGTTATGTAGCTTGATTATGTGTTATGCAGTGCTCTTGCTTTAATACTTTGATCACACACATTTTTTTCCTCGCACTCACTACAATACATGCTGCATGTTGTGATTGCATGCTCTTTTTGCTGCATGCTCGCTCTCTGTTTTTGTTGCATACTCGCTCTAGTTGCATGCTGTGATTGCATGTTGTTTTTTTTGCAACATGTGAAAACAGCATGCAATCCAAGATAACAAAATAGAGCCTGTAATGTTGTGTAGTGAAGGTACAGCTTAATTAGAGTGATAAATTGTGTGCTATGTAGCTTGATTATGTGTTATGCTTGACGGTGTCCCTCATTGGCCCAGCACACCACTAATGCATGGGCTTTGCATTATGTGGCTCTATAGTGAAGGTACAGCTTCTTTAGAGTGATAAATTGTGTTATGTAGCTTGATTATGTGTTATGGATTATGTGGCTCTGCCATGGGTGCTCAGTGTGTAGTGCTCTTGCTTTAATTCTTTGTAGGCTACTTGACTACCGTCTAATTGATCCCTTTATTTTGACGTTCCAGTAATCCCCCAATGGATTCTCAGAAGTCGCAAGACAACGAGTACACGTCCTTATACTCTCAATATTCTCAGGCATCCTACTTTCCTTTGTCCGCTTTCGGTGGTTCATCGTTTGCGTTTACACCATACCAACGGTCCAACCCACCAGTCTCTGTATTAAAGTCCGCAACCCTTACGAGCAGAGACGGACATCTCATCTTTGACTCCGGAAGGGAAAAGTGATGTGGATGGGATTTGTGCTCAAAAAAACTTCCAGTAAAACGTAGAGTTCAACAATCAGATATGATGCAGAGGTGCAGGAGGTTGAAGCAAGAGAGGTAGAAAGGCCTCTACACCAAAGACCAATGTAGATGAACAAACACGGAAAAGAGAGGTTTGGAAGGATGCATGGGCTGTTCAGCTCATTCACATTCGGGGCTCAATGCACGATGAGTTTGGAAAAACTCATAAGCAAGGGGTTGATCTATGGTCTAAAGTTGCCACTCAACTTGCAGGGCTATTCCCAGAGTGTGACAAAGACTCTAAAGGTTGCAGAAAGAAATGGGGTCGTGTGTATGCAGACTACAAGAAGGACAAGGCCCATAATTCGATCTCTGAAAATGATCGTAAGGTAACATGTCAATGGTTTGATATCATTGATGAGTAAATGCAGAAAGAAATGGGGTCGTGTGTATGCAAACTACAAGAAGGACAAGGCCGATAATTCAATCTCTGAAAATGATCGTAAGGTAACATGTCAATGGTTTGATATCATTGATGAGTAAATGCACAATCGGGCAAACGTGGTTAGCTTCACCCATGCTTCAGTTGTGGGTGGTAACACCGAACAGCCCAATTGGGGAAGTACACGAAGGAGAGGGCACACAATCCTCTATGAAAACAGAAGCGTCCTAGAGCAATGTCCCCAATCTACGACCACCACGAAAAGATCGGAAGATTGAGGATTCATTTCTTGACATGGCCAGTACGGCCAAAGTCATGGCAGATCAGCACAAAGACTCTCTTGCGGATCACAAGGCAGTAGAAGTCCAAAAGTTGCAAATGCTTGGTCAACTTACTTCAGCTATGACTGGCCTTTTGGATGTAGTAAAAAGTTTTAAAAAGGAGTGATTTCACTTTGTTATCTCTGCAAATTATGGTGTTTTAACATGTTTACTGTAAGTGAATTTGCCATCAAGTTTTCAACTAATTTCAAGTTTTAACAAAAATAGCACCGCCTGATTCATCCCAGGTTGGGAGCGTTGCAAGGAGAGACAATCTTGCTAGAGTTATGTATAAAGAGAGAGATAGGACAAATGTGAGGATTGTATTTGCTGATCATGACTCGGCTGATGAGAGTGATAATAGTGAGTAGGGATGAAACAACGCTTGAATGCTTTTACTTTGGACACAATGTTGGTATTTTGTTTTTCTCTAAGCCATCATATTTTGTTGGCTTTATTAAATATCTCCCAAATATCTTTTGGATTATTTAATTAGGATATTTATTTGGTTTTTAAATTTCATATGCCTACTGATTTTCATTCTTTTTTGTAGATGGGAGGAGGGGAGAGGGTAAGATAAATGTAGTTCATCACCTCCCCTCCTCTCGAAGAGAGTAGGGTGTAGCCACAGTCACTGTGGTGATGGGGACACCATGTAAGGGCAAGTCTTATGTCGTGTTGTCAATTAATATCCACTCAAGTTTTGAATTGCATAGAATTCAGGTTTGGGGATGTTTGAGGGAGTGATGTCCACAAGTCATCAAATGTTATACCATTGTGTGTGTGTGATGTGTGTCTACATGTGTGTGTGTGAGAGAGAGAGAGAGAGAGAGAGAGAGAGAGAGAGAGAGAGAGAGAGAGAGTTTGGGGAGAAGGATGTTTTCCAATCTTTACCCACATTGGTGTATGTGTGTGTCTATGAGAGAAATTGAAGAAATGTCAATGTTGGTGCTATGTTTGGAATGGTAATTTTTGAAAACTTAAGTTTAATGTTCAATTTTTGAGCCTATCTAACACGATTTTTACACGGCATATTGTTATGTTTCTCTTTATTATTGTAGCCCTTCTACCCGTGGGAGAGGCAAGCAAGGAAGGGGTTCTTGCGGTGTCGAGGATCTATCTTGGTTGAGAATATTGACCAAGTAAGTGTTGTTACAGAGACAGGTATTAAAGCAGACTCTCACACACATGCAGATGAGGCTTAGAGTAAGGAAATGAGCATAGGAGTAGTTCATGAGGTGGATAATACTCTTGGCCCTCAAGAGGCTTGCTTACAGATTGTCCCATTTATTCTTACGCCAAAGATACCTTCAGGAGTTGATGCCGAGGATGAAAACAAGATTTACATGGATAGGGGAGAAGACATATTGCATTGAACCAGGATGTTTAGTTGTTTTTAATGTCTTCCCATTTTGTTGTGCAGGCTCATCCCATATGCTAAAGTTTGGGGATTACATGATGATGTCTCAGAATTGAAGACAGCTTTTGTAAAAGAGGGTTATGTTCAAGAGAAAGGATCATTCATTATTTCCATGTGGACCAATCTTAGAGAGGAGACTTTGGTCGAGGATGAGGTATTGGTAGGATGGGACCCTATTTGGTAGGAGATAAACACGAAGTTTGAAGCAGAGATAGAGGAAAGACTTGAACTCCATGTGTTGTCAAATAGGATGCTCTCTATGTGGGGGAGAAACTATTGGACAGTTGCATGGCAATCCGCAATAAGGGAGAGGTTATCTCAAACAAAAGAGAAGCTTTGTAGAATTTTGTGTACCGTGATCGACCCAACAAGAGTACCTGAGATCGCCTTGCTATTGAGTCTACAGCGAATGAACTTATGAGTTCCTTTTTTTTTTGAAAATGATTAAGTCTACACATTGCGTATATCTATCTAGTTGTGAATTGAAAATCAATGCACTTGTTTTATTTTCTTTTGTTTCTAGTTTGAGCACCCATGCACTAGTAGCCACTAGCTTAAGAGATGAGATTATAAACTGTGCCAACATTTGTGCGGCAAGCTGTAGTGACTACATAGATGGTTTGCTGGAGAGACAAGAGGTTGATTTCTCAGATTAGAAAGAAGTATACAAAAGGGTTGGAGCCATTGTATCCTCTTACAAGGAGATATTTGGGAAAACTTGTTTATTATGTAAATTTGTGTGGTACAAATGTTACACAATAATGTTTTTTCTTGTTTTCATGATAAAAGTAGTTGATTGTTGTCAATTTTTGACTTGGTCTTTTTATGCTAGGTTCAAATGACTCAAGATCTTAATAAGAAGGTTGAGCAATCAAGGCACAATATGTCAGAGGTGGAGTTGAAAATGTTGGAGAAGGAGCTCAGCAAGCTTGCATCTAGGTTTGGTGACCATATTGGGAAGGTATACAAGTGTTAGCTCTTGCAAAATATAAGCATGACTATGTGATATGAGAATGTGTCATAATAATGTAGAAATGGTTTGTAGATACTCAACATTATTGATCCTACGCTTGGTGATGAATGGAGGAGGAAAATCTGGGCTCTGAAATGGGGACACGATAGCTTCACGACTTTGGAGACGCTAAATATGTTGGCCTTGTGTGATGCTTCAATTGAAACAAAAGTGTTTTGGTTGTCTCTCTTAGAGGCTAATAAGGTAACAAAGGTAGATTATGGGCTTATTCATGGTAGAAAGTAAGTATCTTAATCATTAAAGTGTGTTTGAAAATCATTGCTTGACTTATACATTGCCAATTTTTGAATGAGTCTTTGCATTTGATGTAGTTGGTTACGAAGAGAGGGGTGTTCTTGGTGATTATGTCAATGTGCCTGGAGGAATTATTATTCTTTGAGATTTTCCTATGTTTTACTATTTTGAAGAGGTGAAGCTTGAGGCTAGGAAGCACATTTTTCCTATTGAGGGTAGAATTGAAACAAAGGAAAAGAGCCTTTAATTGAGAGCTATTAAGAAGCTTGACCTCATTAAAATGGTGGCTCAAAGGCTAGTTTATAAATACTTTTTTTGCTATGGCAACCTAATGAGCTATGTGCATCTTTATGGAAACTTAGTGGATTGTTCTTCTTATTGTGCAAATTCTTTTTGTGGTTGAAAGAAAAGAGCCACATTCCCTCGGTTCTTGTTAGAGCAATGAAATGGCTCTTGGTCAACAACGAGGAGTGTATGCATCTACCACACCCATGCACAACCTCTCTTGTTGGGAGTTGGATAACTGCCCATGGTGGATAGATATGGTGTCGGGGCATGTGCTTGAGAGAGAGAGGGAGCTTCATTCCCAAATGAAGCACAATGACTTTATTGAAGAGCCTGCTACAAGGATACGGACTCCTCGAGATACAAGTTTTATAAATTCTTATTTTGTGAGGTTTCTTGTTTCTTGTTTTAGTGTCGATTGTATGTTCAAACAAGAAGGGATGATGTGTGTGCTTTCAAGGTCTTATTTATTTCTTGTTTCTTGTTTTGGTGTTGGATGTATGTTCAAAAGTATGATGTGTATGCTTTCAAGGTCTTGGGGGGCAAGGTGAAGTTCACCCTTCTTTGTCTTATGCGGAGTAGAACGTCAATGATGTGCCATCTCCAGATGGTATTGCTATTATGATTTATTGTATTACTATGTGCTTATGTGATCGTGTTTCAATTCTTTGGGGTTTTGTTCTCGGAGGTTATTTGGTTTTATTTAGGCCTTAAAGGTTGCGTCGTTAATTCTAGGTTATTTGGTTTTTATGTAGGCCTTAAAAGCCCCATCGTTGTTAAAAACTCCTCTTCTTTTGTATTTGTGTCAAAGTTTGCATATATGGTGATCTACCAGTACTTGGAGATGCTGAGTGCATAGCAATAGCCCCTGACTACATTGCTATAAGCCAGGATTTCGCTTTCGACGCGAGAAACCTTGGGTGGGTGTCGGTACATGAGCATATGATCAAAACTAATTTAGAAGGTAGAGAGTACATTAGGAAGCGGAGGTCGTCACCACAACGCATATGGCTACCTTGAGATTGTTGGGCTACGTAGTATTGAGGTAAGATTGGTGTGTGTTTGTTTGCATCTTTTGTTAAAAATTTGTTAGTTGTAGTCATGATAATATTCATTATGTTGCTTGACTTTTCAATGTGACACTTCTGTGCTTTTGATATTGCATCGCCGTGGGATGAATCTACCATCTTACCTTGTTGACAGTCTGCCCTACTTTGATTGCTTACGCATGCAGCCTACAGACATGGTGTTGTGTCACTACATGCCGGATGCATATATGGCATTGGTCCTCTGTTTTAGAGGCATCTCAGTCAGCTCTTCTGGGAATATATCTGCGTACTCACTTAGCCATTCTAGTTTCGTAGCCTTGGATTCATTTTAAATGACATAGACGGTTTGCCTCTTTTTGAGTTCCTTCAGCAATTTGGAAGCTTTGACTAATTGCAGAACTGGGGATCCAAAAATTTCAATTCCTTGGACTTGATTCCCGTGCAGGTCGAGGAAAGAAATGGTTCCATTGTGACAGTGAATGTCAGCCTGATTCTTATGAATCCAATCCATTCCAAGGATTCCGTCATAGATTCCCAAGGATAAGACTGTGATCTGGCAGTCTATTGCATTCCCATCTAGATTAAATTGAATGCAGTCTATCTCATGGTGTGTGAAAAGAATCTTCTCACTAGCCAATTCTACTTGCATAGGTTTCCTTGTTTTTTGATCTAGGACTAACTTACACAAGCATCTAGGAAAAATAAAAGAATGTGTATTGTGCTGAATCAATTAAAAGCTTGAAATGCTTATCCTTGTACTCTGCTAGAGTCTGGAGGACTGAGAACTGACGATTATGCCCTTGATGTTCAATGGCGGCATAAATTTATCCTTTCTTCCTCCACTTCCTCAGCTATTGTGGCGGCTCTAGCTGTTGTAGTCTGAGGTGGAACTCTCTCTCTTTGGTTTTTCCAATTCTGGGAAGGAGTTCTGAGACTACTTTGCATTGAGGCTATAGGCTGAGTTGGCACTCTTGTGGGGTTGCCCTGATTTTGGCAAGGGGGACCCCGATTGAACTGATACGGAGTCGGTCTCAAAATTCTAGGACCTTGGCTTCCTTGGCCCATTAACATAGAAGGCGTTGGGCAATCAAGGAGCTGGTGCCCAAAACCTTGACAACCGAAACACCTGTTTTCACTTCAAAGCTCTTCCTTCTTCTGCATTTTAGAAAGAGCCGGAGTTCCTAAAAAAGAGCTTTGGAGAAAAGGTCTTCCTTCATTTCTGAAACTTCCCGTCTCTTGGTTCTGATTGGGACCTTGGTGTCGTTAAGGAGGCTTTATTTTTATGCAAAAAGAGGAATTTCCATGATAATTGAGATCCAAGTAATTAAATGGTAAAAGAGAAATTTTTGGTAAATTTATTTTTATGCAAAAAGAGGAATTTCTATGATAATTGAGATCTAAGAAATTAAATGGTAAAAGATAAATTTTTAGCATAATTTAAATTATGAGTATTTATCAAAAGTAAAATTTTGAGTATTATTAATTTTATTAAAAAATATGAGTAAAATTAATTTTTATAAATCCCATGAATCTTTACTCAAAAGAAGAATATTGAATATATTTCACTTGAGAAATTTGAGAAAGAATATAAAAATATCCATCGAGAAAAAGTACCTTTAACTAAGTCAAGCAACTGGCAAAAATTTAGAAAAGTCTCATCGGTATCGAAAGTAGAAAATGTTACTAAATGTGAATAGATGTGAATACAGTGTGAAATGTGAGTGGATGTGATAAGATGTGAATGCGATGTGAGTGGATGTGATGAGATGTGGATGGGATGTGATGTGATGTAAATGGATGTGGATGTAATGTGATGTAAATGGATGTGGATGTGGATGTGATGAGATATGGATGAGATGTGATGTGATGTAAATAGATGTGGATGTGGATGGGATGTGATGTGATGTGATGTAAATAGATGTGAATGTGGATGTGGATGTGAAGAGATGTGGATGGGATGTGATATGTAAATGGATGTGGATGTGATATGTAAATGGATGTGAATGTGATGAGATGAGAATGAGATGTGTGATAGATGTGCATGTGAATGAATGAAGAGATGTGGATGAGATGTGATGTGAATGTGATGAGATATGGATAGATGTGGATGTGATGTAATGTGGGTGGAATGAATGAAATGTGATGTGGATAGATGTGGACGTGTAATGTAATGTGGATGGAATGTATGCGATGTGATGTAGATGCAATGAATGTGATGGATGTAAATGGGTGTGATGGATGTGAATGGGTGTGATGGATGTGATGAGATGTGAATGGATGCGATGAGATGTGAATGTGATGTGATAATATCTAAATGGATGTGATGCGATGTGAATATGATATGATGAGATAAAAATGGATGTGAGTATGATGTGACATGAATGGATGAGATGTGATGTGGATGGATATGATGTAGATCTGAATGAATATAAATGAATGTGATGTAATATGTGAACAGATGGATGAGATGTAAGGTGGATGAATGTGATGTGATGTGGATCTAGGTAGATGTGAATGGATGACATGTGATGTGATGTGGATAGTAGAGGTGAATGGATGAGATGTGATGAGATGTAATATGATGTGATTGGATGAGAATGGATGAAGACGATGGGAATACATATGACTGGATGTGGAATAAGCAATGTGAAATGTAGAAGAGTGTGGAATAACGAGAAATTATGTGGAACAATGTGGAAAGATGAGAGTTGTTAGAAATTGTATTTATGACTTGTTTTTAAATGACTATTTTATGTCAAGAATGCTGGGAGAGCATTTTGACCATCTTGTGAATGAGATCGTGGTGTGGAGACCCAATTGATAAAGTTGCAAACAGTTGACGGAGAGTCAACAGAGAATGTCTCGCGTAGCAAGGTCGACCGAGGTCTTGACCAGCCTCGGTTCGATTTAAATTGTGAGCTTCTGTACGGTGGATGAGGGACCAAGGAAGCAGCCTATGAATGAAGCGCTAGGTGACCTCTGCTGCGAAGGAGCCTAGAGGGTGCTGACCATACGGTGCTCGGGCTCTAGGTCGCCAAAGATACCCACGCGTGCATTGAGAAAGAAAATGGAACAAGGAGTTAGAGTTGTTTACTGAACTCAAGCATGGATCTGGTTGATTGTCCTTGTTGCTGGTCGTCAACGGATGAGTCCATGGCTCTTTAATATGGATCTATTGGTTGATCTTGCTGATCTTCAATGTAGATTTCATCTGGATTTTTATAAGTGAACATATTTTTGGGTACTATGAGCTAGGAACTATTGAAAAGGTCTCTGAGTGGATAGGTGGTGATGCCATAGGTACACCGATGAAGGAATGATTGGAATTTAGAATTCAACCTGGATATTTCGGAGGATTATGATCAGTGATACTACGGTTTCATTAAAAGATTGTTTTAAAGACAGTTTAATCTGTGAAATAGGCAATTTCATTTTGGGTGTGTAAGTGGTGTGACTATCTTGAAGTTTGCTTGAAGCGCTGGCTAGGGAGCCTCGGAACTCTTTTCCTCCCTAGTACCCGGGGCAAAACATAACTAATTTTCTAAATGGGTCCTATCACTACTACAGGGGTTGGGCGGTTGGCTAATCCATGGGATTGGATGGGGTTAAGCTACTTTGGACTGATGGATCCCTAAAATGAGACTCAATTCTGTTATGTTACGATAGATGAAGTAAATCCCGGATAGTCTTTGTTCTATGGAAAAGAATCAACGACTGTGCCTCTTGATGAGAAAAAAAGTGCAAGTCACTTCCTTGATGATCTGACCATGTGACTTACGGGTTCGGCCGGATCAATTTGGTTAGTTAAGGCTCTTGACTACGTTAGAATAAAAATATCCTGGAAGAATCGCCTATGTCTACTGGGCGAGGGAAGTTTTTCCAAGTTCGATTTTGGAAGAACCGAGGGATTAGTCTCTTGTCCAGATATTCGTGGGCGAGGCCCCGAGTGAGAGGCTCTGATTTGCGCAAGAAGTGCTACTTCCGCTAGCACCCCCGAGTTTGTTGTGCGG
Source organism: Cibotium barometz (assembly GCF_041138505.1). NCBI lineage: Eukaryota > Viridiplantae > Streptophyta > Polypodiopsida > Cyatheales > Cibotiaceae > Cibotium > Cibotium barometz. The sequence goes on from NC_141087.1 coordinate 48,073,174, forward strand.
AGGGGGCAGGAATCTTTCACATGTCTGGGTGTTCCGATCCCAGATGGTTTGTCTCACAGTGGTTTCTCCATGCTAGTCTGGTTGTTTCTACTATCTTCAGCCTTGCAAGAGCCACTTTACTTTTCTCATTATATCCAGTGACATCGAAGTATTCTTCCATTTCTTCGATCCACTTTTCTACAACCTCGCCCAAGTTTTCCCCTTCACCCTTGAAGGGACCTGGCTGAGATCTGTGAAGGGCTTTGCGAACATCGGGGTCAAGCTCTTCCTCATCTGTGAGAGGATCTGGCTTTCTGCCATGGTTCGCACGTCTCATGATTATGCCAAAACGATACATCGTTAAATTTCTATTTGATTTCATTATCGAGATCCTAAGACTTAAGAAGTTTGAAAATAATTACTTTGAATAAGATAATCGATCTTATTAAAGATCTACGACATACGTCCAAGAAAACAGATCTTATTTCTTTAAACTCTAGAGCTCATGATCCCCAATACTTGTAGGTAGCTCATTATTTTGATTCATCATGGAGGAAAACAACATATCCGTCAAATCACTTAGATTATTGGAATTTTTTTATAAAAAATTCTTTATTTACATAAGGTTTGCAATATATACATAGAGAAACATGGCTCCAGAAAATCAAAACCTCTGTGGTATAAGCATGAGACCGTGATACTGGGCTACTGATATGCCACGATACAATTGTTATCTTACTGCTCTAAAGGTGCTACAATCTTACTTCTCGGGATAAAACATCTAAGAAGTTTATAAATATGACAAGAAAGCCTAAAATCTCAAGGTGTGGGGTGATACAGGATAACACCGCGAACCACCTTTAGCCTCAACAAGACCATGGCTAAAGAGATATTATTTCTCAGCATCAGGCGCGTTGGTTGCAAGAGGCATTGACATATTGCCCTACATGCCACTTATGCTATTGTCTCTCTTAGTCGGGTCCGCAAAATATAATTCCTCGAAGTGATTTACAAGTTTTGCTCTGCTCGTTCGAGTCATTAGCAGAGGAGAGGATATGTTGAAAAGAGCGAAAGCAACCATATCCTGAGATTGAGTGAGATCGGGATAAACACGGAACGTCTATTTATAAAATCAAATTCATTGATTAAAAGTCTCCATTAATGAAACTTGATCTGAATGAGAATACAACATGAAAATGCATCTTTCTATTATAAATTTTTGATGAAATGTATTTTTCCTTCTTAAGCTTTCAACAAAGCTCTGAATGAGAATACAACATGAAAATGCATCTTTCTAAGTTTTTATTATAAATTTTTGATAAAATGTATTTTTCCTTCTTAAGCTTTCAACAAAGCTCTGATACTAGCTGTGAGACCCCTGCCCTCTCCACGTGGCCTTCTCCGGGGTGCAGGTAGCGCAAGTAGCAACCTCACACGTGGGCAGGGTTTCCCACTCGAGGCCTCGCCCACGAATGTTCGGACAAGAGACTAATCCAGCGGTTCCTCCCGAAACCGAGATCGGAAAAACTTCCCTCGTCGGGAAAGCTCGGGCAATTTCACCAGGAAAATCGTCTAACAAGTCAAGGCCTTAACTAGCTTTTCTATTCCGAATGAACCCACATGGCCAGATCAAGGAAGGGACTTGTACTTGGTTCATAGAAATCACCGCTTTTTTCCCCTTAAGTGAGGCATAACCGTTGATTCTTTCCCACAGAACAAGAATCTTCCTGGGACTTATTCTAATTAACGTAACTTGAACATATCTAACTGTATCGTAGGAATCTACCGATCCAGCCTATAACTGTATCGTAGAAATCTACCGATCCAGCCTATAACTACATGCCACTTATGCTATTGTCTCTCTTAGTCGGGTCCGCAAAATATAATTCCTCGAAGTGATTTACAAGTTTTGCTCTGCTCGTTCGAGTCATTAGCAGAGGAGAGGATATGTTGAAAAGAGCGAAAGCAACCATATCCTGAGATTGAGTGAGATCGGGATAAACACGGAACGTCTATTTATAAAATCAAATTCATTGATTAAAAGTCTCCATTAATGAAACTTGATCTGAATGAGAATACAACATGAAAATGCATCTTTCTATTATAAATTTTTGGTGAAATGTATTTTTCCTTCTTAAGCTTTCAACAAAGCTCTGAATGAGAATACAACATGAAAATGCATCTTTCTAAGTTTTTATTATAAATTTTTGATAAAATGTATTTTTCCTTCTTAAGCTTTCAACAAAGCTCTGATACTAGCTGTGAGACCCCTGCCCTCTCCACGTGGCCTTCTCCGGGGTGCAGGTAGCGCAAGTAGCAACCTCACACGTGGGCAGGGTTTCCCACTCGAGGCCTCGCCCACGAATGTTCGGACAAGAGACTAATCCAGCGGTTCCTCCCGAAACCGAGATCGGAAAAACTTCCCTCGTCGGGAAAGCTCGGGCAATTTCACCAGGAAAATCGTCTAACAAGTCAAGGCCTTAACTAGCTTTTCTATTCCGAATGAACCCACATGGCCAGATCAAGGAAGGGACTTGTACTTGGTTCATAGAAATCACCGCTTTTTTCCCCTTAAGTGAGGCATAACCGTTGATTCTTTCCCACAGAACAAGAATCTTCCTGGGACTTATTCTAATTAACGTAACTTGAACATATCTAACTGTATCATAGGAATCTACCGATCCAGCCTATAACTGTATCGTAGAAATCTACCCCAACCGGCCCATGGGTTTAGCCAACTGCCTAACCACTGTATTGGTGGGATCTCTTTATATAAAAATTTGGTTGAGTTTTGTCCTGGGTGTACCAGGGAAAAGAGTTCCCAGGCCCCCTCCTAGCCGACACTCATGCAAAATACAATTTAGACACACCACTTACGCACCCAATATGAAATTACCTTTTATAGATTCAGTTGTCTTTAAAGCAGAATTGAAATGAAACCATAGTATTTCGATCATAATCCTCCAAAATATCAAGTCCATTGTTTTACAATCAAAATATCATCCGGACTCTCCGCCGTTGAAGACCATCTAGTCAACCAACGAGATCCAAATTTAAGTTCCAGTTAACATAGATAATTCCATGCATCGCCTGGTCAGAACCCTCTAGGATCCTCCTTAGGTGTCCTAGCACTTCACTCAGGGATCACTTCATCGGCTCTCGCCCATCGTACCGGAAGCGTACCATTTTAACCATACCGAGGCTCGTCAAGACCTTGGCAAGATTTACCCACGAGCGACGTCCTTTGACGACTCCCCGTCAGCTGTTGCAACGTAACTCTCCTTAGTTTAAACCATAAGCCAAATGCTTCCTGTTTAAAGCAATTTTCAATCGCATGGCCGGGTTTTTTGTAATATTGACCTTCTTTGGCTATTTGGAATCACCAGTAGCCTCATAAGTTTTGTTTGAATCGATCTTCTGTTGGAATCTCTAGTCCTTATTCTTGGTTTGCTAATTCTTAATCACTATGAGAACAAATTATTTTTGAACTTCTGTTTTAGGGGAGTTCATTTTAGATATTAGGAAAAACTTTTTATCCAAAAATATCTCAATTTTATATTATCTCTCTCTAGAATATGTTCTCTCTCTAGGCCAAAAACAAGGAAAAATAATGTTTTCTTGCATTCTGAAATAGGGGATGATTACAGGGGACTGAGATGAGAGCTTATACATCTTTTAGGGCTGAGGAGGAACCTTACATCATCTTATTCATTCATATTAGCTCTTGTATTTGTGCTTCGATTTTGTTTGCGGGGTGATCTTGTTTCTTAGTATCTTGGTTGATTGTTAGTATTTCGATATTAAACTCACATAAATTGCATATATCGAGGGTCTTTTGCATACAATGCATTCAAAAACAAGAAACTAAATTGTCTACTCTAATCTATTGTTATGGATGCAAAATCTTCATTGGCAATAGGTGCAACTTGTCTTTGTCTTTGTTTTTTGATTTTGTTATATAGCTATAAGGTACCCTCATATCATGGTTGATCGAGCACACCCTATTTTAGCTCTTTTCTTTAATAATGTAATTTGATGAGTTAGGCTGTTTTGATGGGTTCTGCTTGGTTATTTTGGTTTGCTCAAAAAAATCTCGCTTGGTGTTTGGCAGAACATGTCATGGATCTCTCTACTACCAGAGTGAGGCACACTAGGTAATGTATGAACATGCTGATTAAGCTAGGTCCAAGCTTACTTCCTTATAAAAAATATTTGATGAGATGAAGATGTTGCGAGGGTTTCAAAAGGCATCGGGGGGGATTAAACCCTTATCCCCATTGATTTCAGTGATGTGTCCAAGGATTGGTGTTTTAGTTGTTGCCCTTATCTCTACTACCTTGGCTCTGTTGTGATCTTGATGAAGGTGTTTTATAGGAGTTTCAAAAGGCATCCCAAGGGGGTTCAGTAGCTTGCCTTGGTGATTTTAGTGATGTGTCTGAGGGTTGGTGTTTTAACTATTACCCTTGCCTCTACTGCTTGGCTGCTATGCTCTACTATCTTCTTTGCTTCCACTTTCTTATATGTTCTTGTTGCCTTAGTCTCATTACCATGTCCAATCCCAATCTTTTTCTTCTTCACAAATTAGAGGTTAGAGGTTAATCCAAAAGTAGGAGTCTATGGGGAAAATTCCCTTGACTTGTGTTTGTCATAGTCACACCCTTGACTTGTGTTTGTCATAGTCACACCATTGATCAGTAGATTGAGATAAGGCACAATATTTGTTTTTCCAAACTATGGATTCAAATGCTTCATTTTTGTAGTCAATTGATTGCACAACAAGGTAGTTTTTCCAGATTGTGGATTCAAATGATTTATTTATATGATTAGTTGATTGCATAAGAGGGTATCCCATGACACTTGTTTTCCCATGTATATAGCCAAGAACCAGCCCATGTTTATAGCTAAGAAGCAGCCCATGGCTCTCTGGGACATATAAGTGGTCTTATGTGTTTATATGAGCATCTATGTGATGGATTGGAAATGGAGGTGATTGCTAGGGTTGGAATGATTAGTTGTCTTACGCTCCTTTAGAATGCCACCATCTCTTCCTTAGTTGTTGCAAAAGTAATGTATATGGCACACCCTCCACCAACCGTAACATGAAGGCTTTGGATACATACAATAGATCAATCACCTACACACCATCCTTGGTGAAAACTACGATGTTATTCTACATTTGGTCGAGCTGGGCTCGCTGCATCCACAAAAGGGATATGAACTACAACAAGCCCACCTTTTCCCCGCCAGGCTTTGGTGGTGTTGGTATTGGCATCAAACTAAACAAATAATTTCTCGAACTCCACCATGTTGGTAATGAAGAGTAGCATCACATAAAGCACACAAAAGCAAGAAAATGAGAAAGCAAGGATACACATAGTGCAAATGAGAAACAAACAATAGCTAGAAATGCACAATAGAAGGATGAATACTCTCAAAAGGAAAATTTTTAATTTAATGTGCATGTTTAATAATGATGACAGAAGTAAATGTGCACATTATTCAAGATGATAAGGCAATGAACAAAATCATGAAAATACATGCCCTTATGGTAATAATAGATGTCGAATATTCCTTCCCAAGGGTCAATGCATGTGTGACACTTGGGATGCCATCATGCAAAGTGTGAATGGAAATAGAATAAGCATGAAATAATTATAATATTTTATTAAAGTAGGATTTTAATCAGAAATAATTTACCAACTTCAACAATTTAGCACCATCAATTGTTGTAAGCTCAAACGATCTGGCATTAGGGGGCATTTGAGCATAAAAGGGCCTTGTAAGAATCCCTTATTTTAAGGAATTAAGACTAATTTTGTTGTGGCATAAGGAGACACAGCTCATAAAGAAGCTTACTTTCTTGCTAAAAGTAGGGGGATCTCTCTAGTCTCCCCCTCTAGGCTCTAATTTCCCTCTCTAGGATTTTCGTATCTCTTTCTCTTTCCACATCATCAATCTCGTCCATTAGTGGGGCTCGAAAATAGGAAAAATCCATTTACTTTCAATTCTACCATTTCAATCTTATTTAGTGCACCTTATTGCTGTATTTGAAATTCCCACCAACTTCCAAATCAACCTCAAAAACCGTTTTCATTCATTCTCCCAACTTTCCACGCCTGCAATACGATTCTCTCTCTTTCTCCCATTCCTGAAGTATTTGAGCCATCTGCTTGAGTCTCTCCCAAGCTCTCCTTTTCCATGTGAAGATATTCTCTCTCTCTCTCTCTCTCTCTCTCTCTCTCTCTCTCTCTCTCTCTCTCTCTCTAGAGCTACCATCTTAGAGTTACTATTTCATCCATACATATTCTTGGGAGCTTCTATGAAGTTCTCGATAACCTCTATGTCCAAAGCCACAAATCCTCTTTATATTCATTCTCTACATCAAGTAATCCTCTTGCAGCTTCACAATCATATGCTATAACTGCCAGCACAACAGGCAGTAATCTTCCCTAAAATTACAGAGCTTTTGAATATGGGAAAAAAGCAAATAACTCTTCCCATTTATAAGGAAAGAGGGAAGCCTAGGGATGACAAAATATAACTTTATGAGTGTTGTGTGAAGAAGAAGAAGATTTTCAGCCTCTCACCTTGTGTGTTCTCTTTTAGGGTTTTGTGAGTGTGTGTGTGCTCGCAAGAGCTCAAGCTCTCTTCCCCCTACATCTTTTCATGGTATCAGAGCTTGGTTCATGCTAAGGGCTGAGCCGCAAGCAAGAGAAGCACGAGAAGCGGTACGAGGGTAAGAGCTTCATCTACTCTTCCCTATTTGTGTTGGCGACTACACCCTTGTCTCTTGGGAGCTCTACGGGAGGGATCGGCAAACGATCTCTGATTGAGGAGCTTACTTCGTGGGAGTAAAGCTATAGGGAAACTATACTGTCCTATTGGACCCTGTTGGATAATATTCTTTGTGCCGTCGAAAACGCGTTTCAAGTGTGTTAGGACCTCCGTTTTTCAGAAAGCAGGCGATTTCGAGCACTGCGGGTAAATTCTATGCAGAACTCTATTTTAAGAATTGCACGAAGACAGATTGGTTGTGCAGACATTGTGTGTGCTGCAAGAAGGTCAACAATTGCCATTGGGTGTATGTATGCACATTGAGGTCACAGGTTGTGACATTTGAGTGTAGTACAGTACCGCTGTAGAAAATACAGGAGTTTGTGCAGGACAAACCAGAGTACTATTTTTGGTAAATTTGTGTGTCTGGCAAGATGTCAAATGATGGCATAAACCAGATTGTTGTTGAGAAGCTTGATAAGAACAACTTCCATGCTTGGAGGTTCAGGTTAACAAATTTCCTGATGGGAACGGGTTATTGGGTCTACATAGAAGGTGAGCATGAAGAGGCACTGGAGATACCGGAGATCAATCCGACTGCTGCAGATGTGAAAGACTTCAAGGATTGGAACCAAGGAGCCAGAAAAGTTATGTATTGGCTCTCTATCAGTATATACAGGACACCATGATTGGGCACATACAAGATGCCAAGTCTCCCAAGGAGGCGTGGGACACCTTGGTAAAACTCTATGAAATGAATACCAAGGCATGAAAGATACAATTGAAGAATGAACTTCATACTGTGGAGAAAAAGGGTATGTCTGTGAATGACTATGCATTGAAGATCAAGGGTATTGTGGAATCCCTTGCATCTATTGGTGTTTGAGTAGATGATGATGATAAGGTGGAAGTCTGTCTAAAGGCATTCAAGGTGTCTATTCAGACTAGGAAAAACATTCCCAATTTCACAAATTTGGTGTCTATGTTGATTATAGAAGAGAAGAGCTTGGGTGAAGACCAACAGTCTTCACCAAACAAAAACAGTTTAGAGCAAGAGGCCTTCTACACAAGTTCAAGAAGAGGACGAGGTAGAGGAGGCCATGGACGTAGCCAAGGAGGTGTCCGAACAGGTAATCAGAATTATGGCCAGCAGAGCAGCAACAACAGTTCCATAATTCACAAACAACAACACGCAGGTGGAAGAGGCCAATTCAGAGGTAGGGAGAGTCAAAGAGGTCGTGGAAATTGGCAAAGGTAGTATAATGATACACGTGGATGCTTTTATTATGGGTAAGCGTGGACATGCGCAGGCAGATTGTTATAAGAAGCAGGCTGACATGCAAAATAGAAAGTTGCAGCAAAACAACTATGCATCCTCGAGCAGAAACAATGAGGATAATGAAAGGTTGTTTATTATGCAGCATGTCGTTAATTCCATGTCTGAAAATGTTGAAGCAGCACATAAAGATGATGTATGGTACGTTGATTCAGGTGCTTCGAACCACATGACAAGTCATGGGGAGTGGTTCAAGGAGATGAAAAACCTTGAAAGACTAGGTTTTGTGGAAACAGGGGTGACACTGCTCATCCAATTGCCCATGTTGGAGATGTGCCATTGTCTATGTAGGATGGCAAAGTGAAGTACCTTGCAGATGTACTTCATGTTCTAAACATAACAAAGAATCTGGTTTCAGTTGGCCAGATGATTGAGTAGGGTTTACAGGTTCGGTTTAATCCTGATGGTTGTTATATTGAAGACTTTAAAGACAAGTGCAGGTTAGTTGCAAAAGGCAACAGAGTGGGCAGAATGTTTACATTGAAGACTTTAAAGACAAGTGCGGGTTAGTTGCAAAAGGCAACAGAGTGGGCAGAATGTTTACATTGAAAGTAAACATGCCTGAAGTGAGTGCTACGATGTTTGCAGAGTGGGAAGAATGTTTACATTGAAAGTAAACATGCCTAAAGTGAGTGCTACGATGTTTGCAAATGGTTCAGGAATTGTTGCAGACACAGGCATTTGGCATAAAAGAATGACATGTGAATGTGCAGAGAGAATGAAGTCTGTGCAGACTAAAGGAGTTGTGACACGGTTGCCAAAGTTTAAAGTTGAAGGTATGCAGAAAATATGTGAAGCATGCCAATTTGGAAAGCAAACACAGCATGTATTTCCATGTGACAGAAATGTGAGCAGAAATGCACTAGATGTTGTGCATTTAGATGTATGGGGTCCTACAAAGACCATGTCTATGGGAGGCTGCAGATATTATGTAACATTTATTGATGACCACAGAAGGAAAGTGTGGGTATACTTCATGAAGGAGAAGGGTGAGGTGTTCACTCATTTTCACAATTTCAGATTTATGGTTGAAAAGCAAACAGGGAAACATGTAAAGTGCCTAAGGTCAGGTGGAGGGGGAGAGTACTTCTCCAATGAGTTCTCTGAATTTTTGAAGAATAATGGTATTCAGAGATAGTTTACATGCAGATACACTCCACAGCAAAATGGAGTTGCTGAGCAAAAAAACAGGCACATTGCTGAGATTGCGCGAGCATTGATGGGAGAGAAGAATATGCCGCATAGCTATTGGGCTGAGGCTATTTCTACAGCAATTTACATCATGAACATGATTCCAACTGCAACCATACAGGATGTAACTCCAGAGGAGAGGTTTACTGGCAAAAAACCTGATTTGTCTCATCTAAAAGTCTTTGGATGCATTGCATATGTGCATGTGCCAGATGAGCTGAGAACTAAGTTGGATCCAGATGAGCTGAGAACTAAGCTGGATCCAGATGAGCTGAGAATTAAGCTGGATCCAAAAGCTAAAAAGGTGTGTTTATTGGGTATTCCTTTGAGCAAAAGGGATACAGGTGTTATAACCCTGCTACACGTGAGTTGAGGGTAAGCAGGGACGTTTTTGATGAGATGAGCAGCTGGTATGCTGCTGGAAAAGAAGCTATTTTGGGGCTATTATGAGTGGAAATGTGGTTGCACAGAATGCAACTCAGCTAATCACAGTCTTTGAGTGGACCAGGAGAGTCCTCATTTAGTGGTCTAGTTGATAGACCATGGAGTGGCAGGCTGCGTCATAATACCAGTCCTGCAAACGTGATTAGTACATCACATAAAGGCAAAGAGAAAGTGATTGAGCCCCTTAGTATGCCTGACATTTCTGCAGGGCATTCTCATGTTGATGGAGAGTCTAGTGGCTCAGAGATGAGCCTTGATGAGGATCTTGGGATACCAGTAGCTACTATGAGAACACTTGGTGTAAAGAAGGCTATGGAAGCCATGAATGCAAAGCTACAAAGATCTGGGGGGAGAGTGAAGAATCCTGTGCAGAGGTTTACCTATGATGGTTATGTGGCACATCACTATGCATACATGGCAAAAGTTGTACAGGTTGTAGAGCCCACATGCATTGATGAGGATGTTGGAAATGTGTGTTGGGAGAAAGCTATGGATGAGGAGGAGATGGATGCACTTTATGGAAATGAGACTTGGGATTTAGTGCAATTTCCTGAAGGCAAGAAAGCCATTGGATGCAAGCGGGTGTACAGAGTAAGACATAACAATGATGGAAGCATAAGTAGGTACAAGACTAGATTGGTAGCCAAAGGATACGCGCAGACATATGGCATTGATTATGAGAAAACTTTCAGCCCAGTTTGCCAAGATGGCAACAGTGAGAGTTGTGATAGCAGTGGTTGCATCAAAGCAATGGTCTTTACATTAGATGGATGTAAAGAATGCATTCTTGCATGGGGATTTGCAGGAAGAGATGTATATGTTGCAGCCACTTGGTTATGAGGATGTGAGTCATCACCTCGAGCATGTTTGCAGGTTGAAGAAAGCCTTGTAAGGCTTAAAACAAGCACCAAGAGCATGGTCTGACAAGATTTCTAAATATCTTATCACTATTGGCTTTCATGTAACCAATGCAAATTTCTTGCTGTATGTGAGACACAGTGATAGAGGGGTTGTGCTTGTTGTCATCTATGTAGATGACCTGATCATTATGGGGGACCATGATGCAGAGATATTTGATGTAATCTTGCTTAGACAGAAGTTTGAGATGAAGGATTTAGGGGAGCTCAGATATTTCTTGGGCATTGAGGTGATTAGGTCACTACATGGTATTGGATTACTGCAGAGACAGTATGGCTTGGACATGTTGTCCAAGTATGGTATGAGAAGCTATAAGCCTATCTCAGTGCCATTGGATTAGAATGGCAAGTTGAGTGCAAATTCAGGAGAGATTTTGGAGGATCCTACTATGTATAGGTGCACAGTAAGAAGCTTGATTTACACGACGATCACCAGGCCAGATTTGAGCTATGCTGTTGGGTTGGTGAGTCAGTTTATGCAGGTTCCTCGGAAGCCACATTTGGATGCATTGAGACGCATACTGAGGTATGTGAGGTCTACTTTGCATTGTGGACTATTTTATGAAACTGGGACATAGATATGTGTACATAGGTACACAGATGCTGATTGGGCTGGTAGTATCTCAGATAGAAGATCTACTAGTGGCTTCATGTTTTCTTTGGGGAGTGCTGCTGTGACTTGGAGCAGCAAGAAGCAGCCTCCTACGGTTGCTCTATCTGGTACAGAGGCCGAGTACAGAGGTGCTGCTTCTACGGCAGCATGTGAGAGGTAGCTTGGTTGAGAAATCTACTTTGCAGATTTAGGTCTATCAGTGGGGATAGACAAGTTGTCATTTTCTGTGACAACATTAGCAGTATATAGTTAGCTAGGAACCCAATTTTTTATGCTCGCACGAAGCATATAGAGGTCCACTACCATTTTGTCAGAGAGAAGGTTTTGGCAGGTGACGTTGACCTTGTTTATGTCAGCACACAGGATTAGGCCACAGACATCTTTACCAAAGCATTGGGTACATAGAAGTCCGCACATTCAGGGCTTCACTTTGGTGTACATGAGATGGAGTTGAGCTTGAGGAGGGGAGTGTTGAGATATTGAGCTCATCTAGTGAGGCAGTGGACACTGATGACCCGCTTAGGGAATAGGCCCCACACTTACACCACTAGCATGGTTGGTGAGATCATGGGTGATATGCGGCCAGTGGGATGATAGGTTGTGTGATAGCCGTTCTAGAGACTGGCATAGTTATAGCGCCAGCTCATTTAGTTGGGTTCACACTATAGAGAACCCTAGTATGTATTTGGTTGAGTACCTTTTCATATAGTGTGTACTCTTATCTTTGTATATGGTGTGTTGTGTTGTGTGAAGAAGAAGATTTTTAGCCTCTCACCTTTGTGTTCTCTTTTAGGGTTTTGTGAGTGTGTGTGTGCTTGCAAGAGCTCAAGCTCTCTTCCCCCCTGCATCTTTTCATACCATACTACTTAAGTCCTTTTAATTTTGAACATTGAAATTTTGTTATAGGGCATCTAAGAGAGCGATTGCTACCGTTAAAGCTCTGTATCCTCAGTTAAAAAAGGAGACATAGTATAAGTTTTTAAATCAACCCGTTCCTCTTCAAAAGGATTCACACTCCTGTGGGTGGCATGTTATTGCCAATGTATGGAAATTCATTCTTTCCAAGTACATTGAAATTAATAGTAGTGTAAGTTACGTTACTTGTTCTCCCATTTTTGTTGCTTTCACCTCTTTTACAATATTCAATTTTGAGCCATTTTTATTTTTAATGCAATCTCTTGGTACGCCTAATTTTTGGTTGTGGACTGTGCGAGCGAAGGTGATTAATATTATACTTAACAATGTAATTACACCGAAAGATCTTGACTCGCCACGTCCAACAGGTGAAATAGGTGAAGCCTCTACATCAAAGAAGAAAATAATGCCTATGCATTCACCTTTTAAGCATTTTATCTTTAAGCAAGGAACCCTTGAATAGGTTGGCAAAAAGGGTACTCCAAAGAAGAAGCTTCGATTAGCACAGGCAAGAAGGCTTCTACAGAAGAGACCCAGGCAAAGGATGTGGATGCAGGGCCAGAGACAGAGAATCCTCAGGGCATGGAGCCCCAGTAGCCTTAGCCTGCAGATCTTTATTAGTACATTTCATTTTGTAAAGATTCTTCTCGATATAAGCTTTTTTCTCATATCTTTGTTTTTTTAAATATCCAAAATTCATATTGAACCCCTCATTATTTTAGCAATTTCAGAACAGCTTTAAAAAAAATTTAGAGAGTGTGTGTGTGTGTGTGTGTGTGAGAGAGAGAGAGAGAGAGAGAGAGAGTGACATGAGTTTTTGGGGTGAAAAGTGACTGTTTTGGACTAATGAGCCACGAAAATTGTGGGACCACACCTACCTACTCTAACCCACTACTTTTTGTAGGAGACAAATGTAATTATAAGCACCGAAAGCCTAGTCCCCCTCCCTACTACCTAGTCTCTCTCCCTATATACAAAGGAGACCAAATGTGCACACTCCTCTATTCTTATTGGTCCGTTACTAATTACTTTCATTAGTAAAAGGCCCAAAATATGTTCAAATGTCCCCTAATGGATCCAATCCTTTTGGATATCCCATATGGAACTATTTAGAGAAGCTTCAACTTTTTGGGGTGCAGACACATCCGTGAATTAAACAATAAGAACAGGACACCAACATTGAAGATCTAGTACTTGGAATTTTAATTTATCAAAAGCTTTCTCCCATGTGTTGGATGACATCAAATGTCTAGATACCACTTCTCATCTAGAACAAGTACTTGTTGAAGAGTATTTTCTTCAGACTCTTTTGAGGATAATCTGGAAGTAATTACCACTCGTAAACTCGGCACCACAAATTCCATGGGAACCATCTCCTCCAATCCATACACCATGTAAAATTACGTCTACGCTTGCTTACTTATAAGCAATTATAAATTTCCATAAAGCAAAATGAAACTTTTGATCCTAATCTATCCAGTTCGCATTCACTAATTTCTTCAAAATTCTTTACAAGATCTTGTTAGAAGACTCCAAGTGAACGAAGGTATTGCACACAATTGATGTAGTCATAGAATTAAATCCTTCTTAGTAAAGTTTTCATCTAGGATACTCCATATCCGGTTCCTTGTCATGAATACCCTATTGTGAAGATGGTTTTTAGAAATATTAGAAAGCAGAAAGTTGCCTTATCCTAGAGCTATAATGATCAAAACCATTGATTGGCTTTTGCTTCGATGGCGAGCAAAAGGCTCCCACCTTCACTTGGTGTTTGTCTCTAAGCAAACCACAAAAGCAACACACATTTGGTTAAATATCTCTAAATGAGCTATTGAGTCACCTATCCCCCATTGAATTTGGATATTAGCTTAGCCATCTAAAAGCATTTGACCTTGTCTGGCTATCTCAATGCTACAGTTGCCTAGCCTTAAAAGGTTCCATTGAAGGCATTCCTCTTTGTGACATTATTGGAGACACTATGCAACATGCCATTGGCATGTAAGATATTCTCAAAGTTGGCAACATGGTTATCTAGATATCCTTCTTCTTTCCGATGAACTTTGGATACTTGAGGGACACCAGCAGAAGGGCCATAAGAGCGGGCCAACAGGGCAATTTTGGAGTGCTGAAGCCAAGAGGACCCAAGGTTTGACATTCATACCAAGACTCGCAAAAATAAGGCCAAAAATTAACAAATTCCATGCCTAAAAAACTTCATTCGAGGTCCTAGATTGACTATCAAAATCCTCCTTAGTGAAGGTCTCCTCCCACATGTCCTCTACATCTCCATCTAGGTAATCATTGGCCTCCCTTGGATGGTCATCATCATCATCCCAGCTCAATGCATCAGGCACACTCCAGACGAGCTGCATAGCACCACCCATAGTCATGCATTCCACTACATTTAGTGGTCATCGTGCTCTTTTCCAAAGGGTTTCTAGATCATTAATCTCCTCCTACTTAGTATGTAGATCAAAAATTATAGGCAAGAGAAATCCTCAAACCACATGGGATGGGGAATAATACCGGCATAAAGTTCTTTAGGCAAAATATGCACTCTCATTCATTTGATTCATTGAAGCGACATTCATCATTTGAATAAATTGGCCTTCGATGATGTCCCTTTTTGTGGTAGGATTCTTATAAAATGTTTTTGAGTAGGGCATGTTCTTGCATATGAATCTTCCCATGTGCTTTTTTATGCTTTTATGTATATTTAAGTACTCTGTGTGAAAGTAGATAATCATGAAGTACATTAAGGATTTCCACACCTCCTCTCTAGAAAAATGGGCTCATGGTGAAATTTTTACAAATCAAATCAAAATTTGGCAGAGATTGCACATTTGTAATCTACTTAGTCGAGACATTTCCAATGATATACAGCATGATGGAAAATTTTGATTATTCAAGAAGTCCCCAAACTGGTCATGATGTGGCACAACATCACCAATTTGGGGACTTCTTAAATTATCAAAAATTTCCATCATGCTATATATCATTGGGATGAGTAAATTCCCAATGTGGACTGTCCGCCAATGTTTGATTTCATTTGTATAAAAATTCACTATCAGTCCATTTTTCTAGAGAGAGGAGGTGCGAAAATCTTTAAGGGAAAAAAATGAGAGTCCATATTTTGGGTAATGGCTAATAATAAATTGACCCATTAGAAAAATGGATAGTACTAAATTTGATACAATGAATAATACTCCAATGGATAGCTAAGATAAGTCATCCAAAAAAGAATGCATATGTGATAAAGCATAGGCATTGACAGATAGAACCCAAATGTAAACCAGAGGGATATTAGTAGGGTCTATATTGTGTTGAACTAATTCAACATTTCTGGTCTCCCCACCAAAAGACCTTTGAAGATTGCATGCTTGGATAGGAGAGGTAATCCCTCAACCAACAATAATTCCATGATAATAGAACAACATTCTAAAGTAAATTTGAAAGAATCATAGAAGAATCAAACATGCAATAGGATCGCAAAAAGTGTTGGTGTGACAAATGACCAACACATTAGTTTAACATGTTAATACATTATAATCAAGTGATAGCATAAACAGATATCATTACATAGTAGACATTTACAAGATAAATAGTGGCAACATAACATCTATATTTCTGTATTACACTACAAGAGCCGGGGCCATTATTGACGCATTTTTCAATGCTTTATAACTAGGCTCAAAAATCCCAAAATGTCGATATACTCGTGGAAATAAGCGTCGAAATGGAACTGTCAAAATATGCGTCAAAATAAGCATGGGAACAAGCTTGGTTTCCCACTCTTATTTCGACACTATTTTGATGCTTATTCTGACCATTATTACGATGAATATTTTGAAAGATTATTTTGAGCATTATTTAGACCGTTATTTTGATGCTTATTTTGACATGTGTAGGTATAATTTTTTTTGGCATAATGGTGCATCCAGTTACAATCTTGTAGCTGGATGCACCATTATGCCAAACTTATAGCATCCCAAAGTCAACTGTACTCTCGGATGTGAAGAACGAAGCAAATTTGTTGGAAAAGTTAGAGTGCCATAACGTTTTTGACATTACAAAGTATGTACATTGTACACAAGTGCAAAAAATGGCCAAATTATATTGCAAGATGTGAAATTTACATATCAAAGACCATATTACAAGCTACTATGATGAGATGAGCCGACAAAAGACCATAGTATGGTATGGAAAGCCAAAATGGTTTTTATACTCGATGACCAAAATTGCATAAAGTACTTGCATACAAGCTCAAACAAAGATGTGAGGTGACCAAAATATGTATGTACAAGAGGAAAGACACATGCAAGGCCCCTCCCCCTTTGTAAAAGGTTAAATCATTAAGCTTTTACAAAGGAAGAGGCTTCTATTTATAGGAAAAAGTGAGCCTCTAACCAAGCAAACTGATTCTAGAATTTTCCAAATCAGTTTGGTCAATTTTTGACCATTTTTGGGTCAGTTCAGCTTACTTTTCAGATCTAGTTTTGAAATAGGAGAGAGGAGACATGAAAATATCTCATTTTATTGATTAAAAATTAGGGGTAATGATGAGAAAAAGACGCCTACTTCATGAGGAGAGATCCCCACTCTGAGAGGTGTCAAAATTCAGTTTTTTAATTCTTTTCTTTGGTCCTTAGTCCTCTCTTCATCTTATGTGAGCATTTACTCATTTTTGCGGGGTGTTTCTTTTATTCTTCAATTTATCTCCTCCCTACATTTGGATTAATCTTATTGGTCCATAGGAACCTTAATTGGACCATAATCCAAATGTTTTTAAAAATCTGGACCCTTAGGCTAAGGTTCTTTATACCTATTTTCAATTAATTCCAATTGCACATTGAAAAGTTCTTTTTGAATTTTTGTTTCAGGGGAAACCATTTTAGACACTAGGAGGATTTTTATATTAAAAAATATCTCAATTTTGAATTACCTCCCTCTAGACATTTTCTCTCTCCAGGCCAAAACTGAATGCTATTGAAGTTAATTGATGAATGGTAGTAAAGAATTACATAGATTGATGAATGCTATTGAAGTTAATTGATGAATGATAGTAAAGAATTACATAAATTTCTATTTATGCTTAATTCTAATGGTTTTTATGTAATTTCTCTCTCTCACTCAAGAAATGGTCATACTCATGACCTATTCTCAATCCAAATGAAGCTTTTCATAAAGCTTTTCCTTAATCCAAGATTAATCTATGCTTGAGGTCAAATTAATGGCTTTTTTCTATGCTTTTAGTTTATGTATTTCATGAATATTGATGATTCAATCCATTATGGGTTAATGATCCAATTAGGGATCATTCTAATCATTCCCTTAAAGATAAGCTTTATCTTTTAAAATAATTGAGATTTATCAGTCATAGCAGCGGAGCTATGGTAAAATTTTGTAAAAATTTACACATAAAATAATTTCATTCAAAGCATGAAAAGAGAACTTCCTACCATATTCTAGGAATTATCATCCTAGATTAATTGAAAGAATTTCATTGTAATCATGGAGAAATTAAAATTTTATATTAAGCATAATTGATGAATTAAGAGGAATTCTAGTAATTAAATTTTATGTTAAAAAGAGTAATCCCCATCGTATGAGTATTCTTAAAGGGTTATTTTCATTCTAGACTTAGAAAAATGTATACTAGAAATATTTATTTATAAAAGTGTTACTTTTATCATATTTGATTTTCATGCATAGAGGTATGCATAAAAGATTATTATTTTATTATAAAAGTGCTACTTTTATCATACTTGATTTTCATGCATAGAGGTATGCATAAAAGATTATTATTTTATTGTAAAAGTGTTACTTTTATCATAATTGATTTTCATGCATAGATGTATGTATAAAAGATTATTATTTTATTATAAAAGTGTTACTTTGATCATAATTGATTTTCATGCATAGAGGTATGCATAAAAGATTATTATTTTATTATAAAAGTGTTACTTTTATCATATTTGATTTTATGCATAAATAGGATGCATAAGAGAAATTCTTTTATTCTAAAAGTGTAATTCCTACTAAATTGGATTTATTCATGGATAGATGCATAAAGAAATTAAATTAATCCAAAAAGTGTTATTTTTATTAATTCTTAATTTATGCATAGGAAGATGCATAAAAGATTGATTTTTAATTCAAGAGTGTCATTCTCATTTACAATGAATTTATGCATAGGAAGATGCATAAAAGATTGATTTTTAATTCAAAAGTGTCATTCTCATTTAAAATTAATTTATGCATAGGAAGATGCATAAAAGATTGATCTTTAATTCAAAAGTGTCATTCTCATTTAAAATAAATTTATGCATAGGAAGATGCATAAAAGATTGATTTTTTAATTTAAAAGTGTCATTCTCATTTAAAATGAATTTATGCATAGGAAGATGCATAAAAGATTGATTTTTATTTTGAAAGTGTTATTCTCCTTAAAATGGAATTTATGCATAAATAGATGCATAAAGAAATCTTATATCAAATATAAGAATTCTCTTAAAATAGATATTAGGATGTGATAAGAGGTATATGAGATGTGATAGGATGTGCTAAGATGAGTTAGGATGTGATAAGATGTGTATGGGATGAGGTAAGAAGTGTATCTGATGGGATAAGATGTATATGGGTTGTGATAGGGCGAGAATGGATGTGTATGTATGGATGTGAATGTGGATGTGGATGTGGATGTGGATGTGGATGTATGAATGTAGATGTGGATGTGTATGTATGAATGTGAATGTGAATGTGGATGTGGATGTGGATGTATGGATGTGAATGTGGATGTGGATGTGGATGTATGGATGTAGATACGGATGTGGATGTATGTATGTGGATGTGTATGTATGAATGTGAATGTGAATGTGGATGTGATGTGGATGTATGAAGGTAGATGTGGATGTGGATGTATGAATGTGGATGTGTATGTATGGATGTGAATGTGGATGTATGGATGTAGATACAGATGTGGATGTATGTATGTGGATGTGTATGTATGAATGTGAATGTGAATGTGGATGTGATGTGGATGTATGAAGGTAGATGTGGATGTGGATGTATGAATGTGGATGTGTATGTATGGATGTGAATGTGGATGTATGGATGTAGATACGGATGTGGATGTATGTATGTGGATGTGTATGTATGAATGTGAATGTGAATGTGGATGTGGATGTGGATGTGGATGTAGATACGGATGTGGATGTATGTATGTGGATGCGGATGTATGAATGAGGATGTGAAAATGGATGTATGCATGTAGATGTGGATGTATGGATGTGAATGTGGATGTGGATTGGATGTATGATGTGGATGTACGAACATGGATGTGTATGTAGAATAATGAATGTGAATGTGTATGTGAGATAATGTGTCGTCGATATGAGTGAATGAATGAGTACACATATGAATGGAATGTGGATATTAGTAATGTGGATCGAGGAGGGATAATGTGGAAAGACAATGTGCAAAGACGAGAGTTCGATATAGAAACTGTATTTTGTGAACTGTTTGTAAATGACTGTTTTATGTCAAGAATGCTGGGGAAGCATTTTGACTGTCTTGTGGATTAAGGTCATGGAGACCTAACTGATAAAGTTGCAACTGCTGATGACGGAGAGTCAATGGAGGACGTCTCGCGTAGCAAGGTCGACCGAGGTCTTGACCAGCCTCGGTTCGATTTAAATGGTGAGCTTCCGGTATGGTGGATGAGGGACCAAGGAAGCGGCCTATGCGTGAAGCGCTAGGTCACCTGCAAAAGATCCTAGAGGGTGCGGACCATACGGTGTTCGGGCTCTGGGTCGCCGGAGATACCCACACGTGCGTCGTCCGCTTGGCTATGGTTATTGAAGCCTTGGGTTTGGGTCCCCGATACTATTGCGTGATGAGATCAAGGCATGGTGGGTTTTTTGAGCGGGTCTTCTTACTTGCGTGTTTTCTTCCTCACCAGAAGATATACCTTTATCCCATTTTTGGCTTGCCTCTTAGAGGTCCTTTTATTAGATCACCTCATACCAATGAGGTAGGTGTTGCAATAACCAGCCGACTTATTCCCATAGATGAGTTACCTTATACGTGTGCTGCTTGTGAGTGCTGCTTTTGTGACCATATGATGGACGGGCTTATGGAATTGTAAAAAGTTCTTCTATCTTACTGTATATGTTCCAAGAGTGAATAAAGTTGAAATCTTTGTTCTTGTCTTGAGTCTTGCTCTCTTTGAGACTTTTCTTGGTGGTTACTCTTAATTAAATTTTCTCTTAGTCTCATATTCGTGCATCTTGCAGAATTACCCCCAAATTGCGAGATGAGGGCATCTCGCGTTTTTCAAGTGGGAGAGAATGTAAGATTCCTCCCCATCCTCTGAAGATATCCAGTATCTTCCCCTGTAATCAATCCCCTCTTCAGAAATATAAAAGATCTTGTCTCTGCCTGACTTAGAGAGAGAAAATATTCTAGAGAGAGAATATTCAGATTTTGAATATTTTTAGATAGAAAAATTTCTCATATTATTAAAATAAGTTCCCCTGAAACAGAAGTTCAAAAAGATTTTCAGAAGGTGCATTGGAAATTAAGTATAATCGGTTCAAGAGACATTATCCTAGGGGTGAAGATTGTTTCGAAAATTTAAATTAAGGTTCCTATGGACCAATAAGATTCATCCAAATGTAAGGAGGAGATAAATGAAGAAACAAAAGAAAAATCCCCCAGAAATGAGTAAATACTCACATAAGATGAAGAGTTGAGGCTAATAGTTAAAAAGGGGAGATATTTAGAAGTAAATACTCACATAAGATGAAGAGTTGACTAAGGACAAGGCTAATAGTTAAAAAGGGGAGATATTTAGAAGTAAATACTCACATAAGATGAAGAGTTGACTAAGGACAAGGCTGATAGTTAAAAAGGGAAGATATTTAGAAGTAATGATGTATTTTTGACACCTCTGCATGGGGATTTTCCCCTCATGAATGAGGCGCCTACTTCACATGTGCAATTGAGTTTTAAATCTTCAAAAATTGTGATATTTTTATCTCTCCTCTCTCTTGAACCAAACCAAATCAAAATGGAACCTAATCGAATAAAAAAGGAACCAAACTAGGTCCAAATCTGGTCCAAATTCAACCAAACTGAAATCTGAAAAATTCTAGAAATCAGTTAGCTTTGGTTAGAGCCTCCCTCTCCTATAAATAGAACATGATTCCTTTGAAAAAAATAGGAGAATTTTACTATACTAGAATTATGCTGAAATAATGCTAATTTTTACTATTCTCTAAAATTCTCTCCAAATTGAAGAAATTGGAGCGTCCCTCTTTCTTCAATCCCCATTGGTGCCTCCATCAACATATTAAACCAATTGATTAGTTGGGGGCCTCTACCGTGAACAAAGAATCAAGCAATTTGTAAGGTAAATGGTGAATTTTGATCTTTTCTATAATTTCTCAATGTTTCTCTCTTATCAACCCCTCTCAAGCTTGAGAAGCTTAATTGGAATGGTTTTTGAATGCTATTGAAGTTAATTGATGAATGGTAGTAAAGAATTACATAGATTGATGAATGCTATTGAAGTTAATTGATGAATGATAGTAAAGAATTACATAAATTTCCATTTATGCTTAATTCTAATGGTTTTTATGTAATTTCTCTCTCTCACTCAAGAAATGGTCATACTCATGACCTATTCTCAATCCAAATGAAGCTTTTTCTTAATCCAAGATTAATCTATGCTTGAGGCCAAATTAATGGCTTTTTTCTATGCTTTTAGTTTATGTATTTCATGAATATTGATGATTCAATCCATTATGGGTTAATGATCCAATTAGGGATCATTCTAATCATTCCCTTAAAGATAAGCTTTATCTTTTAAAATAATTGAGATTTATCAGTCATAGCAGCGGAGCTATGGCAAAATTTTGTAAAAATTTACACATAAAATAATTTTATTCAAAGCATGAAAACAGGACTTCCTACCATATTCTAGGAATTATCATCCTAGATTAATTGAAAGAATTTCATTGTAATCATGGAGAAATTAAAATTTTATATTATGCATAATTGATGAATTAAGAAAAAGAGGAATTGTAGTAATTAAATTTTATGTTAAAAAGAGTAATCCCCATCGTATGAGTATTCTTAAAGGGTTATTTTCATTCTAGACTTAGAAAAATGTATACTAGAAATATCTATTTATAAAAGTGTTACTTTTATCATATTTGATTTTCATGCATAGAGGTATGCATAAAAGATTATTATTTTATTATAAAAGTGTTACTTTTATCATAATTGATTTTCATGCATAGAGGTATGCATAAAAGATTATTATTTTATTGTAAAAGTGTTACTTTTATCATAATTGATTTTTATACTTTTTGAAGGTAGATGTGGATGTGGATGTATGAATGTGGATGTGTATGTATGGATGTGAATGTGGATGTATGGACGTAGATACGGATGTGGATGTATGTATGTGGATGTGTATGTATGAATGTGAATGTGGATGTGGATGTGGATGTCGATGTATGGATGTAGCTAGATACGGATGTGGATGTATGTATGTGGATGCGGATGTATGAATGAGGATGTGAAAATGGATGTATGCATGTAGATGTGGACGTATGGATGTGAATGTGGATGTGGATTGGATGTATGATGTGGATGTACGAACATGGATGTGTATGTAGAATAATGAATGTGAATGTGTATGTGAGATAATGTGTCGTCGATATGAGTGAATGGATGAGAATGAGTACACATATGAATGGAATGTGGAATAAGTAATGTGGATCGAGGAGGGATAATGTGGAAAGACAAGAGTTCGATATAGAAACTGTATTTTGTGAACTGTTTGTAAATGACTGTTTTATGTCAAGAATGCTGGGGAAGCATTTTGACCGTCTTGTGGATTAAGGTCATGGTGGAGACCTAACTGATAAAGTTGCAACTGCTGACGGAGATTCAATGGAGGACATCTCGCGTAGCAAGGACCGAGGTCTTGACCAGCCTCGGTTTGATTTAAATGGTGAGCTTCCGGTACGGTGGATGAGGAACCAAGGAAGCGGCCTATGAGTGAAGCGCTAGGTCTACGAAGGATCCTAGAGGGTGCTGACCATACGGTGCTCGGGCTCTGGGTCGCCGAAGATACCCACACGTGCATCGTGGAAGATATTGGAACAAGGAGTAAGAGTTGTTTTCTGAAACCGGGCATGGATCTGGTTGATTGACCTTGTTGGTCCTCAAAACGGATGAGTCCATGGCTCTCTTATATGGATCTGTTGATTGATCTTACTGATCTTCAACGAGGATTCTATCTTGATTTTTATATGTGAAAATATTGTTGGGTACTATGAGCTAGGAACTATTGAAAAGGTCCCTGAGTGAACAGGTGGTGAGCGTTCTGGTTGCCAATGATGCCATAAGTGCACCGATGAATGTATGATTGGAAATATGGATTCAACCAAAGATTTTGAGGATTGTCATCAGTGACATAATGGTTTCATTAAAGGATTGTTTTAAAGATAGCTGATGTATGAGAAAAAGGTAATTTTATATTGGGTGTGTAAGTGGTGTGACTAGTTTTATGTTTGCATGAACTTCTGGCTAGGGGGCCTGGGAACTCTTTTCCCTGGTACCCGGGACAAAACCTAACCAAATTCCTAATTGGATCCCATCACTACAGTGGTTGGGCGGTTGGCTAACCCATGGGACTAGATAGGGTTAGACTGGACTGATGGATCCGTAAATCGAGACTCAATTTCTGTTATTACGATAGATGAAGTAAATCCCGGATAGTAATTGTTCTATGGATAGGAATCAACGGTCGTGCCTCTTGATGGGGAAAAAAGCATTGATCCCAATGATCCAAGTGCAAGTTTCTTCCTTGATCTAACCGAGTATCTTTATAGGTGCAGTCGGATCAGTTTGATCAGTAATGGTCTTGACTATGTAGAGTAAAAAGTTATCTTGGTGGAACTGCCCGTGCTTTCCGGATAAAGGAAGTTTTTTCGGGTTCGTTTTTGGAAAAACCGACGGATTAGTCTCTTATCCGGATATCCATGGACGAGGCCCCAAGTGTGGGACTCTACCCCGCGCAAGAAGTGCTACTTCCGCTGCTAGTATCCCGAATCCGTTGCGCGATGGGAACAGGGATCTCACAGAAAGGAAGGGGGACATGTTTGTCACCATCCAGATATGACCATGGTACCTATGGACATACTGTTGAGCTTTTGCTTGTTCATGTTTATGTAGAAAGAGATCGTCGTGTGTTATGGCTCACCCCTAACCCCCCTTGAAACACATCCAACAAGAGATTACCTGGTGAACCACAATTGCCATCGTGAATATTTTGAATGGCCGAGCTCATAACCCTTTAGGTCTCCAGGCTCTATAACTCCTTGAGAGAAACAATTCCACCACACCTCCTATGAGCGTTGTCACACCGCCGCATTGCACTGCGGGTACTCGTCTCTCCTCTCACCTCACTTCACTCACACACACACTCACTAGCATGCATTAGGGAGAGAGATTAGCAAGAGCAAGGCTCAATTGCACAATGGGAGAGTATGTTGTATTATGAGAGAACTTGTAAGGTTGCCCCCTTCTAAAATAGGAGAAACACTTAAGATAGTCCACTAAGTCTTAACTTGGAGAAAATTTCCTATTTATCAACACCTTGAGCATGTAGAGATTAAAGGATACGATTCATAGGTAAGACCTAGTCCTATCCCACAGGGGAAGCGTGATCTTCTAAAAATCAAATCACCCATAGGGTAATTGATCATAAATTGGACAACTACTAGACTTGATTTCTAGAGGCAACACTTTTTTCCTCATCCATGCAAGGCACAGCCCGCTGACCTAGTCTTCTAGAATAGAGTTGCCCAAGAACCTATTTATCTAGCGTAGGGCTTTCACTTAATCTGTTGGAAAGCTACTCGACTAATCGGGTCCACCCGTCCGTAGGATGGTGCCATCGGGGCATTCCATCCTCCCACTTTCCACCCTACTCACGCGTCAATTTGTTTTCTAATTAATCCTACCACACTGTTTGACATAAATAAACATGTTCCTTAATTAAGGCCCTTTTCACAATGTTTGTTAAAACAACCTTTTTACACAATACAATCATGCCAAAGACAAGATATATATTATACATGAATTAATCCCATACAAGCCAAACCGGCTCTCTTATTCTTTTCCTTTATATTGTCAATGATCTAGAATTCAGCCTTCCAGCCTCTACATGCTGGGTAAAATCCTACGGGACCATGCACCTTATCTTCGTCGGCCACCGTTGGCGAGGACTCAAGCTGGCCTGTCGCCCTCTCAAGCTCCATCGCTTGATCCTCCCGCCCCTCAGAGGGATGTCTGCACACTAGGGTGGGCTTATTCACCGCACTAGCTTGGGCCCTCAGAACTAGGCAGCATCATAATCTCTCACCTCAATCGGTGAACCTTATTCTCCCAATGGTATGGGGGATACCTTGGGCCATTTCCAGGCTTTGCTACTAACGACGCCGCCCGACTACACAAGCACAGAACGGAGTTAGCGTTGAAGCCAAGAAAAACTTGCACTCTTTAAAGATAACAATTTCAATGCAATTTATTGAATACAGCATCACACAATTCGTAACTTCATACAATTTTATGTCATTATTTTAAAAGAAAAAGATACACATTTATTAGCACTAATATAAAAAAAACTCTTCTTTAAAAGATAACCAAGCTAACATGGCCACCATTTCCTTGAGGAGCTTATAAAGAGAGGGTTGGAGCCACATCGGGAGCATCTTCCCTAACTTGTTGCGCGCTCCTCTCGAGGTAATATTCTGACGTTTCCGGGAAGGGGCCATCTTGGACGTTGTCTTGTAGGGCTCGCTGTCGCGGTCAAAACGCTTCAGCCGGCGGATCTCAATTCTGAGATCGTTTGCTCACCGTATGAGCAAAAGAATATAGCTGCATGAACCCTCTCTTAAGGCAAAAACCTCTTATTAAAGTCCACGCAAATGGGGGGATTGTGAGATGTCCTTAAGACAAAAAAATTTTGCTAAAGGGGAGAAGGACTGAGGGCTGCTGTAAGTCTCTTCACACGGGGGAGGGGGGGAGAAGAGTTAAGGACATTGCCTCCTAGCAAGAGGGGGATAGAGGAAAATTGCCTTATTTAAAAAGAGGCAAATGAGGGGGTGTGAGAGGGGTGGCTGCAAGGGGCGGCTGTACTACAACAAGTACACTACATGGGGACAGATGGCGGTACGGACGGTGGTACAACAAAGCATAAGCTGCACAAAAATGCGTGTCGTCTATGGAGCACCCCGAGGGTTTATATAACTGTGGGGTACAGGTATGAGCGCTATGTAATGCAAGGATGAAAGGACGGTGTACCAGCAAAGGCTATGGATCAATGGCCTGCATGAGTCTAGGGGAAAGGTACGGTGTCAGTTATAAGGGAAAGGAGTGGTACGCATGTACCTTACCTGGTCTGGAGCAGCATGGTTGTCCACGTAGCGATACGTGTGGACCACACAGTGGGCGGCTGTCCTTTGGTTCTTGTGCGGCCATCGTACGGGCACCCTGGTAAGTGTATATGGTCCAAATTTTGGGGCGAGTTTCCCAAATTTGGGGTATCGGTCTTGATTTGCATGCTGGACTACCTCGGGGGGAATTTGTTTTTTGTCTGGGAGTTCTCCTAGTCGTTGGGGTTCAGACCGTTTGTCAATCGGACACCCGGTCGTGCATTTACTAAGGTTTAAATGTCATCACTTTTTAACTAAAATGACTGAAATTTGCATATAAGCTTGATCCGGTGTCCGTTTTGGATGTTGTAAAATCCTATATTAGGGTAAAATCACGCGCAGATTCCAAATTTGGACTCAGAATTTGAAGCTTTTAAGTAGAAATGACTCAAAAAATAAAATCATTGATTTTTATACCATAAAAACTCATAAATTTATCTATTACATGGACATTTCTTTATTAGTGAAGATGGGTATGTTACATCCTTCCCCCCTTAAAGAAATCGAGATGTCCTCATCTCGTCATGAATTGGGGATAATCCTTTAAGAGTGTAACCTCATCTTCCCAAGTTGCATCCTCTTCACAGATCCTCTTCACAGGGTAATCTTTCCACTGTACTAGATGTTCTACAAGAGTTCTATTTCGGAGTTGCCTTTCCCTAGAATCTATGATGCTACTGGGCTGTAATTCAAGGACTCCTTGAGTAGGGATTACAACTTGTTCATCATCAAGAATATGATCGAGACTGGGTACATATGGTTTTAACAAACTTACATGAAATACATTGTGGACTTTGATATGGGCTAGGAGTTTTGGAGTTTATAGGCACTTTTACCTAGACACTTTTACCTAGACACTTAATAACTATATAGGGACCACAATACCTAGGACTGAGCTTCTTATATTTCCCAAGTGATAGAGAACTTTGTTTGGGTCGCACTCATAGAAGAACTCTGTCTCCTTCCTTGAATATCCTTTCAGACCTCTTGGTGTCAGCATAATGCTTTTGTCGATCTTGGGTAGCTTTAATCAGTAAAACCACTTCAAATTCCTTGGCGAAATCAGGAAGTTTTAGGATTGGGACAGAAGTAATAATGACCTTGAGCTGATCAAAACTGTTTTGATGGATTGGCAGCCACACTACTTTGCAATCCTTCTTAAGAAGATCCATCAAAGGTGCAGCTACCAAGGCATAATCTTTGATAAAAATCCTATACCATCCCGTGATTCCCAAAAACCCACGAACTTCATGTTGAGATATCGAGCTCATCTAGTGAGGTGGTGGACACTGATGACCCGTCTGGGGGATAGGTCCCACACTTACACCACTGGCATGGTTGGTGAGATCATGGGTGATATGCGGCCAGTGGGATGACAGGCTGTGTGACAGCCATTCTAGAGACTGGCATAGTTATAGTGCCAACTCATTTAGTTGGGTTCACACTATAGAGAACCCGAGTATGTATTGGTTGAGTACCTTTCATATTATGTGTACTCTTTTATCTTGTATATGGTGTGTTGAGTGTTGAGTGAAGAAGAAGAAGATTTTCAGCCTCTCACCTTGTGTGTTCTCTATTAGGGTTTTGTGAGTTTGTGTGTGCTTGCAAGAGGTCAAGCTCTCTTCTCCCCTGTATCTTTTCATGGTATCAGAGCCTGGTTCATGCTAAGGGGGGCTAAGCTGCAAGCAAGAGAACCACAGGAAGCGGTACGAGGGTAAGAGCTTCAACTCCTCTTCCCTATTTCAGCCTCTCACCTTGGTTGAGTATCTTTCATATTATGTGTACTCTTATCTTGTATATGGAGTGTTGAGTGTTGAGTGAAGAAGAAGAAGATTTTCAGCCTCTCACCTTGTGTGTTCTCTATTAGGGTTTTGTGAGTGTGTGTGTGCTTGCAAGAGCTCAAGCTCTCTTCTCCCCTGCATCTTTTCATGGTATCAGAGCCTGGTTCATGCTAAGGGGGGCTGAGCTGCAAGCAAGAGAACCATAGGAAGCGGTACGAGGGTAAGAGCTTCAACTACTCTTCCCTATTTGTGTTGGTGACTACACCCTTGTATCGGGAGCTCTACGGGAGGCACCCGCAAATGATCTCTGATTGAGGAGCTTTCTTCGTGGGAGTAAAGCTATAGGGCAACTATATTGTCCTATTGGACATCGTTCTTCAGGCCAAAAACGCATTTCGGGCGCGTCTGGACCTCCGTTTTTCAAAAAGCAGGCAATTTCGAGCAGGGATGTTGTTTTTGATGAGATAAGCAGCTGGTATGCTGCTAAAAAAGAAGCTGTTGGGGCTGATGTGAGTGGAAGTGTGGTTGCACAGAATGCAAGTCATCAATCACAGTCCTTGAGTGGACCAGGAGAGTCCTCATCTAGTGGTTCAGTTGATAAACCATGGAGTGGAAGGCTACGTCATAATACCAGTCCTGCAAATGTGATTAGTACATCACATAAAGGCAAAGAGAAAGTGGTTGAGCCCCTTAGTATGCTTGACATTTCTGCAGGGCATTCTCATGTTGATGGAGAGTCTAGTGGCTCAGAGATTAGCCTTGATGAGGAGCTTGGGATCCCTGCTATGAGAACACCTGGTGTAAAGAAGGCTATGGAAGCCATGAATGAAACGCTACGAAGATCTGGGAGAGTGAAGAATCCTGTGCAAAGGTTTACCTATGATGGTTATGTGGCATGTCACTATGAATATATGGCAAAGGTTATGCAGGTTGTAGAGCCCACATGCATTGATGAGGCTGTTGGAAATGTGTGTTGGGGAAAGCTATGGATGAGGAGATGGATGCACTATATGGAAATGAGACTTGGGATGTAGTGCAATTGCATGAAGGCAAGAAAGCCATTGGATGCAAGTGGGTGTACAAAGTAAAACATAATAGTGATGGAAGCATAAACAAGTATAAGGCTAGATTGGTAGCCAAAGGATATGCGCAGACATATGGCATTGATTATGAGGAAACTTTCAGCCCAGTTGCCAAGATGGCAACAGTGAAAGTTGTGATAGCAGTGGATGCATCAAAGAAATGGTCTTTACATCAGATGGATGTAAAGAATGCATTCTTGCATGGGGATTTGCAAGAAGAGGTGTATATGTTGCAGCCACCTGGTTATGAGGATGTGAGTCACCCCGAGCGGCAATGATACATTGGAAACAATCCTAAAATGGGATTGATCATGGTGAAGGACATAGATTAAGCAACATAATTAAGGTGGATTAAACCACACTAAAAACTCCATGAGAGAGAGAGAGAGAGATTGCACACTCAACACTCAATTCTATTCTCTTGCATATCACAATGAACCATACAATGATATAGGCCCTCTAGCCTTATCCACTTTACACATCATCATCCATGTGGCACTCCCTTTTTCACTCTTTTGGTCAACACTCACACACCATTCAATATTACATGTGGCATTCCTATCTCACCTTAATATCTTACACCTCTAGGGTGCTTTTCCACATACACACAACACTGCGATTACATCTCTCAACACCCCCTCTTAATCGAGGTGTAAGGTGTTCCACAACTCACCCATCACCCATATCAATGTAGCATTGCACAAACGCACAAATGCAATCGCTACCTCTCAACACTCCCCCTCAATAATACATTGGAGTGTCTAACAACCAAACATGTGTGTGCGTGTCTACCATCTTAGACACCAAGTCCATTTTGAGCCGACTCGCTCACAGCGGAACCACTGAGTCCGATTTGAACGTAGAAGTTCGGGTGGGAACCAACCCCATGCGCATGCACCTCACACGTGCATCGCTCTTGCACACATCACGCAACAGCCATTTCGAGCTTCTAGGTGAGCTTGGGCAGGGCGACTCTCATACCATGGGTGATTACAATTTTTTTTTGTTTTGAGCACGCAGGCTTGTGGACAATTACCCCCATAAGCTGGTTAAAAAAAATACAAAACCTTTTGGCCGAAATCGGCGGGCTGATATTTCAAGGCAATGCATGGGTGAAAAATAAAATAAAATCCATTTTGGCCCACAAGGCAGTGGACCCACATTCAAACATTTATCGTTAATTTGTGTGTGTGAATATGTTTCAATGCTTCTTCATAGGTTTCAACTAATGAAGGTGTGTGTGAATAAGCCCTTGCATTCCTTTTATTTTGTCTTTCTCTCTTGAAATATACGTTGGCATCTACAAACTGTCATGCGGGTCGTTTGCTTCTTTCTACAGCACGCTAGGTCCCACATCACATGCTCTTCCCTATCAGTGCTTCTTATCTTTTTCTTTGACTCTTATTCTTTTCAGTGGTCGCTACTACAGCCACTGAGTTCCCAACATGCCTAGGCATTGTAAAGACTGGCAACTTGAGAGGATTCGTGTCAGACACCACCTTCCCACCACTGATAGAGATGGAGTTATCATTCCCCAGCAGCTCCAAGGCCATCTACACCATTCTCACTACGGCTGATGTCTATGTTGATGGCTTCTGCCTCAACTCAACTCATGTGGCTTTCATGCCTACACATTTCCCTCTTCTGCTACGATGGAAAAAATGCTCCCGTACGCGTGGGTCAGCAACTCGGACAAAATGCTCCAATACATGGTTTCTTCTCCACACAGCACTGTGCACAGCACGCCAACAACTACAGCTGCCATCGCTTCTTGCTGTTGTGCATTCTGATTTTCTCAAGACCCCTTGTGTTTAGCTCTGCAAAAGCTAGCCATATGTAATATCTACCTTCTTATGCTTTACATCTGACAGGAGGCTATAAGGGGATTTGTTAAAAAGCAAACAAATATTTCAACACCTCCCCTCAAGTGAATAATCCTAGCACACCTAGACCCTATACCAAGTTTCCCTCTTACTTGGTAGCCCACGACTTGTGCCTCAAGTCCCTAACTCATAGTCCTTGACACTCTCTCTCTCTATGTGTCCAAGGATACTACAAGTGTCCATGACCTTGACTAAAGTGCTCCCACATACATCTACCACATGGCCTACATCATCGGTGGCTCCTCAAAGGTGGTTTTACTCTGTTAGGGTAGGTTACATTGGGTTGTGGGGTTTCTCTCTCTCTCTCTCTCTCTCTCTCTCTCTCTCTCTCTCACAGAAAAGTTGATTTTACTCCAATTCCTTAGGAGTCTCCATGAAGTTTGCTGATGTCATTCCTTCTTCTCTGGGTTTGCTATAGTAGAAGTCTCTTGCCATATGTCTCCTGGCTTCCCAAAAGTTGTGGCAAGTGAAGGTCCTTCCTCTTCCCCCACTTCTTCCTCGTCGTCCTCATCCTCTTGAGAATCCTCCTCGGGTGAAGAATACTTTTTCCTCTCCATCTGTTGAATCCATCCATTTCTTCTCTTTGACCTTGGTCTCTTGCTCTAGTAGAGCTCCTTATATCTCATGCAGCTTCAATTAAGGTACATTCTTTAAGGTTGCCACAATGTTTTCATATTCACCTTTGTCAACACTCTTCAGAAGCACTGCTAGTGCCTCATCATCCTCTACCTTCTTACCAATGGCTGCCAGTTATTGCTTAATGCTTTTGTATTTATTCATGTGTGTGATTAAAGATTCACTTTCCTTCATATCAAGTTTGTAGAATTCCATTAACAGATTTATCTTTGAATTTTTTGCTTGAGTGCCAAATAATATATTGAGTTCATCCCATGCATCTTTTGCCCATAATATCCCTGTGATGTGGTGAATGATTTCATCATTTAAACTGAGTGCAATGAGTTCTAATGCTTTCTCATTCCTGGTCTTCCACTCATTTTCCTCAATCACCTCTGGGCATTCATCTCTTCCCTCCAACTGGCCCCCACAAATTTTTCCTCATGAGCAAATACATGGTTTTTATTTGCCATGTATAAAACTGCTGCCCATTAAATTTAGCTATTTCTTGTGCCGTGCTCATGATGATATGAAGGGGGTCTTACCTCTTGATCCAATTCAAGATTCAAGGGTAATGTCTACCCTTTTACAACTCAATCTAGTGTTTAGGTGATGATTACAACAGATTTATCAGCATAAATTCACCAAAAATTACATAAAGCCAAGGGTAACAAATCTGTACTGAATGGATGAAGTATCAAACCATCTCCGAATTGCAATATGAAGTGATAGGGATCTATATTGGATACCCAACGGTGAATTTGAACCCTCAATTGCACCAAAATATAGTGATTAGTGCTGACTAATCATTGATTAGCCAAATAATTCCCTATTTTGTGTGCAAAAAATAGAGTGCGGGGAGGCCAGATTTGGGGCCTTAGAGTTCAAATGAGCTCAACTCCTTTTAAAGGCACCAATAGCAGTTAGTCTAGTAGAGGATAAAGCTAAGAAACAAAATATTTGACCAAACATTGAATGCTTAATCTCTATTTTACAAAAGTCACTTGCAGATTTGATGTAGAGCTTGATGCCACTTCTTCTTAAGGAATTTCACAAATCTGACATCACTAGCATGTAGAACACCCTTGAAAACCTCTGGGGCCAAGAGAAATCAGACCAATTTCTTCTATGTAAGTGTAGATATGAGTTTTTTGTCCAAAAATAGGCACTGACAAATTCGTGATTTTTTGTAGCTCCCGTTGGCGGTTTGGTGATTTGTCTTGATAGGCTGATGCGTGGGGGTTGTGGCTAGCTATGACTAAGATATCTTTGGCTAATGTTGAGGTTAGAGGAAGAGGGATCTCCTCCACCAGCTGGGGGTGCAAAGGATAGTTGAAAAGAGACTAAAAAGAGGTTTAATTTCTAATCAGGTTAGAGGAAGAGGGATCTCCTCCACCAGCTGGGGGTGCAAAGGATAGTTGAAAAGGGGTGCACAGGATAGTTGAAAAGAGACTAAAAAGAGGTTTAATTTCTAATCATGTTTAGTAGGGTGATTTACAATTGGCTCAAAAAATTAGATGATTCCTAAGCTTGGCTTTGATACCATGTTAAAAAGCAAGAAAAGTTATGAGCTATGGTGGATCAAATACAAGAATCAACATCATTAACAAAGTGATTAGATGATGATTAAGATGAGATTAGTGAGCAATTAACTAATAGCTTAATGTAGGCATGGATACTCAAAAACCAGCAAATACTCATTAGGCCAATGCCTCAATTTATAGAGTTTACATCCACAAGATGCCAAGCATCTAATCCCACTGATCTCTCCTTGATTCACTCCACCTCTTTTGCTTGATTCTCTCTACTCCTTCACTTTTCCCAGAATATCTCCACACATCCTAGAACTTCTCATGCTACCCTTTTTTCTCTCCCAGTAGATACCTCTCACCTTTTCTTACTCATTTACAGACTCTCTTTTATAGCCACTTGCTAAGGGCTTGTTCCCACACACACCCATTCACTTGTATATTTCAACAGGATTCCCCCTCACTTAGCTAAAAGTCTCTCATACCAATTTTCCTCCTCTTTGCTCTAGCTCGTCCTTGCTTAATGGACTCTGTCTTCTCCATGGCTATCTTCCCTTTCTCTCTTTTCTTCTTATCCCTCATTTCCTTATCAGCACCCTCTGACTCCAACTTATACAACCAAGTTCTTTTTTGTCGAACATGTCAACTTCATCTTTCTCCTCTTCTTTAATGGCCTCAAGCATGTGTACATTTGTAGCACTTAAAGTGAAACATCCTATTCCTTCATGGTCTCTCCCCCATGTGGTCTTTGGACCTGGCTTTGAATGACTTGCACAGAAAGATTTAGATTCCCAATTTGCACAGTTAGCCTTTGAATCTCTTGATGTAAACCTTCTTGACCTCTGTCCGTCTCAACTGCCCTTGTACGATTCTTTCCTCCAGCTTTTGAGGAGTAAAGGTGTAAGAATCTCCCCTTCTATTCTTGAAATTATTCCCCTCTCTGAAGTAGAAGAAAGATCTTGTTTTACCCTGTTTTGGCCTAGAGAGAGATAATCCAAAATTGAGATATCTTTGGATATAAAAATCCTCCTAGTGTCTAAAATGGATTCCCCTGAAACAGAAGTTCAAAATAAACTTTCCAAGGTGCATTAGGAATTAATTGAAAATGTGTATAAGGGACCTTAGCCTAAGGGTCTACATTTTTAGAAATTTTTGGATTATGGTCCAATTAAGGTTCCAATGGGCCAATTGGATTAATCCAAGTGTTGGGATGAGATAAATCTAAAAAGAATAAAAGAAAATACCCAAAAATGAGGAAGAGTTGACTAAGTACAAGGTTTAAAAATTATGAGATATTACTAAAAAATGAGATATTTTGGAATAATGATGCATTTTTAACACCTTGGTAAGGAAAGGGGAACTCTTGAGGTAGGCACCTATTTCACATGTGTGGAAGGGTTTTTAATTCAAAAAATTTGTGATATTTTTATCTCTCCTCTCTCTTGGATCAAACCAAATAAAAAGGGAGCAAAACTGGTCCAAATCTTGTCCAAATTGAGTCAAACTGAACCTTGAAAATTCTAGAGCCTAGTTGGACTTGGTTAGTGGCCTCCCTCACCTATAAATAGACCCTTAGTCATTTGTAATGAAATATTGGAGCTATACTATGCCAGTATTATATTAAAATAATCATATTTTCTATTATCCCTTAAATTTTCCTCTCTCTTGGGAGCTTGGAGCTCTCTCTCTCTCTCTCTCTCTCTCTCTCTCTCTCTCTCTCTCTCTCTCTCTCTACAACTTGTCCAAATTGAGTCAAACTGAACCTTGAACATTCTAGAACCTAGTTGGACTTGGTTAGTGTAAATGGATGTGAATGAGATGTAAATGGATGTGATGAGATGAGATGTAAATGGATGTGAATGGATGCGATGAGATGTAAATGGATGTGAATGAGATGTAATGGATGCGATGAGATGTAAATGAGATGTGAATGGATGCAATGAGATGTGAATGGATGCGATGAGATGTAAATGAGACGTGAATGGATGCGATGAGATGTAAATGGATGTGAATATGCTGTGATGAGACGTGAATGGATGGAATGTATGTGATGTGATGTGGATGCAATGAATGTGATGGATGTGAACAGGTGTGATAGATGTGAACGGGTGTGATGGATTTGAATGGGTATAATGAGATGTGAATGGGTGTGATGAGATATGAATGAATGGGATGAGATGTGAGTGGATGTGATGAGATATGAATGAATGGGATGAGATGTGAGTGGATGTGATGAGATGTGAATGGATGCGATGAGATGTAAATCCTAAAAGTCTTAATGCTTAATTAAGAGGAATTTAATATTTATGCTTATTTGTAATGCTTTCTTTAAGTAAATCTCTCTCTCTCTCTCTCTCTATAAAAGAATAGCCATCTTTATAGCTAAATCCCTTGAAAAAGGATGCTTCTCAATGATAGTCTCTTAATTCAAAGCTAAACTCTAGGCTTGATAAGCTAGAGATTAAGAAAATAGTATTTTTATGATTTTGTATCAACAAAATAATGGTTATTTCTTTTATATTATTTATAAGTAGTTAAAAACTACTTTGATTGATTCTAAATGAGAAATAGATTATCCTATCAATTTGGAAAAAGAGAAATAATGGAATTAGCTTAATCTGATGGAATAATCATAATTAAGTTTATGATTATGTTTAAAATTATGATTTAAATTCATAGTTTGATTTTAAGCATAAAAGAGGAACTACTATCATATTTTCATTACAAGCTTTTATTCTTTAGAGAAAATTTGAGAATTATTAATAATATTAGGCGAAGCTATGGTAAAATTTTTAGAAAATATTACATATCTTATTTTTATGCGTAATGCTAAAAGAGGACTTCTTACCATATTCTAGGATTGGACATCCTATGCAAAAAGAATGATTTTCATCATATTCATGAGAAATATTTTTTTTAATAATTAATAATTATGCATGATTAATGGATTATGAGAAAAGAGTAAATTTTGGTAAATTTATTTTTATACAAAAAGAGAAATTCCCATGATATTTGAGATCCAAGTAATTAAATGGTAAAAGAGGAATTTTTGGTAAATTTATTTTTATGCAAAAAGAGAAATTTTTGGTAAATTTATTTTATGCAAAAAGAGGAATTCCCATGAAAATTGAGATCCTAGAAATTAAATGGTAAAAGAGGAATTCTTGGCATAATTCAAATTATGAGTATTTATCAAAAGTGAAATTTTAAGTATTATTATTTTTATTAAAAAAATATGGGTAGAATTGATTTTTGTAAATCCCATGAATCTTTTACTAAAAAAGAAGAATATTGACTACATTTCATTTGAGAAATTTGAGAAAGAATATGAAAATATCCATCGAGAAAAAATACCTTTAACGAGGCCAAGCAATTGGCAGAAACTTAGAAAATTCCCATCGGTATTTATCGAAAGTAGAAAACAGTACTAAAAGTGAATGTGATTTAATAAGATATGGATGTGATGTGATAAGATGTGAATAAGATATGAGTGGATGTGATGTAAATGGATGTGGATGTGGATGTGATGAGATGTGATGTGATGTAAATGGATGTGGATGTGGATGTGATGAGATGTGGATGGATGTGGATAGAGGTGAATGTGAATGAATGGATGGATGTGGATAGATGTGCATGTGAATGAATGGATGGGTGTGGATAGATGTGATGGTGGATAGATGGGTGTGGATAGATGTGAAGGTGAATGAATGGATGGATGTGCATGTGAATGAATGGATGGATGTGGATAGATGTGAATGTGAATGAATGGATGGATGTGGATGAATGTGATGAGATATGATTGGATGTGATGAGATATGGATAGATGTGGATGTGATGTAATGTGTATGGAATGAATGTGATGTGATATGGATAAAATGAATGTGATGTGATAAGGATAGATGTGGATGGAATGTATGTGATGTGATGTGGATGCAATGAATGTGATGGATGTGAATGGGTGTGATGGATGTGAATCGGTGTGATGGATGTGATAGGGTGTAATGGATGTGAAAGGGGGTGTGATGGATGTGAATGGGTATGATGAGATATGAATGGATGTGATGAGATGTGAGCGGATGTGATGAGATGTGAATGGATGTGATGAGATGTAAATGGATGTGAATATGATTTGATGAGACGTGAATGGATGAGATGTGATGTGGATGGATGTGATGTGATGAGATGTGGATCTGAATGAATATAAATGAATGTGATATAATGTGAATGGATGGATGAGATGTAAGGTGGATGAATGTGATGTGATGTGGATCTAGGTAGATGTGAATGGATGAGATGTGATGTGAATGGATGTGATGTGATGTGATGTGGATCGGGATAGATGTGAATGGATGAGATGTGATGTGAATGGATGTGATGTGATGTGATGTGGATCGGGGTAGATGTGAATGGATGAGATGTGATGTGAATGGATGTGATGTGATGTGAATCGGGGTAGATGTGAATGGATGAGATATGATGTGAATGGATGTGATGTGATGTGGGTATGGGTAGATGTGAATGGATGAGATGTGATGAGGATGGATGTGACGTGATGTGATGAGGATCTGAATAGATGTAATTGGATGTGATGTGGATGAATGTGATGTGATGTGGATAGATGTGATGAGATGTAATATGATATGATTAGATGAGAATGGATGAAGGATGATGGGAATAGAT
Organism: Cibotium barometz; assembly: GCF_041138505.1. NCBI lineage: Eukaryota > Viridiplantae > Streptophyta > Polypodiopsida > Cyatheales > Cibotiaceae > Cibotium > Cibotium barometz. Next base: position 48,111,426 of record NC_141087.1, read on the forward strand.
GTGACCTGATGTGGAATAAGCAAAGTGAATTGATTTAGAAGAATGTGGAATAACGAGAAATGATGTGGAACAATGTGGAAAGATGAGAAACTATTATGACCTATTTTTAAATGACTGTTTTATGTCAAGAATGCTAGGGAAGCATTTTGACCATCTTGTGAATGAGGTCGTGGTTGGAGACCTAAGTGATAAAGTTGCAACCAGCTAACGAAGAGTCAACTGGTTGGAGACCTAAGTGATAAAGTTGCAACCAGCTGACGGAGAGTCAACAGAAGACGTCTCACGTAGCAAGGTCGGTCGAGGTCTTGACCAGCCTCAGTTTGATTTAAATGGTGAGCTTCCAGTACGGTGGATGATGTTGAGAGATGTAATCGCGGTGTTGTGTGTATGTGGAAAAGCACCCTAGAGGTGCAAGATATTGTGGTGAGATAGGAATGCCACATGTAATATTGAATGGTGTGTGAGTGTTGACCAAAAGAGTGGAAAAGGGAGTGCCACATGGATGATGATGTGTAAAGTGGATAAGGCTAGAGGGCCTATATCATTGTATGGTTCAATGTGATATGCAAGAGAATAGAATTGAGTGTTGAGTGTGCAATCTCTCTCTCTCTCTCATGGAGTTTTTATTGTGGTTTAATCCACCTTAATTATGTTGCTTAATCTATGTCCTTCACCATGATCAATCCCATTTTAGGATTGTTAACATGGTATCAGAGCTTGGGTGGGCTCTTGGTCATGGTGGATACTTATATATAGTTCTTGGTTATGTGTTCATATGATTAAGCATTATTTTCAATTTATTATGAAAAAAAATTATGCACACTCATATTATCATTTGGATTTGCATTTGTGAGGATTTGAGAGGAGATTTGCAACAAGGAGGTTGCATAGAATCTGCCCAAGAGAGTTGCAAATGGATTTTTTGCAACATGGAAAACCTACTCATTATCATGGGGGTGAATACTTATGTATAGTTCTTGGTTATGTGTTCATATGATTAAGCATTATTTTCAGTTTATTATGAAAAAAAAATATGCACACTCATATTATCATTTGGATTTGCATTTGTGAGGATTTGAGAGGAGATTTGCAACAAGGAGGTTGCATAGAATCTGCCCAAGAGAGTTGCAAATGGATTTTTTGCAACATGGAAAACCTGCTCATCATCATGGAAGCTGAAAATGGAGATTTCAGCATTATGAAGGCTATGGAGTCTCCATCATCGTCAAAAGGAGAAGCTGAAGATATGCTGCTGATTATGCCTCAAGAAGGTTGGTTTTGTGAAGTTTTGCCTCAAAGTTTTGTGTTTGAGCATGGAAGAATGCTCTATGAAGGGTTGCTATGTATGGGATTTGTGTATCCCATGAATCTTGTGTGGAGGTGCGTGCTTGTCAAATGGTGGCAAGAAAAATGTGAACTCAAGGGGGAGTTCATGTGTGTGCATTGAGAAGAAGATGCACGGTGAAATGCTCATGGAAGATGGGCATGTTTGGGTGGAAGCCATGAGAGCTTTCACATATATTTGGCACCTCAATGGTTTCTTGTGAGAAATCATGGAAGCACCCTTGTAATGGTGGAGATTTGGGCATATAGATGGAGATGAAGCTCTAGCACTGCCAGTCTCACATTGGAAGCTCATATGTGAGCTTATGGTGGCCACAATATCAGTCACATGGAAACCTCAATGATGGAGGTCTCAAGCTTCAAAGAGAACTAAGCAAACCATCAATAGCAGCAATTTGAAAGGCACCAGAAGCATTACTAAGGTGCAGAGAATAAAGCAGAGCAATCTTGAGGCTCAGCTAGTGCACAGGGGAAGCATAGAGAAACAACGAGCAAACCTTGGTGAAATACTGGAAGAAACTTAGGCTAGCATAAGGAGACAGTGGCATAAGCTTGCAATTGTCAGACAGGTCAAGGTTAAAACACCACAGGCTAATGTGGTTCATCTGAGTAGAGTGTTTGACATTTTTCCTATAGTTGATGTATAGATTCAAGGAAGGAAAGTAAGCAACGTGTATATAGATGGTGGAACCCAAGTGTGTGTTATGACAGAGGAAGCAGTTCATGATTTGGGTTTGGAAGTGATAGGTAAATCCATATTTAGTGTTAAGATGGCCACCAATTCCAAAGTTAAATGTTTGGGTGTGATTGAGGTTATGGAGATGAATGTACTTGGAAAAAAGGTAGTAATTGATGTACATGTCATGCTTGCAGGGGTTGGGGCATATTCCATCATCTTGGGAAGACCCTATCTTATTGCAATGAGGTCTAGGCAAGACTGGTGTGCGCTTTTGTCGCACAGGTCGTAGCTAGGGACTTGCCGGACACCGTATGCGAGCCACGAATGGCTGCAAGCATACAACCAGGGAAGGAAGCTCAAACAGAATGCAAAGGGTGTGTCACTCACCGCTCAACCGCCGCATTGAAGGATTCCCACGTCGCAGTGAAGAAGGAGCCGCCGTCGCCGCTCTACCGCCTCTCCGCCGCCGTGCCGCTACACAGTGCTCGATCGCTCTCTCACTCTCTCTCTCTCTCTCTCACACACGTAGGAGAAGGAAACCAAAGAGATAAGGCAAGAGCACTCTTGTATTCACAACACATGAGAATGAGGATTTTAGGGTTACATTTGGCTCTTGTAGGTGACTTGGCCGTTCACACTTGGGCGCCCATACATGGCTGGCCGATCCTAACCCTTATCCTACTGATATTCAAGGTGCGCCTCTCATCGGCGATCACCCAATCCCTTCATCCTTAACATATGGTGCCGACAAGCCCGGCCCATGACTCAGAATATTTAAATTAATGACGTAAAACATAGTACGTCTGAATGTCCGTCTCATAGGTTAACATGCCCCCCTTCCTGATGTAGATTCCGTCCTCGGAAGCTATGGTATGGTAAGCTCGATAGGGTTGTTGTGGTGGACCGTCTGCAAAACAGGGAAGTAGAGTGAAAGTACGCTGGAATTCAAAAGATATAAAGTGTATAAATTCAAGCATGTTAGACCACAATGGATGTTGCTATGAGAACTTAGTTTAAGGGTCACATGAATGAGCTAGTGTAGCAAATTAACAGCAGTGTAAAATTATTGAAAGTAAATCAAGAGTTAGCAAGGTGTCAAAGGTTAATCATGGTTTATAACTGGCCTAAGTCAAGGAAAATAACCAAGCTTAATAAATAAACAGATGACCACACTGTGTCTACTCTAAGAACAAGTTAATACCACGAGCCTAGGGACACAAGAAACATCAGAGTTACAGGAGCCTTTTGCCTTTATTTCTTTATGCACGTGACAATTTTTACACACAATGGCGACCTTCCTAAGGCAAAACTAACATCGATCCTGGTACCATGTTTAACACAAGGCATTATCCAGGAATCTATTAGTTCACCTTAGGCAAGGCTACCCCCTATCAACCAAGGCATCGGTCTGGAGTAGAATACTCCTCGCCTACCAAGTATCAATAAGGCGATAGGCCAACATTAAAGCACATCATAGACTTGTATTGCCATTTATTGTAGGCTTTTTAAAAAAAAAATCTATTTCTTTTTATCTTCGCTCCTGAACTATAATTTGTCTTGCATCCTTTCGACAAAGGGGTAAAAGCTATGTCCTAGAGATCAACACACACATGGCCAGGTGTCAAGCATTAAGATGGTTTGACCCTAGACCTAAGACAATCGTATTCCAAGGTTAACTAAAGACTGCATGCATTCTCAACAATATATCCAATAAGGTTAAACTCATAATGATTCACAGTAGCACGTCAGGCAACTTCAAAAACTAAGTAGTACATTGACAATTTCCATGTGGTCATGCATTATAGTTCATGCAATTAATTGAACATTAAAAAATTAAAGAGAGTGGGCATGGAAGAATTACACCTGAAATTGGAGATCTCCTTGATTTGACAAGACAGCTTGCCATTTGATGTAGATATATTTTGATGAACGTTGTGGCAGTCTCAGGACTTGAAAGCGAACCCACCTCAAACTTTTTAACCTGTACAATCAACTAACAAGCACTATACCTCGAGAGGCACATCAGTGTGAAAATTTCAAGACTCGTTTAAGGAATCTAAACTAGAAAAAACTTGAAAACACTAACCTACCTACCAGTCACCACACTACTACTGAGGATACGGTAAGAGGATGTTGTAGAGTCCTGGCTCTAGCCCTAAGGCTAAGCCTCTATCCGTATCATCCAAATAAATAAAGTCAACCTCAGTAGTGCCATGAGTTTCATCCGTCCATTCATCACTGTCAGATATTTCCGTTTCATTTTCCCATCCACATAAACTCATCAAGAATGTAACCATGCGAGGATAGTCATCTTGTGGAAATGGAAGGCATTGGGCTATCGGGGATATTTCCTCTACGGAGTAGAGGTCAGTCATGGTCAATAGGCAAATTAGCCATTCTAATTCCTCAACATTTTCCTCTCTAGCTAGTACATCTATATGATCCCATTTAGTTTCAATTACAGGATAGCACATGTGAAATATTTGAGAAAGGTACAGATGATACCTCTTATCAAAGGTGGGAGTGGATGAAGTGTATGATGATGCCATATCTGCAAACACAGATATAGCATCAGTAGGTTTATGACAGGTCAATCTAGTTCTTGATTGTATACGGATATTTCTCCTCTTTTTGTGCTCTTGCTCTTTTTACTATTTTTTATTTTTCTTTTCTTTGTTTTTTTTTAAATGTATGAAGCTATATATATACATCCCCTTGAATTTGGCAATTACATGGTCAGGGGAGAAGGTTAAGGAGGAAGCATTAGAATGTCGAGCGTGAGTACATGCTCCCCCTTTCCTTGGGTAGATCATATTATTTGCAATGATGTTGCAGCCTCTTGGAACCAATTTGTCCAGCGGGTCATAGGTTGTGATGTGGGCAGATAGCTTTTTATGACCCTTGTGGCCACATCCAATTGTAGAGATGGTAGTGTACGCTCCCATTGACGAATGGAGGAAATGGTTTCCGACGATACTATTACAAGGGGAGACGTAGACTCATCGATTTTTTGTTGGGTGTTGACAAGAGTAAGTGTAGAGCATGTAGACACTTCTATATCAATGTGTGCTTGGCATGAGGAGCTAGAAGCTTCATGTGACTCCCCCCTTCCTGAGCTAGGTGGTATTGATCGATATCGTTTGGGAATCCAAACTAGCTCTGGAAGAAGTGGTGCGGAGCACTCTGTTACCTTTTCCTTACCACGGTCTTGAATTGTCAGGGGTGGCAAACAATCAAAGATGGTTTTGCCACTGGATTTTGTGATTTTTCATTATCTAGCATTTTGTCCAAGGTTGATGGCTTAGGAGCGGGATTTTGAGCGGTCAGACCTAGTGTTGGTTCTTGCGTTGTGACTCGTCTAGTTGCCCAATCGATATTGCACTTGGTGGCCATCATCCATTTGCGCCCTAAGTTTACAGTGCCTTCCATAGTACCAGCAGGCATAACCAAAAAGCTTTGAATTACGGTCCCCTTATCATAGGCAACCGAAGTGTGCAGAATTCCTAAGACAGGGGTTTTCTTCTTGTTGATACCTTGAACTTGGATAGCACTCTTGGATAAAGGTGGTTTTCCAAGTTGACACCACACGCCATATGATAACAAATTGTGTTGAGCTGATGTATCCAATAATGCATTATACAGCACCTCCCCGTAAGGACTCTGTAACTCAATTGGGTATCTTAGAGGTGGGTCAGATTCCAGTGCATCCTCCTCTGCTTCCTCGAAAAATACTTGCGTAATTCCCAAGTTGGCTTCTCGTTGTCGCCTAGCACGCTATTGACGTTCTTTGGCTTCGACTCTTGCTTGTATCTTTTTAAGCTCAACTTGTTCTTTAGCTGCCTTCTTTTGATGGATTGCATGTAACTCCTCTTGGCTCAGGGGGTCATAGTATCTTTTGAATTTACTCCCATTAAGGAATCCAATGGTTTCAACTCCGTCGAGAGTCTCCACTCTAATGGTACCTTGCGGGGTAATTTCACATACTCTATACGGTCCCTTACCAGCATATTTGAGCTTCTTCTTTTCGTTTCGCACTCCATACATTAGGACTTTATCCCCAACCTTGATGTCCTTGTCCTTGAGGTGGCGATCAAACCATTTTTTCCTTCTATCCTTCTCCACAAGGGCATTGTACACAACCAATTGTCTTTCTTCATTTAGCCGCTCAAGGATATACAGACGCTCTGCTAAGGGATTACCATCCCAACCCTCTTGAGTTGCAACACGAAGACTAGGAATGACAAATTCCCACGGCATGACTGCTTCTTGGCCATATACCATTTTGAATGGTGTGCAATTAATAGCCACTTTGTACGCAGTACGATAGGCCCATAAAGCTGTCGTGAGCTTTAGATCCCAATCCGTGCGATGAGCTTCAACTGTCTTTGTCAAAACAGAGATTAAGGTCTTGTTGGTACTCTCGGCTTGGCCATTCGCTTATGGATAATAAGGAGTAGATTTATGATGGGAGATCATGAAATTTGTTGTGAGCTCTTTAATCACTTCATTTATAAAATGCGTACCATTGTCGCTCACAAGTTCAAAAGGACAACCGAATCGTGTGATTATATTTTCAAAGAGGAACTTGGCTGTTGTCCTTGCATCTGCCTTACGTGTCGCTTTCGCTTCAGCCCATTTGGTCATATAGTAAGTGGCCACAATAATATAGTGAGATTGTGTGTTTCGGGCCACTGGGCTAATCGGACCTACAAAGTCTAAACCCCACTTTTCAAATGGTTGGTTTACTTTGATTGGATGTAGGGGCATCTGATCTTTCCTCTGGGGTTTCTTGTATCGTTGGCATTCATCGCAACCCTTCACAAAGAGTGATGCATCTTGGAACATAGTGGGCCACCAATACCCTGATTGTAAGATCTTTCGCGCAGTTAAGTCTCCTGAGAAGTGACCACCGGCTACGCCCATATGTGCCTCTTGCAAAATGTATAGATACTCATCCTCTCGGGCACAACGCCTAAGAACGTCATCCTTTCCTCTTTTATAAAGAGTCCCGGCTATCAGGCAATAGGGTTCGCATTCTTTGATTAGCTTTCGAGCTAGATCTTTACGAAGCTCCTTGGGTGGAAAGCCATTAACCAAAAAGTTAACAATCTTCTCACTCCATTCAGGCATTGTCTCCACCATGAACAGGGAAGTGTCAGGTAAGTCATCATCAACCCCCGTAGGAGCCTCACCATTAGGTATGCGAGACAAATGATCAGCCATAACATGTTTTTTGCCAGGTCTCACAACAACAGTGAAATCAAACTCAAGAAGAATCAATAGCCATCGTGTGATTCTTCCTGTGGAGCATGGTTTGTTTACGAGATACAACAATGCTTGATGATCCACATAGAAAACAAACTTGGTGGCAAGGAGGTAATAACAAAATTTCCTTACTGCATATATCATTGCCAACCCTTCTTGCTCCGTAGTGGTGTAGTTCATCTCAGCATCGTTCACGACTGGCAAAGCTAATGGGGTAGTCTAGCTTGTGTTCTCCAGGTTGAGTTAACACACACCCAATAGCAAAGTTTGATGCATCAATATGCACATGGAAGAGTAAATCCCAGTTAGGCATTCTCAAGATTGGAGCACTCGCGAAGTCCTTCTTTAATAGCTCATAGGCACGATCACATTCTTCGGTCCAAATAAACTCGATGAGAAGCTTATACAATGGTCGAGCTATCTCGGCGAAGAATAGAATATTTATCTTCGATAATAACCAACGTGGCCCATAAAGCGTTGGACTCCCTTATAGTTGGTAGGTGGGGGCAATTCCAGAATGACCTTGATTTTACTCTCGTCAGTGGAAATCCCATTTTTGGACACTATATGCCCTAAGATAACTCCGTGTTTAACCCAGAATTGGCATTTGAAAGGATTCAAGGAGATGCGATATAATCTACACCTTTCAAATATTTTTCGTAAACACATCAAGTGCTCATCCCAAGAGGAATGAACACAAAGATCATCTAAGAAAGCTTCACAGAAGTCCCTTAGATATTCCTTAAAAGCCGTGTTTATCAATCGTTGGAATGTTGCAGGTGCATTGGTCAAGCCAAAGGCCATGACGCGAAAGGCAAACACTCCAAACTCCGTGATAAATGTTGTTTTAGCTTGGTCCTCGACTGCAATTGTGATCTGATTGTAACCCGAGTACCCATCTAAAAAGCTATATGCCTCCTTGCCTGCCACTCTTTCAAGCACATGTTCAGAATATGGCAAGGGGTAATGATCCCTTCTGGTGGCTGCATTAACCTTTTTGAGGTCAACGTAGACTCTGAGTTTCCCATTCTTTTTTGGTACGATGACTATCGGAGAAACCCATTCTGAGTGCTCAATAGGATATATGAATCCACATTTTACAAACTTTTCAATTTCCTCTTGTACAATCTTTTCGTACTTAGGATTCATTGGGTAGGGACGTTGCTGGACTGGTTGAGCAGTGCTAATCATTGGAATCGTGTGTTGCACCACCGAGGGTGGAACACCCTTCATATCATGATATGTCCAAGCAAATATGTCCTTTAATTCTTTGAGAAGCTTCGTAAGTGCAGCTTCTTCTGCCTTGGTGAGGTCTTGAGTAATAAAAACTGGTTTAGACTCCTCACCCGGATCTGCTAAGTCTATCTCCTTAACTACCGCAGGGCCATCGTAGACACCGCTACTCCCATTGGTAGGCGTTCGTTGGGCTTTTGTGTAGACCACTTTACGTTCCCCTGTGGTAAATGATTTGAAATGCTCGGGTGCGGGATGTAAGTCTACTGGTTCTTGTTGTGCCAGGCTTTTTTCTTTCAATTCCGCTTCCTTTTGTTGCTGAGCCAACTCTTGGTTTTGCCGCCTTCTTGCAGTATGACTTAGTTTTGGTTTCTCTTCAATTTCTAATTGGGCGACGTCATGAGGTTGCGAAATACACCACATGACACTTTGGAGGTATTGTCCCCAATTATCCGCTAACTTCCGATGAGCATCAATGGCTCCTACATAACTGAGCCATTCTGCAGTGGATCTTTCCTTGTTTATTGCAGTGCGTACATTGGCTCGATAGCGTTGACGCTTATGTCTTGTTTTCTTCTTACCAAGTTTTTGATTTTTGTTTTTTTCAGATTCGAACTCACTTGGTCGATCTTCACTTGTGTCCCCCTCACTTTCGGATGAACTGCAGGAGGTCACTGTCCTAGGCCTTGAGCACCTTGCTTCCACATTTGGGTGAATATTTGATTCATCCCCCCCATCAGGCTCAGGGTCAGTTTCTTCTTGAGATTCATACTCAGAGTTACATTGGTCAGAGTCTTCGCTACTGTCAGTTGAGTTTGCCACTTTCTCGCCATCAGGAGTCAAGTGCATAACACCTATCATGTTGATTGGCACTAACGGTGGCATATCTTGCCCCTCAAGTGTTACCCAACTTGTGCCTCTATTTCCCCATGTGTCTATGGTTGCCGCTTAGGTGTACCCAATCCACGTTATCCGACTCAGTCATACCCGGTAGGACATCCATATAAGGAGAATCTTTCCCATCATCAGTCTCTTTTTTGCATGTATAGCAATACCTTAAGGGGGCGGAGTGAACAGTGGTATCCGATCGATTATTGATAATAACCTTGCTTCCTAAAGGATGTGCACGACCATTCTCAAGATCAACTCGAATGACAGAGTCCTGGAATTGTAGGTAGACATGGTTTTTCGACCAATCATGCACCATTTGTGCTTCCCTCATGAAAGGACGTCCTAAGATCATTTGATATGACATAGGATGCTTGTAGAAATCTATTACAATGAAGGTATGTCTTACCTTATACCCCAGAACCTTGATCTTAAGGTCCCTTAACATTCCAATAGGTTTAGCAATAGTTCCATTTGCCATCTTAACCACTATGTTTGTGACTTCGAGGTGAGGTCTCCCCATAGATTCCCAACAGTTTTTAGTCACAATGCTCACGCCAGCACCACCATCAAGGATTCCCTTTAGAGTTAATCCCTTGGTAGTAATGGGGAGGGTTGCATTAGATTCGTTTCCTTCAAAGTACTGTCCCAACTTGTTAACAGGTATTTCCACGACCGAGTTTTCATCTAGGTTGGGTTGTAGATCCCAATGTTCCTCCTCATCTTGAAGCGTGTCAGGTCTATCCATATTTACAAATTGTGGTAGCCCCGCCTTTAGTTCTCCATTGAGAAATGCCCGAAGAGCTAAGAATAGCTCAGGATCTCCGTATAATTTGGATATGATCGTGGTTCTGATTTCAGAGGACATGAAATCCATTAGTTTAGACACATTCAACGGTACTTTTCGAGACATCGCTGGTGAAGATGGAATTACTTCCTCTTCGATGGGGTCAGGCATTCCCTCACTAAACATTCTTTCAAGCAAAAAGGGTGTTTGCCCACTTCCTGATGTCCTATCCTCACTTTCTTCCCGAATGATACTAGGAATAGCTAATGGTTTATGGCTCCTGTGAGGCTAAACTTGCGTAGGAAACACTGTGTCTGGAATTTTGATTTTTCTCGGGTTTGGCTCCAGTTCTCTTTGTGTCTCTTCCACCAAACCCCTTAAGTGTTGCACTTGTTCAATCTCCTCAACTGGGTTTGGGTAAGTTCCAATCTTTTTCTTGAGGGTTTTTGGCCCACGTGGCTTGTCTTGGGGAGTCTCAGTCAGTTTGGGTGGTCGAGAGGGAATTAACTGACTTGGTTGTGGGGCCGAGGAAGTTCCCTTCTCTTTCCCCTTATTTATGTACTTGCTTGATTCTCCTTCGTTGAGCTCCCGAGTGGGTTCCTCCCTTAAGGTAGTGGCTTTGGTCCCCATGGTTTCTATTGAATCAGAATCATCTTCAAGATCATTCATATACACGGGGTCGTCTCCTGTCCCTATGTTAGTCTTTGAACTAGGCTTGGAGCTCGTGGCATTAAGCGATCTCTTCCGCCGTGTTTTCTTTTTCTTTACCTGAGTGATTGATGCGGTATCCCTCTCTTCAAGAATGTAGTTTTGATTTTGAAGCATTGATCGTGTAACTACATTCACGGGTACAATGGGTGTGGTTTCTCGTGCTTGGTTGGTGACCTCAACCAAATTCAATGGCGTAATCTTGGGTACATTAGGATTATGTGGACATTGAGCGATCAAATGATCTATGCCACAACGATTACATGTAAGTACCGCCATTCCCGATGTGCTCCCTTGATTTGGTTGCATATGAGTAGCGATCTTCTGTAGCCTATTAGGGCACTCCGCTACACGATGCGGTCCACCACACTCGTAGCATTGAAGAGGTGGTCTCCTCACCAAGGTATTAAGGTTTTGCCCTCTTGTGGCGAGAGCAGCCGCTTGATATACAGGCTTGACTTGCCCAAAATGATCCTCCATGTAGTACTGGGGAATCATTTCAAACGTATCAATCCCATATGGAGCAGTGGGGTCTATCTTCTCTTCATAATCCCCACACGCACTATGTGACTCACAACCCATCTGGTTTATTGTACAGGCATTAACGCGGGTACTTGAGGTGTGTTTGACCAGGCTAGTGGTGCCTGATTTGCCAACATTCGCTTAAGTACTAGGCAATCCTTAGATTGATGGCCATACTTACCACATGCATTGCAATTCCCATTGAATTTGACTCTGAATGTGGGACATTCACTCGTGCTATGTGGTCCTAAGCACACCGAACACCATTGTTGCTCTCTTCTTGGGTACATATGGCTATTCTGAGGAGCTCGATTACCCCTAAAGTATTCTTGGAGAGCCTTAGTAAGGTCGGTCACAGACATTTTGGATATCTTGGGCTCCTTGGCAATAGGTTTTACTGTCATTGGCTCGTGCCCAGATACTTGCGAACTAACGGATTTTGTTTCTAAAGACACCTTTTTACCTGCAATCATCAAGTTGTCTTCTAACTGGATTGCATTGGCAGTGACTGCTTCCCACGTTGTAAGACCTCTAATGACTAGGCCATTGTAAATGTCCCCGTGGTGCAATCCTCGGATGAATCTATCGAGGAGTTGGTTGTTATTGAAGCGTTCATCGGGAGTGCAGCGAGAATTTAGATGCTTCAATCGACTTATAAAGTCTCTCACTGACTCCTCTTCCTCGCGTTCAGCTTTTTGGAGTTGAGATGCTACTCCCCAAAGCACACCCTCACGTATGTATTCTTTCAAGAACAATCTCTTGAGAGTGGGGTAGTGAGTGCGCTCTTCAACCCTTAAGGTTCGATACCAATCTCCGGCCTTCCCACTCAAGGTTAAGCCTAAGGCTTTACACTTATGCAGCTCATTGTGCTCTTCCAAGGAATCACACACGTGTTCAAAGACTTCAATGTGCTTCCTAACATCCTCGTTACCACTGAAGTTTTGAGTGAGCTTAGCCACTTGTACTGCCTTGCTTCTAGGTTCTCTCTCAGGCATACCCCGCATGTTTTCCACAATAGATCGTCCGATCGTCTGAGCAAACGCTGCGAGATCACCTAGGTGAGCAGGCATAGCTGGTGGAGGCACTTCTGGGATAGCCTGGTTGATAGGAGTTGGCGTTGGTCTGAGTATGTTGGCAAATGATGTAGGATATGATATGTAGCTAGGCTAGCTCCTCTTGGATAAGGGTTGTGATAAGGCGATCGTGGAGCATACGCCATTGGCATACTAAGAGGCGTAGGAGCTACATGAGCATGAGTAGCGATAGGTACATATGGTTGGTAGGCACTGGCACGCACTATTGTAGGTATTGTTCCACTAGGTAGCGGTGTCGTACTAACTACAGTGGTAACAGGTGCGCTTTCTGTCATGCTCATCTTTGGGGTAGGCATTGTGGATTCCTTAATGGAAAGTTGAGCCAAGGTTGGAAAGCTAAAGTTACTGCTCGTGGGCTCAACCTGCATTGAGACTCCAGGCGAAACAACATACGAAGGGTCTATGGGACTCACCGAGGGATTCTCCAATTGTGATAGGGTTGGTTGTTTGGCCTTGCCCGTATCCAAAAATCTCATAGGGCTAGTGGAAACTAAGTTCACTCCCCTATTTTGCCTCTCAATTTGGATAATTCTATGAATAACCTCACATATCATTTGTTGTTGCTCCTCTAGACTAGTGGCGCTAGATGTAGATCGTAGGACTTCTAACCAACCTACATGGTATGTGTAACCCGTGTATAGGTCAGTTAGAGTCTCTGTGTGTAGATCATATTCCCAATTTTCATTGAGAAATATCCCATCCAGACTTGGTGTGCCAAACGGTTCTCTTGAAGTGGATGCAATGTCACTTCTTATGGATTGGCTTCTAGGGACCTCTACTTTAGGAAGAGCATCGGAATGTGGTAGCTCAGTAGGGCCCTCATTGAACGAAGTGGGTAGAATATCCACATGGACACTCTTTGGGAAGGTAGGGTCCACATAAGATGTGAATGGCGAATCCACTACCCCTCCTTCTTCATTTACTTCGCTTGTCGCATGTTCCGAGCGTGTAGCTCTACTAAAGGTCTCTATTAGACAACTAAACATGCTAGATCCGGGTTGTGGGGCCCACACTGGCATGTTTTGGCTTGTCTCCTCAGGGTTCTTGGTAGGGTGCCCTTCCATGGCTTCTGAGTCAGAGGACGAGTCACTATCCACTATTCGTGGATCTTGGGTTGCACTCCCTTGGGTTCCAGCCGAAGGCCAAGATGCCAACGTGGAGGGATGGTGTGAGCCTGCGTAAACTGAAACGCTTTCTAGTGGTTCAGGCTCTAGCACCCGACCAGAACGTAGATGCATGTGACGTGGGTACCCTACGTGCGTTGGTAACTATCCTTGAAACTCACACAAGTGGTTTCTTAGGTGTTTCGCACCCCGTTTTTACTTGTTTTTAGATTGTTTTTAGATCATTTTGAACTCGTTTTTGACCCCCTTACTTACGGTCGAACTTGGACTAGGGCGTGTGATAGCTCAAAACGAGCGTATCGTTCAAAGGGTCCTAGCGTGCTTTACAGCACCGTGTTTGCCTATCCGGAGCTCTTGTGGTCCTCAAAACAGTCTGTTTCCTTGTGGGGGAAAGGGCAAAAGCCTATTTGCTTGTGGAGGAAAGGGTGAGGGCTTTATCCCACATGCTCACTTTACTCCTTGGGGAGTGGGCTACATATAGGGCACAACTTCCTATAAGCTCTCACTTGAAAGAAAGCTATGGAGGCTCACTCTCCTATATATATATATCAAAAGACCGAGACTGGGGTCGTGGGTCAATTGGGGTTTTTTCTTTTCAAAATTTTTTTCTCCAATTAAAAAATCTTTCCTCTCCACACGTTTGGTTTTTTCTTTTCAAAATAAAATTTAATTTTTATTTTTTATTTTTTTTAAATTTTTATTTTTTATTTTTTTATTTTTTGAGAAAAGTTTTCTAGGGTTCGCGGCGTGGTTCGCACACAGCACAGGTCTGGGGATTCAGAAATCCCCCCTCACACGTAGAAAACCAATAACAGAACGCACGCCCACACGCGGAGCGAAAAAATAACAAAAGAACCAGAAATGCAGAAGACAAATTGCAGAAACAGATTGCAAAACACAGAAACACCTCAACAACAAACACACAGTCGCTTTCCTACAGTGTAAATTAAACTTCATGCAGCAGCCCGAGCTGCAAACTGGAGCTTGGTGCAGGGCAACTCCCCGGCAGCGACGCCAAAAATGTGCGCTTTTGTCGCACAGGTCGTAGCTAGGGACTTGCCGGACACCGTATGCGAGCCACGAATGGCTGCAAGCATACAACCAGGGAAGGAAGCTCAAACATAATGCAAAGGGTGTGTCACTCACCGCTCAACCGCCGCCTTGAAGGATTCTCGCGTTGCGGTGAAGAAGGAGCCGCCGTCGCCGCTCTACCGCCTCTCCGCCGCCGTGCCGCTACACAGTGCTCGATCGCTCTCTCACTCTCTCTCTCTCTCTCTCTCTCACACACGCAGGAGAAGGAAACCAAAGAGATAAGGCAAGAGCACTCTTGTATTCACAACACATGAGAATGAGGATTTTAGGGTTACATTTGGCTCTTATAGGTGACTTGGCCGTTCACACTTGGGCGCCCATACATGGCCGGACGATCCTAACCCTTATCCTACTGATATTCAAGGTGCGCCTCTCATCGGTGATCACCCAATCCCTTCATCCTTAACATATGGTGCCGACAAGCCCGGCCCATGACTCAGAATATTTAAATTAATGACGTAAAACATAGTACGTCTGAATGTCCTTCATAGGTTAACCGTCATAGGTTAACAACTGGTACAGAGGATGTATAGATTTGTTTGTTGACAGGCCCAAAGGAAAAAGGATAAGATATGATCTAAAAATAGGTAAGATTCTGGAGATTGGAGACAGAGAGAGAGGAGCTGATTCAGTTTCTTTGGACAATAATAATGATTATTCTACTGGTTCCTCTAATGCAACTCATAGGGAATCAAAAATGGACTAGAGTTTGTTAGAGTTGGAAAGAAGATATTTGTGGTGGGAACATGATTAACCATCTTGTGTTGTTCATGAGATCAACTTTCAGGAGGGGGCTAAGCCAATTGCCTAAAAATTAAAGAGATTGGGGACAATACATAGGCAAATTTTGAAAAAATTGCTATAGGCTAGATTTATATATCCAGTTCATAATGTTGAGTAGGTGTCTCCTATAGTTATTATACCTAAGAAAGGGAATAAGTGGAGAATTTACGTGGATTACAAAGCACTAAATGCTACTACAAAGACACATTACCATCTTTCCTTTTAGGATGAAATTTTTGATCATGTGGTGGCAAGGCATGAATGGTATTCAGTTTGTGATAGTTTTAGTGGATTTCATCATATTAGAATAGCCCCTGAGGATCAGAAGAAGACCAATTTTATAACTCCATGGGGAGTGTTTTGCTACATAGTGATTCCTTTTGGTTTTCTCAATGCATATGCCAGTTTTCAGAGTTGGGGGGAAAAGATCCTTGCCCCATACCTGTGGGAATGTTTGTTATAATATTCATGGATGATCTCTGCATATACAGTGAGCTTGTTACATGTAGAGAGGCTTGAAATTGTCTTTAAACATCTTGATGATGATGGAGTCCATCTCAACCTAGCAAAGTGCCAGATATCAAGGGCTAGAGTAGTGCTCTTGGGACATGAGGTGAGTGATAATGGAATAACCTTAGACCCTTCAAAGGTAGAGAGTCTACTATAAACGGAAAGCCCAAGACAACCAAAGGGGCTTTGTTCAAAATCTTAGGTATCTATCTAGATCTTTCTATATGTTGGCTCATTATGTTTACCCTTTGCAAAAATCTAGTCAACAAGATCCATTTATGTGGAGTCAGGTAGAGGAGGATGCTTTTGAAAGTCTCAAAGATAAGTTGTCTACCCTACCAACAATAATGCCCCCAGATTGGAACCAGCCCTTCTATTTAAGCCACAGTATTGGGAAACATGCAGGTGGGAGTAATGATGATGCAAAAAGAAACAAAGTAGTCATATATGACACTTGCTTTTTATATCGTAGGGCAATGAGTTAGATGAAAAAGCCTTGGCATGAGGTTGAGCTATTGATTTGGACACTTGTATATGCCACAAAAAGGTTGAAGCCCTATCTGATTTTTATACCCTTTCTTGTTCTCACCTTCTGTAATCTTCTACCTCATGTGATGAAGTATCTTGGTGAGAACCTAAAGGTACAAATGTGGATCATGACATTACAAGAGTTTGACATGATATTTATTAAGGAAGATAGTGTGAGGGCTCATATGGCAAGCATGATAACCTATAAAGGGGTGCAGGTCATTAGAGATGTTGAAAAGGAAGTGGTCTCTGATCATAGGATGCATGAAGAATTGTAGGATATAGATGGTACTCTATTATCTGATGGGTCTTTTAAAAGAAGTCTTGGTAAAGGGGGTGCTGGGTTTGTTTTTGTAAGAAAACAAGGTCACGAGCTATGGTCTAGCAACTAAGAAATATAGCTTAAAAAAAGCAACAATTGTTGAGAGATGTAATTGTGGTGTTGTGTGTATGTGGGAAAGCACCCTAGAGGTGCAAGATATTGTGGCAAGATAAGAATGCCACATGTAATATTGAATGGTGTGTGAGTATTGACCAAAAGAGTGGAAAAGGAGTTGCCACATGGATGATGATGTGTAAAGTGGGATAAGGCTAGAGGGCCTATATCATTGTATGGTTCATTTGTGATATGTAATAGAATTGAGTGTTGAGTGTGCAATCTCTCTCTCTCTCTCTCTCTCTCTCTCTCTCTCTCTCTCTCTTATGGAGTTCTTAGTGTGGTTTAATCCACCTTAATTAAGTTGCTTAATTTATGCTTATCATCATGATCAATCCCATTTTAGGATTCTTTAACATGGTATCAGAGCTTGGGTGGGCTCTTGGTCATGGGGATTATTTATGTATAGATTTCTTGGTTATGTGTTTATTTTATTAAGCATTATTTTTCAATTAATTATGAAAAAAAAATTATGCACACTCATATTATCATTTGGATTTGCATTTGTAAAGATTTGGAGCTGCCATTCTCAATTTTGAGAGGAGATTTGCACCAAGGAGGTTGCATAGAAGCTGCCCAAGAGAATTGCAAACGGGAGTTTTACAACATGGAAAGCCTGCCCATCATCATGGAAGTTGAAAATGGAGATTTTAGCAAGTATGAAGACTATGGAGTCTTCGGTGTCATCAAGGAAGCTACCAAGGAGATTTGTGAAGGTGTTTTGGATTTTGCCTCATTAATTTTTTCGTTTAAGCATGGAAGAATGCTCAATGTAAAGAAGGGTTGCTGATTTATGGGATGAGAGAATCCCATGGCTCTTGCAAGTTAGCAAAGAGCATGTGTGGGGTGAAAGGCTTGTCCAAGCAAGGGGCAAGTATTGTGGGCAAGGAAAGGAGCCCATGAATGTGCACATCAAATGGAGGGATGTGCTGATTTGCTCGTGATGAAAGATAAGAAATGTTCGGTGGAAGCAAGATGAAGCTTTCACAATGTATATCACCTATGGTTTCTTGCAAGAAATCCACTTGGAAAGCACTCTTTGATACATGATAGGATAAGAAGCATGCATGATATGGAGCTCATGTGCAAGCTCAAGCAAAAGAGAGCTATGTTTTTGAGCTCATTTGAGAGCTCATGGAAGCCGGTTGGATGGCTAAGAAGGTCATGGATGGAAGATCAAACCTCGTAAGATGTGTAAGCAAATTTGAAGGCATGGTAAGCCTTCATACCTAGTAATCTACAAAGAAAGTTTTTTGTGCCAAGTGCTCATGGAAGCTACAATAAGATGATGGTGCTGCAATAGCTAGAGCTACAATAATCTTGAAGGAGTACCAACAAAGTAGTAGAAACTTTTAAGAAAGTTATGGCAACAAGAAGAAGCTTGTGCACAAAGCTAGAGGAGAAATGACAGAAAAAAAAAGGCAGCATAACAACTCTGGCCCTAGTAAAGAGTGTGGAGAGGAGTGAAGCAATCGACGATGACCAGCAGCTGCTCTGCACAAAGTGGGCACATCAACGATGATGACCACTAAGAAGCGTAGAGAAAAAGTGCAACAAGATAGATGAGCAGCTAGAGCAGAGGAAGGGCCACAACAACAATGAAGCTTCAGCAGTGGGTAAATTCAAAGGTGCTTGTTGCAGAAAGGTATTGGTACTGAGGAGTAGTGGGCTTGCTAGGAAGAGAGTATTCAGAGCCTCCAACAACGTTAGCACAATACAATGTGCCACCACGACCTTTTGCACCCTCCACCTCTAGTAGACTAGCGTACGCCAAAGACAAGGAGGCGGGGGCTGTTGTGGCGACCTCCGATGACAGTGGCTAAAGAGAAGAAGACAGTCATAGCCTCACGCCATCAACGAATGAAAGTAATTTGCTGCCCAGCTTTTGTGACAAACGAACGAAAAGGATGCCAATGAGATGAATGAGGAAGAGCAGGTGTGCAGAATTCAATCTAGTACTATAGATGTGCGCCATAAGAATCCAAGCACAGTAAAATGAGGGTGTTCAAGGCCGCCTGTAGCATGTGCAGGTTCAGAGAAAACGCCACGGAACAGTCAGCACAGGCAGCAACAAATTATTTTTTTTGAAAAATTCCACAACCTTTCAAAACTTCAAAGGGTCTACTTTGATAAAGCCCTTGTTCACATGCTTTTTAAGAAGCATTAAATAAGAGTCACAAAGCCCATATTTAAACCCTTACTCATAAGCTTTTTCAAAGAACGCTTGTAATTTTTTACCATAAGGGTTTGACCACACACACATAAGGAAAAACTAGAGAAATATCAGCTTTGGTGGCAAAAGCCGTGGATGCTGATCATTATTTTTTTTGAGATGGGTGCCCTGCCCTTGCATAGCGCATAAAAAGGTTTGTAAAATTAACTCACCCATAATTGATTATGGATAACCGTACCCGAGCTTGTGTGCTCAAAACGAGAATATTTTGTAATCACCCATCATGGTATAAGGGTTGCCCTGCCCGAGCTCACCTAGAAGCTCGAAATGGTTGTTGTGTGATGTGCGCATGAGCGATGCACGTGTGAGGTGCATGCGCATGGATTGGTTCCCACTCAAACTTCCATGTTCAAATCAGACTCAGTGGTTCCGCTGTGAGCGAGTCGGCTCAAAATGGACTTAGTGTCTAAGATGGTAGACACGCACAAACATGTTCATTTGATGGACACTCCAATATATCATTGAGGGAGAGTGTTGAGAGGTAGCGATTGTGGTTATGCAATGCTACATTGATGGGTGATGGGTGAGTTGTGGAACACCTCGATTAAGAGGGGGTGTTGAGAGATGCAATTGCAGTGTTGTGTGTATGTGGGAAAGCACCCTAGAGGTGCAAGATATTGTGGCAAGATAAGAATGCCACATGTAATATTGAATGGTGTGTGAGTGTTGACCAAAAGAGTGGAAAAGGAGTTGCCACATGGATGATGATGTGTAAAGTGGGATAAGGCTAGAGGGCCTATATCATTGTATGGTTCATTTGTGATATGTAATAGAATTGAGTGTTGAGTGTGCAATCTCTCTCTCTCTCTCTTATGGAGTTCTTAGTGTGGTTTAATCCACCTTAATTATGTTACTTAATCTATGCTTATCATCATGATCAATCCCATTTTAGGATTCTTTAACAACAATGAGGCTAAGTGTTATAGCCTCAGTTTGGGTCTTGAAGAGTGTAGATAAAGGAGGGTAAAAAGATTGATTATAAAGGGAGTTTCCTTGCTTGTTATAAGGCATGTACAAGGTACATGGAAAATTAATAAAGATGAGATGAAAACTTGGTTCTTTAGGGTTAGGAAGCTCCTTAGTTGTTTCCAGGCCTATGAGATATGGCATGTATCCACCCAAGGAGGACAACATGAGAGCACATGAGTCAGCAGAGTAGGTTTTCTCTAAGGATTTACATGTTGTGGACAATCCAAAGACCATTGTATTAGGGTAGAGAATACCTTTATGATGAGGAGCAGGTCTTTCTGACATGATTTTCAAGAAGAGCATTAGATGCTTCAAAATGGAGAGAAATTATCAGAAGATCTATGAGGTATGTATTGATTGGTGACATATTGTATCATGAAGGAACATATGGTGTTTTGAGAAGGGTTTTATGTCAGGGATGAAATTCAAGATTTCTTGAAAGCTTGTCATGAAGAAGGATGTGGAGGTAACTATGGGGTTGACATTACAAAAAGAAAGGTATTAACATCAAAGCTTATGTGGCTTATTATGAATAGAGACATCCAACATTGGTGCAAGAGTTATCAATGTTAAGCTTTTCAAAAAAAGGTGCTAGTTCAAGAACCCATGCATCACATTATGAGCTATGGGGCCTTTCAAAAGTGGGGAATAAATATTATAGGGCCTCTTCCAGGAATTGGAAGTAGAAAATATTATATCATGTAGTGGGCTACCTGACAAGATGGCCAGAAGGTAGAGCAACCAGCAGTGCCACAACACAACAGGTTTGCAAGTTTGTCTATGAGATGATTTGCTGTAGATTTGGTGTTCCTTTCTATTGAGAAGTGTGGTGCCATAGAGCACAAGGAAGAGGTAGGGAGTGAGATAAGTAGCCAGAAAAGTGAGAAGCCTAGCATATAGCCAGATGAGAAAAGGGATTTATCCCACATTGTTGTGTACAAGCCCAAGGGTGTACCTCCTCATATAAAAGGGGGTCACTTGCACACATCTCAAGCCTCTCTACTATGAGTACAAGTCTTAATCTTGTAACTTAATTGTTCTTAAGTCTATTTCACACACTCATCATCATGGGTAAGCTTCGATTACACCCACCTTAGATCATCATGAGTAAGCTTAGATTACACCCACCTTAGATTAATTCATCTAATCACATTAGATTAAGTGTAGGATTAGTACTAATCATCTTACTCATACATATGTCACCCCCATGGATTTTAACATGGTATCAAAGCCTCCCCTTTCCTCCTTGTGGCTCAAATTTTTGAGGCTCAATTCTCATTCCATAGGCAACCGCTACCTCTCAAACTTTTGGAGTAGTTTTCCCACACCTAGAAGCTTCACCTCATCACATGGAATTCGAGCGATTTTTCACGCAACAAGCAAAAAATGCCAAATTTCACGTGACTATGATTTTGCCTCATTATCCACGTGGTGTCACAATTGGCTTGAGCCTTATTAGATGAAGGTTAGCCATAGCTTAAGATATCTACAACTGAAATCTAAGCTTAAAATAGTCAAGTATCAAGCCACACATCGTAGAAAACCAGTCACCTAGTTCTACATAGATCCATAATTTTTGGCTTAGTTTAAGGTGGATATCTTACTCATGCAAGTGCCCCTCATGAAGGGCAAGAGGTTAAAGTAAAAATACCCTTCAATATTAGCTTCCAAAAGCTCAATTAAAGCCTTGATTAAGCACTAATCACCTTCATTAGCATTGTACTAGCAGAAATTGGGCCCATTAAAATTTGAAATTGGAAACATAGGGTGTAAATCCATTGTGAAAATCTCTCTCTTGCATTAAAATTTGAAATTGGGCCCATTAAAATTTGAAATTGGAAACATAGGGTGTAAATCCATTGTGAAAATCTCTCTCTTGCATCCAAATTCTAAAAATGTTATACCTCATTACAAAAAGGTATTTCCCTCTCTTTTCTAACAAAACCAACCATTCTCTATCCTAGGTGAATGGTTAATTGATTAATGTCAAGTTTTTATAATGAATATTTTATTATAAAAGTGTTACTTTTAGTATAATTGAATTTCATGCATAGAGGTATGCATAAAAGATGAATAATTTATTATAAAAGTGTTACTTTTAGCATAATTGAATTTCATGCATAGAGATATGCATAAAAGATGAATATTTTATTATAAAAGTGTTACTTTTAGCATAATTGAATTTCATGCATAGAGGTATGCATAAAAGATGAATATTTTGGGTGGTTGCAAGATCAGGGTGCCCAGTTTTGTTCACTCAGGCACCCTGTAAATAGTAAAAAACAGGCATTTGTTTACCTTTAGTGGCTAATCTCTCCTAGTAAATGAAGGAATTTCGTTTCAAGTTCTTTTGTTGGAACATCATATTCAAAGTCGGAAATATAGTTTCATAATTTGATTAAGCATTAGATAGTCAAAAGTCCTCATTTTCTTAGGTACAAAGTCAATGTATACACCCTGTCCCAAATTTGAACTGATTCCATAAAATGCTAATATCTTTTACATATAAACTCATATGAGATTCCCACTTTGTACCTCAGGTCTTCACATAATATGGAGCTTAACTTGATTTTTCAAGAAAATTTTATGATATTTGTCTATTTTCTTTAAATACTTCAAGGTCTTTAAAATGTTATAATATACGCCACTTTTTGTACCCACAATAGCTACCACTTAAAATCCTCAATCTTGTAGATCAAAAGAGTGGGTAGATACTGAGACATTAGTAGAATGTGGTGGTGAGTAAAAATTACAAATCCAATGGTTGGATTTTTAATGATCTCTTTTTCAAAATTCTTCTAGACTATTAGAAGGCCTGCAAATATTAATAATCTAATTAGTAAAATTACATTTTTGATGTGAATCATCTAAAACCTATAGGGACTAGTGTACTTGTAATGGTGCATCTATGAAAAAATAAATTGGATCACTCTAAGTATGGAAAGATCATTTGTTTATCATTTCATCATATTTTTGATTAATTTTGATTAATTAGACTAATTTTTATTAATTTAAGGTATATTGGGTTAATTTAAGGGCAAGCATATTTTCTATTATTTGCTTGATCTCATTTTAAGTACCTTGCCCCCAAAATTTTCTCTCCAAGCATTGTCCCAGTCCAGTATAAACTGGATAAAACTGGACACCCTGATCTTGCAACAACCCTTTTATTATAAAAGTGTTACTTTTAGCATAATTGAATTTCATGCATACAGATATGCATAAAAGATAAATATTTTATTATAAAAGTGTTACTTTTAGCATATTGAATTTCATGCATAGAGGTATGAAAAAAAATGATTATTTTATTATAAAACTGTTAAAAAAATGATTACTTTATTATAAAAATGTTACTTTTATCATATTGAATTTCGTGCATAGAGGTGAAAAAAATAAATAAATTATTATTTTATTATAAAAATATTACAAAAAAAAGATTATTTTATTGTAAAAGTGTTACTTTTATCACATTTGAATTTTATGCATAAGAAGATGCATAAAAGATTGATTTTAATTCAAAAGTGTCATTCTCATCTAAAGTGAATTTATGCATAAAAGATTGAATTTTAATTCAAAGTGTCATTCTCATTTAAAATGAATTTATGCATAGGAAGATGCATAAAAGATTGATTTTTATTTCGAAAGTGTTGGTCTCCTTAAATGGAATTTATGCATAATTAGATGCGTAACGAAATCTTATATCAATATAAGAATTCCCTTGTATTCTATAAATAGATATGGGAAGGGATAGGATGTGATAAGAGATGTGATAAGATGTGATAAGATGTGATAAGATGTGTATGAGATGAGTTAGGATGTGATAGGATGTATATGAGAAGAGTTAGGATGTGATAAGATGAGTTAGGATGTGATAAGAGGTGTATGAGATGTGATGAGATGTGATAGGATACTTATGGGATGAGTTAAGATGTGATAAGATACATATGGGATGAGTTAGGATGTGATAAGATGAGTTAAGATGTGATAAGATGTGTATGGGATGAGGTAAGAAGTGTATGTGATGGGATAAGATGTATATGAGATGAGTTAGGATGTGATAAGATGAGTTAGGATGTGATAAGAGGTGTATGAGATGTGATAAGATGTGATAAGATGCATATGAGATGAGTTAGGATGTGATAAGATGAGTTAAGATGTGATAAGATGTGTATGGGATGAGATAAGAAGTATATGTTGATGAGATAAGATGTATATGGGTTGTGATAGGGCAAGAATGGATGTGATCTAAAAGAATAGATGTGAAGGCGTATGGGGCTATATGAATGGGAATGTGGAAATGGATGTATGTATGTGGATGTGTGGATGTGGAAGTGGGAGTGTGGATGTATGCATGTAGATGTAGAAGTATGGAAGTGAATGAGAATGTGGATGTGGATGTATACATGGAGATGTGGATGTATGCATGTAGATGTAGAAGTATGGATGTGAATGAGAATGTGGATGTGGATATGTAGATGTAGAAGTATGGATGTGAATGAGAATGCGGATGTGGATGTATGCATATAGATGTAGATGTATGGATGTGAAAGAGAATGTGGATGTGGATGTATGCATGTAGATGTGGATGTATGCATGTAGATGTGGATGTATGCATGTGAATGTGAATGTGGATGTGGATGTATGCATGGAGATGTAAATGTATGGATGAGATGTGGATGTGGACGTGAATGTATGGATGTGAATGTGAATGGGGATATGGATGTATGCATGGAGATGTGGATATATACATGTAGATGTAGATGTGTGAATGCGGATGTGGATGTATGTATGTGGATGTGGATTTGGAGGTATGATGTGGATGTATGCATGGATGTGTATGTAGAATAATGAACGTGAATGTGTATGGAAAATAATGTGTCGTCAATATGAGTAAATGGATGAAAATGAATACATATTGAATGGAATGTGGATTAAGTAATGTGGATTGAGGAGGGATAATGTGGAAAGACGAGAGTTCGATATAGAAACTGTATTTTGTGACTGTTTGTAAATGACTGTTTTATGTCAAGAATGCTGGGGAAGCATTTTGACCGTCTTGAGGATTAAGGTCATGAAGACCGAACTGATAAAGTTGCAACTGCTGACGGAGAGTCAATGGAGGACGTCTAGCGTAGCAAGGTCGACCGAGGTCTTGACCATCGATTTAAATGGTGAGCTTCCGGTACGGTGGATTAGGGACCAAGAAAGCGGCCTATGAGTGAAGCGCTAGGTCACCTGCGAAGGATCCTAGAGGGTGCTGACCATACGGTGCTCGGGCTCTGGGTCGTCGAAGATATCCACACGTGCGTCGTGGAAGATATTAGAACGAGGAATAAGAATTGTTTTCTGAAACCGAGCATGGATCTAGTTGATTGACCTTGCTGGTCCTCAACGGATGAGTTCATGGCTCTTTTATATGGATCTATGGGTTGATCTTGCTGATCTTCCACGGAGATTCCATTCTGTTATATGAATATATTGCCGGTTACTATGAGCTAGGAACTATGGAAAAGGCCCCTGAGTGAACAGGTGGTGAGCGTTCTGGTTGCCAATGATGCCATAAGTACACCGATGAATGAATGACTGGAAATAAGGATTCAACCAGAGACTTTGAGGATTGTCATCTGTGACATAATGGTTTCATTAAAGGATTGTTTTAAAGTTAGTTGATGCTGAGAAAAAGGCAATTTTATATTGGGTGTGTAAGTGGTATGACTAGTTTTATGTTTGCATGAACTTCTGGCTAGGGGGCCTTGGAACTCTTTTCCTTGGTACCCGGGAAAAAACCTAACCAAATTCCTAGTTGGATCGCGTCACTATAGTGGTTGGGCAGTTGGCTAACCCATGGGACTGGATGGGGTTAGGCTGGACTGATGGATCCGTAAATCGAGAGTCAATTTCTGTTATTACGATAGATAAAGTAAATCCCGGATAGTAATTGTTCTATGGATAGGAATCAACGGCTGTGCCTCTTGATGGGGAAAAAAGCGTTGATCCTAATGATCCAAGTTCAAGTTTCTTCCTTGATCCGACCGAGTATCTTTATAGGTGCAGTCGGATCAGCGTGATCAGTAATGATCTTGACTACGTTAGAGTAAAAAGTTATCTTGGTGGAATCGCCCGTGCTTTCCGGGTAAGGGAAGTTTTTTCGGGTTCGGTTTTGGAAAAACCGACGGATTAGTCTCTTGTCCGGATATCCGTGGGCGAGGCCCCGAATGTGGGATCCCTGTCCCGCGCGAGAAGTGCTACTTCCGCTGCTAGTACCCCGAATCCGTTGCGCGGTGGGAATAGGGATCTCACAGTTGCTATCAGAGCAAATTGGTTAATAAAGATCAACTGAGAAGCCAAATATGTCAAAAATTTATCAAGAAGCACAAAAAGGTTGTAATTATGTGATATAAATTCATACAATTTGATATTCAAACTGAAAATTCGTAATCTAGTAATTGGGTCTTCAAATGGAAGTACCGCAATTGTATGGAACCCTGACTTGCTTGAGGCCTAGACATGATGGTATTTACCTTATAGTTCCAAGTATCATGACTACCCATATATACCGAGGATATAACTGCAGCTCTTTACTGGTAGTATATACGAGTAAATCTAAGACTTGAAATTATAAGCATTAATGCTATCAAGTTGATGAATTCGAATGTGGTTGATATGATTTTTAATTCTGTTTGAGAACTGATGAATTGATTTGGATTCTGATTGAAAAATGATGATCCCTGAAAATTGGTTGAAATGTAATAAGCTGAGCAAAACCTCAAAGAGGATGAATGGGACGAGTCCCTGTGATGATATTCATAACTGGAATGATGATAATGATTTCAGCAAATCACTATGAGATTAGTGGATTGTGCTGTCAAATTGCTGCTGTTAACACTTGACTCGTTAGATCAAGTTAAGGGATGACAATTTGAGAACTTGCTTGACTGAAATTCCCGTGGCAGAAAACAAAATTTTTGATCTAATGGACCATTATCGTGTTAAAGATATGAATGATATGATCTAAAATGAATTGTTATTTAATGATGAGTTCTATATAAGGGATATTTATTCCCACATTCTAATGGACCATTATCGTGTTAAAGATATGAATGATATGATCTAAAATGAATTGTTATTTAATGATGAGTTCTATATAAGGGATATTTATTCCCACATTCTGTTGGGTTGACCAGAATATAAGGAACCCCAGAATAAATTGGATCTTAAGAAAAAGAGTTGTCCTCTACTTTGCGAGATGAGGACATCTCGCACTTTTTTAAGTGGGGTAGAATGTAAGATTCCTCCCCCAGCCTTCGAGGTATGCAGAGTAAGAACCTTCCTTTCTAATCTTATAATTATTCCCTCTCTAAGATAAAAGAAAGATTCTGTTCCCAGAATACTTACTCAGGAGCTCACCTATTTTAAGGATTCTGAACGAGGAGTTCAGAAGTGAGAACCGGTGTTTTGGATGCCAAGGTTTTGGTCATCAGTTAAAAGACTGCCCGACTCCTGCCATGACAAGGGCACAGGGAAGTCAAGAAACCAAATTCAAAGATCAATTCCTTCATACCAATCTAATTAGGGTCCGTCTCTCGGACAAGATTGCTTAACTCCATTAACTAGGTCCGACCCATTGATTAGGGTCGAGATGACCAGTCAAATGCTTGACGACATGGAGCAATAGATGCAGGCAATAAAGATATAAAAGCTGCCCATGATCGACAGAAACAGTATATAGATAAGAAGAGGAGAGTCAGAAAATTCAAAGAAGCAGATATGGTCTTCATTCGAGTACGGACCAAAAAGAAGTTCTTTATCTCTTGGGGAGTATAAGTAGTTATCCCCCAGATATTGTGGGCCATATCTGAATTCAATGAAAGTAGGTGACTTAGCCTACAAGCTTCTTTTACCTCCTCATCTCAAAGTTCTTAATGTATTTCATGTAAGCCTTCTATAGAAATATGTGCCAAACCCAAATCATGGAGAGACGGAAAAACTTCAGTGACAAGATACCCCGTTGGCTTCAAGATTACGCTAGTTCCTTCTTTTATATAAGTCATAACTCTTACTTGTTGCTCGCAGTAATCTTACTTCCATCAATCTCCTTTCTTTCTTAATCTCCTTCATGGCTTGGCAGCAAGAACTGGTTTTATCCATGATGATTTCTCACCTTCAAGACGCAAGCGAGTCTGTGAAGAAGGATATTATAGATCTGTATGAGCGCTCACTTTTTCCTCACTTGGAAACTTCTGTAGCTCAGACCAAATGGCGAACCTATCAAGACATAACTAGGGTAACACCGTGGGGTCAGCAACACTTTCGTAACAATGTCCGCTTGGCTATGGTTATTGAAGCCTTGGGTTTGGGTCCCCGATACTACTACGTGATGAGATCAAGGCATGGTGGATTTTCTGAGCGGGTCTTCTTACTAGCGTGCTTTCTTCCTCATCAGAAGATATGACTTTATCCCGTTTTTGGCTTGCCTCTCAGAGGTCCTTTAAATAGGTCACCTCATACCAATGAGATAGGTACTGCAATAACCAGCCGAATTATTCCCATAGATGAGTTACCTTATATGTGTGCAGCTTGTGAGTGCTGCTTTTGTGACCATATGATGGACGGGCTTATGGAATTGTAAAGAGTTCTTCTATCTTTACTGTATATGTTCCAAGAATGAATAAAGTTGAAATCTTTGTCCTTGTCTTGAGTCTTGCTCTCTTTGAGACTTTTCTTGGTGGTTAATCTTAATTAAATTTTCTCTTAGTCTCATATTCGTGCATCTTGCGAAATTACCCCAGTTTGCGAGATGAGGACATCTCGCGTTTTTCAAGTGGGAGAGAATGTAAGATTCCTCCCCAGCCTCTCAAAATGTCCAGCATCTTCTCAATACCCTCTTCAGAAATATAAAAGATCTTGTCTCTGCTGCCTGTTTTGACTTAGAGAGAGAAAATATTCTAGAGAGAGAATATTCAGATTTTGAATATTTTTAGATAGAAAAATTTCTCATATTATTAAAATAAATTCCCCTGAAACTGAAATTCAGAAAGAACTTTCCAATGTGCAATTGGAATTAATTGGAAATGGGTATAAAGGACCTTAGCCTAAGGGTCTAGATTTTTAGAAATCTTGGATTATGGTCCAATTAAGGTTCTTATAGACCAATAAGATCAATCCATGTGTGGGGAGGAGATAAATCCAATTTTGTAAAAGAAGATACCCAAAGGTGAAGAGTTGAATATGTACAAGGTTTATTAATAAGAAACTATGAGTAATTTTAATAATATGAGATATTTTGGGTATAATGATTCCATTTTGACACATATGTAAGGAAGGGGAGTCCCTTCAATTCTCACATAAGGTGAAGAGTTGAATATGTACAAGGTTTATTAATAAGAAACTATGAGTAATTTTAATAATATGAGATATTTTGGGTATAATGATTCCATTTTGACACATATGTAAGGAAGGGGAGTCCCTTCAATTCTCACATAAGATGAAGAGTTGAATATGTACAAGGTTTATTAGTAAGAAACTATGAGCAATATTAAAAATATGAGATATTTTAAGTATAATGATTCCATTTTTGACACATATGTAAGGAAGGGGAGGGCCTTCAATGAGGTGCCTACTTCACATGGGCAAATTGAGTTTTTTATCATAAAAAATTGAGATATTTCATCTCTCCTCTCTCCTCATTCAAGTCTAGTTCCAAAAAGTTAGCTTAACTGACCTAAAAATGGTCAAAAATTGACCAAACTGACTTGGAAAATTCTAGGATCAGTTTGTTTGGTTAGGAGCTCAATTTTTCCTATAAATAGAAGCCTCCCCCTTGTTGAAAATATATAGTGTTTAAGGCATTGTTACTCTATTTCACCCAAGCCAAGAACTATGAATTTATTAATAATTCATTAGTTTTTGACATTTTCCTCTTCCAAAGATTGGTTGGCCACTCTTGTCCAAACAAGAGTTGAACCCTCAAACCATCAAGCCAAAGGAAAGCTTTCAAAGTCATTAGTAAGTTGGTGATTCTTCTTTTCACTTATTTTATGATTTTTATGGCTTTAATGGTTCTTATGTTTTATGTCTTCTCTAAAAATGTTATACCTCATTACAAAAAGGTATTTCCCTCTCTTTTCTAACAAAACCAACCATTCTCTATCCTAGGTGAATGGTTAATTGATTAATGTCAAGTTTTTATAATGAATATTTTATTATAAAAGTGTTACTTTTAGCATAATTGAATTTCATGCAAAGAGATATGCATAGAAGATGAATATTTTATTATAAAAGTGTCACTTTTAGCATAATTGAATTTCATGCATAGAGGTATGCATAAAAGATGAATATTTTATTATAAAAGTGTTACTTTTAGCATAATTGAATTTCATGCATAGAGATATGCATAAAAGATAAATATTTTATTATAAAAGTGTTACTTTTAGCATATTGAATTTCATGCATAGAGGTATGAAAAAAATGATTATTTTATTATAAAACTGTTAAAAAATGATTATTTTATTATAAAAATGTTACTTTTATCATATTGAATTTCGTGCATAGAGGTGAAAAAAATAAATAAATTATTATTTTATTATAAAAATGTTACAAAAAAAATTGATTATTTTATTGTAAAAGTGTTACTTTTATCACATTTGAATTTTATGCATAAGAAGATGCATAAAAGATTGATTTTAATTCAAAAGTGTCATTCTCATCTAAAGTGAATTTATGCATAGGAAGATGCATAAAAGAATGAATTTTAATTCAAAGTGTCATTCTCATTTAAAATGAATTTATGCATAGGAAGATGCATAAAAGATTGATTTTTATTTCGAAAGTGTTAGTCTCCTTAAATAGAATTTATGCATAATTAGATGCGTAAAGAAATCTTATATCAATATAAGAATTCCCTTGTATTCTATAAATAGATATGGGAAGGGATAGGATGTGATAAAAGATGTATGAGATGTGATAAGATGTGTATGAGATGAGTTAGGATGTGACAAGATGCATTAGGATGTGATAAGATGTATATGAGAAGAGTTCGGATGTGATAAGATGAGTTAGGATGTGATAAGAGGTGTATGAGATGTGATAAGATGAGTTCGGATGTGATAAGATGAGTTAGGATGTGATAAGAGGTGTATGAGATGTGATGAGATGTGATAAGATACTTATGGGATGAGTTAGTATGTGATAAGATGAGTTAAGATGTGATAAGATACATATGGGATGAGTTAGGATGTGATACGATGAGTTAAGATGTGATAAGATGTGTATGGGATGAGGTAAGAAGTGTATGTGATGGGATAAGATGTATATGAGATGAGTTAGGATGTGATAAGATGAGTTAAGATGTGATAAGAGGTGTATGAGATGTGATAAGAGGTGTATGAGATGTGATAAGATGTGATAAGATGCATATGAGATGAGTTAGGATGTGATAAGATGAGTTAAGATGTGATAAGATGTGTATGGGATGAGATAAGAAGTATATGTGATGAGATAAGATGTATATGGGTTGTGATAGGGCGAGAATGGATGTGATGTAAAAGAATAGATGTGAAGGCGTATGGGGCTATATGAATGGGAATGTGGAAATGGATGTATGTATGTGGATGTGTGGATGTGGAAGTGGGAGTGTGGATGTATGCATGTAGATGTAGAAGTATGAATGTGAATGAGAATGTGGATGTGGATGTATACATGGAGATGTGGATGTATGCATGTAGATGTAGAAGTATGGATGTGAATGAGAATGTGGATGTGGATGTATACATGGAGATGTAGATGTATGCATGTAGATGTAGAAGTATGGATGTGAATGAGAATGCGGATGTGGATGTATACATGGAGATGTGGATGTATGCATATAGATGTAGATGTATGGATGTGAAAGAGAATGTGGATGTGGGTGTATTCATGGAGATGTGGATGTATGCATGTAGATGTAGATGTATGCATGTAAATGTGAATGTGGATGTGGATGTATGCATGGAGATGTGAATGTATGGATGAGATGTGGATGTGGACGTGAATGTATGGATGTGATGTGGATGTGGACGTGAATGTATGGATGTGAATGTGAATGGGGATATGGATGTATGCATGGAGATGTGGATGTATACATGTAGATGTAGATGTGTGAATGCGGATGTGGATGTATGTATGTGGATGTGGATTTGGAGGTATGATGTGGATGTATGCATGGATGTGTATGTAGAATAATGAACGTGAATGTGTATGGAAAATAATGTGTCGTCAATATGAGTAAATGGATGAAAATGAATACACATTGAATGGAATGTGGATTAAGTAATGTGGATTGAGGAGGGATAATGTGGAAAGACGAGAGTTCGATATAGAAACTGTATTTTGTGACTGTTTGTAAATGACTGTTTTATGTCAAGAATGCTGGGGAAGCATTTTGACCGTCTTGAGGATTAAGGTCATGAAGACCGAACTGATAAAGTTGCAACTGCTGACGGAGAGTCAATGGAGGACGTCTCGCGTAGCAAGGTCGACCGAGGTCTTGACCAGCCTCGGTTCGATTTAAATGGTGAGCTTTTGGTACGGTGGATTAAGGACCAAGGAAGCGGCCTATGAGTGAAGCGCTAGGTCACCTGCGAAGAATCCTAGAGGGTGCTGACCATACGGTGCTCGGGCTCTGGGTCGTCGAAGATATCCACACGTGCGTCGTGGAAGATATTAGAACGAGGAATAAGAATTGTTTTCTGAAACCGGGCATGGATCTAGTTGATTGACCTTGCTGGTCCTCAACGGATGAGTCCATGGCTCTTTTATATGGATCTATGGGTTGATCTTGCTGATCTTCCACGGAGATTCCATTCTGTTATATGAATATATTGCCGGTTACTATGAGCTAGGAACTATGGAAAAGGCCCCTGAGTGAACAGGTGGTGAGCGTTCTGGTTGCCAATGATGCCATAAGTACACCGATGAATGAATGACTGGAAATAAGGATTCAACCAGAGACTTTGAGGATTGTCATCAGTGACATAATGGTTTCATTAAAGGATTGTTTTAAAGTTAGTTGATGCTGAGAAAAAGGCAATTTCATATTGGGTGTGTAAGTGGTGTGACTAGTTTTATGTTTGCATGAACTTCCGGCTAGGGGGCCTTGGAACTCTTTTCCTTGGTACCCGGGACAAAACCTAACCAAATTCCTAGTTGGATCGCGTCACTACAGTGGTTGGGCGGTTGGCTAACCCATGGGACTGGATGGGGTTAGGCTGGACTGATGGATCTGTAAATCGAGACTCAATTTCTGTTATTACGATAGATAAAGTAAATCCCGGATAGTAATTGTTCTATGGATAGGAATCAACGGCTGTGCCTCTTGATGGGGAAAAAAGCGTTGATCCCAATGATCCAAGTGCAAGTTTCTTCCTTGATCCGACCGAGTATCTTTATAGGTGCAGTCGGATCAACGTGATCAGTAATGATCTTGACTGCGTTAGAGTAAAAAGTTATCCTGGTGGAATCGCCCGTGCTTTCCGGGTAAGGGAAGTTTTTTCGGGTTCGGTTTTGGAAAAACCGATGGATTAGTCTCTTGTTCGGATATCCGTGGATGAGGCCCCGAATGTGGGACCCCTGTCCCA
The DNA here is from genome assembly GCF_041138505.1 of Cibotium barometz. NCBI lineage: Eukaryota > Viridiplantae > Streptophyta > Polypodiopsida > Cyatheales > Cibotiaceae > Cibotium > Cibotium barometz. Next base: position 48,145,234 of record NC_141087.1, read on the forward strand.
CGTGAGAAGTGCTACTTCCGCTGCTAGTACCCCGAATCCGTTGCACGGTGGGAACAGGGATCTCACAATCCTAGATGTTCTCGTATTCTGCTCCATTTGAGTTGAGAGAGAAAATCTTGAGCATATCCTCCATGGGCATTTGATATCGATGGTATGGACATGTGTTGGTATGGGTGGGGGTAGCTACAAAGATTATTGTATCATTTCTTCAGTGATGAGGACCTCCTCAGTGGACCCATCTACCTTTGTGATAGTACCCCTCTTGGTGTTTGTCATAAGTCTTTAGGAACTCCGCACATAGTGTTGGGTTGACGGTGTAGGGGAGGATCTCTGCCATCTACCAAGGCCTTTCTCTAGCTTGTTCTTGAAATCTTTATCCTTAAACATTAGGGCTGTGGTACTCAAACATAATTTTTCTATGAGCTGTCTCTGAATGTACCTTGGACTATCTCTGCATACGCGACAACCCAAGGTAGGTTAACTTGGTGCCATGTGGTTCTTCTCGCACACATCTCCTGAGGATATCATCCTTGCTTAGCTTATACAATTCTCCATAGCAAATTAATTGATAAGGTGCAGTCAACTTAATAAGCCGATGCATCTTATCTTTATTCAAGGGTAGATCTTATGGGAACCCACCATGAGGAGCCAGATACTCAGATATTTCATCTCTCCACTTAGGCACCATGTCAAGTTTGAAGAGACAAGCATCTGGAAAGTCATCATCTATGCCTATTGTTGGTTCTCCATTAGGAATTCTAGGCATATGTTCTCACAAAACATGTTGTGTTCCTTTTCTCATCGTGACCATAAAGTCAAATTCCACAAGTAGAAGCAACCATCATGTGATTCTTCTTGATGGTCCACAAAGAATACACATTTATTGGACAACAGGTAATGTTTGTATTTCTTTATAGCATAAACCATGGCTAACCCTTCATCCTCCGTTTGGTGGTGTAGTTTATCTCTGCGTCATTCAGTTGATGTCTGGGAAAGCAAACTGGGTAATCTAATTTGAATTCCCCAGGTTGCACCAATACGCATCCTATAGCAAAGTTTGATGCATTGATGTGCACGTGGAGTAAAAGATTCTAGTTGGGTGGTCTCGGGATTGGTGCATGAGCCAGTACATTCTTCAACTTATCATAGGCCTCTTGGCATTCCTCGGTCCATTCAAAGACAATGAGTAGTTTATACAATGGCCTGGGAATTTCAAGATAGAATATAATGATGCGCTGATAATTCCCAACATGGCCCCTCATAAATCGCTGTACACCTTTGCAGTTGTTTGGTGGGGGTAATTCTAATATCAATTTTACCTTGCTCTCATTAGTGGAAATACCGTTTTTAGATGCAATGTGCCCTAAGATTACATTGTGCTTGACCCAAAATTGACACTTCAAAGGGTTTAAGGATATACGATATAATCAACATATTTCAAAAACCTTCCTCAAGAAAGCCAAGTGCTAAGTCCAGTGTGAGTGTGCACATAGATCGTCAATGAATACCTCTAGCCACTTTTGCAAGTAGTCCTTGAAGGTTGTGCACATCAGTCGTTTGGAAAGTTGATGGGGAATTGGTGAGGCCAAAAGCCATAAAATTATAATCATATGTCCCCCACATCATATTTAAGGTCATCTTGTGCTGGTCTTCTGGTGCTATTTGAAAAGATGCAGGGAGGAAGAGAGCTTGAGCCACAAAACCCTAATAGAGAACACACAAGGTGAGAGGCTGAAAATCTTCTTCTTCTCTACTCAACACTCAACACACCATATACAAGATAAGAGTACACAATAATATGAAAGGTACTTAACCAATACATACACGGGTTCTCTATAGTGTGAACCCAACTAAATGAGCTGGCACTATAACTATGCCAGCAGTCTCTAGAATGGCTGTCACACAGCCTGTCATCCCATTGGCCGCATATCACCCAAGATCTCACCAACCATGCCAGTGGTGTAAGGGTGGGGCCTATCCCCCAGGCGGGTCATCAATGTCCATTGCCTCTCTAGACGAGCTCGATATCTCAACACTCTCCCTCGAGCTCAACTCCATCTCATGTACACCAAGCGAAGCCCTGAATCTGCGGAGCTTCTCTGTACCCAATGCTTTGGTGAAGATGTCAGTTACCTGATCCTCTGTGCTCACATAAACAAGGTCAAGATCTCCTGCCAAGACCTTCTCTCTGACGAAGTGGTAGTGGACCTACACCTGCTATCTCGATCATCTTATGAATAATGAACACAGCAGTGAAGCTACATCTTGGCACCTCTATTTGTCCCCCCTTGATTATCAACCAAAACTTTCATTACATATTATGGTAATTTTCCTTAGATGGTGGGATGTAAAAGTTCACAACTCTAGGCTGTAAATAATTGGCTCTAATTGGTATTTCTGCATCTTTCCTTCTCTTTCTCTTTTGTTGCTTGCAGACATCGGCTTCTTTCCTGCCACAATTTCCTCTCTCTTCTTGATCAAGTTTATCCTGTCCAAAGTTTCTTCAATGTTTTCCAAGCACGGGCTTTCCTATATTATTCTCATCATTCCTTGTGCACTTTCACTAGTTTGGTGATCTGGTCACAGAATCTACTGCCTTGCCCATTTCTCTCGCTTTTGTCTCTGTTTTGGTTCAACATTCCTGCATATTGACATCTTGAGAAGTCCTTGTGATCTTGTCTCACGGCCATCAGTTCTGGTGGCCATCACTTCTGCACCATGGTCTATTTTCACCATATTCATAGCTACATCATTTCTTGCTATATTCACCTCCCTTGTGGCCTTGTTTCCTACTATTGGTGTTGAAATATGGGGCAATCATTTTGTCGATACCCCAAACCATTACAATAGAAGCTGGCTCCCCTTGGACTGAATCTTCCACCTCCTCTTTTATACGGTCTGTTGTTGATTTGAGGTCCTATGGCAATCTGGTTAATAGTGGGAGCTTGCTACTATTGCATGAAATTTCTCTGCCTTTCTTTTTTTTTTTGGGGATTCTACTCTTTGGCATCCGACTCTTGACTGGATTATGACTTTGAGGTATCTTCTCTGGAATCAAATTCTGAGGTTTCTTCCTCTTGTCCTTCTTTTTCTTCTTGAAGTCTTTCTTTGTTTGCTTCAGGACTTGACCTTGTTTATGTCAGCACAGAGGATCAGGTAGCTGACATCTTCACCAAAGCATTGGGTACAGATCCACAGATTCAGGGCTTCGCTTGGTGTGCATAAGATGGACTTGAGCTCGAGGGGGAGTGTTGAGATATCGAGCTCATCTAGTGAGGCGGTGGACACTGATGACCCGCCTGGGGGATAGGCCCCACACTTACACCACTGGCTTGGTTGGTGAGATCATGGGTGATATGCGGCCAGTGGGATGACAGGCTGTGTGATAGCCATTCTAGAGATTGGCATAGTTATAGCGCTAGCTCATTATTTAGTTGGGTTCACACTATAGAGAACCCTTGTATGTATTTGGTTGAGTACCTTTCATATTATGTGTACTCTTATCTTGTATATGGTGTGTTGAGTGTTGAGTAAAGAAGAAGAAGATTTTCAGCCTCTCACCTTGTGTGTTCTCTATTAGGGTTTTGTGAGTGTGTGTGTGCTGGCAAAAGCTCAAGCTCTCTTCCCCCCTACATCTTTTCAAAAAAAAGCGTTGGTTTCTATGATCCAAGTGCAATTATCTTCCTTGATCTGACCAAGTGACTCATAGGTTCGGTCGGATCAGTTTGGTCAGTAATGACCCTGACTACATTAGAGTACAAATATCTTGGAGGAATTGCCCGTGCTTTCTGGGCAAGGGAAGTTTTTCCAGGTTTGGTTTTTGAAGAACCAAGAGATTAGTCTCTCTTGTCCGGATATCCGTGGGGCGCGAGGCCCCGAGTGAGGGATCCTGCCCCATGCAAGGAGTGCTACTTCTACTGCTAGCACCCCCGAATCCATTGTGTGGAGGGGAAAGGGATCTTTTAGCCTGGTATCACAGCGAATTGACTAAAGTGGATCAAGTGCGAAGCCAAAAATGTCAAAAATTTATGAAGTAGCAGTAAAAAGTTGTAATTGTGTTATAAAATTCATATAAATTGATATTCAGAATGAAGATTCATAAAATTGAATGTGGGTCTTCAGATGAAGTACCGCAATTGTATGGAAATCCCTGACTTGCTTGAGGCCTAGTCATGATGGTATTTACCTTATAATTCCAAGGATCGTGACTAAACGTACATATCGTGGGTATAACTGCAGCTCTTTGCTGGCAGTATATACAAGTAAATCTAAGACCTTGAAATTATAAGTAAAAATGCTATCCAGATGATGAATTCGAAGGTGGTTTTTGATATGATTTTAAAATTCTGGTTGAGAATTGATGAGTTGATTTGGATTCTGATTGAGATGATTCCTGAATTTTGGTTGAAAAGTGATCAATTAAACAAAGCCACAATGAGGATGAATGGGACGAGTTCCTGTGATGATGTTCGTAACTGGAATGACGATAATGACTTCAACAAACCACTATGAGATTAGTGGATTGTGCTGACAGATTGCTACTGTTAACACTGGACCTAGTGAATCCAGTTAAGGGATGACAAATTAAAAACGTGCATAACTGAAACTTCCATGGAGGAATGTTCAGATGGAATTTTTGGTCTGATGGACCATTATTGTGTTAAGAATATGAATGATATGTTCTGAATGAATTATTATCTGATAATGAGTTCTATATAAGGGATCTTTATCCCATGATTTTGTGGAGAGATGACCAATCTAAAGAACCTCAGAATCAGTTGGATGATCTAAAGTCGGATCTGAAATATAAATAAAAGGACTTAAAAAGAATTTTCGTGTATTGATAGGATCATGGATCGAGGTCATCGTGGTAGGAATGATAACCCCCAACACTGGATCGACTTGGATGTCCGTAAAACTCTTCATGGATCGCAGCTTGGACCTTTCAAGGGTGAAGGGAAAAACTTGGACGAGAGTGTGGAGAAGTGGATCGAAGCAATGGAAGAGTACGTCGATGTCACCGAGTACAATAATAAGAAGAGAAAAATGGCTCTTGAAAGGCTGAAGATAGTAGAAGCAGCCAGAGTAGCATGGAGAAACCATTGCCAGAGCAGACAAACCCTCTGGATCGGAATAACCAAACATGGAATGATCTTAAAATTTACCTAAGAACACCATATTAGATAATTTGGGAAAAATCCCATTCCCATTTGAAAAATGGGAGCATGGTGAACTTGTCCAAAAGTTTGTCAAAACCCCCTCATGTGACATATCATCGGAAAGATCTTGAAGAGTAGAATCTAAATCTATGATCTCCGACAAATTTGGAGTTAGTATGTTTAAGATATGTCCAAAACTATATGGAGTAATTGATTCCCAAAATGTGAGATTTTTCCCAAATTACCTAATATTGACTTTAAGGAAGAGATTCTGTCCTCCTGGCTTTTTGGAAACAAAGATGAACGAGTTCTTAGAGTTAACCCAGGGGAGCAGAACTATTAAGGTATATCACCAAGCGTTCGCTCTCCTCCTCAAATACTCGCCACTGCTAGGTGAAGAACAACTGATGGCCACGTTCGTTCAGGGACTGAACGGACCTTTGAATATCCTAGTGAAGAATGCCAAGCTAGTTTTGATGGCCAAAGTAGTGTGGATGGCGAAGGATTTCGCCAAGGCCTTTGATGTCAAGGTTCCGCCAAAGCCAGCACCACCATCACCTTTCAAAAGGTTTTTAGCTCCAGAAGGTGATTCCAACCTTCCATCATCTAAGAGGTATCAGGGTCAAGCCGAGTATATGGAAAGTTCCAGAATGGAAGAAATATCCTTTTCCTCCCAGAACTCAATCCCTTGGAATTCAACTTCAGAAGTTCCGCCCTTGAACAAAGGAGTGAAATGCTATAACTGCCAAGGATTTGGACATCGTAGTATGGATTGCCTAACTCCTTTTGGATCAAGGTTTTCAGGGCAGAGAAATCAAGGATCAACATTCCAGACTCCAGCTCCTTCCTTCCAGAGTAATCAGGTCTCTTTCCGCCACCAAAATCAGAGAAATCCCTAAAATAGTCCTTCTAACCAACCCGCAGTTTCAATCCAAAATAATGCAAGACCTCCACCTTAGAATAGGGGAAGTCAAAGAAGAGATGTTCCCAAATCGGCCATCCACTTCCATGGCAGTAATGCTGGAAGAAGTGATTGAAGAAGAAGAAGTGATTGAAGAAGAAGATGAAAGAGATCATACTCCACCTACGTGATGATGAGGACATCTCATGTTTTTTAAGTGGTGGGGTAGGATGTAAGATTCCTACCTCCAGCTTTTGAGGTGTATAGGTGTAAGATCCTCCCCTTCTAATCTTATAATTATTCCCCTCTTTGAAATAACCCTAGCTAATGTCCACACACTATGACCAGCTGGACGCTATCATTTATGTCTCTCACATGCTGCTACCTAACATGCCAGCACATAGCATAACTGCTACCTAACATGCCAGCACATAGCATAGCTGGCACACATTGATATCGAGCTTGAATCTCAACACCTTGCAAATTTGTTTACCCTCCTGATCTCTCCTGCACAATCATGGACAGCCAAAATAATTCTTTGTGCAGCTTTGGTCCTGAACCATTTTATGTGCAAGGAAGCATATTTGTTTAGAATTATTTCCTGTACACAAAGAAAAGCTTTGTTAGTAGGGACATTATAGCTACGTTAGATTATGCAAGTCTATGTTAAAAACATCACTTACATCAAGAATATCAAAAATTTTCTTTATTAAAAGGTAGGCATTTAGGGCCGTCGTCCATCCACAGCTGACATCTATGGGCTGGACTGGCACCCTTATCCTATGATGTGCATTGTTTTGTATAAGGTTCAGCTCCATTAAGAGATGTTCCAATGCATATACAAATTTTTGAGCACATCTGAGAGGTTGAAAAAACAAGCATCAGCTTATCTTGCTGAAATAAATCTACAGACAAACATTGTGCAGGGTTTGTGCTTGCGGGGTTTGAACCCATGGGCAACATTCCACAAGAGAGTTAGTACCAAGAGACTTGCTAATTGCTTGGTACTAGACCTGTGGGCAACGTGAGCCAAGGGGGTCAGTAAAGTGATATGGGACCAAAAGGACCCCAATGAAAGCCTGAGCACTTTGTACAGACACTATTATCAACATTCACAAAACAGACAGCAAAACGTTAATAGAGGGTGTGAAAGAACTCTCAAATACCTGTACAATGGATGTAGAGGCCGATGGCGTTTGGCTCAGTTTGGGGGGCTTTGAGGAGGCTGATGTAGTCAGAGACTCATAGGATGATGGTGGATGTAGTAGCTATGGCGTTTGGCTCTCGCTATTTTGTCAAAAACTCAGAGGTGAAAAAAATAAACACATGCAAGAAAGGAGAGGAGTGAGCACATAGTACATACCATATTGACGCGTCATTAATGCATCCGACCTTTTAAATGTCTGCACGAGTGGTATGAGTCGATAACGTCCCAAATCTCCTTGTGTGGTACGAGTTGATATAACGTCCCAAATCTCCCTTGGGAGTAGTGTTCGGGGAAAATATTTTTGAGAAACGTACCCAAATTCCCATTGGACTAATTCAGCAAATCAAGCAATTTTGGGACATACATTTTTAGAAATTTACACTATTTCATAAATTTTCTTTGCAAGCTAAAATCCTTCTAGTTTTAAGTCTAATAGGAAATCCTCAAAGCTAACCGGCTCTGTGATAAGCTATCCCTTTTGATCGCTAACACCATCACCCCTTCGTCTTGGAAAGCTGAAGCTTTCAAAATTTTTTGCAGGTATGCCCATCTCTCTCTCTCTCTCTCTCTCTCTCTCTCTCTCTCTCTCCCTCCCTCCCTCCCTCCCTCCCTCCCTCCGTCCCCCCCCCCCCCCTCTCTCTCTCTCTCTCTCTCTCTCTCTCTCTCTCTCTCCCTCTCAAAAACACTCTCTCTCTCTCTCTCTCTCTCTCTCTCTCTCTCTCTCTCTCTCTCTCTCTCTCTCTCTCTCTCAAAAACACTCAAAAGGAATACACACACACACACACGATGAGGTGGGGGGTGAGCCGGTTTGAGCCCCCCTCCACTAAAGCAAAAACCTTCATATTTTGTCTGTAAATATGAAGGCCAAGTAAATTTATAGGCTTTCACATTGAAGGTTAGGGCAAGCATCAATTTTTTGGCCTAGAAGACAGAATATTTCAGCTTACAAAATACAACTAAAATACAGAATATGCCGCTTGTATGTTTTTTATTTAATATATAAAGGCTTCATCTAAAAAAAAAAAACTTATTGACCTCTTTAAGTCTCTTTAAATTTAGGAGTCAGTACCAAGCAGTGATGGGCTCATGAATTCTGCGTGAGCTCTCTACCGCTTGGTGCTGACCCCTCTTTTTTTGGTGCTAGTAGCAAGCGATAGGGGGCCTGCATGTGTATAACCAAATCTCCTTATCACCAAGTGTACTGACCCCATGTATAATAAGCGTGTATGTTCTAATTGGCTGACATGTTTTTTTTAGGTATGTCTTCGAAAGAGTTGGACATTGTCTACGAATCGGATGATGAGGAAGAAGAGTCTTGTGTAGAAAAGATGTTTATGTTCTTGTAAAATGCACAAGCCCACGATCGTTTGCATGAGTTGTCTTCAATGTTCAATAAGGAACTTTCTCTTGAGAACGTCTTTAATTCTTGTAGGATTGTTCTTGGTGACCATCAGCAAGAGTATGAAGACACTGTTTCTGCCAATATCGTTATGTTTGATGGTGAACGCTATGTTTATCCATCTGATTTTGCAACAGACAAAGTCATGAAGAGAGGAGGCTTAGTCGTTGTCTTGAAAAGATTCCCATCTGCAGCAAATAGAGTAGAGGAGAAATGCCCAATACACTCAAAGAAGTGATGCCTGATCCAATTTAGTTATGGTTTTCTTTGTTTTTTGCATCTTCTTACTCAGGACTCAGAGCCCGAGACAGTGACTTTGGCAAGCACTCAAGTGCCAATCGAGGATGATGGGGTTGAGGAGGAGGTGGCTATAGACCTAGCATAGGAGAGGGCAAAGGCCGAAAAGGAAACCTTTGAGGCTAATGCATCCCTTATCCCCTTTGATGCAGCACCTATTTCATTGGAAAATAATCAATCTAATGATAACGAAATAGGGGGAGTTGTCACTACCTTCCTTGGGGCCCAGCTTTACTATGGTAGCCCAAGCTGATTATGTATTATTAACAAACATTATGCAACATTTCAATATTCATGAAGACTATTGCTTGGCTGCCTTAGCAAATTTTAGTGAAGCAGACATGGGCTGGATAGAGGAAGGAGTTGACAATTATCTACTAGCTGATTCTGTAGTCTAGGACTCCGAGTACCTGCCTGGAAAGGAGATATTAAAGAAGATGTTCGATGAAGCTAGGACATATGAAACCCAATTGCCTTTCGAGGAGGAGGCTGCAACGATTGCCGACCGTCTTGGTTTGGTAGATATGGGAAAATTTTTGGCACCTACTGCGCATGAAGACAGTTAGTCCACGATTCCTTTGTGGACAAGATCCATGCTCAAGGATGATGAAAATCAACAGGTAATAGAGCCGAAGATTTTTTAAACTATAAGAATTTGATTTACATGGACTTTGTCAATTGTGTCAATTAAACATATAACATTGGTACCAGGTTTTTGTACATGATGATGATTTCCTGAAGAGAGTAGGAGGCTCAAGATCATCCGGAGCTTCCACTTCAAAGTCAATAGGTCATCGAAAGGATGTTGCTCTCGCTCAATATATAAGACATTTGAATCATCAAAAGGTACGTGTAATTTACGACACTTGCTTAAAATTGACAACAGCAAGCAGTGACATGAGTCATGATGATTACAATTTTAATACGCAGATCATTATATTTCACAAGGAGTTCTCAAAAGACTGCAAAATTTCCTTTATTCGCATTCAAAGTACCATCCAAGTTTTGTGGTGGACACGAAGTGCCTTTAAATGCTGAGAAGGTGGTACTTGTCGAGGAAACAGTTTGCACTGCAGGTGTTTGGTCAGGGGTATGGTTGCCAAGCACTAAGATGCCCCTACTGTTAAAATTCAAGCAAAGTGATGAGCTATGGTGGATCAAATGCAAGAATCAACATCATTAGAAACAAGTGATTAGATGATGATTAAGATAAGATTAGTGAGCAATTAACTGATAACTTAATATAGACATGGATACTCAAAAACCAGCAAATACTCATTAGGCCAATGCCTCAATTTATAGTGTTTACATCCACAAGATGCCAAGCATCTAATCCCAATGATGCTTGATTCTCTCCACCTCTTCACTTTTCCCAGAATATCTCCACACATCCTAGAACTTCTCATGCTACCCTTTATTCTCTCCCAATAGATACCTCTCACCTTTTCACTGCTTCTCACTCATTAACAGACTCTCTTTTACAGCCTCTTGCTAAGGGCTTGTTCCCATTCACTTGTATATTTCAACACCTCCCCTCAAGTGAATAATCCTAACACACCTGGACCCTATACCAAGTTTCCCTCTTACTTGGTAGCCCGCGAGACGACCAGTGCCTCAAGTCCCTAACTCATAGTCCTTGACACACTCTCTCTCTCTATGTGTCCAAGGCTTACTACAAATGTCTGTGACCTTGAGTAAAGTGCTCACACATACATCTACCACATGGCCTATATCATCTGGCTGAGAGGTGGTTTTACTCTGTTGGGGTAGGTTACATTGGGTTTTCTCTCTCTCTCTCTCTCTCTCTCTCTCTCTCTCTCTCTCTCTGTCTCTCTCTCGTTAAATTTGCAGCAATGTGATGAGCTATGGTGGATCAAATGCTATAATCAACATCATTAACAAAGAGATTAGATGATAATTAAGATGAGATTAGTGAGTAATTAATTGATAGCTTGATGTAGGCATAGATAATCAAAAACCAGCAAATTCTCATTAGACCAATGCCTCAATTTATAGAGTTTACATCCAAGCATCTAATCCCACTAATCTCTCCTTGATTCACTCCACCTCTTTTGCTTAATTCTCTCCACCTCTTCCCAAAATATCTCCACACATCCTAAATCTTCTCATGCTACCCTTTATTCTCTCCCAGTAGAGACTTCTCACCTTTTCACAGCTTCTCTCTCATTTATAGATTCTCTTTTATAGCCTCTTGCTAAGGGCTTGTTCCCACACACACCCTATTCACTTGTATATTTCAACACCTCCCCTCAAGTGAATACTCCTAGCACACCTGGACCCTATACCAAGTTTCCCTCTTACTTGGTAGTCCGTGAGACCACTGCCTCAAGTCTCTAAACTCATAGTCCTTGACACACTCTGTCTCTATGTGTCCAAGGCTACTACAAGTGCCCGTGACCTTGACTAAAGTGCTCACACATACATCTACCACATGGCCTACATCATCGGTGGCTCAGAGGTGGTTTTACTCTATTGGGGCAGGTTACATTGGGTTGTGGGTTTTCTCTCTCTCTCTCTCTTAGAAAAGATGATCTGACTCCACTTCCTTAGGAGCCTCCATGAAGTTTGCCGATGTCGTTCCTTCTCCACTTGGTTTGCTGTAGCAGTCTCTTGCCATGTGTCCTGGCTTTCCACAGTTGTGGCAAGTGAAGGTCCTTCCTCCTACTCTGCCTCTTCCTCATCCTTGTTCTCAAGAGAATCCTCCTCAGGTGAAGAATGCTTTTTCTTCTCCAGCTAATTGAGTCCAGCCATTTCTTCTTTGACCTTGGTCTCTTACTCTAGTAGAGCTCCTTCTATCTTGTCCAGCTTCAATTTAGGTACATTCTTTAATGTTGCTATAATGTTTTCATATTCACCTTTTTCCACACTCTTAAAAAGCACTGCTAGTGCCTCATCATCTTCTACCTTCTTGCCAATGGCTGCCAGTTGTTGCTTAGTGCTTTTGTATTTGTTCAAGTGTGTGATTAAAGGTTCACTTTCTTTCATATCCAGTTTGTAGAATTGCATTAACAGATTTATCTTTGAATTTTTGGCTTGAGTGCCAAATAATTTATTGAGTTCATCCCATGCATCTTTTGCCCATTGTATCCCTGTGATGTGATGAATGATTTCATCATTTAAACTGAGTGTGATAAGTCCTAATGCTTTCTCATTCCTGCTCTTCCACTCATTTTCCCCCCTCACCTTTGGGCATTCATCTCTTCCCTCAACTATCCCCCAAGATTTTTCCTCATGAGCAAATACATGGTTTTTGTTTGCCATGTATAAAACTGCTCCATAGTAAGTGGACAAAGGTGAATATGAAAACATTATGGCAACCTTAAAGAATCTACCTGAATTGAAGCTACATGATGAGATAGAAGGAGCTCTACTAGAGCAATATACCAAGGTTAAAGAGAAGAAAGGGGTGGACCTAACAACTGTAGAGAAAAAAGCATTCTTCACCCAAGGAGGATTCTCACGAAGGACAAGGATGAGGAAGAGGCAGGGGAGGAGGAAGACCTTCACTTGTGGCCACAACTGTGGGAAGCCACGACACATGGCAAGAGACTGCTACTACAGCAAACCCAGACAAGAAGGAACGACATCGGCAAACTTCATGGAGACTCCTAAGGAAGTGGAGTCAGATCATATTTTCTGAGAGAGATGTTCAAATATACAAGTGAATAGGTTGTGTGCAGGAACAAGCCCTTAGCAAGAGGCTATAAAAGAGAATCTGTAAATGAGAGAGAAGCTGTGAAAAGGTGAGAAGTATCTACTGGGAGAGAATAAAGGGTAGCATCAGAAGATTTAGGATGTGTGGAGATATTCTGGGAAGAGGTGGAGAGAATCAAGCAAAAGAGGTGGAGTGAATCAAGGAGAGATCAGTGGGATTAGATGCTTGGATGTAAACTCTATAAATTGAGGCATTGGCCTAATAAGAATTTGATGGTTTTTGATTATCCATGCCTACATTAAGCTATCAATTAATTACTCACTAATCTCATCTTAATCATCATCTAATCTCTTTATTAATGATGTTGATTCTAGCATTTGATGGTTTTTGATTATCCATGCCTACATTAAGCTATCAATTAATTACTCACTAATCTCATCTTAATCATCATCTAATCTCTTTATTAATGATATTGATTCTAGCATTTGATCCACCATAGTTCATCACATTGCTACAAATTTAACATGGTATCAGATCCTAGCTTAGAATTCATCAAATTTATGAGCCCATTATCTTGCTAATCACCTAATTAATTAAGATTAGAAAAAAATCAAAATTTTAGCTGTTTTTCAATTAACCTTTGTACCCCCAACTGGTGGAGGAGCTCTCACACATAACATTGGCCCAAAACCTCTTAGCCACATGTAGACATACTCCTCGTGCTTCAGCCCATCTAATCAAATCAACAAATCGCCAGTGCATCCTCCTGATTTTCACGCTTTTTGAAGCACCTGTTTTTGGAAGAAAACTGCAGATCTACTCCTCCATAGAATACATTGGTCTAATTCCTCTTGGCCCCAGGGGTTTTTAAGGGTGCTCTACAAGCTGGTGAAGATAGTTTTTTATTTTATCAAGTCTACAGTGAGATCCAAGCTCTACATCAAATCTACAGGTGACTTTGGTAAAACAGAGATTAAACATTCAATGTTTGGTCAAATATTGTGTTTCTTGGCTGATCCTCTACTAGACTAACTAATATTGATGGCTTTGAAAGGAGTTGAGCTCATTTGAACTCTAAGGCCCCAGATCTGGACTCCCCGCATACTCTATTTTTTGCACATAAAACAAAGGATTATGTTGCTAATCAGTGATTAATCAATACTAATCACTATATTTTGGTGCAATTGAGGGTTCAAATTAACCATTGGGTGTCTGATACAGATCCCTATAACTTCATATTGCAATTTGGAGATGGTTTGATACTCCAACCATTCAGTACAGATTTGTTACCCTTGGTTTGAATTTATGATGATAAATTTGTTGTAATCATCACCTAAACACCAGATTGAGTTGTAAAAGGGTAGACACTGCCCTTGAATCTTGAAATTGGATCAAGAGGTAAGACCCCCTTCACATCATGAGCACGGCACAACAGATATCCAAATTTAATATATGGAGCAGTTTTATACATGGCACAAGAGATAGCCATGCTTTTGTATTTGTTTAAGTGTGTGATTAAAGGTTCACTTTCCTTCATGTCAAGTTTTTAGAATTGCATTAACAGATTTATCTTTGAATTTTTTGCTTGAGTGCCAAATAATTTATTTTCATCCCATGCATCATTTGCCCATTGTATCCATGTGATGTGGTGAATGATTTCATCATTTAAATTGAGTGCAATGAGACCTAATGCTTTCTCATTCCTACTCTTCCACTCATGCTCCCCAATTACCTCTGGGCATTCATCTCTTCCCTCAACTAGCCCCCACAGATTTTTCCTCATGAGCAAATACATAGTTTTTGTTTGCCATGTAAAAAACTGCTCCCCATTAAATTTAGCTATTTCTTGTGCCGTGATCATGATGATGTGAAGGGGGTCTTACCTCTTGATCTAATTCAAGATTCAAGGACAGTGTCTACCCTTTAACAACTCAAATCTGGTCTACGCTTTAACAACTCAAATCTCGTGTTTAAGTGATGATTACAACAGATTTATCAGCATAAATTCACCACCAAAAATTACATAAAGCCAAGGGTAATAAATCTGTAGTGAATGGTTGGAGTATCAAACCATCTCCGAATTGCAAAATCTGAAGTGAGAGGGATCTGTATCAGATACCCAATGGTAAATTTGAACCCTCAATTGCACCAAAATATAGTGATTAGTGCTGATTAATCATCACTGATTAGCAAAATAATCCCCTATTTTGTGTGTAAAAAATAGAGTGTGCGGGGAGGCTAGATCTGGGGCCTTAGAGTTAAAATGAGCCCAACTCCTTTCAAAGGCATCAATAGCAGTTAGTCTGGTAGAGGATCAAGCCAAGAAACAAAATATTTGACCAAACATTGAATGCTTAATCTCTACTTTACCAAAGTCACTAGCAGATTTGATGCAGAGCTTGATGCCACTTCTCCTTGAGGAATTTCACAAATTTGACATCCCCAGTATGTAGAGCACCCTTAAAAACCCTAAGGGCCAAGAGGAATTAGACCAATTGCTTCTGTGTAAGTGTAGATCTGAGATTTTCTCCAGAATGGAAGCGCCGATGAAACCACGATTTTCTGCAGCTCCCATTGGCGGTTTGGTGATTTGCCTTGATGAGCTGGTGCGTGGGCAACCTGGCTAGGTGGGGCTAAGACTCAAGAGGCTATTGCCTAATGTTAAGCTTAGAGGGAGATCAAGCCCCTTCACTAGCTGGGGGTACAGAAGCTAGTTGAAAATTGACTAAAAATTTGATTATCTCCTAATTATGAATAATAGGCTAATTAGCAAGATAATTAGGCTCAAAAACTAGATTAAACCTAATTAAAATGCAAGCAAAGTGTTTGGTCAGGGATATGGTTGCCAAGCACTAAGATACCCCTACTGTTAAAATGTAAGCAAAGTGATGAGCTATGGTGGATCAAATGCAAGAATCAACATCATTAACAAGTGATTAGATGATGATTAAGATGAGATTAGTGAGCAATTAACTGATAGCTTAATGTAGGCATGGATACTCAAAAACCAGCAAATACTCATTAGGCCAATGCCTCAATTTATAGTGTTTACATCCACAAGATGCCAAGCATCTAATCCCACTGATCTCTCCTTGATTCACTCCACTTCTTTTGCTTGATTCTCTCCACCTCTTCACTTTTCCCAGAATATCTCCACACATCCTAGAACTTCTCATGCTACCCTTTATTCTCTCCGAGCAGACACATTGCATCCATATGGAAAAAGATATCTAATAATGACAAGAAAAAGCCGGTCGGAACTTTTACCTCCAACAACGGTGCAAATGCCAAAAATAGATCTCCCAACAAATGAAGAGGAAGAAGAGGAAAAGGAAGATGAAGAAGGAAGACCACTTAAGAAGATCAAGCCCTCCTCATCCAGACCACCTTCTCCCAACCGTGACTCTTGAGCAATGCCACAACTGATGGCGCTCTCTTGCAATCGATTGATTCCAAGAGCATTGTCATTTTTCTTTATTAATAATCAGTTGTATTACACGTGTCAATAGGCCCTGTTTATTAGAGTGATAGTAATCCTCTCTATTTTTCTGTTCTTTAAAATCTCTCACTCATCCAGTTTTAAAACAAATTTTAGAACTCCTTCACATTCTTCTTGACTAATCTCAAAGAACTGAACTCCGTACCTTTGCAAAGCTTCAAGATCAAAGAAAATATTGTTGTGTTGGTTAAAGAGTACCTCTCTGTCTTTAGCAACAACGAATGTTGCTTCAATATGTACTAGTGAACCAAGCTTCTCAAACACCTCTGAGTTCACATGTTGGCGTGTAGACTTTACTTGCAATGGTTTTGAAAGTAACGAACCTTTATGCTTCTTACTTTGACATTTTTCTGCTAGTGCCTTAAACAGTATACTATATGCTTTCTGAGAGATGCCAGTCTCATCCAGCATTGCTTGCACCTGAGTTGTATCAAGCTCATTCTTGTTCATAAAATAAGACACATGCTTCTCATTGATTTTTTGAAACTTCTTTTGATACATCATCTCTTCCACTATTCCTTTTGGTACCAAATGACTGTAATGCACTCCAGCTTCGGAATATACCTTGGACGCTGGATGAAGTAAAGATCTAAAAATAGAATAACATTAAATCTGATTACTTATGTCTAGTTTCAAACAAAGAACCTAATCTAAAAAGAGAAATATATATGAAACAAGAGTTAATATTACCTTACATCCTGTACTCGCTTCTTCATCCCTCCACTTCCAACTTTCATTTTCTCTATGTTGCAAAGTTGCCTTCTTCTTTTACGTGGCCCTAGTGCTATGTCCTTTCTCCTTGAAGCATCAATTTTTTTCTCCAAGTCTTGAATTGTTTCTTTGTTTGCCATAAGCTTCTCTACATGCAACCCATTTAGTATTTTTATTTCAGTGTTCTCTATCTGTAGAAAAGCCCTCTGCTGTTCTGCAACCATGACTTTTGTTTCCAAGTGTTGGGCATAACCCAGCAAGCCTTGTCTACCATCACCCGTGAAATATAGTAGGTTTGTAATGTTGTGAAATGGAGGTGGTGCATTTGTAAATGGATCCTTGGGATACATTGACCCATCGGTCCACAAGTCCAAATGACGCTCTCCATTATTCCTCCTTTGCTGTTTTTGCTCATAACATAAAATAAATCTCTTATTTCGTTTCTTCAAAGGCTGGTACTCAGATTGTATGTCCACATGAAGATGGTAAGTATCATATGTTCTTTACATGCACCATTTCTACTACTGTTTACTGAGAATTTGAGTGTCTCCATGTGTTGTTGAAGGTGGATTAATTGGAATCCCCAAATTTGGATTAATGTTCTCATTTGCAAAGCTAGTATTTTGTGGCATCATAAAACATATTAAAGAATCAAAACAAGAATTAACTCGATAAGTAAGGATGTTTTTTTTTAGTTTCAGCAGGAAAACCCCCACGATCAAGATGATGATTAAAGCTTTCCTCGAATCTATTAAATGCATAACTACCTCAAATCTGTGAAATCTTGGTTCTGACAAGTTTTACGTGCATCCAACAAAGAATGCATAACTACCTCAAATCTATGAAATCTTGGTTCTGACAAGTTTTACGTGCATCCAACAAAGAATGCCGCCTCATGATGATGAAACCTCATTGAAAGAATATATATATTTTAATATATTTAAACTAATTATTGTAATAGTAAAAAAATAAGCCGAATTGCAAATTTGAATATGTTTTAAACATTTTTCATTTTCTCTCTCTAAGCTGAGTTAGCACTTCTTATACAGTGCCCAAAATTGAGTCCACATTTCTCATAATGCTCCTTTTAGTGGTGACCTTGTTTGTTACTGTGTTTCTTTATGCAGGAATACTCCCATTAGAGCTAGCTTTCTTAGCAAATCTCATTTATTCTTGATCGTCTCTTGAGCTGTGGGGCTTCCTTGCTAGATTTAGTAGGGGTAATTACTAGCATCGTCAATCTCATTGGGAAGCCAAAAGGGGTTACCTAGAGTCAATGTGGGAGACCTCAACATGGAGTCGTGCACAACATGGATAGCTTACCAAAACATCGCAAGGAGAGATGGAGAGTATGCATCTACAAAAGGGAAAATGAAGGAGATTTAAAGATGGCCTGACATATGGGATAAAGAGAATGTGGGGGAGAGGGAGAACTTCAAACCCTAGCAAGCAAACACACACACACAAGAGAGAGCAAGACATGAGAGAGATGGATAGCTAAATTTTCTTCTATCTTCTTCTCCTCTACTCAACCAACATAACATAAAGATAAGAGTACACACTATATGGGTTAGTACTCAACTACTACAGCATATAAGGGTCGGTCCATAATGTGAACCCAACTAACTGAGCTGGCGCTATAACTATGCCAATCTCTAGTAATCCAAAATGGCTGTCATATAGCCTATTATCCTGCTAGCCGCATATCACCCATAATCTCACCAACCATCCCAGTGGTGTAGATGCGGAAGCTATCACCTAGGTGGGTCATCAATGTCCGCCGGTGCACTGGTTGAGCTTGATATCTCAACACTCCCCCTCGAGCTCAACTCCACACACTGCACTCCAAGTAAGCTCCTAAACCTATGGAGCTTCTCTATGCCCAATGACTTCATGAAGATGTCATCCACCTGATCCTTTGTGATGATATATACTAGATCTACATCTCCTACTAGAATCTTCTCCCTCAAAAAGTGATAATGCACCTCAACGTGCTTCGTTCTAGCATGATATATTGGGTTACTGGCCAACTGTATGTTGCTCATGTTGTCATAATATATTATGACAGCTGCCCTATCCACCACGGGCTCTCCCATATCACCCAGTAGCTTCTGAAACTAAGCTATCTCACACGCTGCCATAGCAGCACCCCTGTACTCTATCTTTGTACTTGACAAGGCAATTGTTGGCTTCTTCTTACTGCTCCAACTCACAGCACCACTCCCAAATCAAAACATAAAACCATTGGTAGATCTCCTGTCTGCAGTACTACCAACAGCCCAATCAGCATTTGTGTCCCATGCAGTTGTATCTCTGTAATATGAGCCTTATAGAAAAGTCCATAATCAATTGTGGACTTTATGTACTTGGATCCGTCTAGCTGCATCCAAGTGTGGCTTCCTAGAGGCCTACATAAACTGACTCACAAGTCCAACAACATAGCTCAAGTCTAGCCTCGTGTAGATCAAACTACCCACTATGCGCCTGTATGTAGTGGGGTCCTCCAAAAGCTCACCTATTTCTGTGGAAAGATTTGTGTTATGCTCTAATGGCATTGAAATAGGCTTACAGCCTCTCATACCATACTTGAAAAACATGTCCAAGCTATACTGCCTCTACAATAGCTAAATGCCATGAGGTGATCTCACCACCTCTATGCCCAAGAAATATTGCAGCTCACCCAAATCGTTCATCTCAAACTTCTGCTTCAAAAGTATCCTGACATCATGTATGTCTGCATCACTATCACCAGTGATAATGAAGTCATCCACATAGATGACTAATAGCATGATCCCTCTATCTGTCTTTTTCACATATAGTGAAAAATATACATTGGATATCTAAAATCCAATGGTAACAAGATACTCTCCGATCTTGTTTGACCATGCTCTGGGTGCCTGCTTCAAGCCATACAAGGCTTTGCGTAAAACCTGCACATAAAATCTCGATGTGCATCACTCTCATAACCTGGTGGCTACATCATGTACACTTCTTCTTACAAATCACCATGCAAGAAAGCATTCTTTACATCCATTTGATGCAAAGACCAACCCTTTGCTATAGCCATAGCAATGACAGCTCTCTGGGTTGCCATTCTTGTAACCGGGCTGAATGTCTCCTCATAGTCTATGCCATAAGTCTGCACATATCCCTTGACAACCAATCTTGCCTTGTACCTGCTCACTAAACCATCAGCATTGTGCTTGACTTTATACACCCACTTACATCCAATTGCCTTCTTTTCCTTAGACAAAGGCACTACCTTCAATGTTGCATTTGCATCCAATGCTGCCATCTCCTCATCCATGGCATCTTCCCACTTCTTATTTTCAATTTCTAACTCAAAGCAAGTGGGCTCTCCTATATTACTTTTACCATGTAAGCATAGTGATGGGCTGTATATCAATCATATTGTAACCTGTCAATAGGGTATCTAACCCTCGTAGACCTACGTACACCTAGATCAGTGTCAGGTGTCTTGAAAACAGCCTTGGTTCTCCTTATACCAGGAGTAACCACAAATGGAATGCCAAGCTCCTCATCAAGACTCTACTTAGAAACACTAGAGTCACCATCCACATATGAGTGACCTGCTCTGACAAATCAGGCACAAAAAGCTGATCTACCTTTTCCTTCCCTTTCTGGTGATACATGTGTACCTGCATCATTCCTCAACTTGCCTAACCATCGGCTAACATTAGATCCACTGCTCCAGCACTCCCTAGGTCCACTCAGCACCTGTGTGATTCTGCTGCTTTAAATTTGGTGCACCATTAGCACTCTTACATCTACATCTTCTGTTGCCTTCACTACTGGTGCATACCAGCTACTCATCTCAATGAAGACAACATATGTACTTACTTGCATCTCACGAGTGGTAAGGTTGTAGCATCCTCTGCCTTTGGATCCAACTTTGTTCTCACTTCATTAGGAACATGTACATATGTAGTACACCCAAACACTTTCAAGTGAGACACATCCGGTCTTATAC
Organism: Cibotium barometz; assembly: GCF_041138505.1. NCBI lineage: Eukaryota > Viridiplantae > Streptophyta > Polypodiopsida > Cyatheales > Cibotiaceae > Cibotium > Cibotium barometz. The sequence goes on from NC_141087.1 coordinate 48,166,074, forward strand.
TTGTAAACTTCTGTTGTTCAGGAGTCATACCATGAACAGCTTTGCAATGGGTGTTTGTTCATAATGTACACATCAATTGCTACTGCTTCTGCCCAAAAGTAATGTGGCATATTCTTTTCAGCCATCAAGGCATGTGCCACTTCTGCAATGTGTCTGTTTTTCCTTTCTCCATTCTGTTTTGCGGAATGTCCTTGCACGTAAACTGCCTCTTGATTCCTTGCTTTCTCAAAAAATCGCTGAACTCATTGGAGAAATATTCTCCCCCACCATCTAATCTTAGGCATCTTATTTGCATGCCTTTTTCCTTCTCGACCAAGGCTTTAAATCTCCGAAAGTGAGAAAACAACTCACTTTTCTCCTCGTGAAATAAACCCACACTTTCCTAGTGTGGTCATCAATGAATGTAACATAGTACCTACAACCTGCAATTGTTGCAGTCTTGGTCGGTCCCCATACATCTGAATGTATGACATCCAATGGCCTTGCACTGACATGCTTTTCATGTGGGAAAGCATCTTTGGCAAACCTACAACAATATTTTGGGCATGCATAGACTTTAATCGGTTGTACATTCACATGACCAATGCGCTTGTGCCATATTTCAATATATGCAAAATGACACCTGTTTCATGTGCAAACATGGTTGCCTTTATCTCAAGCATGTTCACATCCAAAGTAAGCATCCTGCCATTTATGTTACCCTTTGCAACCAAGCGACACTTATTTTTGAAGTCTTCCACAAAACATCCTTGAGGATTAAACCTCACTTGCAGACCCTGCTCAACCATCTATCCAACAAAAACCAGGTTCTTTGTAATATTCAGAACATGAAGTACATCAGCCAAGTACTTCATTTTGCCATCCTGCATAGCCAATGGCACTTTACCAACATGCGCAATGGGATGCATAGTATCATCACTTGTTTCTACATAACTTGGTTTTTCCATTTTTTTGCATATCTCTAAACCACTCAGCATGACTGGTCACGTGGTTAGAGACACCAGAATCCACATACCATATATCTTGAGATCTTGACACATCCCTTGTTATGGAACTAAGCATGTGTTGCATGATAAACAGAGCTGCTCACTTCTGTCATCACCTCCATGTTTGCTAGATGATGCATAGTTGCCTTATTGCAACTTCCCACATAGTTGCCTTACTGTAACTTCCCACTTTTAATGTTGTTCTGCTTTTTGTAGCACTTCTTTGCCATGTGTCCTGGTTGTCACAATAATAGCACTCTATGCTATTTGCATTTCTATTTCTTCGCCAACCACCTCGGCCTCTTTGGCTCCCCCTACCTCTAGACTAGCCTCTTTCACCTGTGTATGATTACTGTTGTGAATCATTAGACTATTGTTGTTCACAATTTTGATTTCCTTATCGGCCACCACCTTGGCCTCAACCACGGCCTCTACTTGAATTAGAGTAGAAGGCATGTTCCGATGTGTTCTTGCTTTGTGAAGAAGAATCCTCACCTAAAGCCTTTTCTTCTATGATCAGCATAGATATCAAGTCCCAAAAGTTGGGAATATTCTCCTTAACTGCAATGGAGGTCTTGAATGTCTTGTACTCTTTGCCAGGACCATTGAGATAGACACTCACCAAATCATCATCCTTCACTAATACATTGATAGACCCAAGGGATTCAACAATGCCCTTGATCTTTAAAACATATTCATTGATGGACATGCTTTTCTTTTCCACAGTATGTAACTCTTTCTTTAACTGCAACTTCCTTGCCATTGTGTTAGTCTGGAACATCTGAACCAGATTCTGCCATGCAACTGCTGGAGTGTTTGCATCCTGTATGTTTCCTATCATAGTGTCTGTGACACTAATTGAAAGCCAGCACATGAATTTTTTTGCACCCTAATTCCAATCCTTGAATGCCTTTATATTTACAGGAGTGGCATTCTCCTCAGATAACTCTGGAGGCTCCTCATTGTCTCCTTCTACATAATCCCAAAATCCTTTACCCATTAGGAAATTGGTCATTCTGAACTTCCAGGCATGAAAGTTATTCTTATCCAGCTTCTCACTACAATTTGATTAATTCCGTCAGACATGTTTTCCTGCAGCAATCAAATAACCTGCAAACAGACAACTTGTGTATGCAACCTGTAATACAGCAGTATCTCTTGTAATTGTTGCAGCAGCAGCGGTACTTCAACACAGCCTGTGTGTCACCAAATGTGACCAGAGTACATGTACATACACCCAGTATCAATAATACATGTGCAAACCCTGTGTGCACTTCCAAAACAATAATCAGATTTCGAGGAGTAGAAACATTTCTTTACTAGAACTTCTAGAAAACTACCAAAAATATGCTACAGTGACAAAACAGGCCCATAACGTGCGAAGATAGCTCCTCAATCGGAGATGTGTAGCTCCCAGAGCTACCGAGGGGGTGTTGTACCTAAACTAAGAAGGGAAAAGAGATGATGGTTCTCTTACCCGTGTAGTACCGCTTCCTTCATTGCTTGTTCTTGCCTCTTGCTTGCCTCCCTAGCTCTCACATGAACTAGGAGGGAGAGCTTCAAACCCTAGCAAGCAAACACACACACACAAGAGAGAGCAAGACACAAGAGAGAGATGGATAGCTGAATCTTCTTCTATCTTCTTCTTCTCTACTCAACCAACATAACATAAAGATAAGAGTACACACTATATGGGTTAGTGCTCAACTATTACAACATACAAGGGTCGGTCCATAATGTGAACCCGACTAATTGAGCTAGCGCTATAACTATGCCAGCCTCTATGAATCCAAAATGGTTGTCACACAGTCTATTATCCCACTAGCCGCATATCAACCATAATCTCACCAACCATGCCGCGTGGCGTAGATGCAGAATCTATCACCCAGGCAGGTCATCAATGTCCGTCTCATAGCACTAGTTGAGCTCGATATCTCAACATGGGATGATCAACTCCACAGATGGATGAGGAGTTTAGCTGTAGATACAACATTAGCTTAGAAGAATATGCTTCCTTTTAAGAGACACCACTACTGATGTGGTGTTGGAGAACTCACCCTCACCCTCATAAAAAGCGATGTTTTCTCCAATAGAAAATGGCTCTCCTAGACCATCTCAAAAGGTAAACTCCTAGTAAAGATAAAGAGCAGAGAACTGGTCAATAGAGTATATACCCATCCACGTAATATTCTATTTGAAAAATGCACACTTCGGTGGCACTAGGAAGTTAAACCAAGCACTACATGAAATATGGCAATGAATTAAAGCTACTATTATTGGTAATATATAAGAAGCTAGAAATAGTTTAATAGGGCAAATACCCATCCACAGAATATTCTGTTTGAAAAATGCACACTTGGGTGATGCTAGGAAGTTCAACCAAGCACTAAATGAAATCTTGTAATGAAATAAAGCTATTGTTATTGAGAATAGTTAAGAAGCTAGAAATAGTTTGATTTTTACTGAGCACCTCATTGCGATAAACTCTACAGTAGAAATTTGAGGCCACAAGGGGTGTTACATCAACAAGTAGTGGTTCAGTAGGAGGTACCTAGGGAATATCAACAAGTAGTGGTTCAGTAGTAGGAGGTACCTAGGGAATATCACATTTGAAATCAAGAAATTCACACTTGTGGGACACCACAAGGAAGCCCAACCCAGCACTAATTGAGAGACCTAGCAATTAATTAGAGCTACTGTTGATCTAAGAAGCTAGAAATAATTTTATTTTTACCAAAAGCACCTCATAGCTTATTGTGAGAGAGTTAACATTAGAATTTTGAGGAGGCCAGTAGAGGTGTCTTGTAAAACAATGCAATAGCCAAATGCACCAAGGATCACTTGTGATAAGAGCTTCCAACCTCATGTACCCTTCCTACATCATGTAGTATTACATAGGCCACTAGTAGCCATATGTGATGTACATATAAATAATTTTTCTTACTGATTATCTCTTCTTAGCATTAAAAGGGGGAAAAAAAAAGATAACAAGACATGCATGCTCTACGGACAAATATGACATGTATATTGAGTTGTGAATTTCCCTTAGTGTGATCGGGATTCAATTTGAGTGTTAACTTAAAAAGCTGAAAAAAATTAAGAGGTTACATAAGGAACATCCTTAAATTTTTTAAATCTCTTCTTTGATGATAATATCTCTAATTTACGAAGATGAAGGTTTCACATGTTTCATTTAGAAAAGTTATTTCCATAGTTGGCACATGGTTTGCCTACCTATAATCATGGCATTAATATCTTCGGGGATTAATTACACACTTATTATCCTATAATCCTCAAACATGGGCTTACCCATACCACGATCATAATGTCGTATGGGATTTCCATGCAAAAAGATTTTATTTTATTTTTTTGCATAGCATTGGGCCTTCATAGGGCATCAAATTAGGGTTGCAAAAGGAGGCCACTATTTAAAACTTCTACACATAAACATATATATTTTGAAGGTCAACCTAGTTCATAGCCTTCAAATTGAAGGTTAGGGTAGACCTTCAAATTTCATCCCTCTGCGGCACGTAGAGAGTATAAACTTTTTTTCATTCATGTTGTGATCCCACGTTTAAGTGTGGGTTCGTGTAGCCAAGTTCTCCAAGACATTTCTGACTATGCCACTTTTTTGTACAATTAAAAACTCCAATTGCAGACTTATCATCCTAGCTAGTCGCAAGTAGGGCCAAAATTTGACGGGGTCTTTAAAATTTCAAGTGACAAGCAGTTTTTCAAGCTACTTTCCATATGACATGAAACTCCAAATTCATACCATTCAACTAGCATATAATTTATCAAAATGAAAAGCTTCTTTTTTAAAGTATAAAATTATATATAATACAGATTGCTTGGATGTTATTATCCAACCATCATGGGTACCCATAGGCTTTCCAACCATCATGGGTACCCATAGGCTTTCCAAGCATCTGTCCTACGTGCCTAGCTCACCACATTTCCAACCATGCATGTCCTACGTGCCTAACTCACCCGATTTCCAACCATGCCTGCCCAACCATCTATCCTACATGCCTAACGCACCAAAATGGACCCAAACACCCTAGTAGAATCCACTTGCTAGTTGTGTGTCTTTAGAGAACAAATCACTCTAGTAACATTGCCCTACTATCCTTGCCTTCATTGCCCTCCTAATACCTATCCTTGCCTTGTAACCAAGCATCAAATTTTGGCCCGTGCGGTCCTGCCTAGCCCTAGACTTGAATTTTCACGGTTCTGCCTACTAACCTAGCCTTGAATGGGAACTTGAGCCTTGAAGGCGACGCGTCCTCTCTCTCTCTCTCGCGCGCGCGCGGGGTTAGAAAAAGTTGATTTTTCACAATGGTAGCGCGCGCGGGGGTTTAGAAAAAGTTGATTTCTCACAATGGTAGCGCGCGCGCGCGCGTGATTAAGGGGCTCGAACCGTGTGGGTCACGGAAAGGTGAAAACGACGTTTGAAGGCGCATGGGGGGATTCTACCGACCGTTCCGTGTCGATTCTATCGCCGTGCGGTCCTAATTTTCACGGTTCTGCCTACTAGCCTGGCCTTGAATGGGAACTTGAGCCTTGAAGGCGACGTCCTCTATTTCTTTCTCTCTCTCTCACACATACTATGTGGGAGCATAGTATAAATTTGAGATTTTCATAAAATTACCATTGGTAACATATTCCAAAATTTGAGTTACAATTTGGTAATTTTTTATATCTTAAAGTTTCCAAAGATCTCTTCATTTCTTTCATACATGCTAGATGTTGTATGAGTTTCAAAAAATTAAAGCTATTTCTATCAGTTATTGAGAGAACTTGGAAAAAATAGCAAGATATTATAGTGATTTCTACTTGGTGAGCCTCAAGTTATCAATTTGAGCCTTGTTAAGCATGCATCATATAGGCTTATAGAAAAACCCTAATGGTAATTTTTTTTAAAAGGTGAGTTATCATTTGGTAATTTTTTACTAGTGCAAAGTTACCAAATGGTAATCATCAATCTAAATTAGATTACAATTTGTAACTTTTTAGTCGTTTGGTTCCAAGGTGGTTACCAAATTTATATTGTGTGTGGGAGAGAGGTATTAACGTCCGTAGAATGCACAACTGTAGAAGACAAGGGTAGCATAAAGATAGTGTGAGGGCCCTTATAAAAGCTATGATCCACCCAAGCTCAAGTCCCACCCTTGTCAAGATAGTGTGAGGGCCCTTGCCTACTAGCCTGGCCTTGAATGGGAACTTGAGCCTTGAAAGCGAAGTCCTCTATTTCTCTCTCTCTCTCTCACACATTATTTGGGAGAGAGGTACTAGCGTCCGTAGAATGCAACACTAGGACAAATACTACCGACCATGGTGGGACTTAAACTTGGGTGGGAGGGCCCTGGGAGGGCCCTTATCAAGGCTGTTATCCACCCAGAACGGTGGGACCTTGATCATAGCCTTTATAAGGGCCCTCACACACAAGGGTGGCAGAAAGGTAGTGCGAGGGCCCTTATAAAAGCTATGATCCACCCAAGTTCACGTCCCACCGTTGAACTTGCATAGCCTTTATAGGGGCCCTCTCACTACTTTCATGCCACCCTTGTCTTCCACCCTTGTGTATAAAAGCTATTATCCACCCAAGTTCACGTCCCACCGTTGAACTTGCATAGCCTTTATAGGGGCCCTCTCACTACTTTCATGCCACCCTTGTCTTCCACCCTTGTGTGCGAGGACGAGGGCCCTTATAAAGGTTATGATCCACCCAAGTTCAAGTCCCACCGTTGGTGTATATGCCGTAGTGTTGCATTCACCCCTGTCTGGTATTATGGTTTCTCACTGGATGTTCTCCATGCTCCAGGCTGATGTAATTTTGGTTCTATTCTAATTCTACGGACGTTAATACCCCTCCTCTCTCTCTCTCTCTGTCTCTCTCGCGGGATTAGAAAAAGTTGATTTCTGACAATGGTAGCGCGCATGCGTGATTAAGGAGCTCGAACCGTAAGAGGCGAGAGTGTGTGTGTGACACGGAAAGGTGAAAACGACGTTTGAAGGCGCGTGGGGAATTCTACCGTGTCGATTCTATCGTCATCTACTCTCGTGATCTCGGGCCTATATATACGACCACCCTGCATGACTTCACTTGCTGTACTTGTACTAGCTAGAAGCCTGCTCTGTCTGTGTGTGTGTGTGGACGCCTCAACCCTAGTAGTATATACTATGGCGGCTGCTGCCCTTATTGCCCCTTGTGCTCTCACTCCTCCTCCTTCCCACTGCGCCCAGTTCTTTGGGCGGCCGTCAATATTCTGGCCACCTTCTTCTCACGTCCGGCCGGTGTTTTGTCCACCCTCGGGCCGCCGTCTCCGGGTGAATGCTTCCCGCGGAGTAGCCCCCGCCGTCACATCGGACCTGCAGCACCTCTCTTGCAAGGATTTCCCTTCTGACTTTATCTTCGGAGTGGGCAGTAGTGCATTCCAAGTAAAAAATGATCTAACCACACCACTAATCATGTCTTAGCACTAAAAATGAATATTAGCACATTACAACCATCACTAATGAACTGGTGTTAATTACGGCAGCTTGGCTGCCACTAGTATTAGCACTCTGCACCAGATCCCCTCCTTGATGGGCTGCATGCACTAAAAGTTTGGTATATCACGCCAGCACTCAGCAGCAGATTGTATTAACATATTCCCCTCTTGGATATTGGGCTGCATATTGCTCTTAAAGTTTGCTTGCAACGTGTATAGCTCTCGAATGTGTTCCGGATAGTATAGGCAGGCCTGAAATTTGCAACCCTGTCCTAGACTTCAAGATTTTCAAAATTCAAGACCTAGGTGCTATCTTGGCCTTCATTTCAGGTCTATTAAGGAAAATTTACTTTTATCACCTTTATTTGCAAGCTAATTTACTTTTATGACCTTTATTTACAAGCTTCTTTTTCTTTTTTTTTTTTGTGGTAGCCTTCATCTTAAGGCTCAAATGGCTTTAATACCCATTCCACCCTTCGAGTTTCAGGTCTGAGTATAGGGTGTCCATGAAATATGTACACCAATTAATTGCCTAGATCCAAAACATACACACATATCTATACTTACTGCACTACTACAGGCTAATACATTTGTCCTTGGTAAATATATATTGGAATTGTACACACGTTTCATTATTGTTTATTTAGATACTCAATTTTTCACTCTATTCAGTTATTGCTATTGTCTTTCTTCAATTCTACATATTGATGATTAGTAAAATTTGGGTGCTTGATTAACTTAGTAATTTTCTATGTCACTTACTGACATTGCTGCCAACCTTTGTTGACGAGAACAGAACCATGAGGATCCCGAAGAGCGGCTACTTAGTATCTTTATATAACTATCATCTTTTATGTTCAATTGACCTTTTTGTTTTGAGTATACTCCTTTTTCCTTTTTCTTTCTCATATTTTTAAGTCTTGTTTTTTTCAAAAGCGTTGGTTAACCAAGGTCTTACAATAGTTATCTAAACTAAGTTAATAAAAGAAGGTAATTAAAACACTGGTACCACATATTATTATATCTAATTCAATTGTAAAGAAGGTGATTAATTGTGTTTGAAATAATAATGTGTAGGTGGAGGGTGGATCTTCTGCAAGGGGCAAGGGAATGAGCATTTGGGATGCTTTTGTTCAAGTCCCAGGTTGACACTCTAAATTCTACATCTTTATTAGTTAATGAGATCGGGTAATGTGAGTAGAGTTAGTATGACACGAGTTAGTATGACAGTAGCTTATAAGGAGAGAAATTGGTGCCATTCCAAGGGGGTTTATCCCTTAATATAGAAGGAAAGGATTAACATTACAACGAAAGAAGGACATGAAAAGTTATTTTTTAAAAGATACTCTTTTCATTTCTTTTAATCACACAATGGAGATTCATTTCTTTTAATCATACACTGGAGGTTCATTTCTTTTAATTACAGAGCTTGTAACATAGTAAAATTCGAAGACTAGGCTAGTGTATATAGATTATTTGATATATCTTTGTGAATACAAGTGAATTTTTTGACAGTTAATCTTTTTCTTTATATATATTTTTAGGAAATATTCAAAATGGTGATATGCCCGATCCAGGTTGCGACTTCTATAACCGTTATCTGGTAGATATGAATTGGCTAATCCACCATTCACTTTGTTATTCAATGCATGAGGCTTACATTGATTATACGGATCATCATATTATAATTCCATTAACAACTTACGTAAGCTTTCTTTTAATCGCGAAAGTACAGGAAGACATTGCGACTTTGAAGTCTTTGGGATGCAACTCTTTTCGCTTCTCCATCTCTTGGTCACGAATATTTCCTTGTAAGTTCTACCAGTCTAAGAAAAATAGATCAACCCTCTTCATCCTTTAATTTAAGTGAACATGTACCTATATAGTCATGTCTCACAAGCAGAACTTACATTGCGATACTTTCTCGTAATTAGTGCGAACACTTGTTTGTATTATACGTGTGCGAGTGGGTGTATATAAACTCTAACTCAGAGAGGGAGGTAGTGTTGGAAGCCTTAAGAGGAGGGCTTCAATGCCCTTTAAACCATCTAAAGAAGGCCACCTCTTGGAACATAGGGTTGCAAAAGAAGACCACATAAGGCAACTATTTTAAAAAAATTTCTAAACTTTAAACATAAACATATATATTTTGAAGGCCAACCTCTTTTATGGCCTCAAATTGAAGGTTAGGATAGGCTTTCAAATTTCAGCCCTTGGGGGGAGGGGGAGATGTGGATCTAATTATACATTTTCAAGTGAAATATTTGCACTCATAAGTACACTATTGTGTGTATTTACAATTGCCCCTATAATCTTTCTTTTTTAAAGAAAGAAAATGAACATCTTTAATTCTCTACATGCAGATGCAACTGGAGAGATTTCAACAGAAGGCATTCAGTACTACAATGATATCATCAATGCACTTATTAGGGAAGGTAAATAAGCTTTCCAAAACAACACTATATCTATGAGATTTTTTACTTTTTGAAAAAGATGAGTAATACAACATGTAATTTTAGCACCTTGAACTAAGCATGCCAAACTTTATGCTAGTATGTATATGTATGCATGCATACATACATACATACACATACACATATGCATGCATATACATACATACATATAGACACATACCTTGATATGTACATACATACACATATTCATTTGCATATATATTTGTATATGTGTGCACATGTGTATGTCTGCTCATAGTAAAACACAAGGAGCATCATATCTATATATATGTGTGTGAACGCAATGTTTTAATTTATGTATGTATATACACATGTGTACATCATTCTTAGTTGCAAATTCATACAAAGACTAATAGAATCAACACTCTATATTCAAGCTTTGATTGAATCATGTGTAGGGATGACTCCTTGTGTTACTCTATTTCATTGGGACACGCCTTTGTACTTAGAGAACGATCCGGAGGTGCTCGGTTGGAGAAAGAAGAGCATAGTGTGAGTATTTTGCATCACCTTATCTCCTCTTTGCTTGATAACATGTAGCAGTATATTCTATTTCGAGGATTGGAAAAAACTTACCAGACACAGTCCTCAATTTGTTTGCTCTAGTGCCATGTGATTGTGCATGGCATCAAATTTATTGCATTCATTAGAGCTCTAGGGTTTTTCTTCTAAGGATGTACATGAAGGGTACTATGATTGGGCATTGCAAGTGCAGCTGATTTTTCTTTGAGATAACGTGTACTATCTCTATTAATTGTAGATGACGGTTTTTCTTGTAGGGAACATTTTGTGAGGTTTGCAGACACTTGCTTCAGGTATTTTGGGGATCGGGTTAAGTACTGGTCTACCCTCAATGAGTTGTACTCCTTTGTAACTCGAGGTTATGGCCTTGGAATCATGGCTCCTGGGCGGTGCTCCGAGGCTAGCCATGAAGAGAGTGGGAAAACATGCCAAGCGGGGGATGCCAGCACTGAGCCCTACCTCGTGGCTCACCATGCGTTGATCGCTCACTCGAAAGTGTTCAAGTTGTACAAGAACACATACAAGGTACCTCCTCTGAATAACTCTCACTCGCTAAGTGCACTTTTGGTATAATAATTCGGTGCATTGGTTTGATTATCTTTAGCATTTTAATTAACTTACGCTTCATATATTACTGGAGCACACATCATGAGTTGCACACACACTATATTCCACCCATGATCCGCATGAATCTCCCTCTACCTTGGAGAGCAATGTGAACCCTATCAATCACCCCTCATGTGACATATCATCATCGGAAAGCTCTTGACGTGTAGGCTCTAAGTATATAATCTCTGATAAATTTGGAATTGTTATCGCTCAAGATAATCTAATAACAAGATTAAAAAATACCACCATTTGGAAATCCCAAAGTATGGGGATTTTTGCAAACTCTCTAACATGGTCTTTTTGGAAAACTAATTAACATAGAGGGGCAATTGTTCCAAGTGTAGTTAACATCGCAAGAAGTAGCTTTTAACACAGTTTTGTTTAACCTGTGAAACAGAAAGATCAAAGAGGATTTATAGGGTGCAATCCTTACAACATGTGGTGTGATCCCTATGATCCTAATAGCAAAGAAGACATAGATGCAGCAGAGCGATATATGATGTTTCTCTCTGGCTGGTGAGATAAGTTGTTATTAAATTAGTCTAGGATCAACGGTTTCAACATATGAAATTTTTATAATAAGCAGTCGGGGACCATCAATGTGGATCTCATGGGGGGTTAAATTTTTAACCCATGCGGAATGATTTCCGTGTAGGCAAATACAACCACTCATACTTGGAGATTATCCGCCAGTCATGAGAGAGAGAGTTGGTTCAAGGTTACCTGAATTCACAAAGGAGGAATCCGAAGACCTCAAAGAAAGCGTTGATTATCTAGGCCTCAACTACTACACCGCTAATTTCATAAAAAACGCCAAAGTCGTAACGAACCCCAAGATGAAGTGGTGGGGAAATGACATGGCAGCCACTCCATCAGGTTGTAAATAGTATATTTATACAAGCTCTCACCTTTATGCTTTCTCATCATGCATGCATGCAATTGCACACTAACTGCTAGCTTTAGCAATTTCATGATATATAATATATTCTCTACTATGAATTAATTACAAACTTTCCCTTTGAATTTTCCCATTTCTTGAGTCAATTGTTTCATTTGAATTCTCCCATGTCCTTCTAACCATGTTTTCATTTCAATTTTTATGCAGTTGTGGATGTGAATGGGAATCCTATAGGAGAGAAAATGGCAAGTCCACATAGACTTCAACTTTGTTTATTCATAATTAATACTTGATTGATCCACATTCATTTTATTAACACGTGTATCCTTTGCCATGTATCATAGGGTCCACCATTAACATTTTTTAAACCTTTGTGTTATATATGATCATAGGGACCATCTAGTTCATGGATCTATAACTGTCCCTTTGGCTTACGTAAGCTTCTTGCTTGGGTTGAGGAAAATTATGGCAAAATACCCTTATACATAACAGAAAATGGTACGGGTACATTGTTGGATAATTTTAACATTACTAAGCAACAACCGACACAATTATTATTGGCTTAGCTAAATTATTGTAAACGCACATGTTGTGCAGGTGTAATGGATCCTGAAGCGAATGCACCTTTGAACCAACTACTTGACGATAAGCAACGCATAAAGTACCTTGAAGAGCACCTCAAGGTTCTTCATAGGGCTATAAGGTAATTAATGTGCTTCTAAAAACAAGGTATCATTATCTAGACATGCTTTCTCATTAGCATAAGAAACTAGGGTACTCACACATATTTTTCTAGCCTTATATGGATGTAGTAATTTGCAGATATGTTTGAATTATCAACTTTTGTGTTGAAGGACATTAAAATAAATATCTTCTTCATGTAAAGAGATTTGTAGGTTATTAATAGCATTAACAATGCTAGTGTGTTTTTTGTTGAGTTTTAGTGAGGAGAATCGAAACGTAAAGGGTTATTATCATTGGGCAGCGATGGACAACTTTGAATGGAATGTTGGTTTCAATCATCGATTTGGCTTGATTTATGTTGACTACCAAGATGGCAAGCGTAGACTAAAATCTTCTGCGAAATCATATGCAAAGTTCCTTTGTGCACCAACGGTTGTTCCAGCACCTGTGACTTCAAATGGAGCTATCATACCCACATCACCTATGACTTCAAATGGAGCTATCATACCCACATCACCTACAGAAGTGCTTCCCATCACCGCTTCCACCTAAAGAAGAAAGCTACAAAGCACTCTTTTTAAATGTGATGTTGGTTTACATTCATCGCATTGTTGTTGTCATATGACCCTACCCTTATTATATAGGCACACCTTTGTTGCTCCAGGAATAAATTGTGCCATGTTTGCTAGTACAATAAAAATACTAATTATTTTTCTAGTCATGTAGAAAAATTGGAAATACATTGTTTGGATGAGTGTTTTCTTAAATAGATCTTTCTAAATAGGCACTTAACATGAAAAAATGTTATCTTACCAGTGTAACTTATTCCTCTATTTTTTCTAAAAAAAAGGAACATTAATTGAAAAAACCAAATGAAGAGAAAGACACCAGCCCACAAGAGCTTACTCCAATGACGAAATTAGATAGTTGACATTTTCTCAAACGATAGTCCAAGTTTAGAAAAATATAGTTACCTTAAAAATTATGAGGATTATAGTAAGGTATATATAGAAGAGAGGATTATTGTGAGACATATAAACACCGATATACACAAGCTTCCCAACTCTCTTTATGCTCTTAATCTTATAATAATTAACATAATTTGGTATTAAATTAGTTCATTTGGTATATGTGGATATTGCCTAGCTCTAGCTGTCATCGAGTTTGTAATCTCAATAGCCCCTCTCAAGCTCATGATGTACAACCATAGATGAACAAGATGAGCTTGGGCTATCAACACTCCCCCTCAAGCTCATCATATCCATCTCTCGTACTCCAAGTCTATCTCGGAAGTACTCAAACTTATCCTTCCCAAGTGAATTAGTGAATATGTCAGCCACTTGATCGTCTGTCTTCACATAAGACAAATCAATCTGTCCATCCAACACTTTCTCCTTGATGAAATGATAATGAACCTCTATGTGTTTGGTCCTCCCACCATGATAGACAGGGTTACTAGGTAGCCAGTTGTATACTGCTCATGTTGTCATAGTGTATGACAACTCCATCATCACAATGCTGACCCAAATCACCAAGTAGCTTTTTCAGCCACATCACCTCACATACGGCCATAGCCGCACCTCTATACTCTGCCTCTGTGTACTAGACAAGGCAACTATGGGTTGCTTCTTACTAATCTGACTCACTGTAGCACTCCCAATGCTAAACGCATACCCACTAGTAGATCTCCTGTCATATGAACTTCCTACCCAATCTACATTTGTGTAACCATACACATTCATCTCTTTCCCTGACTCATAAAATAGAACATAATGGGCAGTGATCTTCACATATCTCATAATCCTCCTAACAGCATTCAAATGAGGCTTCCTGGGACTCTGCATAAACTCACTCACGAGTCCCATAGCATAACATAAGTCCGGCCTCGTAATAGTCAAGTAGAAGACTACCAACCATTTTCCTATACATGGTGACATCTTCCAGTTCATCACGCAAATCAACCACACAAGCTTTATATTTTTCTCCAAAGGTGTCATCATAGGCCTACAACCTGTCATTCCATACTTTGCTAACATGTCTAAGGCATACTGCCTTTGCACCAGCCATATACCATGAGATGTCCTGATCACCTCAATACCAAGAAAGAATCTAAGTTCACCCAAATCCTTCATATCAAACTGTGTGCTTAAAGATGTCTTCATATCCTCAATGTCTTTCCCATGATCACCTGTCACAATCAATTCATTCACATAAATGACTATCACAACCAATCCATTCTGTGTCTTCTTCACATAAAGTGAAGAATTTGAGTTTCCCACATGAAAACCAATGCTCATAAGATACTTGCTTATTTTGTCACTCCAAGCTCTTGGTGCCTACTTTAAACCATACAATGCTTTCTTCAATTTGCATATACGTGTGGGATACTTAGGGTGTACATACCCCTCTAGCTATTCCATAAATACTTCCTCTTGTAGCTCACCATTGTGGAAGGCGTTCTTCACATCCATTTGAAACAGATTCCATCCACGAGAAGTAGCCATAGATATCACAGACCTAATTGTAGCCATCTTAGCCACTGAGCTAAATGTCTCATCATAATCTAAACCATGTGTCTGTGCATATCATTTTGCAACCAACCTTGCTTTATACCTCTCTATTGAACCATATGATTTACACTTCTCTTTGTAAACCCATTTAAAGCCAATCACATTCTTGCCATCTAGAAAATCTTCCAAATCCCATGTGTCATTACGCACCAAGGCATCCATCTCCTCATCCATGGCTCTATCCCATGTCTCCTTGCCAATAGCCTCTTCAAAACATGAAGGCTCTATATGCTTTATCACTGATGTCATATATGCAGAGTGCATAGCATAAGCCCTGTATGTCAACCTCTGTACTGGGTATCTCACTCTCTGTGATCTCCTCACTGGTTGTGGCTCACTCTACGAGCTCCATGTTCTCTAGCATGTGGTGGCACATACCTGTCATTCCTAACACCTGGAGTTCTTATTTTCGGAATCCCCAATTCTTCATCAAGGCGTTTCTGAGCTTGATGAATCATAACCTGTAGTACCAATGCCAATTCCTTCCACTTTCTTCTTTCCTTTGTCCACAACACTACTCTCAGTGCTCACATCATGTCTTAATCTTCCTGACCATGGACTCACATTATCACTGGATGACTCAAGTGGTCCACTCATACTCGTAGATTCCTACATAGGAAGATTCACATCCTCATTTGCATCTATGTCATCAACTATGACATGCTCACTTTCTTTGTACCAAGTTCCCATCTCATCAAAGATCACATCTCTGCTAATGACAACCTATTTTGTCACTGGATTATAGCATTTGTATGCTTTTCTCTCCTGCACCTACCCAATGAAAACACATTTTTCAGCCTTTGAATCCAATTTCTTTCTTCTCTCATCTGGTACATGAACATATGCAACACATCCAAAGACTTTCAAGTGACCAATATTCAGCCTAAATCCTGTCATCCTCATAATAGGTGTACTCTCCATGTATAGCTGCGGTAGGGGTTTTGTTCAACAAGTACAGTGCAGTAGCACATGCCTTTGCCCAAAAATAATTTGGGATAGACTTCTCAAGCATAGCTCTTGCAATCTCACCAATGATCCTGTTTTTTCTCTCAGCAACACCATTCTGCTGAGGTGTGTACCTACATGTAATTTGTCTTCTTATCCCATTCTCTTTCAAGAAGGCATCAAATGCATGTGATGTGTACTTACCACCACCATCTGTCCTCAAACACTTGATCCATTGACCATACTGTTTTTCCACCAATGCTTTGAAGTCTCAATGAATTCCCAAGTGCTTCATTCTTCTCTTTCAAGAAGTAAATCCAAGTCATCCTCCTGTAATCATTAATAAATGTGACATAATACGTGCAACCATTGATAGTTGGAGTCTGTGTTGGACCCCATATGTCACTGTGAATGATTTCCAATGGTCTTCTACTGATTTGACTATTTTTTGGAAATGGAAACCACCAACTATACCTTTTCCTTGCATAGAATTCAACTTTTGAATATTCACATGCCTAACTCTCTTATGCTAAATATCAATGTCTGGCACAACCCCTTGACTTTTTAAAAATATGGCAGACTTCAACTCTGGAATGCCTACACTCAATTTGAACAATCTACCTTCTTTCTCCCCCTTTGCAATTAACTTGCAACCATAGATTTTGTGTGTCCTGTATATGGCATAACATGGTGTTTGTAACACATATCGAGAAGTAATGCAACACTTTGAAGGCTCTCTCTATTTAATTTCGATGTGCTATAAGCTCGACAGGTGTTGCATTCATTTGGGGAACCCTTGGCTCCACCTCATCGCCTGTCACCAAGTTCCATAGGCCTTTTCCTTTGAGAAAATTTGTCATACGATACTTCCAAATGTAGAAATTGTGCCTGTCAAGCTTCTCACCAACAATTTTATCAGGACTGTCACTCATTTTGTTTATCACAATGTTCATTGAGGATTTCCAATAATCAACTTAAACATGCACATACACACATAAACCTCGGCACCAATGATGTCCACACAACCCAAAATGTTTATGGTGAAAACTTCTTGGACTCAAAAACACTGTTTTTGCAAATGCTGAAAACAACTTGGCATCGTTCACAAATTCTAAGAAATGCGTCCAAAACAGTCCTCCACTTTTTAGAAACCTTTAATTTGCTCGTATTATGCATACAAGATCATCCACATAGCATTTGAGCTCAACTATGTACAAATAGTCCACTTTGCCTTGTTGACGGGTTTTTTCAAGCCTTCCAATCTTCCAAAACATTGGGAAATGGTCAAATCAAGTGTGGAAGATATACATCAACATCCATAAATCCTTCATGTAGCATATAAACACCATCCGAGCTCACAAAGTGCCAAGTACATGCCAAAAAAAGCTCTTCGTTTTGGTCGAGAACCTGTAAACTATTAATTACGGGCACTAATCCACTTCCAATTTACTCGATATGCATCTGAATCTTAGGCCCATGCATTCATTGTCTTTGTATCAATGTGATCTAACTCCGTATATGAGGAATTAGTCCTATTTTGAAAGAGGAGAGAGTAATTGCTAATTTAGTGAAGCTCTATTCACTAATCTCAGTGAATAGCTCTGCTAAACCTGTTTAATCCAGCTTGTTTTGCATCATTGTACCCAAATTAGTGCTTGTGGGTTCTATCAAAAGATACATACATATGTAGGGTCCAATTGCTAAGCTCATTGTGCATGATGTACATCCATTTGGGCTTGCTTCAACTTTTCTCCTCCATAGTGGATCAAGGTGGACAGCTCTTTGCCACGACTATGGAGCAATGAAGAGAACTTGAGGATGACCTCTATTGTGCCTCAAGGAAAAGGACAGAGTAAAGTAATTGACAGAACATTGATTGATGATCTCAATTTCACTTGCATCCTTAATAGTGATGTGATGAGCAGATGGGTTCCAAGATATGAGGATGCAAAGAAAAAAAGGCAAGCAGAAAGAGCTCTCTTTCGGAGGCAACACTTCCGAATGATATCCATGTTGATTGGTTGCATGAGGAAATGGAGAGAGCAGAGAGCGACGAGGGGCTGCATATCACGGTGGAAGAATGGGAGTATGCACGAGGATGCATGTTAAAGGTACATAGAACTAATGTTTTGCATTAGTTGTAAGTGATTTGCTTTTAATATTTATTCACATTGCTTACACAAATATTGCTTCTATTTTGGTCCAGTGCACTATGTTCAATGCTATATGGTGTGAAGGCAAGCATTTTCGAACACAAAGAGAAAATTGATGAAAAGAGGAATACACAAGATTGCGGTGTCATTAGTAGCTTTGAGGGAGCTAATGGAAAAATGGATGATTATTGTGGCACAATCCAAGACATATTTAGGCTTGACTTTCGTCGCTTCTTTGTGTATGTTTTGGATGTCAAATGGCAAATTAACGTGGTGGAAAAAGGACCTAATGCAACGATAAAACGCCATGCAAGTGGCTATGTAACTATTGACTCTACAAAGTTTTGGCAAACAAAGAAAGATAGGCTCGTATTGCCACAACAATGTGAGCAGGTATGCATTTTTTTACTAATGTGTTTCATGTACATATATATCTAAGCTCGCGTACCCCTTGACTTTTGATATGCTAATTAATTACTACAGTATGTGAATTTGAGTAGGTTATCTATCTGCCAATGGTGCATGACATTAAATGGTGGTACGTCATCCCTATTGCACCACGTTCCAAAGTGATGTATAATACATTCACTGATATGGAGCATATGGAGGATGTAACAAGCCGCAATGAAGATGATGTCGAACATGCCAATGAAGATGTTGTGCTCGATGATCAAGAAATAAGAGATGATCATGATAATGAGGATGAGCGTGCCATTTCTCATGATCATGAGAATGACCCTACCATTGAGGATGATGGTGATGTTGATGAGGATGATCAGGACATCGATACCATTATCAATGGACAGAATATCGATAGTGGAATAAATTTAATCGTAGCCTTACAAATTGATCAAATGGATATTGATGTTGATCGTTTGGCAAGGATGGATCTTATTGAATATGAGATCGAACCCTAACCAATCCATCACTGTATCGTTCTAAATTGATGACATTTCTATTGTATATGTTGTCTTTTAATTATCTCATGATTTATTTTTGAATATATTTCATTTTTGTAAATGCATATAGTGGGATTGTGTAATGATATATACTATAATGTACTATGAGATTGTATAAGGGTGGAGAAAAGTGTCATTCACAGTGTCGTGAAAGTTATCAGAATTGTCATCTAAGTTGTCATTTGTTCTGAAAGCTGTCATCAGATTTGTCGTCAAAGTTGTCAGCAGAAGTGTCGTCACAATGATGTCATTTTGGTCGTCGTCAGAAGTGTCATAAGGTTCAGATTTGAAGAGTTATTTAGGGTCATAGGAACGGTCACATAAAGACTATAAAATGCAATCAGTTGTAATCGTGTGATATGGGAAGTTGAATAACCAGTTTTTAGTTTCGTCTCTCTCTCTCTCTCTCTCTCTCTCTCTCTCTCTCTCTCTCTCTCTCTCTCTCTCTCTCAATCTCTGCGTGTGTGCTTCCATGAGAGTCGTGTGCGTGTGTGTATCTTGTTGAAGGGTGTGGTGTGCGCCCTTTAACACCTGGCGATCAACGGCGGGTGTAATCCTTTCTTCTTGTGAGGCGGAGTTGTGCCAAGGAAAGTCCAGCAGAAATAGGGCTGTGAACAAAGGCAAGCGCAGTAAAAGGACGTGCTGATAAGGCTCAAGAAGGGTTTGATGAAGAGTCTCGTGGCAGACGAAGTTGAAGCAAAAACGCTGAAGAGCATGAAGGTCAAAGTGCAGAACAAGGTTGCCATGAGCAAAGCCAAGCATGGGAAGTATGTCATAAGTTTGAAGGCAATAGTACAAGGCTTATCAGGCATATCAGTTGCCGAGAGTGGTTCAAGTGATTTAGTATGGACAGAAGCTTTTCTTGCTCTCAATACAAATGTTGATGCTGTACAAAATTCAGCAAGCATAAACAGTGGGGGTGAATTAGCAGAGGATGGACTTTTGATTGCTCTTAAAGAAGGTGTTGAAATCGGAGTAGATGCTACCACGAAGCGACTACAGAGCAAAGGATGCAAACTGGTTGCAGAAGTTGTGGAGATGGAAGCACACCAGCAGGCCGAAATGGGGAGGAAATGTTGTGCAGCAGTGTTTAACAGAGAGACGATTAATGTTTTCCAATACAATGTGGCTGTTTTTATTTTAGAGGGCATTCATGCGCTTAATGGCATTTATACACTAGCATTCAGTTTTGATGACAAAGAAGTTTGCAGAGGCGGAACTGAAGCTGAGCAAGTTCAATGCAAGGTGTCAACGAAGAAGATGTCTCTCAAGGAGTCGACATCAAGAGGAGCTTTTGGAAGCAGATTCAAGCGGGTGACTTTTTGCAACCAAAGGATGGAGTGTTCCAAAGGAGGCATATCGACAAAGAGAAGATCGGATGTACTACTTGGAGACGTGAGGCCGGCAAGAAGCACGAATCTTGGACAAGTTGATGGAGGAGTCTTTTGGTGAATCAATGCCAAAGCAAGATTTTCAAAGGCACTTGACTTCTAATCCAGGGAATGTGTGGGTTCTCAATTGCTACGCAACTGTTCCCTCGTGTGTGCCAGTGTATAAGGGTGCAAAAAAGTGTCATTCACAGTGTCGTGAAAGTTGTCATCAGAATTATCATCTGAGTTGTCATTTGTTTTGAAAGTTGTCATCAGATTTGTCGTCAAAGTTGTCAGCAGAATGATGTCATTTTAGTTGTCGTCAGAAGTGTCATAAGGTTCAGATTTGAAGAGTTATTTAGGGTCATAGGAACGGTCACATAAAGACTATAAAATGCAATCAGTTGTAATCGTGTGATATGGGAAGTTGAATAACCAGTTTTTAGTTTCGCGTCTCTCTCTCTCTCTCTCTCTCTCTCTCTCTCTCTCTCTCTCTCTCTCTCTCTCTCTCGCAATCTCTGTGTGTGTGCTTCCATGAGAGTCATGTGCGTGTGTGTATCTTGTTGAAGGGTGTGGTGTGCGCCGTGCCCTTTAACAGAGATGGTTTAAAGAAAATAGTTTTTAATTTTGTAAAGGAATTTAGTTTTTCTTAATAAAGCATGTAATTATGCGTGTATAATTGCGTGTATATACACGCGTTTTTGAAACCAGTATACACGCAAATTTAGATGCCAATATACACGCACTGGTAGACGCGTTACTTAAAGCTCAATACACGCGACTTTAGATGCCAATATACACGCGCCTGATACTATTCAAATACATGCACGACCATACACGCGCCCGTAACTTATCGCGTGTAGGGAATGCGTGTATGGCAGTAGTGTCTTGTAGTGATGGCAATGACATTTAGCAATGAGCATTGCTATATAATAACTACATAGTAGTGCTATTCAGCAAATGAGCATTGCTTTTTTATAGCAGAGCTACATAGCAGTGCCATTCAACAATGAACATTGCTTTATTAGCAGAGCTACATAGCAGTGTCATCCAGTAATGAGAATTGCTTTATAGTAGCAAATTATGCCATTCAATAGTGAGAATTGTTTTATGTAGCAGTCCTCAATGTTATATATAGAAGTAGAATTTTCTATTTAGAAGTGGGAATTTGCCTACAGTAGTGAGACTGCTTATATAGCACTTTACTTTGCTATAAAGCAGTGATAACTACCATATAGCTCATCTATCAAAGTGCTATATATAGCTCTTGCCAAGTTACAATTAGTAAAGCAAAGTGCCATATAGCACTGACCACCACTACTTTATAGAAAAGCATTGTGCTATACAGTAGTTATACCATAACTATATAATAACAAAGCAGAGTGCTGTATAGTAGTGGCTAACTTCTTTGAACTACTGTAGTGGCTAACTTCTTTGAACTGCTATATAAAATTGCTCACTAGATATATATCCATGGTAATTGCTTTGAAGTGTTATATAACAGTGCTCACTAGCTACATAGCCATGGTAACTACCATTAAGTAGTGGGAATTACTTTTTTCAAGAAACATTCTTAAACCTAAGCTGCAAGCCCAAGTAAACCTAGCAAGAGAGATGCTCAATACTATCAACTCTACGCAACTCCCAAAATTAAGCCCAACAAGAAAAGGACCTATGGCTAGAGTGTGTGACTAATCTTCTATGGTAGGAATGTGCACTATACAATCAATCTTAACCCCTCACACCTTTCCACAATGCTATGTGATCAATATTCTTGCAATGTTTATAATGTATCATGCAATCAATGAAGACAAATCAAGTTTGAGTATAGATATTATGCACTATATTCAGAATGATGATGTTGACAGGTGTGCAAAAAAAAAGCGTATCACAAGAATTTGGCAAAATATTCAAGATGTTGACATTGTGTGATGATGGAAATTTTAATATTGTGGTTTATCAATGTTTATTACAAATATACTTTGGCTCAAATGAAGAGGGAAAATATAAAAGGCTTATCTCCTGTTTCGTTGAGTTTTTCTAAATCTGTTTGTATACTATCGTCAATGTTGTTGTTCTCAAGTGTGTATATCTTCTTGATGTTCAAGGCATATAATTGTTATGGCTCACCCTAACCCTCCTTGAAACACATCCAAAAAGAGATTACCTAGTGAACCACAAACTGTTGTTGAGGATCTTTCCAATGGCTGAGCTCGTAACCCTTGAGGTCTCTAAGCTCTACAACT
Source organism: Cibotium barometz (assembly GCF_041138505.1). Lineage (NCBI taxonomy): Eukaryota > Viridiplantae > Streptophyta > Polypodiopsida > Cyatheales > Cibotiaceae > Cibotium > Cibotium barometz. The sequence continues at coordinate 48,188,987 of NC_141087.1, forward strand.
CCTTGTTGAGAAGCAATTCCACCGCATCTCCCATGAGCGTTGTCACAGCGTCGCGTTGCACTACGGGTCCAAAACCTCCTCTCACCTCACTTCACTCACACACACTCACTAGCATGCATTAGGGAGAGACATTAGCAAGAGAAAGACTCAATTGCACAATGGGAGAGTATGTTGTATTATGAGAGAAATTCACTTATATACATGGCCATAAGTGTTCACACTCAAACTATGGCCGACTGGGCACTTTAGGCTCATAAGAGGCCTAATGCTATTACAATGACTAGTCTCATAATATATCCATGAAGTACATCACTTAGGACTTCATCCTATCTTGCTACCACATGCTCTTGAAGTGGGAATCGCCAAAAATACTCCGTCACACCATTATGGGCACCTATCCAAGCTGTAGCTTTGGACAATATTACTTCATATCTTGAATGTAGGACCCTTTGGTGTATCTATCGTGACTCATTGATGTAAGATAATGGTGGTAGCTCTTGTTAATCCTAGATTCTTAATGGCGATCACGTCCTCGTGATCGCGTCGAAGACTTTTGTGTGGGGAGAATGAATAAGCTTTGTCGATGGCATTGATGGTGAAATTCACTTATATACATGGCCAAAAGTGTTCACACTGACTTAAACTATGGCCGGCCGAGCACTTTAGGCTCATAAGAGGCCTAATGCTATTACAATGACTACTCTCATAATATATCCATGAAGTACATCACTTTTAGGACTTCATCCTATCTTGCTACCACATGCTCTTGAAGCGGGAATCACCATAAATACTTTGTCACACCATTATGGGCGCCCGTCCAAGTTGTAGCTTTGGCAGAAGAAGATAGGATCACGTCCTACTACTCAACAACATTTGACAAGAATCCTACCACACAAAGGGACATCATCACAAGCCAATTACTTCAAATGATGAACGTCGCTTTAATGAATCAAATAAGGAACTGAGAATCACCATCTCGTTTTGATGATTAAGTCTACGTTCCTCCGGATCCTCCTCTCTCTTCTTTCCCATTATTAACATCTCTTAGTGTCCCCATTAACAAAAATCACATGTAACCCAGCCGATGATTGCCAAAAACAAATTGAGCAAAAAAAAGGGGCTCACACAAATATAAAAAATGCAATCATTCGCAAAAAACCCCACCTCCCACCCCGTTAGGAATTCCCAGTACACCACTAACCTACTCATTCATTAACTAGCTTTTCTTATTCCTTTCGGAGGAACAAAGACCATTGAACGTCATAGTTTGTATTAGGCTTAATTCGCATCCATTGCATTAAATAATGAAAGAGAATGTAATTTTTAGTGAATGTTAGCTCTCTGTTGTAGTAGTGTTAAACATAAAACTAAGATCATTAATTCTAGTTTAATTGTGTGTTTGTTATTAAAATTGTTCAGATTAGAGTGTTCATATTTTTAGGAGTAGCTTAATCTTTCCAAAAAAAAACCATCAAAAAACCCTTGAATTTGACTAATTTCTCTTAATGGGTTGATTTTTGTCATTAAGGGTGATTAATCTTATTCAAGAGGCCAAAAAATTAGAAAATGTGCTAATTGGGGTCTAAATGGATCATATGAGTAGTTGAAATCGGGGTTCTTGAGTGTTTTGAGAGCATCTACATGCATCAAAACACCTAATCACATCAATTTTTTAATCAATTGGAGAAATTTGACTCATGGGTAGATTACCCTGATGAGAGATCAATAATTCTCATTAAGAAAATCTGGATTAAGGGAAAAGGGTTTTGTGGAACCAATCTTGAACCAAGAATTCTACTTGCATAGAACCTCTGTTTTCTTTTAAAGGACTGGTTTACGTGCTAGAATGCTGGAAGAAGCATTTGGTATGTGTTTAATTAAGAAGAGACTCATTGTAACATCGGGCGGGGAGTCGTCGAGGGATGTCGCTCGACGGCAAAGCCTGTCGAGGTCTTGACCAACCTCAGTATGGTTAAAATGGTGCACTTCCGGTACGATGGGTGAGGACCGACAAAGCGGTCCCTGAGTGAAGTGCTAGGACACCTAAGTAGGATCCTAGCGGGTTCTAACCAGGTGATGCACGGGCTCGCGGTTGCTAGGACACCCATGCGTTTGTCGAGGAAGATACGGATGAACTGAAGAATTACTTTGTAAACTAAATTTTGATATTGGATCTCGTTGGTTGACCAGCTGGTCTTCAACACGGAGAGTCTGGATGATATATTTTGTAAAACAATGGACTCAATATTTTGGAGGATTATGATCAGTAATACTATGATTTTCATTGAAAGATTGTTTTAAAGACAATGGCAATTTCATATTGGGTGTGTAAGTGGTATGCCTACCTTAAATTTTACTTGAAGCGCCACGGCTAGGGGGCCTGGGAACTCTTTTCCTTGGTACCCGATCAAAATATAACCAAATTTTTATAAAGGAATCCCACCAATACAGTGGTTGGGCAATTGGCTAAATAACCCATGGGCCGGTTGGGGTAGGCTGGTGGATCGGGGGATTCCTCCGATACAAATAGTTATGATTAAGTTACGTTAGTTAGATTAAGTCCTAGGAAGACCCTTGTTCGGTGGAAGGGAATTAGCGGGCTGTGCCTCGCTAAAGGAGGAAAAAAGTGGTGATTCTATGGACCAAGTGAAAGTCTCTTCTTTGATCTGACCATGTGACTTTTAGGTTCGATCGGACCACCAGTTTGGATAGTTAAGACTTTGACTCATTAGATCAATTCTCATGTTAGATGATTTCCCTGGTGGAATCGCCTGTGCCTTCCGGGCGAGGGAAGTTTTTCCGGGCTTGGTTTCGGAGGAACTGCCAGGCTAGTCTCTTGTCCGGATATCCGTGGTGAGGCCCGGAATGTGGATCCCTGCCCCGCATGAGAGATTGACGCTGATTATGCCGCTGCCAAGGCCCGCCGAGGGGGCATCGCCGCGGAGGGGGTGGCTGATATCAGAGATTTGTTGAAAGCTAATAAAAAGAAAAATGAATTCTTATCAGAAATTTATAAATAAAAACTCAGAAAGAGCATTTACGTATTGTATTTTCATTCCTTAAGCTTCATTAATGAAGATTTTTAATTAAAGAATTTGGTTTTATACATGGAAGTTCCACACATCCACACTTATCCGATATTCCCGATCTCACCCAGTCACAAGATATGACTGCATTTGCCTTCGAGCATATCCTCTCTTCTGCTACAACTCAAATGAGCCGAGCTAGACTTGCCTAGCCATTTCAAGGATTTATATTTCCCAGACCTAGCGGAGAGATGGCAACACAAGTGGCATGCAAGCAGAGGGCAATATGTCCATGCCTCCTGCAATAATCAGCGCATGATGCTCAGGGAGAATATCTCGTTAGCCATGGTCCTGTTGAGGTTCAAAGTTATTCATGGTGTTATTTTGTATCACCCCCCATGCCTCGAGATTTTTGACTTTCCTGCCATATCTATAGACTTCTTAGATGTTTTATCCCAAGTAGTAAGATAGTAGCTCCTTTGGCAGTAAGGGAACATTTGTATCGGGGCATGTCTGTAGCCCAAGCATCACCATCTTATGCATTTCCCGAGGAGGTTTTGACTTTTTGGAGCCGAGATGCTCTATGTACATAGCTCTATGTACATATTGCAACCTTTATATAAATAAAGAAATGTTTTATGGAAGATTCCCTTTATATAAGTGACTGTTTATTATATGACGAATTGAAGAAGCAAGATCTATTACTCGGACATATGTCATAGATCTCCAATAAGATCGTTTATCTTGTTTAAGCAATTATTTTCCAAACCTCTTAAGTTTTAGGATCTCGTGGACGAAATCAAAATAAAAATTTAATAATGTTTCATTTTTGACAGAATCATGAGAGGCGAGGGAGCCATGGTCGACAGCCAGCAAATCCTCTCATTGATGAGGAAGAGCTTGACCCCAACGTTCGCAAGGCTCTTCACAGATCTCAGCTTGGACCCTTTAAAGGTGAAGGGGAGAACTTGGGCGAGGCTATGGAGACGTGGGTTGTTGAAGCCATGGAGGAATATTTTGATGTCACCAGATAAAACGAGAGGAGCAAAATGGCTCTCGCTAGGCTGAAGATTGTGGAAATAGCCAGGGTGGCATGGAGAAACCATTACGACACCAATCTGTCTGTATGTTACGGTAGTAACATACAAATTAGCTGTCTTCTTGATCTACCCATTTTTGGTACTTCTTTAGAGACCCTGAAACTCGAAATATGCCGGGTCCAGTCCCCTGGAATGATCTCAAAGCTTATCTAAGGAAGAGATTTTGTCCCCCACATTTTTAGAAACTAAGATGAATGAATTCTTAGAGCTAAACCAGGGGAGCAAAACTATTGAGGAATATCATCAAGCATTTGCTCTTCTCCTCAAGTACTCACCACCGCTAGACAAAGAGCAACTTATGGCTAGGTTCATTCGGGGAATGAACGAACCTTTAGACACCCTAGTGAAGATTGCCAAGCCACTTTCCATGGCTGAAGCTATAAGAATGGCGAAGGACTTCGCCAAAGACTTCATCTAAAGTCCCGCCACCAAAGCCAGTTTCCTCATCCTTCAAGAGATTCCAAACATTGGGAAGTCCTTCCAACCTTCCACCTCCAAAGAGACACCAAGGTCCTAACCAAAATCTGGAGTCCAGAGAGAAGAGCTTCAAAGTGAGAACAAGTGCTTCTAATGTCAAAGCGTTTGGGCACGAGCTCAAGGATTACCCATCTCCTTTTGTGGGCCAAGGAAGGCAGGGTCCCAGAGTTCAGAGACAGACTCCTTCGTATCAGTCCACCAATTAGGGTTTCCTGTGCCAAAATCATGGCAACCCCAGAAGAGTGCCAGCTCAGCCTCTGCAGCCTCCATGCAAAGCAGTCTCCGAACTCCCTCCCAGAATTGGGGAAACCAAAGAGAGAGAGTTCCACCTCAGATTGCAGCAGCTAGAGCCATCACTATAGCTGAGGAAGTGGAGGAAGAAAAAGGACAAATCTATGCCGCAATTGAGTATCGTGGGGAATAATTGTCAATTTTCAGTCCTCCAGACTCTAGTAGAGTACCAGGGTAAGCAATTCAAGATTTTGATTGATTCAACAGTACTCATTCTTTTATTTTCCCAGGATGTCTGCGCGTAAGTTAGTCCTAAATAAAAAATCAGGGAAACCTATGCAAGTGGAATTCGCCAGTGGAAAGATTCTTTTCACACACCTTGAGATAGACCTTATTCAATTCAGTCTAGATGGGAACGTAACACAGTGCTAGTTTAGAGTCCTACCCTTGGGAATCTATGATAGAATCCTTGGAATGGATTGGCTCCATAAGAATCAGGCTGATATGCATTGTCACAATGGAACCATCTCTTTCCTTGACCTTGACGGGAATAAAGTTCAAGGAACTGAAATTTTCGGATCCCTAGTGTTGCAATTAGTCAAGGATTCTAAATTGTTAAAAGGACTCAGAAAGAGGCAAGCTATTTATGTCGTTAAGATGAATCTGGTAGACATAAAATGTAAGGCTAAAGAACCAAAGTGGTTAAGTGAGTATGCATATCTGTTTCCTGAAGAGCTGACTGAGATGCCTCCGACTCGTGAAGTAGATCATGAGATCGAGCTAACCCCCCCCCCGGAGCTCAACCTAGTAGCCCAGCGTGCATACAAAATGCCAGTCAAAACTTAAGGAGAAATAAAGATAACTGTTAGAATAGGGATTCATCAGACCCAGTGTCTCACCTTGGGGTGCGCCCGTTCTCTTTCAAAAGAAGAAAGATAGAACGTTAAGACTCTGTATTGACTACAGAGGATTGAATCAATTAACAATTAAAAATAAGTATCCTATCCCTAGGATTGATAAACTTCTGGATCAGTTAAGTGGGACCCAAATGTTCACAAAGATGGATCTCAAATCTCGGTACTACTAGATCAGAATCAAGGAACATGACATCTCCCAAAGAGAGCATTCAATATTCGCTATGGGCCTTATGAGTTCACAGGCATGCCGTTTGGATTGACTAATGCCCCGGTGACATTCAATCATCTTATGCAAGATATTCTCAGAGAATACTTGGATGATTTTGTTCTTGTCTTCTTTGATGATATCTTGGTATACTCAAAGAATGCTGCAGATCATGAAGATCATGTACGCAAGGTCTTAGAAATCCTAAGGAAGCACCAACTCTTTGCAAAAAAGAGCAAGTGTTCTTTTTCTGTTAACCAGGTGGAATACTTAGGATTCATAGTGTCTAAAGATGGGATTTCTCCTGACCCCGCAAAGATCCAAGCAGTCGTAGATTGGCCGGAACCCAAGATGGTAAAGGAAGTCAGAGGATTCCTAGGATTAATCGGATGGTATAGGATCTTTATACCCAGGTATGCTCAGATAGCATCCCCTTTAACTAACCTTCTCTCAAGAAGAGTACCCTATTTCAGTGGATTGCAATGTGTCAGAATGCCTTTGATAAGCTAAAGACAGCCTTAGTAACCAACTGTAAGATTCCTCCCTCCGGCTTTTGAGGTGTGTAGGTGTAAGAACCTCCCCTTCTAATCTTATAATTATTCCCCTCTCTGAAATAAAACAAAGATCATGTTTTAGCCTGTTTTATCTTAGAGAGAGAAAATATTCTAGAGAGAGATTATTCAATATTTAGATATTTTTGGATGAAAAAAAATCTCTTCTTATTAAAATAAATTCCCCCAAAATAGAAGTTCAAAAAGATTTTCAGAAGGTGCATTAGAAATCAATTATAATCTGTTCAAAAGGCCTTATCCTAAGGGTCCCAATTTTTTAAAAATTTTAGATTAAGGTTCTGAGGGGCCAATTAGATTAATCCAAATGTAGGGAGGAGATAAATTGAAGAAATAAAGAAAATCCCCCCAAAAATGAGTAAATACTCACATAAGATGAAGAGTTGACTAAGGACAAGGATATTAGTTAAAAAAGAAGAGATATTTAGAGAAATGATGCATTTTTGACACCTTAGTGTGGGGGAATTCCCCTCATGAAGGAGGTGCCTATTTCACATGTGTGGTTGAGTCTTAAACTCACAAATAATGAGATATTTTCATCTCTCCTCTCTCCTGCTTCAACTAGATCCAAAAAGTAAGCTAAACTGACCTAAACATGGTAAAAAATTAACCAAACTGATCTGGAAAATTCTAGAATCAGCTTGCTTGGTTAGAGGCTCACTTTTTCCTATAAATGAAGCCCACCCCTTTGTAAATGGTTAATAGTGTTTTATGCACTGTTACTCTACTCCTCCCCAGAGCCAAAAATTATGAATTTCTTAATAATTCATTAGTTTTTGACCATTCCCTCTTCTAAAGAATTGGTGGCCACTCTTGTTGCAAACAAGAGTAGATCCCTCAAACCATCAAGCCAAAGGAAAGCTCCCAGAATTTCATGTAAGTTAGAAATCCTACTTTTTCTTATTCTTTAAATGGTTTTCTAATTTTTGTTATCTTTAAAATGATAATCTGATGCTATGCCTTGCTGGAAAGACTTTCCCCCTCTCTCATTCTTAAATTCAGCCCTTCTTTATCCTAGTTGAGTAATAAAATTGTTTGAATTAAACTTTTCATATTGTTTCTTTAAAAGTGAAATTTGATTAGTTTAGAATGCTTTAAACAAATTGTTTGAATTAAACTTTTCATATTGTTTCTCTTTTAAAAGTGGAATTTGATTAGTTTAGAATGCTTTAAACAAATTGATTAGTTCAGAATGCTTTAAACAAATTGGGGATAATTTTTTAAGTAAATTAAGAATAGGAAAAATTGAAAAATGGTCAGCCATACAAAGGAGGTTATGGTGAAATTTTCTTAAATTTTGTGAAATAAGTATTACCTTTTATTATTCAAAAAGAGTAATCCCCATCGTTTATGTATTCTAAAAGTGTTATTTTCATTCTATGCATAGGATGAAAATAGAAGTTCAAAAAAGATTTTCAGAAGGTGCATTAGAAATCAATTATAATCTGTTCAAAAGACCTTATCCTAAGGGGCCAATTAGATTAAGGTTCTGAGGGGCCAATTAGATTAATCCAAATGTAGGGAGGAGATAAATTGAAGAAATAAAGAAAATCTCCCCAAAAATGAGTAAATACTCACATAAGATGAAGAGTTGACTAAGGACAAGGATATTAGTCAAAAAAGAAGAGATATTTAGAGAAATGATGCATTTTTGACACCTCAGTGTGGGGAAATTCTCCTCATGAAGGAGGTGCCTATTTCACGTGTGGTTGAGTGTTAAACTCACAAATAATGAGATATTTTCATCTCTCCTCTCTCCTGCTTCAACTAGATCCAAAAAGTAAGCTAAACTGACCTAAACATGATAAAAAATTGACCAAACAGATCTGGAAAATTCTAGAATCAGCTTGCTTGGTTAGAGGCTCTCTTTTTCCTATAAATGAAGCCCACCCCTTTGTAAATGGTTAATAGTGTTTTATGCACTATTACTCTACTCCTCCCCAGAGCCAAAAACTGTGAATTTCTTAATAATTCATTAGTTTTTGACCATTCCCTCTTCTAAAGAATTGGTGGCCACTCTTGTTGCAAACAAGAGTAGATCCCTCAAACCATCAAGCCAAAGGAAAGCTCCCAGAATTTCATGTAAGTTAGAAATCCTACTTTTTCTTATTCTTTAAATGGTTTTCTAATTTTTGTTATCTTTAAAATGATAATCTGATGCTATGCCTTGCTGGAAAGGCTTTCCCCCTCTCTCATTCTTAAATTCAGCCCTTCTTTATCCTAGTTAAGTAATAAAAGAGTGATTTTCAAAAGAGTGATTTTCATTAGATTTAAATTCTATGCATAGAAAGATGCATATTGATTATTTTTTTATTATAAAAGAGTGATTTACATTAGATTTAAATTCTATGCATAGAAAGATGTACATTGGATAATGTTTTTTATTATAAAAGCGTTACTTTCATCAATTTTGATTTTATGCATAGAAATATGCATAAAGAATTTATTTTTTTATTTCAAAAGAGTTATTCTCATCAATTTTGATTTTTTGCATAGAAAGATGCATAAAGAATTTATTTTTATTTCAAAAGAGTTATTCTCATCAATTTTGATTTTATGCATAGAAAGATGCATAAAGGAATTTATTTTTATTTTATTTTGAAAGTGTTACTTTCCTTAAAATTGAATTTATGCATAAATAGATGTATAAAGGGATTTTTATAAAAGTGTTATTCCCACTGAAGTTGATTTTTATAAATGTGAATGAATGGATGGATAGATGTGATGTGAATCAGATAAATGTGAATGAATGGATGGATAAATGTGATGTGAATTAGATAAATGTGAATGAATGGATGGATAAATGTGATGTGAATCAGATAAATGTGAATGAAAGGATGGATGGATGTGGATGTATGTGAAGAATAGAAGTGGATGTATGTAAAAGAATGGATGTGGATGTGTGTATGTGAAAGGATGGATGTGGATGTATGTGAAGAATAGAAGTGGATGTATGTGAAGAGTAGAAGTGGATGTATGTGAAAGAATGGATGTGATGTATATGAAAGGATAGATGTGGATGTGTATGTGATAAGTATGGATGTGGATGTATGTGAAAGGATAGATGTGGATGTATATGTGATAAGTATGGATGTGGATGTATGTGGGAGAATACATGTGGATGTAAATGTGATGGATACGAACGAGAATTGAGGCGATGAGATGTGATGTAAATTGGATAGATATGAATGATAAGGGATGTGAATGAATGTGATAGCATGTGAATGAGGATGTGATAGCATGTGATATGAATGTGATAGCATGTGAATGAGGATGTAAACATGTGAATCGGGATGTGAATGAATGATAAGGGATGTGAATGAATGTGATAGCATGTGAATCAGGATGTAAACATGTGAATCAGGATGTGAATGAATAATATAGGATGTGAATGAATGTGTTAGCATGTGAATCGGGATGTGAATGAATGATATAGGATGTGAATGAATGTGTTAGCATGTGAATCGGGATGTGAAAGAATGATATAAGATGTGAATGATGTGATTAGATGAGAATGGGAATGCTTATGAAATGAATGTGGATGGATGTGTGGATAATGTGGATTGATGTATGAATGATGTGGATTGTTGTGGATGATGTGGATTGATGAGTGGATGATATAAATTAATGTGGATTGATGTGGATGGATGTATGAATGATGTGGATGGATGTATATTGATGTGGATTGATGAGTGGATGATATAAATTGATGTGGATGGATGTTTGGATGATGTGGATTGACGTGTGGATTGATGTGGATGGATGTTTGGATAATGTGGATTGATGTGGATGGATATATGGATGATGTGGATTGATGTCGATGATGTGGATGGATGTATGGACGATGTGGATTGCTATGGATGGATGTATGAATGATTTGGATTGATGTATGGATGATGTGGATTGATGTGGATGATGTGGATTGATGAGTGGATGATATAAATTGATGTGGATTGATGTGGATGGATGTTTGGATGATGTGGATTGACATGTGAATTGATGTGGATGGATGTATGGAAGATGTGGATGGATGTTTGGATAATGTGGATTGATGTGGATGGATGTATGGATGATGTGGATTGATGTGGATGGATGTATGGATGATGTGGATTGATATGTGGATGATGCGATTGGATGTGATTTGATGTATGGATAATGTGGATTGATATGTGGATGATGCGATTGGATGTGATTTGATGTAGGAATGATGTGATGTGGTAGGGATCGACGAAGAAAATAAATTTGTGGTAAGATGAGAAAAGATGGGGTATAATGTGAAAGGATGCGGAGTAATGAGAAAAGATGGAAATATTGTTGGAACTGTATTGTATGTGAAATCTATTTTTAAATGACTGTTTTATGTCAAGAATGCTGGGAAAGCATTTTGATCGTCTTGTGAATGAGGTCGTGGAGACCTATCTGTTAAAGTTGTAACTGCTGAGACGGAGAGTCATCGGAGGACGTCTCGTGTAGCAAGGTCAGCCGAGGTCTTGACCAGCCTCGGTTTGATTTAAATGGTGAGCTTCCGGTACAGTGGATGAGGGACCAAGGAAGGGGCCTATGAGTGAAGCACTAGGTGACCTATGAAGGATCCTAGAGGATGCTGACCATACGATGCTCGGGCTTTGGGGTCACTGAAGATACCCACAAGTATGCCAAGGAAGATATTGGAGCAAGGAGTAAGAGTTGTTTTCTGAATTCGGGCATGGATCTGGTTGATTGACCTTGCTGGTCCTCAACGGATGAGTCCATGGCTCTTTTATATGGATCTCTTGGTTGATCTTGCTGATCGTCAACGAAGATTCCATCTGGTTATTTTTATGTGATTATATTGTCGGGTACTATGAGCTAGGAACTATTGAAAAGGCCCCTAGTGAAAGGTGGTGAGCGTTCTGGTTGCCAATGATGCCATAGGTACACCGATGAAGGAATGAATTGGAAATTAGGATTCAACTCGATAAATAGAGGATTATGATCAGTAACACTATGGTTTCATTAAATGATTATTTTAAAGATTGTTGAATTTGTGAAAAAGGCAAGTTCATATTGGGTGTATAAGTGGTGTGGCTAGTTTTATGTTTGCATGAATATCCAGCTAGGGGACGTGGGAACTCTTTTCCGTGGTACCCGGGATAAAACCTAACCAAATTCCTAATTGGATCCCATCACTATAGTGGTTGTGGGCGGTTGGCTAACCCATGGGACTGGATGGGGTTAGGTTGGACTGATAGATCCGTAAATCGAGACTCAATTTCTGTTAAGTACGATAGATGAGGTGAATCCTAGATAAAATTTGTTTTATGGAAAAGAATCAACGGCTGTGCCTCTCAATGAGGAAAAAAAGCATTGGTCTCTATGATCCAAGTACAATCTTTTCCATGATCTGACTATGGGACTTACGGGTTTGGTCAGATCAGTTCAGTTAGTTCAGGCTTTTGATTACGTTAGAGAAAAGTTATCCTGGAGGAATCTCTTTCCGGGCAAGGAAACTTTTTCCGAGTTCGATTTCGGAAGAACCAATGGATTAGTCTCTTGTTTGGATATCCGTGGGACAAGGCCCCGAGTGTGAGACCTTGCCCGGCGCAAGAAGTGCTACTTCCACTGCTAGCACCCCCAAATTCGTTGCGTAGTGGGGTCATGGATCTTACACCAACCCTGTCCTTAAATTGCCAAATTTTACCAAACCTTTTGAGGTAGTTACTGATGCCAGTGGGTTTGCCTTAGGCAGTGCTCTTATGCACGAAGGTCATGCGGTGGCCTATGAATCCAAAAAACTCAAAACACATGAGAGAAATTATGCCATCCATGACTTGGAGTTACTCTCAGTAGTTTATGTTCTGAAGTCATGGCAGAAGATTAAAGAGAATTATTATTTTTAGCTTGATAAAGAGGAAGGTTCCATCCCAATGAGACCCAAGCAATGGCCAAGAGACCTCCGCCAAGAGAATCTAAAGGCCGCTAAGTATCTCAAGGGTGACAGACCCTTTTCTTTCTTTTTGACATAAGGAGTACCCTATGAAGATGAGGGCATCGGTCTCGAGGGGCCAGGGCCCATAATGTACCCCAGAGTCCTACCAGCATCTATCAAGGCGATAGAGTCCTTGAAGGTCTTCTTCTTAATCTTTTAGACGTCAGTGTTCACCCCATGGAAACCAAGGCATCGGCCCCAAAGTGCTAAGACAACCCAAGGTCCTACCAAGCATTCCACATGGCCGTAGAACCGGCCGTAGACACGTCATGTCTCGATTCACTTGTATATATTTTTTAGGGCATTTGTTTCGTAAAATTTTTATTAATCGTAGCACCTAGCCCATACCTAAGAGGTAGCTACCACTAGGGATAACTAATATACTTCGAGAGCATAAGAACTTGGCATACTCCGTTGGCATATATCTTACACCATCTTCAAATAGAAATACCTTCTACTAAGTCCTCTAAGAGTCTAGAAATCACTCACCACATAGTAATAACTAATTTAAAACTTAAACCAGCCAACTGTGTGTGAACATGCAAACAATATATGCAAAAGTGAAAAGCACATAACGAACAAAAGATTATGATTTGAATACACCTGTTGTAGTGCTCGTTGATGTTGTGCATTTGTCTTGATGCATTACTGATGTGCAGATTGCTTCTCTTTGCTCTTTGTAGGCATTGCATGTCTCCCCCCTTCCTAATTTGTGTGCACGGTAGGTGGACTATTGGGGCGTGTTTGTAGGCTCTTGTTTAGCTGAGATCTCTGCAAAATGTCTTATTAACAAACAAGAAAAGAAAAGAAAAGAATAAAATTTGTTATTGGTGCCAATCACCAAATATAGCCGAGGGGAAAAACCCAATGGGAGAAAAGTGCCCTGGCTTGTTGATCTTATTGTGGAGTTGATGAGCTTACCCTTGCACTGGTGGTGGATCCGTGTGTCCACTTCTGCTGGAAAGATGGTATCAATCACTTCAGGATGCAAGGACAATCCTGTACAAAAGCCGGCCTCTGGAGAAGGTGGTAGAGGAAGGAGTGCTTCCTCGCTAAAATATGGCATTGGTTCTATGGGAAGGTTAAGCAGATAATTTTGGAATTGCTCAATATAGGTGCTCATAGTGATCCAAAATTGACATGTTGAGGCTGGGGGAAGAAGGGCTTGCAAGATAGGTGGTTGCAAGTCATTTATGCATGTATCCCTCCATTGTTGTGCTTGAACCTCCTCAGGTAATCTATGTTGATTTGGTCCTCGGTCTGGTACTCTCACATCAAGAAGGTTATGGCGTTGGGGTGTAATTCCCACAATTTGTTTCATTAAGCCCGTGCCATATCGTCGAAAGTAAGAGCGGCATAGCCAACAAATGTGTGAAGCTTCTCCTAATACGAGTCGTGCACACCCTTGAGACGATGTGGAAATGGATGATGCTGTTGATAGAATAAAGTGACAAAGTGATGCCCACAGCAAATTTCACCTAAGGGAGCATAAAAGTACCTAGAATGAGTTTGAAAAGGAGGAGCACTATAACCCCCGAGGTTGAGTACTATCAGGGTCAATGCATGGTGGACTTGCCAAGTATCCATCAAGAGGTATCTGGGCGTAGAACAATGAAATTTAGAAACTTCAAACTTTATACACTCATATCCATCATTACAATCCCTATCAAAAACAATGTAGATAAGATCATCTCAAAAAGAATACAATCTTGTAAAGGCATAAGGAACCACATTAGTAAAAGTGAGGCTATTCAAACACTGATCTACCAAAGGGCTTCAATTGTAGTGTTAATGCCTTACCTTTGGTTTTGGGTATGTCCTTCTTAAGAGGTGGGAAGGATAGCAATTGTCGAGGAATTTGAGCAAGATAAGAGGATTTATGTAGTGAAGTGCTAGAATCTATGCTCAAAGGAGACTCATGTAAAGTTGGATTTGTCTTAGGTACACAAGTTGATGGTGGAAGTGTGTAACAAGGAGAAGTTGGGACAACTGGTGATTCAATACATGTTTGGGGAAGGTCAACACAAGGAGATTTGTAGGTGCTATCACAACCACCTATCCTATCTTGAAGAGGTTGTATTGATTTCCTTTGCACCCATTGATATGAAAAACCAAGAGCGGCTTTTGGAATCTTATTGATACACTCTTCTGGCTTTAGCAAACCTTGGCATTTGGGAAGCCAAAGTGCTATTGCACCCTCATAATAGCCTTGTGCTTTAATAACATGCTTTGGGACCCAGTGAGTAACAATCTGAGGCTTAGGCTTGGAAAAGATATGCTTTTTAGGATGTTTAGGAACTAGGCTAGATGGTACAAGTTTGTACGCATCTTTGGGTAGCCAAATTGAAAATTCCTTCTTGCCTGGCCTTCTTTGAGCAGTGACTAGAGTAGTCGGAACATGCCATCCATGGTCCTCACTTGAGGACTCATCGATTATCCACATCATTTGTCTTGGAGCTTGAAGAGCAGTTGTTGAAAGTGGGTTGTGTAAGGTAGAACTACCACCCTTTTGACATGATAAAACTCGTGGAGTAGCAGATCCCAAGATGCAATCAGAATCAATTTGCAATTTGTATTGTCTATTCTTCCAATCTAATGAACAATTGGTAGCACTTAACCATGATCGACCAAGAGCAACCTCTACCACTGCCTTGGACTTACTAGCCACATAAAAGGGAACTGACATCTGGTGATCCTGAATGGACATCATAATGACACATATCTTGAATGGACATCATAATGACACATTTTTCCTCTATAGGGTTATCTTCACCTCAGAAGCTTCGTAAGTCAATAGGAATGTGCACAAGTGCTGGTTGTCCCAAGGCTACCCATGTGTCAAATGAGAGAACATTATAATCTACACTAGAGTCAATTAAGGCAAAGACAAAGTAGGTAGTCTCATGAAGATGAAGACACACGTGAATATTGAAAGGATCAACATATTGTTCATCAGTAGCCAACTGTAAGGTCAACATAGAAGCCTTGCAACGCTCCTTGGCTTTTGCAACTCTAGCTTTAGCGTCTTCTTGAGCCTGACGTTTAAGTAGGTCATGTGCTTCTTTCTGCATGTGGGCAACATGCATTTGTTGAAGCATGGCTTCAGTTAATGGTTCATTGTATTTCTTGAGACGACTTCCATTAATGAAGTTAGGCATTTGCTCACCTTCTAGTGTCTCTAAACACACTCCACCACTAGGAGTCAGCTCATTAATCATAAACGGTCCTAGGCCACGTTTCTTGAGCTTTCACTTATGCTTCTTAAGTGTGTACAAGAGCACAAGGTCCCCTTTTTTGAATAGGCCAATTGTTACATTTCGATCATACCATTGCTTTTGTCTCCTCTTCTCGGCATACATCCCCATTACCGCCAATAAGCGGGTCTCATCGAGCTTTTCCAATTCATCAATGCATTGAGAAAGCTCATGACCAGTCTAGTCCAATTGTTTAGCAACTTGTAGAGTAGGTACAAGAAATTCAATGGGAAGAATTGCATCTAGCCCAAAAGCAAGCTCAAATGGGGTTGCACCCACAGATGTTTTATAGGCTGTTCTATATGCCCAAAGAACTGAGTGCAACTTTTGCTCCCAATCAGTCCTATGTCCCTCAATAATCTTTGTGAGTGCTGTGCAGAGAATCTTGTTAGTACTCTTAGCTTGACCATTGGTCTGGGGATGATATGGTGCGCAGAATGTGAATTACCAGAAATTCTTGAAGTAAAAACTCTATGACCTTCTAGCATCATTTTTGATTGTAGCCTTTGCCTCTACCCATTTGGTCAAATAGTCAGTTGCGACTATAATATATTCGGCATGCGTGTGACAAGCTGGAGGTTTAATGGGACCGACAAAATCAATACCCCATTTGGCAAAAGCACGTGTGCTTAACATAGGCCGCAATGGCATATTGTCCTTGGTGATGGGAGGTTTGGCCCTTTGACAATCGTCACAACGTTTTACATATTCTTTGGCATCCATTTATAAGGTTGGCCAGCAAAGCCCAGACCACCTAATCAACTTAGCTGTGGTATTGCCCGAAAAGTGTCCACCCCCAACACCTGCATGTGCATGAGTCAAGATTTTCAAGTAGTCAGCTTCACATACACACATGCGCAAGTTGCCATCCTTGCCCCTCTTGTAGAGTTGGCCCTCTATCAGCATATAGTTGGCCGCTTCAACTTCAATAGCATGCTTTCGATATTTAGGAATTGTTCGATCAGTATGACCATGCTGAAGATAGTCCACAATATACTTACTCCAACTTGGTGTAGTTGAAATTTGGAATAATGTGACATTATGAATTGGTTGTTGAATATGACATGAAGCACAATTACGAACAAATTTTTCAGCATCCGCATGCATGGTAGGCCACCATTGTCCATCCTGAGTTATACGTCGCACACAAGTAGTAGCTGATGCATGGATTCCACCAATACCCTCATGTGCCCATTCCAAGATCTCCTCATATTGGTCAGGGTTAGGTATAAGCCGCAACACTCCATCATTACCCTGACGATATAATCTCCCTAAGATTAGCTTGAATGGTCGCCATAGGTCCACGTTAGGACCCACTAGTTGTATCTGCCCACTTGTCAAAATTTCTAAGTTGGGTTCAGACCATTTAGGAGCTGTCTCTACAAGGAAAAGTGTTGAATCTAAAATATCATCATCCACACCCACAGGAGCTTCTCCAAAGGTGATTTGAGACAAATGATCTTCCCTAAGATGAGTTGTTCCTTTTCGGACTGCCACTTCAAAATCAAACTCAAGAAGGATGACAAACCACCTCACAATCCTTCCAGTTGCACAAGGCTTATTCACCAAATATAGCAGTGCTTGATGGTCCACAAAAAATATAAATTTGCTTGCCAAAAGGTAATGGCAAAACTTTTTCATTGCATATATCATGGACAAACCTTCTCTTTCTGTTGTGGTATAATTCTTCTCAGCATTGTTCAACCGACTAGCATATGAGATTAGAAAATCCTTATTATGTTCTCCCGATTGAGCCAAAATACATCCAATTGCAAAGTTTGAAGCATCAATATGGACATGAAAGATTTGGTTCCAATCTGGTGGTGCCCGTAAGATGGGTGCAAACACTAATGCTTGCTTCAACTTTTCAAAGGATTCCTCACACTCGTCAGTCCAATTAAACTTTACAAGAAGAGCATATAATGGTCTCTGGCTAGGACAGTGTACATGTAGATGAATCGACGATAATAGCCACAATGTCCCATGAATATTTGTACCCCTTTAGGGTTGATAGGCCGAGGTAATGAGACAATGACATCAATCTTATCCATATCTGTTGAAATCCCATTGCGAGAAACAATATGGCCCAAAATCTTCCCTTGTCTTACCATGAATTTGCACTTGTCAGGATTCAAGCATATACGATAAACTTGACACTTTTGAAACACAAGTCTGAGGTGTTCTATATGATCATCACGTTCTTGTGAGTGAACACATAAATCATCCATGAAGATCTCAAGAAATAGCCTAAGGTACTCCTTGAATACATGAGTCATTAACCCCTGAAAGGTTGCAAGTGCATTTGTTAGACCAAATGGCATAACACGATAGGCAAAGATGCCATCTTCAGTAGAAAAGGTTGTCTTGTGTTGATCCTTCGGATCAATCGACACTTGATTGTAACTGGAGAATCCATCCAAGAAACTATATGCCTTTTTCCCTGCAACACGTTCCAAAACATGATCCGTGATTGGAAATGGGTAATGATCACGTATAGTAGCTACATTTACCTTCTTGAGGTTTACACATACTCAAAGTTTTTCATTTTTCTTGGGCACCACTACAATAGGGGAGACCCATTCAGTGTGTTCAATCTCATAGATAAATTTTGCCTCTAAGAGCTTGTCTATTTCTTTTTTTATCTTTCGTGCAAAATTCTCATTGTAAGTATAAGAACGTTGCTTGGAAGGCTTTGCATCCTCTTGCAATGGAATTATATACTGACATATGCTTGGATCAACTCCTTTGAGGTCTTTATAACTCCAAGCAAAAACATCGTGATACTCCTTTATTGTTTGAATTAATAACTTCTCCTCATCTAAGGATAAGTCTGTGGCAATCCACACATAGCGAGGCTCCTTTCTTGGCTCAGCGATATCAAATTTTTTTGCATCTTCTGGACCATCATATGAAACCCCTGGCATGCTTAGCTTTTGTCGCATGGGCCGTTGAAGAACAATCTTCTGATCTTGAAGAGTGTACTGTGTGAAGTTGGGGGGAACATTGAGACCTTGTTCTTGTCCACTTGAGTCATCACTAATTGAAGACCATACGGTTTTGAGCTCTCTTCAATCTTGCATCAGTGTGAGATCCCTGTTCCCACCGAGCAACGGATTCGGGGTACTAGCAGCGGAAGTAGCACTTCTTGCGCGGGACAGGGGTCCCACACTCGAGGCCTCACCCACGGATATCCGGATAAGAGACTAATCCGTCGGTTGTTCCAAAACCGAACCCGGAAAAACTTCCTTTACCGGAAAGCACGGGCGATTCCACCAGGATAACTTTTTACTCTAACGTAGTCAAGATCATTTCTGATCAAACTGATCCAATTGCATCTATAAGATATTTGGTCGGATCAAGGAAGAAACTTGCACTTGGATCATTGGGATCAACGCTTTTTTCCCCATTCAAGAGGCACAGCCGTTGATTCCTATCCATAGAACAATTACTGTCCGGGATTTACTTTATCTATCGTAATAACAAAAGTTGAGTCTCGATTTATGGATCCATCAGTCCAGCCTAACCCCATCCAATCCCATGGGTTAGCCAACCGCCCAACCACTGTAGTGATGGGATCCAATTTGGAATTTGGTTAGGTTTTGTCCCGGGTACCAAGGAAAAGAGTTCCAAGGCCCCCTAGCCAGAAGTTCATGCAAACATAAAACTAGCCACACCACTTACACACCCAATATGAAATTGCCTTTTTCTTAGCATCAGCTAACTTTAAAACAATCCTTTAATGAAACCATAGTACCACTGATCACAATCTTCCAATTTATCTGGTTGATTCATAATTTCCCATCATTCCTTCATCAGAGTATCTATGGCATCATTGGCAACTAGAACGCTCACCACCTGTCCACTCAGGGGCCTTTTCAATAGTTCCTAGTCCATAATACTCGGCAATATAATCACTTATAAAAATCAAGATGGACTCTCATTGAAGATCAGCAAGATCAACCAACAGATCCATAAAAAGAGCCATGGACTCATCCATTGAAGACCAGCAAGGTCAATCAACCAGATCCATGCCCGGTTTCAGAAAACAACTCTTACTCCTTGTTTCAATATCTTCCTCGACGCACGCGTGGGTATCCTAGGCGACCCAGAGCCCGAGCACCGTATGGTCAGCACCCTCTAGGATCCTTCGCAAGTGACCTAGCGCTTCACTCATAGGCCGCTTCCTTGGTCCCTCATCCACCGTACCGGAAGCTCACCATTTTAATCGAACCGAGGCTGGTCAAGGCCTCGGTCGACCTTGCTACGCGAGACGTCCTCCATTGACTCTCTGTCAGCAGTTGCAACTTTATCAGTTAGGTCTCCACGACCTTGATCACAAGACGGTCAAAATGCTTTCCCAGCATTCTTGACATAAAACAGTCATTTACAAACAGTCACAAAATACAGTTTCTATATCGAACTCCATCTTTCCACATTATCCCTCCTCAATCCACATTACTTAGTCCACATTCCCTTCATATGTACTCATTCTCATCCATTCATTCATATCAACGACACATTATTTCCCATACACATTCACCTTCATTATTCTTCATGCCCATCCATGCATACATCCATTTTCACATCCTTACTCATACATCCACATCCACATACATACATCCATATCCACATTCACATCTATACAGCCACATCTACATCCACATTCACATCGATACATCCACATCTACATCCACATTCACATACATCCACATCCACCTTTCCATTCACATCTATACATCCACATCTACATCCACATACATACATACATCCACATCCACATTCCACATTCACATCTATACAGCCACATCTACATCCACATTCACATCTATGCATAAACATCTTCATGCATACATCCCTTTCCACATTCATACATCCACACTCCCATCTCCACATCCACACATCCACATACATACATCCATTTCCACATTCCCATTCATATAACCCCATATGCCTTCACATCTAATCTTTTACATCACATCCATTCTCGCCCTATCACAACCCATATACATCTTATCCTATCACATACACTTCTTACCTCATCCCATACACATCTTATCAAATCTTAATTCATCTTATCACCTCATAACTTATTTCATAAGCATCTTATCACCTCTTGTCACATCTTATACACCTCTTATCACATCTTATACACCTCTTATCACATCCTATCACATCTCATATCTATTTATAGAATATAAGAGAATTCTTATATTTGATATAGAATTTCTTTACACATTTATTTATGCATAAATTCTATTTAAGGAGATTAATACTTTCGAAGTTGGTAGGAATTACACTTTTAGAATAAAAGAATTTCTCTTATGCATCTAAGTTATGCATAAAATCCATTTATGATGAAAATCACACTTTTAGTATAAAAGAATATCTTTTATGCATACCTCTATGCATGAAATCCAAATATAATAAAAGTCACACTTTTAAAATAAAATAATCAACTTTTATGCATACCTTTATGCATGAAATTCAAATATAATAAAAGTCACACTTTTATAATAAAATAATCAACCTTTATGCATACCTCTATACATGAAATCCAATTATGATAAAAGTAACACTTTTACAATAAAATAATCATCTTTTATGCATACATCTATGCATGAAATCCAAATATGATAAAAGTAACACTTTTATAATAAAATAATCAACTTTTATACATACTTTTATACATGAAATTCAAATATGATAAAAGTAACACTTTTATAATAAAATAATCATCTTTTATGCATACATCTATGCATGAAATCCAAATATGATAAAAGTAACACTTTTATAATAAAATAATCAATTTTTATGCATACTTTTATGCATGAAATTCAAATATGATAAAAGTAACACTTTTATAATAAAATAATCAACCTTTATGCATACCTCTATGCATGAAATCCAATTATGATAAAAGTAACACTTTTACAATAAAATAATCATCTTTTATGCATACATCTATGCATGAAATCCAAATATGATAAAAGTAACACTTTTATAATAAAATAATCAACTTTTATGCATACTTTTATGCATGAAATTCAAATATGATAAAAGTAACACTTTTATAATAAAATAATCATCTTTTATGCATACTTTTATGCATGAAATTCAAATATGATAAAAGTAACACTTTTATAATAAAATAATCAACTTTTATGCATGAAATTCAAATATGATAAAAGTAACATTTTTATAATAAAATAATCATCTTTTATGCATACATCTATGCATGAAATCCAAATATGATAAAAGTAACACTTTTATAATAAAATAATCAATTTTTATGCATACTTTTATGCATGAAATTCAAATATGATAAAAGTAACACTTTTATAATAAAATAATCAACTCTTATGCACACTTCTATGCATGAAATTCAATTGTGATAAAAGTAACACATTTATAATAAAATAATCAACTCTTATGCATACTTCTATGCATGAAATTCAATTGTGATAAAAGTAACACTTTTATAATAAAATAATCAACTTATGCATACTTCTATGTATGAAATTCAATTGTGCTAAAAGTAACACTTTTACATTAAAATAATAATCTTTTATGCATACCTCTATGCATGAAATCTAATTATGATAAAAGTAACACTTTTATGTTAAAATAATAATCTATTATGCATACCTCTATGCATGAAAATCAATTATGCATAATATAAAAATCAATTTCTCTATGAATATCTTCAATTAATCTAGGATGATAATTCCTAGAATATGGTAGGAAGTCCTCTTTTCATGCTTTGAATAAAATTATTTTATGCGTAATTTTTATAAAAATTTTGCCATAGCTCCGCTGCTATGACTGATAAATCTCAATTTTTTCTAAGGGAGAAAGCTTATCATTAAGAATTAATTAGAATGATCCCTAATTGGATCAATAATCCATAATGGAATGAATCATTAATATTCATGAAATACATAAACTAAAAGCATAGAAAAAAGCCATTAATTTGACCTCAAGTATAGATTAATCTTGGATTAAGGAAAAGCTTTATGAAAAGCTTCATTTGGATTGAGAATGGGTCATGAGTATGACCATTTCTTGAGTGAGAGAGAGAAATTTCATAAAAACCATTTGAATTAAGCATAAATAGAAATTTATGTAATTCTTAACTATCATTAATCAATTAACTTCAATAGCATTCATCAAATTATGTAACTCTTCACTACCATTCATCAATTAACTTCAATAACATTCAAAAATCATTCTAATTAAGCTTCTCAAGCTTGAGAGGGGTTGAGAAGAGAGAAACATTGAGAAATTATAGAAAATGATCAAAATTCACTAATTACCTTACAAATTGCTTGATTCTTTGTTCACGGTAGAGGCCCCCAACCAATCAATTGGTTAAGTATGTTGATGGAGCCACCAATGGGGATTGAAGAAAGAGGGAAGCTCCAAAAACTAGTGAATTATTAATGAATTCACAGTTCTTGGCTTAGGTGGAGTAGAGTAACGATGCATAAACACTATATATTTTTCAACAAGGGGTAGGATTCTATTTATAGGAAAAATTGAGCTCTTAACCAAACAAACTGATTCTAGAATTTTCCAAATCAGTTTGGTCAATTTTTGACCATTTTTAGGTCAGTTAAGCTAACTTTTTGGAACTAGACTTGAATGAGGAGAGAGGAGAGATGAAATATCTCAATTTTTATGAGTTTAAAACTCATTCAAGCATGTGAAATATGCACCTCCTTTAAAGAACTCCCCTTCCTTACATATGTGTCAAAATGGAATCATTATACCCAAATATCTCATATTTTTAATATTGCTCATAGTTTTTTACTAATAAACCTTGTACATTTTCAACTCTTCATCTTATGTGAAATATGCACCTCCTTTAAAGAACTCCTCTTCCTTACATATGTGTCATAGTTTTTTTTACTAATAAACCTTGTACATTTTCAACTCTTCATCTTATGTGAAATATGCACCTCCTTTAAAGAACTCCCCTTCCTTACATACGTGTCAAAATGGAATCATTATACCCAAAATATCTCATATTTTTAATATTGCTCATAGTTTTTTACTAATAAACCTTGTACATTTTCAACTCTTCATCTTGTGAGCATTTACTCATTTTTGGATACCCAAAATATCTCATATTTTTAATATTGCTCATATTTTTTTACTAATAAACCTTGTACATTTTCAACTCTTCATCTTATGTGAGCATTTACTCATTTTTGGGTATCTTCTTTTACAAATTGGATTTATCTCCTCTCTACACATGGATTGATGCTATTGGCCCATAGGAACCTTAATTGGACCATAATCCAAAAATTTCTGAAAATCTAGACCCTTAGGCTAAGGTCCTTTATACACATTTCCAATTAATTCCAATTGCACATTGAAAAATTCTTTTTGAATTTCTGTTTCAGGGAAATTCATCTTAATTATAAGAGATATTTTTCTATCAAAAAATATTCAAAATCTGAATATTCTCTCTCTAGAATATTTTCTCTCTCTAGGTTAAAATAGTTAGAAACAAGGTCTTTATATTTCTGAAGAGGGATTGATTACAAGGAAAGATACTAGACATCAAAAAGGGGGTGGGGGAGGAATCTTACAATCAGAGTTTTTCGTTCAACCTTTATCTTTGCACTTCCAACACTCTCTTTTGAATCTGTTTGAGACTTGAGTTTTTGTTTTGGTTTCTTTGTTTTTTTGTGATTTCTGCTAACAGTTTTGATCTTTTCTCCTGGTTGGAATCCATTTGATCGTTTTACTTGGTCTTTGATACTATCTTGTGCTTGGACATAGTATAGATATCCATTCTTTCCTGAGAAGTGAGGTGGTGGTCGAGAGTGTTCATTCTTTAACTCCTCATCTTCTTTTTGTATTCTCTCACATCGTTCCCTCTCATCTTGTTTACGGATTCTCTTATGGCTCTTACAGCATTTACGTTTAGGTCGGCTTCGGGGATCTCTACTTGAACCTCCCTTCCTCTCAAGAGCGTGCCTTTCCTAACTCTTCCTCGGGGATTATCACATCATCATCAAAATCAAAGTCCCATCCATCTTCCTTATCAGCATCATTAGCAGATTCGAGTGTTAAATCCTCCACTGAGACTTCCTCTACATGCACTGCTGTTGTGGATGCATCCCCATAGTACAATTCATCTTGAAGGTCACATGGTTGTACCATTTGTATAGGAATAATATCATATCCATCTGAGTCACAAAATTGAATTGGCTTAGGTAAAGCACATGTTGATAATGTTGCAAGGACATGACTCCATTCTAGGGGATCAATTAAGTGCTCAGGGAAGGGTTGTGGAATGTATGCCTCATCTGATACACTTTGATTACCCTTAAGTCTCTCAGTGTTGAAATCCTTACATGAGGCTCCACACATCCACAGATCTTCTCGCCCATCTAACAATGTAACTCTTGAGCCCTCAGATGAAGCAGAATCAAACTCATCTATTGGAGACCTTGTTACATCACGATATGAGTGATTCTTTAGGTTGACCCTTGTGATGATAGAATCATGTCGGAGGTACAAATAATTGTATCCCCAATCTTGAATCATTTGAAATTATCGCATGAATGGTCTACCCAATATCACTTCATAGTTTGGATGCTTTCCAAAATCGACTACTGCAAATGTGTACTCATATTCAATCCCACATGTGGTGACCAATATGTTCTCTAGCAGCCCAATGGGATGTTCTAAGCTTCCATCTGCTAGCTGCAAGTGCATCCACTTTTCCCAAATGGACCTTGTCACAATGCCCACTCCTGCACCACTATCAAGTATTGCAGTTGAAGCTACTTTTCGCACTTCTAATGGGAGGGTAGCATTTCCCTGATCATCCTCACAAAATTTTCCTACTTTGTTGATAAGAACAGGCATAACATGCTTTGTCTCAGGGTGTATAGTACAATGATGGTGACCCTTTTGTAGCAATACTTGCTCTGACAAACATGTGGCAATATCATTCCACAACTCTGGTCGAAGCTTTATCAAATCAAGCAAAGGTAAGGTACAAGCCACTGGTGCTGACAAAATAGCTTGCACGATATCCATCTCCTTTGTCAACCTTCTATGCATGGAGGGTATCCTCAAGGTTTGAGAACAGTTCTCATATTCTCCCAAATAAGATGGTAAGGTTTTCATTGTATGCTTACTTCTAGGAGAAACAATTGTTTGAACTTCCTCCTGGGTGCTTGGGCGTCTAGAGTTATTTTCTGTGCCCCTGGTAAAATCCACTTCAGAGAATGGAGGTTAGATAATAGAGGACATATTCTCATTAACTTTCTCATGAACTGCTGCCCACATCTCGTTTGCCATGTCCTCGTTAGCATCAATAACTTCATCATTGCATGGGAAGGCAAGACTAGGTGGTGGCAGAGTGCCTTCTTTCAATGGGGTGTCAATTGGTGCAGACTTCTCGCTATGTGAGATTAGCTCACTTTTCATTTCCCAACTTGATGACACTTCTGGTATGGTTTCTAATGTTGGCTTAAGAGAAGTGGGGCCTCCAGGGATAGGTGGAGGTGGGCCCTCAAGTATTGATTGAGCTTCCCTAATGAGTTGCTGATGTACAACTAGATTGATCTTCTCCTCACGCGGGTTTGGGTATTCTTGAAGCTTCTTGGGTAGCTCAGATAAAGCTGCAATGCGACTTCTATGAGCATCAATGATGGCATCTAGAGTCTCGTTCACCTTATCCACAAAAATAGAACCCCCTGAACTATCCTCGGCCCAGGTTGAGGTTGATGCTCCTCATGCACTTCTTGGGATGTAAAAGCTTGATCCTTCATGTTTTGTTTAGAGACTTCTTGAGAGCTAGTGGATGCACTCTTAGTTTGCTTGTTGCGGTTCTTTTTCCTCCTAGTGGTCCTTTTTCTATTGGAATAATGTAGGGTCTTGTCCACTAGATTTGCCTTTGCATCCCTAGTTTGAGGTGTCTCATCAGTCTGCATTTCGACATTTCGTGTCTGTGATCTAGTCACGACTCTAAGTGGCACGACATCCTCATTCTCTGATGAAGGTGGCGATGGAACTGCCTCTACAAAGTTGAGTGAGACCTATGGTTGAGAGGTGCCTTCCTCATGTGGTTTCAGCAAACAATCCTTTGGAAAGTGTTATACACAACACCCTAGACAATATCTTTCAATTGGTGGAAATTGTGATACTGTTGTATTGGATTGAGCTGCTTGCCTTTGGCGATGTGGACAATCACGAGCCCAATGGGCTTCTCCGCACTCATAACAGGGGCCCACTAGTTTGGCTTCTACTTTCCTTTGCTGCCATTGACCTAAGGGTCCTGGAGTCCTAGGTTGGTAGCCGCCTAGCAACATCAAAGAATTTTGTTCCCCCAGTTGAGGCTCCAGTGCTTGGCTTGGATATGCGGGACTTTCAAAGACATTTTCCTTGGATGAATATGATGCATATTCCTCCTCCACATAGCTTGGGTTTACCAAGTCTCTACACATATTCGAATTGTCGTAGTTAACAAACCTCACAGGAGCAGTCCCAGGAGCAGGAGGTTGAGCTCCAAGTACAGGTCGTGCTTGCTCCTGTGCCATCGGTGGCTTACGTTCAAAATTAGTATACTGTATGCATTTGTGGAGCCACTGCACCCCTTTGCTGTGCTCACGCTCTTGTCTCATTCTTGCAATGCGAGTACATTCCTGTGTGGTGTGGGTATAATTCCAAGCACAGGCCTGGCAGCACTTCTTTGTGGGTTGGTTTGTGACTAGAGGAGAAAAGGTATTACATTCTTCGGTTTTATGGTTACCTCCACATGCTCCACAAAGATGAGGACTTGTAGGTAGTACACTCCTCATTCACTGCTGTTGTTGTGGCTGCATGGGTGGGCGATAGGTTTGTCCCAATCTCCTTAGCACTAGGTTAGCTATCTGGTCTGGATTTACTAGTGCACCAGACCTTGAACTTTGGTCATCACCCCACTGATCTCTAGGTTGCACCTCAGGGCCAGTACCATCTTGGAATTTGAAGTTATCTGTGAAATCCATAGCATCATGGCAACACTCATTGAAATTTGTATGCTTCTTTGCATAGAGATGTGTGTGCAATGTTGAATTTTTGAGTCCTTTTAAGAAGAGAGAAACTAATCGACTCTGGGTGGTGGGATTCTCATCTTCTGGGCAACGATTAATGTACTGCTTCATCCTATTTACACAGTCTCTAACACTCTCCGTCTCGCCTTGCTTGAAAGAGTAGATGTTTGCTACTGTGTCATGCTGAATCCCCATCAAGGAAAAAGCAGCAATAAATCTCTCTTCCAAAACTCGTAAAGAAGATTTGTCTAAAGCCTCTAGTGTGTGAAACCAAGCAAGGGCCTTTCCCTCAAGAGTGAGCCCAAATCCTTCAATTTGCGTATGCTTGTCAGTCACTTGCTCAGCTCGAACTGCTTGCCTAAATGCTGCTACATGGTCATATGGATCTCCCAACCCTTCGTACTTCTTTACCAGTTTCTGAAGAGTCGATGGCCTTACTCGTCTTGAATACTCATCATCGGGCCTACGGCCTCTCACTCTCAGTGGTTCCTCTCTTTGGTAAGATGGTTCATATGCATCCCAAATTGGTGTGGGTCTCCTATTACCTGCCTCACCAACCCCCTCCAAAGATCTTGTTACCCGCATTTCAGGAGGTGCATTTATGGGAGGCCGAGTTGGCTCCCCTACCCTCCGATTGTCATAGTGAGAGAAACGTTGTTGTGGTGTGATCTGTGTAGGATAATATCTTGGTGCTAGAGTTGGGCTACTTGGAGTGGTCCACTTTGATGTTGAGGGTCCCTCTCTAGTGAACTCTCGTAGGGGAGGAGCAACAGTTTCTCCAAGAAAGGCTGTCTCTCCTGGTTTAGCTGTATTAGTTGAGAACACTTTGATGTTGAGGGTCCCTCTCTAGTGAACTCTCGTAGGGGAGGAGCAACAGTTTCTCCAAGAAAGGCTGTCTCTCTTGGTTTAGCTGTATTAGTTGAGAACACTTCCATGAATAATGGTTGTCCTCTCCACGTGAGATCACGAATCTCCTTCCAATCTAAGGTTTGGTATTCATTGGCCCATTTATCAACGATTCGGTTCTTGTATCCTGCAAGCTTCTCGACTACCACCACAAGTGCTAGAGGAAGATCTAGCTCTGGCAATCTAGGTGTGGCATAATATCCTTCTAAAGAGTCCTTATAGACCTCATGAAGTGGGTCATCCTGAAAGACCTTTGTCACAAGAATTTGTCGTACAAACTCCCATTGGTTCTCAGCCCCCTGATCCATTTTCTATCCCTTTCCAAATTTAGATCTACAAAAAGTAAATCATCTATGGATGGCTTTGAGGACTGGACATTGGATGGTCCAGGCATGTCCGGCTCAATGAGCCAATCATCTCTAGACTCCCTTGCTCCGAAAGGCTTCGATAAGTCTAGGAACTCACTCTTAGAGAGTCCTCCTAATTTGTCTACATTCTCTGGATGATAGGTGACTTCGTAGAGTGAACACCATCTCCGCCCATGTACATGTTATCCCAGTCATTGACTAGAGGTGCTCTATCAAGCTCTGAGAAAAAGTAGGCAATTTTAACGAGATACCATTGTTGTGGATCCCTAAGGATCTCAGCTCCTTGAGCATTTGCGTAGACATATTGAAGTCTCACATTGAGTGGTAACTCCATGATGTCGGCTTCAAATGGATTAAAAGATCTTGTGGGTGTCCTATTTGGGGCTAAGGGATGACTATTTGACGGCCCTAGATTGTCCATAGACAATGAGCTAGTTGTCCTGGAAAGGGTATCAGATTGGGATTCAGAAAAGGTTTCAGCAATATCTGCCAAATTTCTTACCGATTGGGTCCCACTTTCGTGCGTAGGCACTCTAGAAGGTTCCTTAGACCCTATGGCAGTGTCTATATGACGTCCCGACCGCAAGTGCATAAGGTCAAATTTTAAGGTTGTTTTTTTTATTTTTTTTTAAAAAATCCAAAAATTTTCAAGTTGGCTCAAAATTTGCCAGAACCCATTTTGAACCCCCTCGAACACATTAGGCCAAAAAAATAGTGTATTTTTTAGGATCGAAAATCGCCTAAAATTTACCAGTTTTCCATACTGACTCACTATGGGAAAATGGTTCAAGGACCGAAATTTTGATGATGGGTGTTTTCTAACTCCTCTCGAAAAGTTAGATAACCTCCCAATTTTTTGCGGCAAAAAATGAAAAATTTTCCACTCTTTTTTTTTTGCACCCCCTTATCCGATGCGGTGGCAGTCTTTATGGTGCGGTGTGTGGGTCTCTCCGCACGGTGCGCTGTTCACGCCCAATCGCCTTCTTTTATTATTATTATTTTTTTCCCATTTTTGAAGTGCCTGTGCAGCGAATTCAAAGCGTGTGCAGCTGTGAGATTTGCAGCGATATCGAAATGTTCAATCTTCAAGTGTGTGTATAGATTTCAGTTTCTCTACAGGTGCAGGTTTAACAAAGAGCTAAAATGCAGGTTTAACAAAGAACTAAAATGCACAAAATTAAAGATGCAAAAAACTAAACTAAGATAAGAACAGAAAATAAAACAAACATGCAGAAAATTGAAACTGTAAAAATTAACCTCAAACAGCAAAAATTATCCTCAAACAGAAGGACAGAAATGCAAAACAGGCCTCTCTCTTTCGCACACACATTGAAATTGACAGGTCTAGCACCTACTTCCAATCCTTTCCGTGTGTTGAATCCTTGTCGTGACCTCAAGGGAGAAGCGTAGCTTGCCAATCGCACTCAAATTGCAAGACAATTAAAGAGAATTTAACAATAGATTAGTCTTAAATAAGTACCAAAATTAGTCCCAAAGCCTGCTCTCCTATCCAACAGTTTTGCAACCAATTGGAGCTTAACAAGGAGTGGTAGTGTGTGTATGGTTCTCAACTAATGTAGGCACTCTTTCCCCCGCAGCAGCGGCGCCATTGTAGAGCGGTTCTCTCTACCGTGCAATATAGTGCTCATAGAGTACTACCGATCAATAAATGTGTTGAGAAACACAATGTCAATCCGAGGACTCGACCCGATTAGTGCATGAAGGCTTATCCCTTGCGGGAGAGCTCACATACACGAACCACCACTTGACGATTCAACCATTCAACACCTCAATCAATCTCTCAATCCCTTAAACCCACTACACTAATCAAGAGAACAAGCAATGCATGGCAATCTCTTAATCCCATTCAAACATTGATTAAATCTTAGCTTTCCCTAATGCCAGCAAATCTATAAGCGTGCATCTACTAACCCACAAGCTTAAGCAAGCATAGAATGTAACATTCACAAACCCACAAGCTCATAGAGAGAGTCTATCCATGAATAACTCATTGCCAATGAAGTGGGAAAGAGCTTGCATCAATGGAGACTACACACACACACTACAAGCATGCAACATATATAAGAGAAAGAAAGAAGCATTCAACTAATCATAGATTAATCTACTTCAATGATGCTAAAATAGATTAAGAGAATGAAGTGGAGCTATACTCATTGGAGCTTGATGCTCATTAGAGTACAATAGAGAGAGAGTTAGAGAGTTGCCATAGCTTGAGAGCTCAAGAGCTTCACTCAATAGCTTATGTGAGAATGGCCAAAAAAACGTCCCCTTTCTTTAGCTAACATCTCTTTTATAAAGATGTCACTAACCCTTACCCTAGGCCTCTTTCACACATGGGCAGACAACCCCATAAGTGAGCCTTACTTAATACACTTAGAACTCTCATTTCGAATCCACATTGGCCTAAAATGATTTACATTGCACTTCGGCACAAAAATATGAAAAAATTATGTGCGTCTTTATGTTCCCATGGCTACAATCCTGCTCTCTCGCATTAATTGCTTCTGGCCTTCTTCCATAATCCGTGTTCCCGTGAGTGTTCCCGTGGAACACTAACCCATGGGCCGGATAGGCTAGATTGGAGGATTCCTGAGAAACAACTAGATACGATTAGTTACGTTATTTAGTTTTAAATCCTGAGAAGACCTTGTTCTGTGGGAGGGGATCATCGGCTGTGCCTCGTAAATGAGGAAAAAAGCGGTGATTCCATGGACCAAGTGCAAGTCTCTTCTTGATCTGACCATGTGACTTTAGGTTTGGTCATAATAGTTTATCTAGTTAAGACTTGACTCGTTAGAGTAATTTTCCCGTTAGAATATTTTTCCCAATTGGCGGAATCACTCGTGCCTTCCGGGCGAGGGGAGTCTTCCGGGCCCGGTCTCGGCGGAGAGGGGCCGCCTGGGCTAGCCTCTCGTCGCTCCTGGACATCCGCGGACGGGCGAGTGGAGTCTTCCGGGCCCGGTCTCGGAGGGGCCGCCCAGGCTAGCCTCTCGTCCCTGGACATCTGCGGCGGGCGAGGCCCCGAGTGTATGGACCCCGCCCCGCACAAGAGGCCGACACCGCTTTGGCTGCTTGGTAGTAGAGCAGGAGCCCTGGAGTGGGCAGGGGACCTCAGAATTTAAGAGAATTCTAATTTTGATATAGAAATTCTTTATGCATCTATTTATGCATAAAAATCAACTTCAATGGGTGTAAAAATGTAAATTTTTCGAGTGTCAAATAAGTTGCGTCAACACGATCGCAATAGCCTAAAACATATAATAGGCAAGTTTGTGCGTGCACTTTTCCAAAAAATTACATACAATTTTTTTGCCCCCAAACCTTTTACCTTTTCTCTTTTACCCCTTTACCTTTTCTTTTCTTTTTTTTTTTTGCTTTTTTTATATTTTTTTCTTTTTAGTTTTTACATTTTGAGTTTATTGTTTAAGGTTTTAATTATCGATTTTACTGAAAAGGGGTTTTCCTAGAATCTTTGACTTATAGCCTACTAAAAGCCTAAATGCAGCTAGCTCATCTCAAAAATGGGTATTGAGACAGGCTTTTGGACATTTTGGGCTAGTGGCCTAAAATCCTGCACGCAAATGCGAACAGCTAGTCAAGATGTCCCATATTAGGGAGAGTATTAAGCTTAAATATTAGGGAGAGTATTAAGCTTAAATAAATCATGTTAATTACACTAATGCAAAAATGTAGAATGTGCAAAAAACATAAAAATTTATGTGTATTACAAATCCTCTCCTAATTTGTGTTTTTATCCCGATTTCTCCACGTAATGAGTCAAATTTGGGATAAATACTATGCTAGGAAACCAAATTTATGGTCTATTTAATCCAACTCTTTCAATTTCATCTTCAATTTGACTATTTTTTTCTTTTCAAAATTTAATCCAATAGTAGCAGGCACAACACCACTAACTATGGCACCTATGAGTGACATAGAATTACCTTTGAACCCTTGCACCATAGAAAGAGTACACAAACAAACCAAGGTCCTGGGGCTTTGCCCAATTGCACACTCGCACACTATGGCACCTATGAGTGACATAGAATTACCTTTGAACCCTTGCACCATAGAAAGAGTACACAAACAAACCAAGGTCCTGGGGCTTTGCCCAATCGCACACTCGGGAGTATAATATAGCTCAACTGAGAAGTTAATCTTCCATAACCTAGCTCACAATTGCATGGGTAAGGTGTATCACTCACCTCTTGAACACTTGTCCTTGGATTCTCGTAGTAGGAAACGATGTTTCTCGCATAGCCACACTCCAAAGCTCCACTTAGCTACCATCGACACACTCTAAAAGAAGCTGGACCCTCCTCTCACACTCAATATTCCTCTCTCACATACACTCACACATACACAATGAGCATATAATAGCTCTAATTGAATTAGGAAAGCAAGCAAGATGTACAAGAGAGCATATAATAGCTCTAATTGAATTAAGCAAGCAAGACACACAAGAGAGAAACAGAGTAGAGAAGAAGAGCACTCTATAAGTTGCATAAGAGAATGAATGGTGAGAATACAAATTGACCCTTATCTTAGCCCCCGAGCCTTCACACCTTGTTTGGCCATACTTAAAATATAGGTCCATGGCATTCCAAGGCTGCCTAGGCTTGTGCAAACACTTAATCTAAGCATGCTATCTCCATATTTAATCCCATGGCGTACCTTTCATAGACAAGTGATGATCGCATACATAAAATATACAATATTAGCATTTTTAATTTCAACGTGGCCAAATGAACTGATGGTTGTTGCCAATGGATGGCGTCAACACTAGAGAGGTGTCCAATGAGGGTTAACACACAATAAGTGTCATGGAACAACACTATAAATGTTGTAATTATGAGAATGGATGGCAATGCCCAAATCTATATATCTTATAATCATTTTGTTCATCTTTTTTAAAGTTTTGGGTACCTAAATGTAAATATGGACCAATTGTATTATAAATAACAAATTCTCATAATGCAAGACATAATCCCTCTTTATGCCAATTGAGTTTAATATTATGTCCTTAATCTCTTGTGTCTATGTGTGAGAGAGAGTTGATGGAGAGATCGCTTTATACTTGGTGCATGTTTCTCTTATGCTTGTGTTTCTAACCCCGTGAGACTAGAGAGGAGTGAGTGTTCTTGTATGAGGAGAGGCAACCTCATGATCACAAATTGACAAAGGAGGAAATGAAGTGGAGCTCACTACCACTAGCATAACTTAGAGCCTTTAGAGATAGGAGCTTGGATGTTGACAAGTTCCCCCCACAACGAGTTAAGGTAAGCATTATCTATTGTGATACAAGAGGGGTGGTGATGTGGCGAGTAGCCGTCGATCTCTTTCTAATTTATTTACACTCCCTATCATCTTCTTACAAGCCCATTTTCCCTTAAAATGGCTTCTTGAAGCTATGTGATCGGTTGAGAAGAGGATAAGACTTAGTTGTGGATAAGGTTGTGTGAGAAGATAGAAAAAAGAGAAAAAGAAGGACTGTTTTTTTATTGTTTAAACATTTTAAATGGTTATTTTCCCATTGTTTAATAATTAGAAAAGCAACAAAACAAAGCATTTCCATCTAAACTTGCATTGTGGGAACTCAATAATCATGTCGTGATTATGCAAGGAACATCTATTTCTCATATTTTTTAATCTTAAAAAATAAAAAAAATAAAGATCCATTAATCCTATTGCTTGCTAGCACTTAAATATTCATGTTGGAAAGAAACAATTTGAAAATTTTGAGCTAGAAAAATTAAGATTTGCATCTCCGAACCGATGATTTTGCATTGAAACCTGCTATATGAAGTCACGTCACCATGATTTTGTAGTCAGTAAAATCATGCCCTAATTTTTTGATCACACTGTGATTCTTTGAAAAATCTAACTATCCCACCAACCTTGGGATTATGTATTAAATAAGCCTTATCTCTAATAGGTTTCATTTGTGATCACAGCTCACGGCACGTGATCAGTGTTTACACTCGAGAATCATGCTATAAGCATACCACTTTTATGACTCCTACACAGTAGTTACCACCATGCTATGTATCACTACTTATAATTGAGATTTAGCAATATATAACAGTAGTTACCACCATGCTATGTATCACTACTTATAAGTGAGATTTAGCAGTATATAACAGTTTTAATTATTATATAGCATTTATAATTGCTATGTAGCAATGGTCATTACTAAATATCAAATGCTACTATAAAAATGTTGCATTTTTTTGGAGCCTCCGGAGCATGTTATTGTGTGAGCATTTCATGCATATATATGTTTTTCTTTGCATGTATCCATTTACTACCGCTATGTGCATCTCACATCAATGATGATCTCACTTGGTTGGCCTTAAGGAGCTATTTTGATACGTTTGTGGATTAACAATGCAACAAGGGCATAAGATTCAAGTATTCAATGCCCAATGTGAGACATAACCATGTGTTAGATTGAAAAATAGCGAAGAAGAAGAGAAGGCCATCTATGATGAATAGGGCATGCAGCTATTGAAGGAGATTCTCCTAGAAAGAGTACTAGTAAGAAGAAGGGAACAAGGAAAATGAGCACAATGAACCCACAAGAAGATAAGTAGAAGAAGACGATGATGAAGAGTGGTTTCTTGACAAGAACAAGAAAAGGGAAAAAGAATAGTAATTCCATCAACACAATAGTAATTCCATCAACACAAGAAATGGTGGAAAATAAAGCAATTGCATGCAACATCAAGAGGAATAACCGGCCACCATGAGGATTAGTAAACATCACTGCCACAAACAAGGCGGCCAACTGGCGAGGCCATGACTACACA
Organism: Cibotium barometz; assembly: GCF_041138505.1. NCBI lineage: Eukaryota > Viridiplantae > Streptophyta > Polypodiopsida > Cyatheales > Cibotiaceae > Cibotium > Cibotium barometz. The sequence continues at coordinate 48,224,894 of NC_141087.1, forward strand.
TTCTCTCTCTCTCTCTAACTCACTTTGAAATAATTGTGTCTAAAGTTGATTATAAAAGTAAAATACTCTTGACACTATGTGGGATAAAAACCACTACATGTGGCAGTTTCTAAGGAGTCCTCTCTTTTAAACGAAAATGAAGTCCTCTCTTTTAAACGAAAATGAAGATACAAACATTCACATTGAGATTTTACACATACAAAAGGCCTACAAAAAAAATTGTATGACTATATTGATTAATTATAAGCCTTGTATCACTATATTGATTAATTATAAGCCTTGAACATTGAGAGCACACACTCGAGAACAACAGCATCGACGACAACATACAAACGGATTCAACAGAAAAACTCAACTGTAAGACTCCTCCCTCCAGATTTTGAGATGTAAAGGTGTAAGAACCTCCCCTTCAGTCTTTGTAATCATCCCCTATTTCAGAATGCAAGAAAACATTGTTTTTCCTTGTTTTTGGTCTAGAGAGAGAAAATATTCTAGACAGAGGTAATATAGTTTTAAAATATTTTTGGATAAGTATTTTCTCCCAGCAGTCAATAGGAAGAGATCCCTTGAAACAGAATCTTAAAAAGAGTTTTCCCATGTGCATTAGAAATTAATTCAATATGTGTATTCGACATCTTGGCCTAGGGGTATATAGTTTCAGGAAAATTTTGATTAAGGTCCAAATAGTGTTCAAAAAGGGTCAATAAGGTTAATCCAAGTGTTGGAATATAAAAGTGCAAAGAATATCTCCTATAAATAGACCCCCATCCTTTGTATTTTCATAGTTGGACTTGGTTGGTGGCCTCCCTCTCCTATAAATAGACCCCCATCCTTTGTATTTTCATATTGGAGCAACTCTATGCTAGTGTAATTTTTAGTTTAGTATATTTCTATTATCTCTCTACTTTGCCTCTCCATTGTGAAGCTTTGGGGATTCACTAATCATCTTCTTCTCTTGGTGATTACCCTCTTTTACTTGGTGGCCAAGATTCTTCTTTGAGGGCTTCATATTTCCCTAAAGAATCAAGCCAAAAACCAAGCCTAAGCCTAAAACAATGGTGTTTTACTCTCTTCTAAATGATAATCTTCTTCCCAACCCCTCTAATGCTTGGGAAGAATTTTAATCTATGGTTTCTTCTTTCAAACCATGCTTTTATTGATTATATTGTTTAAATGGATTAGTGCTAATCTTTTATGCTTAAATGTAACGTTTTTGATTTGTAAATCTCTCTTTTTGTAAGAATACTCACCTTTATGGATTAATCCTTCTTGGAAGGATAGATCTTAGTCCCAATCTCATTTTCTTAACCAAAACTCTAGGCTTGGCAAGCTAGAGATGGGGATTAAGCACTTTTATGATTTTTAATCTAATTAAAATGAGGATCAGTTCATTTATGCTTGTTTTATGTTAAGAAAATTCATATTTATTCATTCTAAAGTGAAAGAGAGCTTGTGCTAACATTCTTATAACTATTTTCATATAAAAGTCATATTCGAGTAATTTTTCTTAAATAAACAAGGTGCTTAAATGTAATTATGTTTATGTTTAAGCTTAGGTTTATGCATAAACTATTTTTTATGTTAAAAGGGTTATTTTAACCATTTTTAATTCATAGAAAATGCAGGGAAGTTATGGTAAAAATTTTATTATAAATTTTTTTAAATGCATAATTAATTTTTATGCTAAAAGTGGAATTTTAATCATTCTCATTTCATAGAAAATATGGGAAAGTTATGGTAAAATCTTTATCATTAGAAAATGGAATTTATGCTTAAATAACTTTATATCAAAAGTGGAATTTTGAGTATTATCATTTCTTAGAAAATGTGGGGAAGCTATAGAAAAATTTATATCATTAGAGAATGAATTTATGCATAGTAAACTTTATGCTAAAAGTGGAGTTTTGAGCATTATTCATTTACTAGAAAAATAAAGAAGGTTATGCATAAATTTTTAGATTTATTCAATTTATGAGAAATATGGAAATGATTCATTTAGATAAAAATGAATTAGTGTTTATGCTGAAAGAGGAAATATGGGTATAATTGATTTTGTAAATCCCATGAGATCGTATGCATAAATCTTTTATTCAAAAAGAAGAATATTGAGCATATTTGATTTTTGGAAAAATTGAGATAAGAATGAGAAAATATTAATAGGAATGCATCGAGAAATCATGGATAAAATTTTAATCAGAAAGAGGAATTACAAACATATTTAACTTCTGGAAATTGAAGTATACGTCGAGATTCTTGAGAAATGGAATCTTGGGTACATTCTCAAAACAGGAAAAGGGATTTTCCCAGAAAAAAGACCTGAAACACACTTAGTTGGATGAATGTAAATACTTGTGACCGACTTATTCCTAGATTCCCTGGGAAAGGAATCTGAAATTCTTGAAAAGACTGAGGGTCCAAAAGAGAACGAAATTTAATTGAATTGAGTCAGAAAAAAAATTACCTTTAATTAAGCCAAGTAATGGCCGAAACTTAGAAAGTTTTGTGAGTATAAAAAGTAGTGTAACTGTACTTTTTAATCAGGTTGATGTGTGGAAAGATGTGAATGGATATGGGAATCGTGTGAGTGGTTGTTAATGGATGTGAGAATCATGTGAGTGGTTGTTAATTGATGTGGGATGATGTGAATGGATGTGAATTGATGTGGGATGATGTGAGTGGATGTGAATTGATGTGGGATGATGTGAGTGGATGTGAATTGATGTGGGATGATGTGAATGGATGTGAATTGGTGTGGGATGATGTGAGTGGATGTGAAATGATGTGGGATGATGTGAATGGATGTGAATTGATGTGGGATGATGTGAATGGATGTGAATTGATGTGGGATGATGTGAATGGATGTGGGATGATGTGAATGGATGTGAATTGATGTGATGTAGAAAAATGTGGGATAATGAGAAATGACGGGGAATGATATGGGATGATGAGAATTGATGAGGAACAATGTTAAAGGATATGGATTGATGAGGAAAGATGGGAATTTTGTTTGAAAATGTATTTGTATGTGAAACATATTTTTTAAAGATTGCTTTATGTCAAGAATGCTGGAGAAGCATTTTGACTATCTTGTGGAATGAGGTCGTGGGGACCTAAGTGAAAAGGTAGCAACAGCAGATGAAAGAGAGTCAATGAAGGACGTCTCGACAAGGTCGGTCGAGGTCTTGACCAGCCTTAGTTTGATTAAAATGATGAGCTTCCGGTATGGTGGATGAGGGACCAAGGAAGAGGCCTATGAGTGAAGCGCTAGGTGACCTGCAAAGGAGGTGATCTTAGGTATCTTAGGCATCTTTTGGATATGTGGTTGAGGATGATCTTATGGAGGCAAGTGGCATGCCCACTTGATCTAGGTGCCCCCCCTTGGCTTGATGTATAAATACCCCCACACCCTATGTGGGTATACACTTCTTTGTTGTAGCCTTTGTGGAGTATTCCTTTGGAGAGAAACAGAGAAGTGAGCCTTTGTGGAAACAATACTCTAGTCATTGTCTCTTGCTTATACAAGCTTCATTTCTTTGTGAGTAGTCATCTGTTCTAGAAGCAAGCCTTCTATGCTTGCAGAAATTTTACCATAGTTTCGCTGCTATTACTAATAATTCTCAATAAATTTGAAAGAATAAAGTTTAGTATTATTCATGTGATTGGAATAACCACTAATTGGATCATTATCCAATTATGGATTGATTCTTAATTTTACCAAGCATCACCTTATCAGGAAGTTCAGCACATACCAACATATCATAGTGTGCAATCTCAACCGGTTTACTTCCACTTTCTAATATCAATAATATATGTGCATGTGGCAAGCCTCTTTTTTAAAATTGACCTGCTATAACTATGCCAGCCTCCAGTAATCCAAAATGGCTATCACCCACACAGTCTGTTGTTATCCCACTAGCCGCATATCACCCATAATCTCACCAACCATGCCAGTGGTGTAGATGCGGAAGCTATCACTCAGGCGGGTCATCAATGTCCACCGTAGCACTAGTTGAGCTCAATATCTCAACATGGGATGATCAACTCCACAGATGGATGAGGAGTTTAGTTGTTGTAGATACAACATTAGCTTAGAAGAATATGCTTCCTTAAGAGACACCACTGCTGATGTGGTGCTGGAGAATTCACCCTCACCCTCACCCTCATAAAAAGCGATCTTTTCTCCAATAGAAAATGGCTCTCCTAGACCATCTCCCAAGGTAAACCCCTAGTAAAGATGAAGAGCAGAGAAGTGGTCAATAGAGTATATACCCATCCATGTAATATTCTATTTGAAAAATGCACACTTCGGTGGCACTAGGAAGTTAAACCAAGCACTACATGAAATATGGCAATGAATTAAAGCTACTATTATTGGTAATATATATAAGAAGCTAGAAATAGTTTAATAGGGCAAATACCCATCCACGGAATATTCTGTTTGAAAAATGCACACTTGGTGGGTGACGCTAGGAGGTTCAACCAAGCACTAAATGAAATCTTGTAATGAAATAAAGCTATTGTTATTGAGAATAGTCAAGAAGCTAGAAATAGTTTGATTTTTACTGAGCACCTCATTGTGATAAACTCTACAGTAGAAATTTGAGGAGGCCACAAGGGGTGTTACATCAACAAATAGTGGTTCAGTAGGAGGTACCTAGGGAATATCACATTTGAAATCAAGAAATTCACACTTGTGGGACACCACAAGGAAGCCCAACCCAGCACTAATTGAGACCTAGCAATTAATTAGAGCTACTGTTGATCTAAGAAGCTAGAAATAATTTTATTTTTACCAAAAGCACCTCATAGCTTATTGTGAGAGAGTTAACATTAGAATTTTGAGGAGGCCAATAGAGGTGTCTTGCAAAACAATGCAATAGCCAAATGCACCAAGGATCACTTGTGGTAAGAGCTTCCAACCTCATGTACCCTTCCTACATGTAGTATTACATAGGCCACTAGTAGCCATATGTGATGTACATAAAAAAAAAATTCTTACTGATTATCTCTTCTTAGCATTAAAAGGGGAAAAAAAAGATAACAAGACATGCATGCTCTACGGACAAATATGACATGTACATTGGGTTGTGAATTTCCCTTAGTGTGATCGAGATTCAATTTGAGTGTTAACTTAAAAAGCTGAAAAAAATTAAGAGGTTACATAAGGAAAATCCTTAAATTTTTAAAATCTCCTCTTTGATGATAATATCTCTAATTTACGAAGATGAAGGTTTCACATGTTTCATTTAGAAAAGTTATTTGCATAGTTGGCACATGGATTGCCTACCTATAATCATGGAATTAATATCTTTGGGGATTAATTACACACTTATTATCCTATAATCCTCAAACATGGGCTTACCCATACCACGATGATAATGTCATATGGGATTTCCATGCAAAAAGATTTTATTTGATTTTTGTGCATAGCATTGGGCCTTCATAGGGCATCAAATTAGGGTTGCAAAAGAAGGCCACTATTTAAAACTCCTACACATAAACATATATTTTGAAGGTCAACCTAGTTTATAGCCTTCAAATTGAAGGTTAGGGTAGACCTTCAAATTTCATCCCTCTGCGGCACGTAGAGAGTATAAACTTTTTTCGTTCGTGTTGCGATCCCATGTTTAAGTGTGGGTTTTTGTAGCCAAGTTCTCCAAGACATTTTTGACTATGCCTTTTTTTTTTACTATGCCTTTTTTTTGTACAATTAAAAACTCCAATTGCGGACTTATCATCCTAGCGAGTTGCAAGTAGGGCCAAAATTTGACGGGGTCTTTAAAATTTCAAGTGATAAGCAATTTTTCAAGCTACTTTCCATGTGACATGAAACTCCAAACACTACAAGACTAGAAACCTATAGCGACCCTTACGGGGGTCGCACAGAAGTCGTTCCAAAGGTCACTCTTGACCATTGTTTAAACGACCTCTATAGCGACGTTTTTGAGATGCATAAACGATGCTTTTTGGGTGGCATAAACCACATTTCGAGGGTGGCATATACATTGCGTTTGGGTGGCATAAACGATGTTACGAGGGTGGCATAAACCATGTTTTTAGGTGGCATAAACGACGCTGCTGCAAAGGTGGCATAAACGACCCTATTTGAGTGGCATAAACACCCAAGTTTGGGTGGCATAAGCGACCCAATTTGTATGATTTTTTTAAGCCGTTGGGGTCGCTTAAAAGACCTTTGTTCTGAACGTTTTTTTTTTAGCCGATGCACATTCTCTCTCTCTCTCTCTCTCTCTCTCTCTCTCTCTCTCTCTCTCATACACATTATCTCCACTTGTGTCTCTTGCACACACATTCTCTCTCTCTTTCTCCCTCTCTCTCTCTCTCTCTCACACACACACACTTCACATAAACATTAGTCTCTCTCTCTCTCTCTCTCTCTCTCTCTCTCTCTCTCTCTCATACACACTTGCCTCTTTATCACACACACATCAGTACGTATACAAACATCATAAAAAATCTCTCTTTCTCTCTCTCTCTCTCTCTCTCTCTCTCTCTCTCTCTCTCTCTCTCTCTCTCTCTCTCTCTCTCTCTCTCTCTCTCTCTCACACACACACACACACATACGCACGCGCATTCGTGTACGACAAAAGACCCAAGAATCGACATACATCGACTTTTGAAAAAGCAATGGGGCCGACATCGATTACGGTAAGTATAAATTAAATTTTGCAATCAATTAACATTTAAATCTGTAGATTTGGGAGGTAGACACTTCAAGAAACTCTTGATAGATGTAACACATGTGCATCATGGTGGCCAAAACACACATGCATAAAGAAAATGTTAATAAAAGAGCGCCATCATTCTGAATGAGTGACTATATTTACCAAAAAATCATGTCTACAAAATTAGCACTAAATGGCTCTATCATGACAATTTTAATCGGGGTCATCGGAGGAAGAGTCCTCCTCTTGTACGTTCTTGGGCGGTTGCGATGATAACCCTGCTGCTACCTGTCGAGCAACCTCGTCCATGTCGTTCTCACCATGTTGCTCCAGCAATTAAAAATTTCTATTAGCTATTTGAGTATAAAAAAAACCACATAACATATAACACATGCAGATCTTGATTGGCATAAAATAATATTTGATAGAATTACTTACAAAAGCATCGGGTGTCGGCATCTCCTTCTATAGCGCTTTGTAGCCGTAAATTGTGGCTCTCCGTATCTCGTCTGCAGATGGTGCTTGACCATAATCCTTTCTCTGTCATTTAAACATTGCAAATATATAAGTAAGAAGTGAATTGAATGCATATGAGATCATAGATACATGGATACACACACACACACACACACACACACACACACACACACACATATATATATATATATACAAATAGCTATAGATAGACGAACAAAAAATTTGTGCACTTACAAAGAGTGCTCGAAAGCCACTAGAGCCCATCCGGCCAAGCCGAGAGGTGTGCCCTGACTGGACACAAGCCTATGCTGCCTCCTGCAAATTAAATGCGCTTTTATATGAATATATTATTAATGCTATCTGAGAAGTACCTATCATATGCATTGAGTGAATTAACTTTGTGTACATTCTGTTGAGGCCATGTCACTCTCAAGCGAATCTCTTTCCTGAAGTGCCGCCAAGAATCTCTGCACATCGCAAGTGGGCGTGTATGCTCAGGGACGGCTGCAAATTTCCTAAGCATTTAACAACAGTGTGTTACAAGGATTCACAATTTATGATCAATAAACATATAGATGGATATATAAACACATATACATAGGTAGGTGGATAGATAAATGTAGCGGTCTGTATGCGCTATGGATGCTCAATTGGGTGCATTTGGAGAGCGTACTGGCTCTCCGAATGGACCAATTGCACATCCATAGTGCATACGGACCGGCCGACGGTCTGTATATGCTATGCTAACGCATCTGGATGCATTACACCTTGAAGAACTATTTTGTGCAAGATTTGATAACGTTGTCGGGGATTAAGCAATTTGGGAGGGGAACCAGCTAAGCATCGAGTTTCTTGCTGTGAGAGATTAGCACCCCCGCAGGTATTTCTTTACTTTTATTATCGAATCAAAAGGTACAAACAGGGTTGTCAAACCCTCTCTTAGAAGCAATAACAACTCTCATGGACACCTCTTGCGAAGACCCTTCTTTTGGCTAGCCACACTTAATTGTACTCTCAAAAGATGATACCAAACTTGCGCTTCCAGCTTTGGTGTTCCAACCAATAAAAGAAGCTTCCAACCAACAAGGATGCTCTCAGTCCGCATGTGGAGTTCTCTGCCCGCGTGGAATTCTTGGCCCATGATGGCACACACAACCCATGATGGCACACACAACCCATTATGGTCTCAGCCCTCTGTCCACCATAATCCAACTCCACGTATACTCTCTAAGTGAGAGAGGGCACCTCTTATTGAGTAAATCTTCTCATGCATGAACTGATGAGGACATAATGTCACCAACCTGTATTAATTAAATCTAATACATACATTAATGACTATTACCAGAAGAGCTATAATGGACACCAGAAGCTCCTAGACTGATTAGGGAGAGGTAGTCCTAAGGTTACTGTAAGCCTCTGATATGGACATAACTAGTTTCTGCTGATAGTTTCTGCTGAGGGATGAACATTATTCCTAACCTGGGGATAAGCAAATATGCATTGTGCGCTACCATAGCGTTTACAAACACTTCTAGGATGATTTTGTATGTGTATTATTTTTGTTCAAGTTTTCTTTGATTTTTAATGATATTAATATGACATTAATATTTTATGAATGCAGATTCCGGATCATCCTCTGGGACACCGCCTCCTCCCACTCTTCCTGTGCGTCCATCTGTAGTTGCGAGAGGAGATGGTTCCTCTTCTTCCACATCATCTACGACACTAGGCGACTCACAAACATATTACGTTGAAAGAATCCCATGTTGGTGTGCAGCATGCCATGGCACTCATCGACGAATGCGACGCATATGTTTTGCCCATATGGAGCAGTCTGCTCCATGTCCTGATATGCCACCGCAAGAGGAACGGGAGCATCCCATGGTAAGTGATGTCATTTTAGAACTATGTAGAAATTCATATCCAAGTTTACTCCGCACTATTAATCGTGTTCCATGTGTGTCTCACCCTTCATATAATCAACAATGATGCATTATTCAGCATGTACCAGTTCTACATCCTCGATTTCATGAGGATTGTAAAGACCATGGAATTGATCATTCATTCCTTCCACGCACACGATATGGTCAAGCCGTTTTTTAGTTTTTGCAAATGGAGGCATCATCAACTTCTTTGCCCCTCGGTGCCCAATCAGAGACATTGGGTGATCATGGGTGATCATCCATTGCCTGATCGTCTTTTATCTCTCATTCAAACGTACGATCGTAGACGCTATGGAGGATGGTTGGGAGCAGCCCTTCCAGCAGACGGAGAGGTTTTCAGCTTTTGGGTTGCTCGATATGTGATTGCACCATCTACCATTCCCAGTGGTGGACGAGGTCTCTTTATTGCATAGGATTTACGCGTGCCCGCAAACTCAGAGGTGACTCTTATGTCATTTTGTGGGCCCATTTATGGTTGGGACGCATGGCATGCACTTGTTCGCTTTATCAGAAGTATGACAATGTAAGATTCCTCCCCAGCCTCTCAAGATATCCAGCATCTTCCCCTGTAATCAATTCCCTCTTCAGAAATATAAAAGATCTTGTCTCTGCCTGTTTTGACATAGAGAGAGAAAATATTCTAGAGAGAGAATATTCAAATTTTGAATATTTTTAAATAGAAAAATTTCTCATATTATTAAAATGAATTCCCCTGAAACAGAAATTCAAAAAGAACTTTTCAATGTGCAATTAGAATTAATTGGAAATGGGTATAAAGGACCTTAGCCTAAGGGTCTAGATTTTCAGAAATTTTTGGATTATGGTCCAATTAAGGTTCCTATGGGCCAATAGGATCAATCCATGTGTGGGGAGGAGATAAATCCAATTTGTAAAAGAAGATACCCAAAAATGAGTAAATGCTCACATAAGATGAAGAGTTGACTATGTACAAGGTTTATTATTAAGAAACTATGAGTAATATAAAAAATATGAGATATTTTGGGTATCCAAAAATGAGTAAATGCTCACATAAGATGAAGAGTTGAATAAGGACAAGGCTAATAGTTAAAAAGGGAAGATATTTAGAAGTAAATACTCACATAAGATGAAGAGTTGAATAAGGACAAGGCTAATAGTTAAAAAAGGGAGATATTTAGAAGTAATGATGCATTTTTGACACCTCTGCATGGGGATTTCCCCCTCATGAATGAGGAACCTACTTCACATGTGCAATTGGGTTTTAAATCTTCAAAAATTGAGATATTTCATCTCTCCTCTCTCCTACTTCAAGTTTAGTTGCAAAAAGTTAGCTCAACTGACCTAAAAATGGTTAAAAATTGACCAAACTGAATTGGAAAATTCTAGAATCAGTTTGTTTGGTTAGGAGCTCACTTTTTCCTATAAATAGAGGCCTTCCCCTTTGTTGAAACTCAATAGTGTTTTATGCACTGTTACTCTACTCCTCCCAAGCCAAGAACTGTGAATTTATTAATAATTTACTAGTTTTTGACATTTCCCCTTCCAAAGATTGGTGGCCACTCTTGTCCAAACAAGAGTTGAACCCTCAAACCATCAAGCCAAAGGAAAGCTATCAAAGTCATTAGTAAGTTGGTGATTATTCTATTTTTTTTATTTTTATGGTTTTAAATGGTTTTTATGCTTTATGTCTTCTCTAAAAATGTTATGCCTCATTACAAAAAGGCATTCCCCTCTCTTCTCTAGCAAAACCAACCATTCTCTATCCTAGGTGAATGGTAAATGATTAAAGTCAAGTTTCTATAATGTTTGTCTTAATTAAATGAAAAAATAATTACTTTAGGATAATTTCAATACTCTTGGTGCACTTTTAATTAGTCTTAAAGACTTAAAAATTTGAAAAATGGTCAGCCATACAAAGGAGGTTATGGCAAAATTTTTAGAAATTCATAAAAGATTATTATTTTAATGTAAAAGTGTTATTATTTTATTGTTTGGCCATACAAAGGAGGTTATGGTGAGATAAAATTCATCTTTTATTATCCTAAAAGAGTAATCCTTACGGTTTCTATATTCTAAAGTATCATTTTCATGCATAGAGGTATGCATAAAGATTATTATTTCTATATAAAAGTGTTACTTTTATCATATTGGATTTCATGCATCTCTGTATGCATAAAAGATTATTATTTTAATGTAAAAGTGTTACTTTTATCATAATTAGATTTCACGCATAGAGGTATGCATAAAAGATTATTATTTTAATGTAAAAGTGTTACTTTTATCATAATTGGATTTCACGCATAGAGGTATGCATAAAAGATTATTATTTTAATGTAAAAGTGTTACTTTTATCATAATTGGATTTCATGCATAGAGGTATGCATAAAAGATTATTATTTTAATGTAAAAGTGTTACTTTTATCATAATTGGATTTCTTGCATAGAGGTATGCATAAAAGATTATTATTTTAATGTAAAAGTGTTACTTTTATCATAATTAGATTTCATGCATCGATGTATGCATAAAAGATTATTATTTTAATGTAAAAGTGTTACTTTTATCATAATTGGATTTCATGCATAGAGGTATGCATAAAAGACTATTATTTTAATGTAAAAGTGTTACTTTTATCATAATTGGATTTCATGCAGAGAAGTATGCATAAAAGATATTTTTTTATACTAAAAGTATGTTTTTCATCATAAATGGATTTTATGCATAAAGTAGATGCATAAGAGAATTTCTTTTTTTCTAAAAGTGTAATTTTTACTAAATTGGATTTATACATGGAAAGATGCATAAAGATTGATTTTAATTCAAAAGTGTCATCCTCATTTAAAATGAATTTAAGCATAGGAAGATGCATAAAAGATTGATTTTTAATTCAAAAGGGTTATTCTCCTTAAAATGAAATTTATGCATATATAGATGCATAAAGAAATCTTATATCAAATATAAGAATTCTCTTGTATTCTATAAATAGATATTAAGTTGTGATAAGATGCATAGAAGATGAGTTAGGATGTGATAAGATGAGTTAGGATGTGATAAGATGCATATGAGATGCGATAGGATGTGATAAGATGTATATGGGTTGTGATAGGGCAAGAATGGATGTGATGTAAAAGAATAGATGTGAAGGCGTATGTGGTTATATGAATGGGAATGTGGAAATGGATGTATGAATGGGAATGTGGAAATGGATGTATGAATATGAATGTGGATGTGGATGTATGAATGTGAATGTGGATATGTGGATGAGGAAATGGAAGTGTGGATGTATGAATGTGGATGTGGATGTATGCATGTAGATGTGTATGTATGAATGTGAATGTGGATGTGGATGTGGATGTATGGATGTAGATACGGATGTGGATGTATGTATGTGGATGTGGATGTATGGATGTGGATATGGATGTGTATGTATGAATGCGGATATGGGATTGGATGCATGATGTGGATGTACAAACATGGATGTGTATGTAGAATAATGAATGTGAATGTGTATGTGAAATAATGTGTTATCGATATGAGTAAATGGATGAGAATGAGTACACATATGAATGTGAATGTGTATGTGAAATAATGTGTTGTCAATATGAGTAAATGGATGAGTACACATATGAATGGAATGTGGAATAAGTAATGTGGACTGAGGAGGGATAATGGTGGAAAGACGAGAGTTCGATATAGAAACTGTATTTTGATAATGTGGAACGATGAGAATTCAATATAGAAACTGTATTTTGTAACCTGTTTGTAAATGTCTGTTTTATGTCAAGAATGCTGGGGAAGCATTTTGACCGTCTTGTGGATTAAGGTCATGGAGACCTAACTGATAAAGTTGCAAGTGCTGTTGACGGAGAGTCAATGGAGGACGTCTCGCGTAGCAAGGTCGACCGAGGTCTTGACTAGCCTCGTTCGATTTAAATGGTGAGCTTCCGGTACGGTGGATGAGGGACCAAGGAAGCGGCCTATGAGTGAAGCGCTAGGTGACCTGCGAAGGATCCTAGAGGGTGCTGACCATACGGTGCTCAGGCTCTGGGTCGCCAAAGATACCCACACGTGCGTCGTGGAAGATATTGGAACAAGGAGTAAGAGTTGTTTTCTAAAACCGGGCATGGATCTGGTTGATTGACCTTGCTGGTCCTCAACGGATGAGTCCATGGCTCTCTTATATGGAGCTGTTGATTGATCTTGCTGATCTTGCTGATCTTCAACGAGGATTCCATCTTGTGTTTTTTATGTGAAAATATTGTCGGGTACTATGAGCTAGGAACTATTGAAAAGGCCCCTGTGAGTGAACAGGTGGTGAGCGTTCTGGTTGCCAATGATCTCATAAGTGCACTGATGAATGTATGATTAGAAATATGGATTCAACCTGAGATTTTCAAGATTGTCATCAGTGACATAATGGTTTCATTAAAGGATTGTTTTAAAGTTAGCTCATGCAAAGAAAAAGGATTGTCATCAGTGACATAATGGTTTCATTAAAGGATTGTTTTAAAGTTAGCTGATGCAAAGAAAAAGGCAATTTCATATTGGGTGTGTAAGTGGTGTGACTAGTTTTATGTTTGCATGAACTTCTGGCTAGGGGACCTAGGAACTCTTTTCCCTGGTACCCGGGACAAAACCTAACCAAATTCCTAACTGGATCCCATCACTACAGTCACATTAGGACCTCAATGGAAGGCTTCTTGGGCCCTTTTATTTGGCAGTTTAAGGAGTTAAACCTTTTCTCTTAAGAAGAAACGTTTTCTAATTAGAAGCTTCAAAACGGCTACTTTATTCGAATTTGAATTTTGGGGAAAAAATGGAATTTAAAATCTAGCGGACAAAACCATATCATGTAACATATCTATGGAAAGCTCTTGATGCGTAGATCACGGATCTATAATCTCCGCTCAAATCGAAGCTTGTATGTAGAAGTTATGGAGGTCCGAAAATTGTAAAATTGCCTCCCTCCCTTTTTGGGGGAAAAAGTGCACCCTTTGACCACTCTTAAACCTCTCTTACAAACCCAATATTTCAGTCCACATAGCAACCCCCCATTTGGCTATTCCTTAATCACCTTGATTAGGCTTGGGCAAATTAAAGGGCCCAAGAAGACCCCATTCACTTCCTAATTGGTTGGGTGGTTGGCTAACCCATGGAACTGGATGGGGTTAGGCTGGACTGATGGATCCGTAAATCGAGACTCAAATCCTGTTATTACGATAGATAAAGTAAATCCCGGATAGTAATTGTTCTATGGATAGGAATCAACGGCTGTGCCTCTTGATGGGGAAAAAAGCGTTGATTCCAATGATCCAAGTGCAAGTTTCTTCCTTGATCTGACCGAGTATCTTTATATCAGTAATGATCTTGACTACGTTAGAGTAAAGAGTTATCCTGGTGGAATCGCCCCTACTTTCCGAGTAAAGGAAGTTTTTTCGGGTTCGGTTTTGGAAAAATCGACGGATTAGTCTCTTGTCCGGATATCCGTGGACGAGGCCTGGCCCGCGCAGATGTGCTACTTCCGCGCAGATGTGCTACTTCCGCTGCTAGCACCCCGAATCCATTGCGCGGTGGGGACAGGGATCTCACAGTTAGTATCAGAGCAAATTGGCTAATAAAGATCAACTAAGAAGCCAAATATGTCAAAAATTTATCAAGAAGCAAAAAGGTTGTAATTGTGTGATTAAAAAATTCATACAATTTATTATTTAAACTAAAAATTCATAAATTAGTAATTGGGTCTTCAGATGGAAGTATCGCAATTGTATGGAACCCTGATTTGCTTGAGGCCTAGACATGATGGTATTTACCTTATAGTTCCAAGTATCATGACTACCCGTATATACCAAGGGTGTAACTGCAGCTCTTTACCGGTAGTACATACGAGTAAATCTAAGACTTGAAATTATAAGCATTAATGCTATCCAGTTGATGACTTCGAATGTGGTTGGTATGATTTTTAATTCTGTTTGAGAACTGATGAGTTGATTTGGATTCTGAATTGAAAAATGATGATCCCTGAAAATTGGTTGAAATGTAATAACCTGAGCGAAACCACAATGAGGATGAATGGGACGAGTCGCTGTGATGATATTCATAACTAGAATGATGATAATGATTTTAGCAAGTCACTATGAGATTAGTGGATTGTGCTGAAAAACTGCTACTGTTAACACTTGACACGGTAGATCAAGTTAAGGGATGACAAATTGAGAACTTGCTTGACTGAAATTCCCGTGGAAGAATGTTCAGAAAGAAATTTTTCGGTCTAATGGACCATTATTGTGTTAAAGATATGAATGATATGATCTGAATGAATTGTTATTTAATGATGAGTTCTATATAAGGGATATTTATCCCAGTATTCTGTTGGGTTGACCAGAATATAAGGAACCCCAGAATAAATTGGATCTTAAGAAAAAGAGTTGTCCTCTGCCTTGCGAGATGAGGACATCTCGCATTTTTTTTAAGTGGGGTAGAATGTAAGATTCTTCCCCAGCCTTCGAGGTATACAGGAGTAAGAACCTCCCTTTTGATCTTGTAATTATTTCCTCTCTAAAATAAAAGAAAGATTCTGTTTAAAAAGGAAGACCCTTTTCCCAGATACTTCTCAGGAGCCCGACCTGTGTTAAGGATTTAGAACGATGAGTTCAGAAGTGAGAACCGGTGTTTTGGATGCCAAGGATTTGGTCATCAGTTAAAAGACTGCCCAAGATCGATAGAAGCAGTATGCAGATAAGAAGAAGATAGTCAGAGAATTCAAAGAAGCACATATGGTCTTCATTCGAGTACGACCCAAAAAAAAAAGTTCTTTATCTCTTGGGAAGTATAAGAAGTTATCCCCCAGATATTGTGGGCCATATCGGATTTTACGTAAAGTAGGTGACTTAGCCTACGAGTTTCTTCTACCTCATCATCTCAAAGTTCATAATGTATTTCATGTAAGCCTTCTAAAGAAATATGTGCCAAGCCCTAGTCATGGAAAGACGGTAAAACTTCAGTGGTAAGATACACTGTTGGCTTCTGTCAGCTTCTAGGTTACGCTAGTTCCTTCTTTTATATAAGTCGTTACTCTTACTTGTCGCTCGCAGTAATCTTACTACCATCGATCTCCTTTCTTTCTTAATCTCCTTTATGGCTTGGTAGTAGGACTTGGTGTTATCTATGATGATTTCTCACCTTCAAGACGCAAGCGAGTCTGTGAAGAAGGATTTTATAGAACTGTATGAGCGCTCACTTTTCCCTCACTTGGGAGCTTCTGTAGCTCAGACCAAATGGCAGACCTATCGAGACATAACTAGGGTAACACTGTGGGGCCAGTAGCAGGACTTTCGTTAACAATGTCCTCTTGGCTATGGTTATTGAAGCTTTGGGTTTGGGTCCCCGATACTATTGCGTAATGAGATCAAGGCATGGTGGATTTTCTGAGCAGGTCTTCTTACTTGCATGTTTTCTTCCTCACCAGAAGATATGCCTTTATCCCATTTTTGGCTTGCCTCTTAGAGGTCCTTTTGTTAGATCACCTCATACCAATGAGGTAGGTGCTGCAATAAACAGTCGAATTATTCCCATAGATGAGTTACCTTATACGTGTGCAGCTTGTGAGTGCTGCTTTTGTGACCATATGATGGACGGGCTTATGGAATTGTAAAAAGTTCTTCTATCTTTACTGTATATGTTCCAAGAGTGAATAAAGTTGAAATCTTTGTTCTTGTCTTAAGTCTTGCTCTCTTTGAGACTTTCTTGGTGGTTACTTTTAATTAAATTTTCTCTTAGTCTCATATTCGTGCATCTTGCGAAATTACCCCCAGTTTGCGAGATGAGGATATCTCGCGTTTTTCAAGTGGGAGAGAATGTAAGATTCCTCCCTAGCCTCTCAAGATATCCAGCATCTTCCCCTGTAATCAATTCCCTCTTCAGAAATATAAAAGATCTTGTCTCTGCCTGTTTTGACATAGAGAGAGAAAATATTCTAGAGAGAGAATATTCAGATTTTAAATATTTTTAGATAGAAAAATTTCTCATATTATTAAAATGAATTCCCCTGAAACAGAAATTCAAAAAGAACTTTCCAATGTGCAATTGGAATTAATTGGAAATGGGTATAAAGGACCTTAGCCTAAGGTCTAGATTTTCAGAAATTTTTGGATTATGGTCCAATTAAGGTTCCTATGGGCCAATAGGATCAATCCATGTGTGGGGAGGAGATAAATCTAATTTGTAAAAGAAGATACCCAAAAATGAGTAAATGCTCACATAAGATGAAGAGTTGACTATGTACAAGGTTTATTAGTAAGAAACTATGAGTAATATCAAAAAAATGAGATATTTTGGGTATCCAAAAATGAGTAAATGCTCACATTAGATGAAGAGTTGAATAAGGACAAGGCTAATAGTTAAAAAGGGGAGATATTTAGAAGTAAATACTCACATAAGATGAAGAGTTGAATAAGGACAAGGCTAATAGTTAAAAAAGGGAGATATTTAGAAGTAATGATACATTTTTGACACCTCTGCATGGGGATTTCCCCCTCATGAATGAGGCACCTACTTCACATGTGCAATTGAGTTTTAAATCTTCAAAAATTGAGATATTTCATCTCTCCTCTCTCCTACTTCAAGTCTAGTTGCAAAAAGTTAGCTCAACTGACCTAAAAATGGTTAAAAATTGACCAAACTGAATTGGAAAATTCTAGAATCAGTTTGTTTGGTTAGGAGCTCACTTTTTCCTATAAATAGAGGCCTTCCCCTTTGTTGAAACTCAATAGTGTTTTATGCACTGTTACTCTACTCCTCTCAAGCCAAGAACTGTGAATTTATTAATAATTCACTAGTTTTTGACATTTCCCCTTCCAAAGATTGGTGGCCACTCTTGTCCAAACAAGAGTTGAACCCTCAAACCATCAAGCCAAAGGAAAGCTATCAAAGTCATTAGTAAGTTGGTGATTATTCTATTTTTTTTATTTTAATGGTTTTAAATGGTTTTTATGCTTTATGTCTTCTCTAAAAATGTTATGCCTCATTACAAAAAGACATTCCCCTCTCTTCTCTAGCAAAACCAACCATTCTCTATCCTAGGTGAATGGTTAATGATTAAAGTCAAGTTTTTATAATGTTTGTCTTAATTAAATGGAACAATGTTTACTTTAGGATAATTTCAATACTCTTGGTGCACTTTTAATTAGTCTTAAAGACTTAAAAATTTGAAAAATGGTCAACCATACAAAGGAGGTTACGACGAAATTTTTAGAAATTAGTAAGATAAAATTCATCTTTTATTATCCTAAAAGAGTAATCCTTACGGTTTCTATATTCTAAAGTATCATTTTCATGCATAGAGGTATGCATAAAGATTATTATTTTAATATAAAAGTGTTACTTTTATCATATTGGATTTCATGCATAGAAGTACGCATAAAAGATTATTATTTTAATGTAAAAGTGTTACTTTTATCATAATTGGATTTCATGCATAGAGGTACGCATAAAAGATTATTATTTTAATGTAAAAGTGTTACTTTTATCATAATTGGATTTCATGCATAGAGGTACGCATAAAAGATTATTATTTTAATGTAAAAGTGTTACTTTTATCATAATTGGATTTCATGCATAGAGGTATGCATAAAAGATTATTATTTTAATGTAAAAGTGTTACTTTTATCATATTTGGATTTCATGCATAGAGGTATGCATAAAAGATTATTATTTTAATGTAAAAGTGTTACTTTTATCATAATTGGATTTCATGCATAGAGGTATGCATAAATGATTATTATTTTAATGTAAAAGTGTTTGCATAAAAGATTATTATTTTAATGTAAGAGTGTATCATAATTGGATTTCATGCATAGAGGTATGCATAAAAGATTATTATTTTAATGTAAGAGTGTTACTTTTATCATAATTGGATTTCATGCATAGAGGTATGCATAAAAGATTATTATTTTAATGTAAGATTATTACTTTTATCATAATTGGATTTCATGCATAGAGGTATGCATAAAAGATTATTATTTTAATGTAAGAGTATTACTTTTATCATAATTGGATTTCATGCATAGAGGTATGCATAAAAGATTATTATTTTAATGTAAGAGTGTTACTTTTATCATAATTGGATTTCATGCATAGAGGTATGCATAAAAGATATTTTTTTATACTAAAAGTATGTTTTGCATAAAGTAGATGCATAAGAGAAATTCTTTTTTTCTAAAAGTGTAATTCCTACTAAATTGGATTTATACATGGAAAGATGCATAAAGATTGATTTTGATTCAAAAGTGTCATTCTCATTTAAAATGAATTTATGCATAGGAAGATGCATAAAAGATTGATTTTTAATTCAAAAGGGTTATTAATAGAATTTATGCATATATAGATGCATAAAGAAATCTTATATCAAATATAAGAATTCTCTTGTATTCTATAAATAGATATTAAGATGTGATAAGATGCATAGGAGATAAGTTAGGATGTGATAAGATGAGTTAGGATGTGATAAGATGCATATGAGATGCGATAGGATGTGATAAGATGTATATGGGTTGTGATAGGGCAAGAATGGATGTGATGTAAAAGAATAGATGTGAAGGCGTATATGGTTATATGAATGGGAATCTGGAAATGAATGTATGAATGCGAATGTGGAAATGGATGTATGAATGTGAATGTGGATGTGGATGTATGAATGTGAATGTGGATATGTGGATGAGGAAATGGAAGTGTGGATGTATGAATGTGGATGTATGAATGTGGATGTGGATGTATGCATGTAGATGTGTATGTATGAATGTGAATGTGGATGTGGATGTGGATGTGGATGTATGGATGTAGATACGGATGTGGATGTATGTATGTGGATGTGGATGTATGAATGAGGATGTAAAAATGGATGTATGCATGTAGATGTGGATGTATGGATGTGAATGTGGATGTGGATATGGATGTATGGATGTGTATGTATGAATGCGGATATGAGATTGGATGTATGATGTGGATGTACGAACATGGATGTATGTAGAATAATGAATGTGAATGTGTATGTGAAATAATGTGTTGTCGATATGAGTAAATGGATGAGAATGAGTACACATATGAATGGAATGTGGAATAAGTAATGTGGACTGAGGAGGGATAATGGTGGAAAGACGAGAGTTCGATATAGAAACTATATTTTGATAATGTGGAAAGATAAGAGTTCGATATAGAAACTGTATTTTGTGAGCTGTTTGTAAATGTCTGTTTTATGTCAAGAATGCTGGGGAAGCATTTTGACCATCTTGTGGATTAAGGTCATGGAGGCCTAACTGATAAAGTTGTAACTGCTGTTGACAAAGAGTCAATGGAGGTCGTCTCGCGTAGCAAGGTCGACCGAGGTCTTGACCAGCCTCGTTCGATTTAAATGGTGAGCTTCCGATACGGTGGATGAGGGACCAAGGAAGTGGCCTATGAGTGAAGCGCTAGGTGACCTGCGAAGGATCCTAGAGGGTGCTGACCATACGGTGCTCGGGCTCTGGGTCGCCGAAGATACCCACACGTGCGTCGTGGAAGATATTGGAACAAGGAGTAAGAGTTGTTTTTAGAAACCAGGCATGGATCTGGTTGATTGACCTTGCTGGTCCTCAACGGATGAGTCCATGCCTCTCTTATATGGATCTGTTGATTGATATTGCTGATCTTCAACGAGGGTTCCATCTTGAGTTTTTTATGTGAAAATATTGTCGGGTACTATGAGCTAGGAACTATTGAAAAGGCCCCTGAGAGTGAACAGGTGGTGAGCGTTCTGGTTGCCAATGATCTCATAAGTGCACCGATGAATGTATGATTGGAAATATGGATTCAACCTGAGATTTTGAGGATTGTCATCAGTGACATAATGATTTCATGAAAGGATTGTTTTAAAGTTAGCTGATGCTGAGAAAAAGGCAATTTCATATTGGTGGGTGTGTAAGTGGTGTGACTAGTTTTATGTTTGCATGAACTTCTGGCTAGGGGGCCTGGGAACTCTTTTCCCTGGTACCTGGAACAAAAACTAACCAAATTCCTAATTGGATCCCATCACTACAGTGGTTGGGCGGTTGGCTAACCCATGGGACTGGATGGGGTTAGGCTGGACTGATGGATCCGTAAATTGAGACTCAAATTCTGTTATTACGATAGATAAAATAAATCTCGGATAGTAATTGTTCTATGGATAGGAATCAACAGCTATGCCTCTTGATGGAGAAAAAAGCGTTGATCCCAATGATCCAAGTGCAAGTCTCTTCCTTAATCTGACCAAGTATCTTTATAGGTGCAGTCGGATCAGCTTGATCAGTAATGATCTTGACTACGTTAGAGTAAAGAGTTATCCTGGTGGAATCGCTCGTGCTTTCCGGGTAAAGGAAGTTTTTTCGGGTTTGGTTTTGGAAAAACCGACGAATTAGTCTCTTGTCCGGATATCCGTGGGGGCGAGGCCCTGACTGTGGGACCCCTGGCCCGCGCAGATGTGCTACTTCCGCTGCTAGCACCCCGAATCCATTGCGCGGTGGGGACAGGGATCTCATAGTTGGTATCAGAGCAAATTGGCTAATAAAGATCAACTGAGAAGCCAAATATGTCAAAAATTTATCAAGAAGCCAAAAGGTTGTAATTATGTGATTAAAAAATTCATACAATTTATTATTTAAACTAAAAATTCGTAAATTAGTAATTGGGTCTTCAGATGGAAGTACCGCAATTGTATGGAACCCTGATTTGCTTGAGGCCTAGACATAATGGTATTTACCTTATAGTTCCAAGTATCAACCAAGGGTATAACTGTAGCTCTTTACCGGCAGTATATACAAGTAAATCTAAGACTTGAAATTATAAGCATTAATGCTATCCACTTCATGATTTCGAATGTGGTTGATATGATTTTTAATTCTGTTTGAGAACTGATGAGTTGATTTGGATTCTGAATTGAAAAATGATGATCCCTAAAAATTGGTTGAAATGTAATAACCTGAGCGAAACCACAATGAGGATGAAAGGGATGAGTCCCTGTGATGATATTCATAACTAGAATGATGATAATGATTTCAGAAAGTCACTATGAGATTAGTGGATTGTGCTGTCAAATTGCTACTGTTAACACTTGACACGGTAGATCAAGTTAAGGGATGACAAATTGAGAACTTGCTTGACTGAAATTCCCGTGGAAGAATGTTCAGAAAGAATTTTTCGGTCTAATGGACCATTATCGTGTTAATGATATGAATGATATGATCTGAATGAATTGTTATTTAATGATGAGTTCTATATAAGGGATATTTATCCCAGTATTCTGTTGGGTTGACCGGAATATAAGAAACCCCAGAATAAATTGGATCTTAAGAAAAAGAGTTGTCCTCTACCTTACGAGATGAGGACATCTCGCATTTTTTTTAAGTGGGGTAGAATGTAAGATTCTTCCCCAGCCTTTGAGGTATACAGGAGTAAGAACCTCCCTTCTGATCTTGTAATTATTGCCTCTCTAAAATAAAAGAAAGATTCTGTTTAAAAAGGAAGACCCTTTCCCCAGATACTTCTCAGGAGCCCCACCTGTTTTAAGGATTTAGAACAATGAGTTCAGAAGTGAGAACCGGTGTTTTGGATGCCAAGGATTTGGTCATTAGTTAAAAGACTGCCCAAGATCGATAGAAGCAGTATGCAGATAAGAAGAAGACAGTCAGAGAATTCAAAGAAGCAGATATGGTCTTCATTCGAGTACGACCCAAAAAAAAAGTTCTTTATCTCTTGGGAAGTATAAGAAGTTATCCCCCAGATATTGTGGGCCATATCGGATTTCAATGAAAGTAGGTGACTTAGCCT
Source organism: Cibotium barometz (assembly GCF_041138505.1). Classification (NCBI taxonomy): domain Eukaryota; kingdom Viridiplantae; phylum Streptophyta; class Polypodiopsida; order Cyatheales; family Cibotiaceae; genus Cibotium; species Cibotium barometz. The sequence continues at coordinate 48,247,810 of NC_141087.1, forward strand.
ATGAGTTTCTTCTACCTAATCATCTCAAAGTTCATAATGTATTTCATGTAAGCCTTCTAAAGAAATATGTGCCAAGCCCTAGTCATAGAAAGACGGTAAAACTTCAGTGATAAGATACACTATCGGCTTCTAGGTTACGCTAGTTCCTTCTTTTATATAAGTCGTAACTCTTACTTGTTGCTCGCAGTAATCTTACTACCATCGATCTCCTTTCTTTCTTAATCTCCTTTATGGCTTGGCAGCAGGACTTGGTTTTATCCATGATGATTTCTCACCTTCAAGACGCAAGCGAGTCTGTGAAGAAGGATTTTATAGAACTGTATGAGCGCTCACTTTTCCCTCACTTGGGAACTTCTGTAGCTCAGACCAAATGGCGGACCTATCGAGACATAACTAGGGAAACATCGTGGGGTAGGCAGCAGCACTTTCGTAACAATGTCCGCTTGGCTATGGTTATTGAAGCTTTGGGTTTGGGTCCCCGATACTATTGCGTGATGAGATCAAGGCATGGTGGATTTTCTGAGCGGATCTTCTTACTTGCGTGTTTTCTTCCTCACCAGAAGATATGCCTTTATCCCATTTTTGGCTTGCCTCTTAGAGGTCCTTTTCTTAGATCACCTCATACTGATGAGGTAGGTGCTGTAATAAACAGTCGAATTATTCCCATAGATGAGTTACCTTATACGTGTGCAGCTTGTGAGTGCTGCTTGTGAGTGCTCCTTTTGTGACCATATGATGGACGGGCTTACTGTATATGTTCCAAGAGTGAATAAAGTTGAAATCTTTGTTCTTGTCTTAAGTCTTGCTCTCTTTGAGACTTTTCTTGGTGGTTACTTTTAATTAAATTTTCTCTTAGTCTCATATTCGTGCATCTTGCGAAATTACCCCCAGTTTGCGAGATGAGGACATCTCGCGTTTTTCAAGTGGGAGAGAATGTAAGATTCCTCCCCAGCCTCTCAAGATATCCAGCATCTTCTCCTATAATCAATTCCCTCTTCAGAAATTTAAAAGATCTTGTCTCTGCCTGTTTTGACATAGAGAGAGAAAATATTCTAGAGAGAGAATATTCAGATTTTGAATATTTTTAGATAGAAAAATTTCTCATTTTATTAAAATGAGTTCCCCTGAAATAGAAATTCAAAAAGAACTTTTCAATGTGCAATTGGAATTAATTGGAAATGGGTATAAAGGACCTTAGCCTAAGAGTCTAGATTTTCAGAAATTTTTGCATTATGGTCCAATTAAGGTTCCTATGGGCCAATAGGATCAATCCATGTGTGGGGAGGAGATAAATCCAATTTGTAAAAGAAGATACCCAAAAATGAGTAAATGCTCACATAAGATGAAGAGTTGACTATGTACAAGGTTTATTAATAAGAAACTATGAGTAATATCAAAAATATGAGATATTTTGGGTATCCAAAAATGAGTAAATACTCACATAAGATGAAGAGTTGAATAAGGACAAGGCTAATAGTTAAAAAGGGGAGATATTTAGAAGTAAATACTCACATAAGATGAAGAGTTGAATAAGGACAAGGCTAATAGTTAAAAAAGGGAGATATTTAGAAGTAATGATGCATTTTTGACACCTCTGCATGGGGATTTCCCCCTCATGAATGAGGCGCCTACTTCACATGTACAAGGTTTATTAGTAAGAAACTATGAGTAATATCAAAAATATAAGATATTTTGGGTATCCAAAAATGAGTAAATGCTCACATAAGATGAAGAGTTGAATAAGGACAAGGCTAATAGTTAAAAAGGAGAGATATTTAGAAGTAAATACGCACATAAGATGAAGAGTTGAATAAGGACAAGGCTAATAGTTAAAAAGGGAAGATATTTAGAAGTAAATACTCACATAAGATGAAGAGTTGAATAAGGACAAGGCTAATAGTTAAAAAAGGGAGATATTTAGAAGTAATGATGCATTTTTGACACCTCTGCATGGGGATTTTCCCCTCATGAATGAGGCACCTACTTCACATGTGCAATTGATTTTTAAATCTTTAGAAATTGAGATATTTCATCTCTCCTCTCTCCTACTTCAAGTCTAGTTGCAAAAAGTTAGCTCAACTGACCTAAAAATGGTCAAAATTTGACCAAACTGAATTGGAAAATTCTAGAATCAGTTTGTTTGGTTAGGAGCTCACTTTTTCCTATAAATAGAGGTCTTCCCCTTTGTTGGAACTCAATAGTATTTTATGCACTGTTACTCTACTCCTCCCAAGCCAAGAACTGTGAATTTATTAATAATTCACTAGTTTTTGACATTTCCCTCTTCCAAAGATTGGTGGCCACTCTTGTCCAAACAAGAGTTGAATCCTCGAACCATCAAGCCAAAGGAAAGCTATCAAAGTCATTAGTAAGTTGGTGATTATTCTATTTTTTTTATTTTTATGGTTTTAAATGGTTTTTATGCTTTATGTCTTCTCTAAAAATGTTATGCCTCATTACAAAAAGGCATTCCCCTCTCTTCTCTAGCAAAACCAACCATTCTCTATCCTAGGTGAATGGTTAATGATTAAAGTCAAGTTTTTATAATGTTTATCTTAATTAAATGAAAAAATATTTACTTTAGGATGATTTCAATACTCTTGGTGCACTTTTAATTAGTCTTAAAGACTTCAAATTTTAAAAAAATGGTAACCCATACAAAGGAGGTTATGGCAAAATTTTAAGAAATTAGTGAGATAAAATTCATCTTTTATTATCCTAAAAGAGTAATCCTTACGGTTTCTATATTCTAAAGTATCATTTTCATGCATAGAGGTATGCATAAAGATTATTGTTTTAATATAAAAGTGTTACTTTTATCATATTGGATTTCATGCATAGAGGTATGCATAAAAGATTATTCTTTTAATGTAAAAGTGTTACTTTTATCATAATTGGATTTCATGCATAGAGGTATGCATAAAAAATTATTATTTTAATGTAAAAGTGTTACTTTTATCATAATTGGATTTTGTGCATAGAGGTATGCATAAAAGATTATTATTTTAATGTAAAAGTGTTACTTTTATCATCATAATTTGATTTCGTGCATAGAGGTATGCATAAAAGATTATTATTTTAATATAAAAGTGTTACTTTTATCATCATAATTTGATTTCGTGCATAGAGGTATGCATAAAAGATTATTATTTTAATGTAAAAGTGTTACTTTTATCATAATTGGATTTCGTGCATAGAGGTATGCATAAAAGATTATTATTTTAATGTAAAAGTGTTACTTTTATCATAATTGGATTTCGTGCATAGAGGTATGCATAAAAGATTATTATTTTAATGTAAAAGTGTCACTTTTATCATAATTGGATTTCGTGCATAGAGGTATGCATAAAAGATTATTTTTTTAATGTAAAAGTGTTACTTTTATCTTAATTGGATTTCGTGCATAGAGGTATGCATAAAAGATTATTATTTTAATGTAAAAGTGTTACTTTTATCTTAATTGGATTTCGTGCATAAAGGTATGCATAAAAGATTATTATTTCAATGTAAAAGTGTTACTTGTATCATAATTGGATTTCGTGCATAGAGGTATGCATAAAAGATTATTATTTTAATGTAAAAGTGTTACTTTTATCATAATTACATTTCCTGCATAGAGGTATGCATAAAGATTATTATTTATATGTAAAAGTGTTACTTTTATCATAATTGGATTTCATGCATAGAGGTATGCATAAAAGATTATTATTTTAATGTAAAAGTGTTACTGTTATCAAAATTAGATTTCATGCATAGAGGTATGCATAAAAGATTATTATTTTAATGTAAAAGTCTTACTTTTATGCATAGAGGTATGCATAAAAGATTATTATTTTAATGTAAAAGTGTTACTTTTATCATATTTGGATTTCATGCATAGAGGTATGCATAAAAGATTATTATTTTAATGTAAAAGTATTACTTTTATCATAATTAGATTTCATGCATAGAGGTATGTATAAAAGATTATTATTTTAATATAAAAGTGTTACTTTTATCATAATTGGATTTCCTGCAAAGTGGTATGCATAAAAGATTATTATTTTAATGTAAAACTGTTACTTTTATCATATTTGGATTTCATGCATAGAGGTATGCATAAAAGATATTTTTTATACTAAAAGTATGTTTTTCATCATAAATGGATTTTATGCATAAAGTAGATGCATAAGAGAAATTCTTTTTTTCTAAAAGTGTAATTCCTACTAAATTGGATTTATACATGGAAAGATGCATAAAGATTGATTTTAATTCAAAAGTGACATTCTCATTTAAAATGAATTTATGCATAGGAAGATGCATAAAAGATTGATTTTTAATTCAAAAGGGTTATTCTCCTTAAAATGGAATTTATGCATATATAGATGCATAAAGAAATCTTATATCAAATATAAGAATTCTCTTGTATTCTATAAATAGATATTAAGATGTGATAAGATGCATAGGATGAGTTACGATGTGCTAAGATGAGTTAGTATGTGATAAGATGCATATGAGATGCGATAGGATGTGATAAGATGTATATGGGTTGTGATAGAGTAAGAATGGATGTGATGTAAAAGAATAGATGTGAAGGCGTATGTGCTTATATGAATGGGAATGTGAAAATGGATGTATGAATGGGAATGTGGAAATGGATGTATGAATGTGAATGTGGATGTGGATGTATGAATGTGAATGTGGATGTGTGGATGAGGAAATGGAAAGTATGAATGTGAATGTGGATGTGTGGATGAGGAAATGGAAGTGTGGATGTATGAATGTGGATGTGGATGTATGCATGTAGATGTGTATGTATGAATGTGAATGTGGATGTGGATGTGGATGTATGGATGTAGATACGGATGTGGATGTATGTATGTGGATGTGGATGTATGAAGAATGAGGATGTGAAAATGGATGTATGCATGTAGATGTGAATTTATGGATGTGAATGTGGATGTGGATGTATGGATGTGGATATGGATGTGTATGTATGAATGCGGATATGGGATTGGATGTATGATGTGGATGTATGAACATGAATGTGTATGTAGAATAATGAATGTGAATGTGTATGTGAAATAATGTGTTGTCGATATGAGTAAATGGATAAGAATGAGTACACATATGAATGGAATGTGGAATAAGTAATGTGGACTGAGGAGGGATAATGGTGGAAAGACGAGAGTTCGATATAGAAACTGTATTTTGATAATGTGGAAAGATGAGAGTTCGATATAGAAACTGTATTTTGTGACCTGTTTGTAAATGTCTGTTTTATGTCAAGAATGCTGGGGAAGCATTTTGACCATCTTGTGGATTAAGGTCATGGAGACCTAACTGATAAAGTTGCAACTGCTGTTGACGGAGAGTCAATGGAGGACGTCTTGCGTAGCAAGGTCGACTGAGGTCTTGACCAGCCTCGTTCGATTTAAATGGTTTCGGTACGGTGGATGAGGGACCAAGGAAGCGGCCTATGAGTGAAGCGCTAGGTGACCTGCGAAGGATCCTAGAGGGTGCTGACCATACGGTGCTCGGGCTCTGGGTCGCCGAAGATACCCACACGTGCATCGTTGAAGATATTGGAACAAGGAATAAGAGTTGTTTTCTGAAAGCGGGCATGGATCTCGTTGATTGACCTTGCTGGTCCTCAAAACGGATGAGTCCATGGCTCTCTTATATGGATCTGTTGATTGATCTTGCTGATCTTCAACGAGGATTCCATCTTGAGTTTTTTTATGTGAAAATATTATCGGGTACTATGTGCAATTGGAATTAATTGGAAATGGGTATAAAGGACCTTAGCCTGAGGGTCTAGATTTTCAGAAATTTTTGGATTATGGTCCAATTAAGGTTCCTATGGGCCAATAGGATCAATCCATGTGTGGGGAGGAGATAAATCCAATTTGTAAAAGAAGATATCCAAAAATGAGTAAATGCTCACATAAGATGAAGAGTTGACTATGTACAAGGTTTATTAGTAAGAAACTATGAGTAATATCAAAAATATGAGATATTTTGGGTATCCAAAAATAAGTAAATGCTCACATAAGATGAAGAGTTGAATAAGGACAAGGGTAATAGTTAAAAAGGGGAGATATTTAGAAGTAAATACTCACAAAAGATGAAGAGTTGAATAAGGACAAGGCTAATAGTTAAAAAAGGGAGATATTTAGAAGTAATGATGCATTTTTTATACCTCTGCATGGAGATTTCCCCCTCATGAATAAGGTGCCTACTTCACATGTGCAATTGAGTTTTAAATCTTCAAAAATTGAGATATTTCATCTCTCCTCTCTCCTACTTCAAGTCTAGTTGCAAAAAGTTAACTCAACTGACCTAAAAATGGTCAAAAATTGACCAAACTGAATTGGAAAATTCTAGAATCAGTTTGTTTGGTTAGGAGCTCACTTTTTCCTATAAATAGAGGCCTTCCCCTTTGTTGAAACTCAATAGTGTTTTATGCACTGTTACTCTACTCCTCCCAAGCCAAGAACTGTGAATTTATTAATAATTCACTAGTTTTTGACATTTCCCTCTTCCAAAGATTGGTGGCCACTCTTGTCCAATTAAGAGTTGGACCCTCAAACCATCAAGCCAAAGGAAAGCTATCAAAGTCATTAGTAAGTTGGTGATTATTCTATTTTTTTTTATTTTTATGGTTTTAAATGGTTTTTATGCTTTATGTCTTCTCTAAAAATGTTATGCCTCATTACAAAAAGGCATTCCCCTCTCTTCTTTAGCAAAACCAACCATTCTCTATCCTAGGTGAATGGTTAATGATTAAAGTCAAGTTTTTATAATGTTTGTCTTAATTAAATAGAAAAATATTTACTTTAGGAAAATTTCAATACTCTTGGTGCACTTTTAATTAATCTTAAAGACTTAAAAATTTTAAAAATGGTCAGCCATACAAAGGAGGTTATGGCCAAATTTTTAGAAATTAGTGAGATAAAATTTATCTTTTATTATCCTAAAAGAGTAATCCTTATGGTTTCTATATTCTAAAGTATCATTTTCATGCATAGAGGTATGCATAAAGATTATTATTTTAATATAAAAGTGTTACTTTTATCATATTGGATTTCATGCATAGAGGTATGCATAAAAGATTATTCTTTTAATGTAAAAGTGTTACTTTTATCATAATTGGATTTCATGCATAGAGGTATGCATAAAAGATTATTATTTTAATATAAAAGTGTTACTTTTATCATAATTGGATTTCATGCATAGAGGTATGCATAAAAGATTATTATTTTAATGTAAAAGTGTTACTTTTATCATATTTGGATTTCGTGCATAGAGGTATGCATAAAATATTATTATTTTATTGTAAAAGTGTTACTTTTATCATAATTGGATTTCGTGCATAGAGGTATGCATAAAAGATTATTATATTAATGTAAAAGTGTTACTTTTATCATAATTGGATTTCGTGCATAGAGGTATGCATAAAAGATTATTATTTTAATGTAAAAGTGTTACTTTTATCATATTTGGATTTCGTGCATAGAGGTATGCATAAAAGATTATTATTTTAATATAAAAGTGTTACTTTTATCATAATTGGATTCCGTGCAGAGGTATGCATAAAAGATTATTATTTTAATGTAAAAGTGTTATTTTTATCATAATTGGATTTCGTGCAGAGGTATGCATAAAAGATTATTATTTTAATGTAAAAGTGTTACTTTTATCATAATTGGATTTCGTGCATAGAGGTATGCATAAATGATTATTATTTTAATGTAAAAGTGTTACTTTTATCATAATTGGATTTCATGCATAGAGGTATGCATAAAAGATTATTATTTTAATGTAAAAGTGTTACTTTTATCATATTTGGATTTCATCTAGTAGAGGTATGCATAAAAGATATTTTTTTATACTAAAAGTATGTTTTTCATCATAAATGGATTTTATGCATAAAGTAGATATTTTTTTATACTAAAAGTATGTTTTTCATCATAAATGGATTTTATGCATAAAGTATATACATAAAGTAGATGCATAAGAGAAATTCCTTTATTCTAAAAGTGTAATTCCTACTAAATTGGATTTATACATGGAAAGATGCATAAAGATTGATTTTAATTCAAAAGTGTCATTCTCATTTAAAATGAATTTATACATAGGAAGATGCATAAAGGATTGATTTTTAATTCAAAAGGATTATTCTCCTTAAAATGGAATTTATGCATATATAGATGCATAAAGAAATCTTACATCAAATATAAGAATTCTCTTGTATTCTATAAATAGATATTAAGATGTGATAAGATGCATAGGAGATGAGTTAGGATGTGATAAGATGAGTTAGGATGTGATAAGATGCATATGAGATGCGATAGGATATGATAAGATGTATATGGGTTGTGATAGGGCAAGAATGAATGTGATGTAAAAGAATAGATGTGAAGGCGTATGTGGTTATATGAATGGGAATGTGGAAATGGATGTATGAATGGGAATGTGGAAATGGATGTATGAATGTGAATGTGGATGTGGATGTGGATGTGGATGTATGAATGTGAATGTGGATGTGTGGATGAGGAAATGGAAGTGTGGATGTATGAATGTGGATGTGGATGTATGCATGTAGATATGTATGTATGAATGTGAATGTGGATGTGGATATGGATGTATGGATGTAGATACGGATGTGGATGTATGTATGTGGATGTGGATGTATGAATGAGGATGTGAAAATGGATGTATGCATGTAGATGTGGATGCATGGATGTGAATGTGGATGTGGATGTGGATGTGGATGTATGGATGTGGATATGGATGTGTATGTATGAATGCGGATATGGGATTGGATGTATGATGTGGATGTACGAACATGGATGTGTATGTAGAATAATGAATGTGAATGTGTATGTGAAATAATGTGTTGTCGATATGAGTAAATGGATGAGAATGAGTACACATATGAATGGAATGTGGAATAAGTAATGTGGACTGAGGAGGGATAATGGTGGAAAGACAAGAGTTCGATATAGAAACTGTATTTTGATAATGTGGAAAGATGAGAGTTTGATATAGAAACTATATTTTGTGAGCTGTTTGTAAATGTCTGTTTTATGTCAAGAATGCTGGGGAAGCATTTTGACCGTCTTGTGGATTAAGGTCATGGTGGAGACCTAACTGATAAAGTTGCAATTGCTGTTGACGGAGAGTCAATGGAGGACGTCTCACGTAGCAAGGTCGACCGAGGTCTTGACCAGCCTCATTCGATTTAAATGGTGAGCTTCCGGTACGGTGGATGAGGGACCAAGGAAGCGGCCTATGAGTGAAGCACTAGGTGACCTGCGAAGGATCCTAGAGGGTGCTGACCATACGGTGCTCAGGCTCTGGGTCGCCGAAGATACCCACACGTGCGTCGTGGAAGATATTGGAACAAGGAGTAAGAGTTGTTTTCTGAAACCGGGCATGGATCTGGTTGATTGACCTTGCTGGTCCTCAACGGATGAGTCCATGGCTCTCTTATATGGATCTATTGATTGATCTTGCTCATCTTCAACGAGGATTCCATCTTGAGTTTTTTATGTGAAAATATTGTCGGGTACTATGAGCTAGGAACTATTGAAAAGGCCCCTGAGTGAACAGGTGGTGAGCGTTCTGGTTGCCAATGATCTCATAAGTGCACCGATGAATGTATGATTGGAAATATGGATTTAACCTGAGATTTTGAGGATTGTCATCAGTGACATAATGGTTTCATTAAAGGATTGTTTTAAAGTTAGCTGATGCTGAGAAAAAGGCAATTTTATATTGGGGGTGTGTAAGTGGTGTGACTAGTTTTATGTTTGCATGAACTTCCGGCTAGGGGGCCTGGGAACTGTTTTCCCTGGTACCCGGGACAAAACCTAACCAAATTCCTAATTGGATCCCATCACTACAAAGGTTGGGTGGTTGGCTAACCCATGGGACTGGATGGGGTTAGGCTGGACTGATGGATCCGTCAATCGAGACTCAAATTCTATTATTATGATAGATAAAGTAAATCCCGGATAGTAATTGTTCTATGGATAGGAATCAACGACTGTGCCTCTTGATGGGGAAAAAAGCGTTGATCCCAATGATCCAAGTGCAAGTCTCTTCCTTGATCTGACCGAGTATCTTTATAGGTGCAGTCGGATCAGCTTGATCAGTAAATGATCTTGACTACTTCTGCTGCTAGCACCCCGAATCCATTGCGCGGTGGGGACAGGGATCTCACAATTGGTATCAAAGCAAATTGGCTAATAAAGATCAACTGAGAAGCCAAATATGTCAAAAATTTATCAAGAAGCAGAAAGGTTGTAATTGTGTGATTAAAAAATTCATACAATTTATTATTTAAATTGAAAATTCGTAAATTAGTAATTGGGTCTTCAGATGGAAGTACCGCAATTGTATGGAACCCTGATTTGCTTGAGGCCTAGACATGATGGTATTTACCTTATAGTTCTAAGTATCATGACTACCCGTATATACCAAGGGTATAACTGCAGCTCTTTACCGGCAGTATATACGAGTAAATCTAAGACTTGAAATTATAAGCATTAATGCTATCCAGTTGATGATTTCGAATGTGGTTGATATGATTTTTAATTCTGTTTGAGAACTGATGAGTTGATTTGGATTCTAAATTGAAAAATGATGATCCCTGAAAATTGGTTGAAATGTAATAACCTGAGCGAAACCACAATGAGGATGAATGGGACGAGTCCCTGTGATGATATTCATAACTAGAATGATGATAATGATTTCAGCAAGTCACTATGAGATTAGTGGATTGTGCTGTCAAATTGCTACTGTTAACACTTGACACGGTAGATCAAGTTAAGGGATGACAAATTGAGAACTTGCTTGACTGAAATTCATGTGGAAGAATGTTTAGAAAGAATTTTTTCGGTCTAATGGACCATTATCGTGTTAAAGATATGAATGATATGATCTGAATGAATTGTTATTTAATGACGAGTTCTATATAAGGGATATTTATCCCAGTATTCTGTTGGGTTGACCAGAATATAAGAAACCCCAGAATAAATTGGATCTTAAGAAAAAGAGTTGTCCTCTGCCTTGCGAGATGAGGACATCTCGCATTTTTTTTAAGTGGGGTAGAATGTAAGATTCTTCCCCAGCCTTCGAGGTATACAGGAGTAAGAACCTCCCTTCTGATCTTGTAATTATTCCCTCTCTAAAATAAAAGAAAGATTCTGTTTAAAAAGGAAGACCCTTTCCCCAGATACTTCTCAGGAGCCCCACCTATTTTAAGGATTTAGAACGATGAGTTCAGAAGTGAGAACCGGTGTTTTGGATGCCAAGGATTTGGTCATTAGTTAAAAGACTGCCCAAGATCGATAGAAGCAGTATGCAGATAAGAAGAAGACAGTCAGAGAATTCAAAGAAGCAGATATGGTCTTCATTCGAGTACGACCCAAAAAAAAAAGTTCTTTATCTCTTGGGAAGTATAAGAAGTTATCCCCCAGATATTGTGGGCCATATCGGATTTCAATGAAAGTAGGTGACTTAGCCTACGAGTTTCTTCTACCTCATCATCTCAAAGTTCATAATGTATTTCATGTAAGCCTTCTAAAGAAATATGTGCCAAGCCCTAGTCATTGAAAGACGGTAAAACTTCAGTGGTAAGATACACTGTCGGCTTCTAGGTTACGCTAGTTCCTTCTTTTATATAAGTCGTAACTCTTACTTGTCGCTCGCAGTAATCGTGCTACCATCGATCTCCTTTCTTTCTTAATCTCCTTTATGGCTTGGCAACAGGACTTGGTTTTATCCATGATGATTTCTCACCTTCAAGACGCAAGCGAGTCTGTGAAGAAGGATTTTATAGAACTGTATGAGCGCTCACTTTTCCCTCACTTGGGAACTTCTGTAGCTCAGACCAAATGGCGGACCTATCGAGACATAACTAGGGTAACATCGTGGGGTTGGCAGAGCAGCACTTTCGTAACAATGTCCGCTTGGCTATGGTTATTGAAGCTTTGGGTTTGGGTCCCCGATACTATTGCGTGATGAGATCAAGGCATGGTGGATTTTCTGAGCGGGTCTTCTTACTTGCGTGTTTTCTTCCTCACCAGAAGATATGCCTTTATCATATTTTTGGCTTGCCTCTTATAGGTCCTTTTGTTAGATCACCTCATACCGATGAGGTAGGTGCTGCAATAAATAGCCGAATTATTCCCATAGATGAGTTACCTTATACGTGTGCAGCTTGTGAGTGCTACTTTTGTGACCATATGATGGACGAGCTTATGGAATTGTAAAAAGTTCTTCTATCTTTACCGATATGTTCCAAGAGTGAATAAAGTTGAAATCTTTGTTCTTGTCTTAAGTCTTGCTCTCTTTGAGACTTTTCTTGGTGGTTACTTTTAATTAAATTTTCTCTTAGTCTCGTATTCATACATCTTGCGAAATTACCCCCAGTTTGCGAGATGAGGACATCTCGCGTTTTTCAAGTGGAAGAGAATGTAAGATTCCTCCCCAGCCTCTCAAGATATCCAGCATCTTCCCCTGTAATCAATTCCCTCTTTAGAGAGAGAAAATATTCTAGAGAGAGAATATTCAGATTTTGAATATTTTTAGATAGAAAAATTTCTCATATTATTAAAATGAATTCCCCTGAAACATAAATTCAAAAAGAACTTTCCAATGTGCAATTGGAATTAATTGGAAATGGGTATAAAGGACCTTAGCCTAAGGGTCTAGATTTTCAGAAATTTTTGGATTATGGTCCAATTAAGGTTCCTATGGGCCAATAGGATCAATCCATATGTGGGGAGGAGATAAATCCAATTTGTAAAAGAAAATACCCAAAAATGAGTAAATGCTCACATAAGATGAAGAGTTGACTATGTACAAGGTTTATTAGTAAGAAACTATAAGTAATATAAAAAATATGAGATATTTTGGGTATCCAAAAATGAGTAGATGCTCACATAAGATGAAGAGTTGAATAAGGACAAGGCTAATAGTTAAAAAGGGGAGATATTTAGAAGTAAATACTCACATAAGATGAAGAGTTGAATAAGGACAAGGCTAATAGTTAAAAAAGGGAGATATTTAGAAGTAATGATGCATTTTTGACACCTCTGCATGGGGATTTTCCCTTCATGAATGAGGCACCTACTTCACATGTGCAATTGAGTTTTAAATCTTCAAAAATTGAGATATTTCATCTCTCCTCTCTCCTACTTCAAGTCTAGTTGCAAAAAGTTAGCTCAACTGACCTAAAAATGGTCAAAAATTGACCAAACTGAATTGGAAAATTCTAGAATCAGTTTGTTTGGTTAGGAGCTCACTTTTTCCTATAAATAGAGGCCTTCCCTTTGTTAAAACTCAATAGTGTTTTATGCACTGTTACTCTACTCCTCCCAAGCCAAGAACTGTGAATTTATTAATAATTCACTAGTTTTTGACATTTTCCTCTTCCAAAGATTGGTGGCCACTCTTGTCCAAACAAGAGTTGAACCCTCAAACCATCAAGCCAAAGGAAAGCTATCAAAGTCATTAGTAAGTTGGTGATTATTCTATTTTTTTTATTTTTATGATTTTAAATGGTTTTTATGCTTTATGTCTTCTCTAAAAATGTTATGCCTCATTACAAAAAGGCATTCCCCTCTCTTCTCTAGCAAAACCAACCATTCTCTATCCTAGGTGAATGGTTAATGATTAAAGTCAAGTTTTTATAATGTTTGTCTTAATTAAATGAAAAAATATTTACGTTAGGATAATTTCAATACTCTTGGTGCACTTTTAATTAGTCTTAAAGACTTAAAAATTTGAAAAATGGTCAGCCATACAAAGGAGGTTATGGCCAAATTTTTAGAAATTAGTGAGATAAAATTCATCTTTTATTATCCTAAAAGAGTAATCCTTATGGTTTCTATATTCTAAAGTATCATTTTCATGCATACAAAGGAGGTTATGGCCAAATTTTTAGAAATTAGTGAGATAAAATTCATCTTTTATTATCCTAAAAGAGTAATCCTTATGGTTTCTATATTCTAAAGTATCATTTTCATGCATAGAGGTATGCATAAAGATTATTATTTTAATATAAAAGTGTTACTTTTATCATATTGGATTTCATGCATAGAGGTATGCATAAAAGATTATTCTTTTAATGTAAAAGTGTTACTTTTATCATAATTGGATTTCATGCATAGAGGTATGCATAAAAGATTATTATTTTAATGTAAAAGTGTTACTTTTATCATAATTGGATTTCATGCATAGAGGTATGCATAAAAGATTATTATTTATTTTTATGCATAGAGGTATGCATAAAAGATTATTATTTTAATGTAAAAGTGTTACTTTTATCATAATTGGATTTCATGCATAGAGGTATGCATAAAAGATTATTATTTTAATGTAAAAGTGTTACTTTTATCATATTTGGATTTCATGCATAGAGGTATGCATAAAAGATTATTATTTTAATGTAAAAGTGTTACTTTTATCATAATTGGATTTCATGCATAGAGGTATGCATAAAAGATTATTATTTTAATATAAAAGTGTTACTTTTATCATAATTGGATTTCATGCATAGAGGTATGCAAAAAGATTATTATTTTAATGTAAAAGTGTTACTTTTATCATAATTGGATTTCATGCGTAGAGGTATGCATAAAAGATTATTATTTTAATGTAAAAGTGTTACTTTTATCATATTTGGATTTCATGCATAGAGGTATGCATAAAAGATATTTTTTTATACTAAAAGTATGTTTTTATCATAAATGGATTTTATGCATAAAGTAGATGCATAAGAGAAATTCTTTTATTCTAAAAGTGTAATTCCTACTAAATTGGATTTATACATGGAAAGATGCATAAAGATTGAGTTTAATTCAAAAGTGTCATTCTCATTTAAAATGAATTTATGCATAGGAAGATGCATAAAGGATTGATTTTTAATTCAAAAGGGTTATTCTCCTTAAAATGAAATTTATGCATATATAGATGCATAAAGAAATCTTATATCAAATATAAGAATTCTCTTGTATTCTATAAATAGATATTAAGATGTGATAAGATGCATAGGAGATGAGTTATAATGTGATAAGATGAGTTAGGATGTGATAAGATGCATATGAGATGCGATAGGATAAGATAAGATGTATATGGGTTGTGATAGGGCAAGATTGGATGTGATGTAAAAGAATAGATGTGAAGGCGTATGTGGTTATATGAATGGGAATGTGGAAATGGATGTATGAATGGGAATGTGGAAATGGATATGCTCGCTCTCTGTTTTTGTTGCATAGTCGTTCTCTGTTTTTGCTGCAGACTCGCTCTCTGTTTTGTCTGCAACATGCAATCCAAGATAACAAAATAGAGTCTACAATGTTTTGTGCAGTGAAGGTATAGCTTGATTAGAGTGATAAATTGTGGGTTATGTAGCTTGATTATGTGTTATGCAGTGCTCTTGCTTTAATACTTTGATCACACACATTTTTTTCCTCGCACTCACTACAATACATGCTACATGCTGTGATTGCATGCTCTTTTTGCTGCATGCTCGCTCTCTGTTTTTGTTGCATACTTGCTCTAGTTGCATGCTGTGATTGCATGTTTTTTTTGCAACATGTGAAAACAGCATGCAATCCAAGATAACAAAATAGAGTCTGCAATGTTGTGTAGTGAAGGTATAGCTTAATTAGAGTGATAAATTGTGTGCTATGTAGCTTGATTATGTGTTATGCATGACGGTGTCCCTCATTGGCCCAGCACACCACTAATGCATGGGTTGTGCATTATGTGGCTCTATAGTGAAGGTACAGCTTCTTTAGAGTGATAAATTGTGTTATGTATCTTGATTATGTGTTATGGATTATGTGGCTCTACCATGGGTGCTCAGTGTGTAGTGCTCTTGCTTTAATTCTTTGTAGGCTACTTGACTACCATCTAATTGATCCCTTTATTTTGATGTTCCAGTAATCCCCCAATGGATTCTCAGAAGTCGCAAGACAACGAGTACACGCCCTTATACTCTCAATATTCTCAGGCATCCTACTTTCCTTTGTCCGCTTTCGGTGGTTCACCGTTTGCGTTTACACCATACCAACGGTCCAACCCTCCCAGTATCTATATTAAAGTCTCTCACGAGCAGAGACGGACATCTCATCTTTGACTCCGAAAGGGAAAAGTGATGTGGATGGGATTTGTGCTCCAAAAAAACTTCCAGTAAAACATAGAGTTCAATAATCAGATATGATGCAGAGGTGCAGGAGGTTGAAGTTTCCAACAAAGCCCTCGTGACCAAGAGAGGTAGAAAGGCCTCTACACCAAAGACCAATGTAGATCAACAAACACAGAAAAGAGAGGTTTGAAGGATGCATGGGCTGTTCAGCTCATTCACATTCGGGGCTCAATGCACGATGAGTTTGGAAAAACTCATAAGCAAGGGGTTGATCTATGGTCTAAAGTTGCCACTCAACTTGCAGGGCTATTCCCAGAGTGTGACAAAGACTCTAAAGGTTGGAGAAAGAAATGGGGTCATGTGTATGCAGACTACAAGAAGGACAAGGCCCATAATTTGATCTCTGAAAATGATCGTAAGGTAACATGTCAATGGTTTGATATCATTGATGAGTAAATGCAGAAAGAAATGGGGTCGTGTGTATGCAAACTACAAGAAGGACAAGGCCGATAATTCAATCTCTGAAAATGATCGTAAGGTAATATGTCAATGGTTTGATATCATTGATGAGTAAATGCACAATCGGGCAAACGTGGTTAGCTTCACCCATGCTTCAGTTGTGGGTGGTAACACCGAACAACCCAATTGGGGAAGTACACGAAGGAGAGGGCACACAATCCTCTATGAAAACAAAAGCGTCCCAGAGCAATGTCCCCAATCTACGACCACCACGAAAAGATCGGAAGATTGAGGATTCATTTCTTGACATGGCCAGTACGGCCAAAGTCATGGCAGATCAGCACAAAGACTCTCTTGCGGATCGCAAGGCAGTAGAAGTCCAAAAGTTGCAAATGCTTGGTCAACTTACTTCAGCTATGACTGGCCTTTTGGATGTAGTGAAAAGTTTTAAAAAGGAGTGATTTCACTTTGTTATCTCTGCAAATTATGGTGTTTTAACATGTTTACTGTAAGTGAATTCGCCATCAAGTTTTCAGCTAATTTCAAGTTTTAACAGAAACAGCACCGCCTGATTCATCCCAGGTTGGGAGCACTACAAGGAGAGACAATCTTGCTAGAGTTATGTATAAAGAGAGAGATAGGACAAATGTGAGGATTGTATTTGCTGATCATGACTCGGCTGATGAGAGTGACAATAGTGAGTAGGGATGAAACAACGCTTGAATGTTTTTACTTTGGACACAATGTTGGTATTTTGTTTTTCTCTAAGCCATCATATTTTGTTGGCTTTATTAAATATCTCCCAAATATCTTTTGGATTATTTAATTAGGATATTTATTTGGTTTTTAAATTTCATATGCCTACTGATTTTCATTCTTTTTTGTAGATGGGAGGAGGGGAGGGGGTAAGATAAATGTAGTTCATCACCTCCCCTCCTCTAGTAGGGTGTAGCCACACTTATGTCGTTGTGTTGTCAATTAATATCCACTCAAGTTTTGAATTGCATAGAATTCAGGTTTGGGGATGTTTGAGGGAGTGATGTCCACAAGTCATCAAATGTTATACCATTGTGTGTGTGTGATGTGTGTGTGTGTGTGTGTGTGTGTGTGTGTGTGAGAGAGAGAGAGAGAGAGAGAGAGAGAGAGAGAGAGAGAGTTTGGGGAGAAGGATGTTTTCCAATCTTTACCCACATTGGTGTATGTGTGTGTCTGTGAGAGAAATTGAAGAAATGTCAATGTTGGTGCTATGTTTGGAATGGTAATTTTTGAAAACTTAAGTTTAATGTTCAATTTTTGAGCCTATCTAACACGATTTTTACACGGCATATTGTTATGTTTCTCTTTATTATTGTAGCCCTTCTACCTGTGGGAGAGGCAAGCAAGGAAGGGGTTCTTGCGGTCGAGGATCTATCTTGGTTGAGAATATTGACCAAGTAAGTGTTGTTACAGAGACAGGTATTAAAGCAGACTCTCACACACATGCAGATGAGGCTTAGAGTAAGGAAATGAGCATAGGAGTAGTTCATGAGGTGGATAATACTGTTGGCCCTCAAGAGGCTTGCTTACAGATTGTCCCATTTATTCTTACGCCAAAGATACCTTCAGGAGTTGATGCCGAGGATGAAAACAAGATTTACATGGATAGGGAAGAAGACATATTGCATTGAACCAGGATGTTTAGTTGTTTTTAATGTCCTCCCATTTTGTTGTGCAGGCTCATCCCATATGCTAAAGTTTGGGGATTACATGATGATGTCTCAGAATTGAAGACAGCTTTTGTAAAAGAGGGTTATGTTCAAGAGAAAGGATCATTCATTATTTCCATGTGGACCAATCTTAGAGAGGAGACTTTGGTCGAGGATGAGGTATTGGTAGCATGGGACCCTATTTGGTAGGAGATAAACATGAAGTTTGAAGCAGAGATAGAGGAAAGGCTTGAACTCCATGTGTTGTCAAATAGGATGCTCTCTGTGTGGGAGAGAAACTATTGGACAGTTGCATGGCAATCCGTAATAGGGGAAAGGTTATCTCAAACAAAAGAGAAGCTTTGTAGAATTTTGTGTACCGTGATCGACCCAACAAGAGTACCTGAGATCGCCTTGCTATTGAGTCTACAGCGAATGAACTTGTGAGTTCTTTTTTTTTTTGGAAATGATTAAGTCTACACATTGCGTATATCTATCTAGTTGTGAATTGAAAATCAATGCACTTGTTTTCTTTTCTTTTGTTTCCAGTTTGAGCACCCATGCACTAGTAGCCACTAGCTTAAGAGATGAGATTATAAACTGTGCCAACATTTGTGCGGCAAGCTGTAGTGACTACATAGATGGTTTGCTGGAGAGAGACAAGAGGTTGATTTCTCAGATTAGAAAGAAGTATACAAAAGGGTTGGAGCCATTGTATCCTCTTACAAGGAGATATTTGGGAAAACTTGTTTATTATGTAAATTTGTGTGGTACAAATGTTACACAATAATGTTTTTTCTTGTTTTCATGATAAAAGTAGTTGATTGTTGTCAATTTTTGACTTGGTCTTTTTATGCTAGGTTCAAATGACTCAAGATCTTAATAAGAAGGTTGAGCAATCAAGGCACAATATGTCAGAGGTGGAGTTGAAAATGTTGGAGAAGGAGCTCAGCAAGCTTGCATCTAGGTTTGGTGACCATATTGGGAAGGTATACAAGTGTTAGCTCTTGCAAAATATAAGCATGACTATGTGATATGAGAATGTGTCATAATAATGTAGAAATGGTTTGTAGATACTCAACATTATTGATCCTACTCTTGGTGATGAATGGAGGAGGAAAATCTGGGCTCTGAAATGGGGACACGATAGCTTCACGACTTTGGAGACGCTAAATATGTTGGCCTTGTGTGATGCTTCAATTGAAACAAAAGTGTTTTGGTTGTCTCTCTTAGAGGCTAATAAGGTAACAAAGGCAGATTATGGGCTTACTCATGGTAGAAAGTAAGTATCTTAATCATTAAAGTGTGTTTGAAAATCATTGCTTGACTTATACATTGCCAATTTTTGAATGAGTCTTTGCATTTGATGTAGTTGGTTACGAAGAGAGGGGTGTTCTTGGTGATTATGTCAATGTGCCTGGAGGAATTATTATTCTTTGAGATTTTCCTATGTTTGACTATTTTGAAGAGGTGAAGCTTGAGGCTAGGAAGCACATTTTTCCTATTGAGGGTAGAATTGAAACAAAGGAAAAGAGCCTTTAGTTGAGAGCTATTAAGAAGCTTGACCTCATTAAAATGGTGGCTCAAAGGCTAGTTTATAAGTACTTTTTTTTGCTATGGCAACCTAATGAGCTATGTGCATCTTTATGGAAACTTAGTGGATTGTTCTTCTTATTGTGCAAATTCTTTTTGTGGTTGAAAGAAAAGAGCCACATTCCCTCGGTTCTTATTAGAGCAATGAAATGGCTCTTGGTCAACAACGAGGAGTGTATGCATCTACCACACCCATGCACAACCTCTCTCGTTGGGAGTTGGGAGTTGGATAAATGCCCCATGGTGGATAGATATGGTGTCGAGGCATGTGCTTGAGAAAGAGAGGGAGCTTCATTCCCAAATGAAGCACAATGACTTTATTGAAGAGCCTGCTACAAGGATACGGACTCCTCGAGATACAAGTTTTATAAATTCTTATTTTGTGAGGTTTCTTGTTTCTTGTTTTGGTGTCGATTGTATGTTCAAACAAGAAGGGATGATGTGTGTGCTTTCAAGGTCTTATTTATTTCTTGTTTCTTGTTTTGGTGTTGGATGTATGTTTAAAAGTATGATGTGTGTGCTTTCAAGATCTTGGGGGGCAAGGTGAAGTTCACCCTTCTTTGTCTTATGCGGGGTAGAACGTCAATGATGTGCCATCTCCAGATGGTATTGCTATTATGATTTATTGTATTACTATGTGCTTATGTGATCGTGTTTCAATTCTTTGGGGTTTTTTCCTCCTTGGTTATTTGGTTTTATTTAGGCCTTAAAGGTCTTAAAGGTCGTGTTTCAATTCTTTGGGGTTTTTTCCTCCTTGGTTATTTGGTTTTATTTAGGCCTTAAAGGTCGCATCATTAATTCTAGGATATTTGGTTTTTATGTAGGCCTTAAAAGCCCCATCGTTGTTAAAAACTCCTCTTCTTTTGTATTTGTGTCAAAGTTTGCATATATGGTGGTCTACCAGTACTTGGAGATGCCGAGTGCATAGCAATAGCCCCTGACTACATTGCTATAAGCCAGGATTTTGCTTTCGACGCGAGAAACCTTGGGTGGGTGTCGGTACATGAGCATATGATCAAAACTAATTTAGAAGGTAGAGAGTACATTAGGAAGCGGAGGTCGTCACTACAACGCATATGGCTACCTTGAGATTGTTGGGCTACGTAGTATTGAGGTAAGATTGGTGTGTGTTTGTTTGCATCTTTTGTTAAAAATTTGTTAGTTGTAGTCATGATAATATTCATTATGTTGCTTGACTTTTCAATGTGACACTTCTGTGCTTTTGATATTGCATCGTTGTGGGATGAATCTACCATCTTACCTTGTTGATAGTCTGCCCTACTTTGATTGCTTACGCATGCAGCCTACGGACATGGTGTTGTGTCACTACATGCCGGATGCATATATGGCATTGGCCCTCTGTTTTAGAGGCATCTCAGTCAGCACTTCTGGGAATACATCTGCGTACTCACTTAGCCATTCTAGTTTCGTAGCCTTGCATTTTATGTCTACTGGATTCATTTTAAACGACATAGATAGTTTGCCTCTTTCTGAGTTCCTTCAGTAATTTGGAAGCTTTGACTAATTGTAGAACTGGGGATGCAAAAATTCCAATTCCTTGGACTTGATTCCCGTGCAGGTTGAGGAAAGAAATGGTTCCATTGTGACAGTGAATGTCAGCCTGATTCTTATGAATCCAATCCATTCTAAGGATTCCGTCATAGATTCCCAAGGGTAAGATTGTGATCTGGCAGTCTATTGCATTCCCATCTAGATTAAATTGAATACAGTCTATCTCATGGTGTGTGAAAAGAATCTTCTCACTAGCCTATTCTACTTGCATAGGTTTCCTTGTTTTTTTTTCTAGGACCAACTTACGCAAGCATCCAGGAAAAATAAAAGAATGTGTATTGTGCTGAATCAATCAAAAGCTTGAAATGTTTACCCTTGTACTCTGCTGGAGTCTGGAGGACTGAGAACTGACGACGATTATTCCCTTGATGTTCAATGGCGGCATAAATTTGTCCTTTCTTCCTCCACTGTGGCGACTCTAGCTGCTGTAGTCTGAGGTGGAACTCTCTCTCTTTAGTTTTTTCAATTCTGGGAAGGAGTTCTGAGACTACTTTGCATTGAGGCTATAGGCTGAGTTGACACTCTTCTGGGGTTGCCCTGATTTTGGCAAGGGAGACCCCGATTGAACTGATACGGAGTCGGTCTCAAAATTCTAGGACCTTGGTTTCCTTGGCCCATTAACATAGAAGACGTTGGGCAATCAAGGAGCTGGTGCCCAAAACCTTGACAACCGAAACACCTGTTTTTACTTTGAAGCTCTTCCTTCTTCTGCATTTTGGAAAGAGCCGGAGTTCCTAAAAAGGAGCTTTGGAGAAAAGGTCTTCTTTCATTTCTGAAACTTTTCGTCTCCTGGTTCTAATTGGGACCTTGGTGTCGTTAAGGAGGCTTTATTTTTATGCAAAAAGAGGAATTCCCATGATAATTGAGATCCAAGTAATTAAATGGTAAAAGAGAAATTTTTGGTAAATTTATTTTTATGTAAAAAGAGAAATTTCTATGATAATTGAGATCTAAGAAATTAAATGGTAAAAGATAAATTTTTAGCATAATTTAAATTATTAGTATTTATCAAAAGTAAAATTTTGAGCATTATTAATTTTATTGAAAAATATGGGTAAAATTGATTTTTATAAATCCCATGAATCTTTACTCAAAAGAAGAATATTGAATATATTTCACTTGAGAAATTTGAGAAAGAATATGAAAATATCCATCGAGAAAAAGTACCTTTAACTAAGTCAAACAATTGGTAAAAATTTAGAAAAGTCCCATCGGTATCGAAAGTAGAAAATGTTACTAAATGTGAATAGATGTGAATACGGTGTGAAATGTGAGTGGATGTGATAAGATGTGAATGCGATGTGAGTGGATGTGATGAGATGTGGATGGGATGTGATGTGATGTAAATGGATGTGGATGTAATGTGATGTAAATGGATGTGGATGTGGATGTGATGAGATATGGATAAGATGTGATGTGATGTGATGTAAATGGATGTAGATGTGGATGGGATGTGATGTGATGTGATGTGATGTAAATGGATGTGAATGTGGATGTGGATGTGATGTAAATGGATGTGAATGTGGATGTGGATGTGAAGAGATGTGGATGGGATGTGATATGTAAATGGATGTGGATGTGAATGTGATGAGATGAGAATGAGATGTGATGATATGTGAAAGGATGTGATGTGATGTAAATGGATGTGGATGTGAATGTGATGAGATGAGAATGAGATGTGATGATATGTGAAAGGATGTGATGTGATGTAAATGGATGAGAATGAGATGTGTGATAGATGTGCATGTGAATGAATGAAGAGATGTGGATGAGATGTGATGTGAATGTGATGAGATATGGATGTAATGTGGATGGAATGAATGAGATGTGATGTGGATAGATGTGGACGTGTAATGTAATATGGATGGAATGTATGCGATGTGATGTAGATGCAATGAATGTGATGGATGTAAATGGGTGTGATGGATGTGAGTAGATGTGATGAGATGTGAATGGATGTGATGAGATGTGAATGTGATGTGATAATATCTAAATGGATGTGATGCGATGTGAATATGATATGATGAGATAAAAATGGATGTGAGTATGATGTGACGTGAATGGATGAGATGTGATGTGGATGGATGTGATGTAGTTCTGAATGAATATAAATGAATGTGATGTAATATGTGAACAGATGGATGAGATGTAAGGTGGATGAATGTGATGTGATGTGGATCTAGGTAGATGTGAATGGATGAGATGTGATGTGATGTGGATAGTAGAGGTGAATGGATGAGATGTGATGAGATGTAATATGAGGTGATTGGATGAGAATGGATGAAGACGATGGGAATACATATGACTGGATGTGGAATAAGCAATGTGAAATGTAGAAGAGTGGAATAACGAGAAATGATGTGGAACAATGTGGAAAGATGAGAGTTGTTAGAAATTGTATTTATGACCTGTTTTTAAATGACTATTTTATGTCATTTAAAATGATGTGGAACAATGTGGAAAGATGAGAGTTGTTAGAAATTGTATTTATGACATGTTTTTAAATGACTATTTTATGTCAAGAATGCTGGGAAAGCATTTTGACCATCTTGTGAATGAGGTCGTGGTGTGTGGAGACCCAATTGATAAAGTTACAAATAGCTGACGCACGGAGAGTCAACAGAGAATGTCTCGCGTAGCAAGGTCGACCGAGGTCTTGACCAACCTCGGTTCGATTTAAATTGTGAGCTTCTGTACGGTGGATGAGGGAGCAAGGAAGCGGCCTATGAATGAAGCGCTAGGTGACCTCTGCTGCGAAGGAGCCTAGAGGGTGCTGACCATACGGTGCTCGGGCTCTAGGTCGCCAAAGATACCCACGCGTGCATCGAGAAAGAAAATGGAACAAGGAGTTAGAGTTGTTTACTAAACTCAAGCATGGATCTGGTTGATTGTCCTTGTTGTTGCTGGTCCTCAACGGATGAGTCCATGGCTCTTTAATATGGATCTATTGGTTGATCTTGCTGATCTTCAACACAAAGTCCATCTAGATTTTCATAAGTGAATATATTTTTGGGTACTATGAGCTAGGAACTATTGAAAAGGTCCCTGAGTGGATAGGTGGTGATGCCATAGGTACACCGATGAAGGAATGATTGGAATTTAGAATTCAACCTGGATATTTTGGAGGATTATGATCAGTGATACTACGGTTTCATTAAAAGATTGTTTTAAAGACAGTTAAATCTGTGAAACAGGCAATTTCATATTGGGTGTGTAAGTGGTGTGACTATCTTGAAGTTTGCTTGAAGCGCTGGCTAGGGGGTCTCGGAACTCTTTTCCTCCCTAGTACCCGGGGCAAAACATAACCAATTTCCTAAATGGGTCCTATCACTACTACAGGGGTTGGGCGGTTGGCTAATCCATGGGATTGGATGGGGTTAAGCTGCTTTGGACTGATGGATCCCTAAAATGAGACTCAATTCTGTTATGTTATGATAGATTAAGTAAATCCTGGATAGTCTTTGTTCTATGGAGAAAAGAATCAACGACTGTGCCTCTTGATGAGGAAAAAAGTGCAAGTCTCTTCCTTGATGATCTGACCATGTGACTTACGGGTTCGGCCGGATCAGTTTGGTTAGTTAAGGCTCTTGACTACGTTAGAATAAAAATATCCTGGAAGAATCGCCTATGTCTATTGGGCGAGGGAAGTTTTTTCAAGTTCGGTTTTGGAAGAACCGAGGGATTAGTCTCTTGTCCAGATATTCGTGGGCGAGGCCCCAAGTGAGAGGCTCTGACCTGTGCAAGAAGTGCTACTTCCGCTAGCACCCCCGAGTTTGTTGTGCGGAGGGGGCAGGGATCTTTCACATGTCTGGGTGTTCCGATCCCAGATGGTTTGTCTCACAGTGGTTTCTCCATGCTAGTCTGGTTGTTTCTACTATCTTCAACCTTGCAAGAGCCACTTTACTTTTCTCATTATATCCAGTGACATCGAAGTATTCTTCCATTTCTTCGATCCACTTTTCCACAACCTCGCCCAAGTTTTCCCCTTCACTCTTGAAGGGACCTGGCTGAGATCTGTGAAGGGCTTTGCGAACATCGGGGTCAAGCTCTTCCTCATCTGTGAGAGGATCTGGCTTTCTGCCATGGTTCGCACGTCTCATGATTATGCCAAAACGATACATCGTTAAATTTCTATTTGATTTCATTATCGAGATCCTAAGACTTAAGAAGTTTGAAAATAATTACTTTGAATAAGATAATCGATCTTATTAAAGATCTACGACATACGTCCAAGAAAACAGATCTTATTTCTTCAAACTCTATCTGATAGTCAAATCACTTAGATTACTGGAAATTTTTTATAAAAAATTCTTTATTTACATAAGGTTTGCAATATATACATAGAGAAACATGGCTCCAGAAAATCAAAACCTCCGTGGTATAAGCATGAGACCGCGATACTGGGCTACTGATATGCCGCGATACAATTGTTATCTTACTGCTCTAAAGGTGCTACAATCTTACTTCCCTGGATAAAACATCTAAGAAGTCTATAAATATGACAAGAAAGCCTAAAATCTCAAGGTGTGGGGTGATACAGGATAACACCGCGAACCACCTTTAGCCTCAACAAGACCATGGCTAAAGAGATATTATTTCTCAGCATCAGGCGCGCTGGTGTTGCAAGAGGCATTGACATTAGGACTTGTTTGGGGTCTTCTTGGGCCCTTTTATTTGGACACTTAGTGAAATGCTTAAAATGCTAATCAAGCTTTGACCAAGCTAGTGGCCTAGGCCTGAAAATGCATTTTTCCTTTTCTACAAAAAAGAAAATAGGCCAAAAGGTGATCTAATCGTTAGATCTTCTGTCCTTGGGAAGGAATATGGACCTAACTGCCTTTTTGTCTTGTAGTGAAGTACCTTTCACAAAGAATGTTTGAAAATTTTCGTCACTTTGTTCCCTCCCTTTTTGGAGGTGCTGCAGATCCCACTCTCTCTCTACACTCTCTCTCTAAAATGCGTTTAGGGTGTTTTACTTGGGTAAGGGCTTCTTTCTCTCTCTAGGAGCCATGGCCTGCAGATCTGGACCTCCTACTCCATCATCCTCTCCACCAGCTCTCATGGAAGAGCTCACCATCCCCTCTTGTGAAGGTACAGATCTACACATCCTTGCAAGCTGAAGCTCTCCATCTCCATCACTAGCAAGCTCTCCATATCTATCATCCTCTCCACCAGCTCTCATGGAAGAGCTCACCATCCCCTCCTGTGAAGGTACAGATCTACGCATCCTTGCAAGCTGAAGCTCTCCATCTCCATCACTAGCAAGCTCTCCATATCTATCTCCTCAAGGCCTCCATTTCCATCTCTGTATCCATCTGCATCTCCTCCACCTCCATCTCCATCACCATCCACATTTCCATCTCTGTATCCATCTACATCTCCATCTCCATTTGTTAGGTACAATGGCTCTACGGGACATCACTAACAAGCAATCAAAGTTTCGCTTGCACGTGGACTTAGACGAGGAGTATGCCACAATGCGAAGTAATCAAACAAAGGGATGTATTCCTGCTGAGGTGCTACGACTTCAAGGTGCAAAAGCCATTGATCTTTGGACTGATGGAAGCATTTATCCCCTTGATCCACAGACTGGTGCACCTCCCCCTTTTCGTAATATCACGCAGGTCGTACGCTTCTTGGGTGATGGTTATAATGGTTTCTTAGGGTACTGTCAGAGGCTCTATTCTTTGTACTTGCAGGAACTCTCAAATCAAAATCACCTCAAGAAGCTTCTAAAATTATGCAAGGCAGAAAAGGAAGAATGTGCGTCAACTTTCATGGCCACAAAGGAACATATGCTGGCTCGAGTCAAGGATCTAGAGAAGGAGGATGCAGAGCAGAAGATGAAGCTTGATGAAGGTGTGGAAAGTACGGATCGAGCTATAGAGAACTATCTCCGTCTTCGAAACTCAACTCGGAACCTTCGCCAACGTGTCGATCATTTCACTCACCTCCCCGTGGGATATAATGCAAGGCAGCGAAAGCGCAAGCCTCTGAGTCTTCTTTCCAAAGATGGGGGGGCTCGCAAGCGACGTATCTTTTGTTGTCATCCAAGGATGCCAAGTGTCGCAGTGGGGAAGGCAAAACAAGCAACCAAGGTGAAAGGTCGTAAGCAGGCAAGTGCAAAGGGCTCAAATCAATTACAAAAAGGGAAGGGTATGCACGTCTGGCTCAATGGAATTATGAGCTGCAATCAAAGCAAGGCACCATCTCGCGCAGAGGAGGATGCTACTTGGAACCCTATTCTTTCAATTCCACTGTCGCAAGTACATGTGTGTACCTTGCACGCAAGACTTAGAATTCTGGACAAATTGTTGATGCTCCACATCAATTATGCTTGGAACATGGAGCCAGAGTCACGGCGAGAATAGGGCATCCAAGAGCTTAAAGTTGTTTTATCATCCGTGGGGCTTCACGCAGGTGCTGTCACCCTCTCTAAGGATCGCAAAAACCCATCAAGTACCCAAGATAACCCTAATAAGATATGTATGGGTGGTGCAAAAGCAAGACACCTGCTCTCAAACTATGGTGAGGCTCAAAGCCATACACATTTTGAATTATGGAAGCAGACTTGTGATGTAACAACCTATCGAGGCAATGAGGCGACACTAGGATTGAAGCGTGCACATGTGTGGGAAGCTTGTGATGAGATGATGAGGCTTCTTGAGCGCCCGTATCTTGATGAAGCAGAGATAGCTACATTCAAGACTTCGATTGACAGATTCACAGAAGAAATGATCGATGCTTGGGGGGAAACTCATATAACACACTACATGCATATTCTCTATGCGCACAGTTCCTTCTTTCTAGATGAATATGGGTCTCTTGCACTCTGGAGCAACCAAGGCATGGAACAATCACATTACCAAGCCAAGGCGGCCTATTTTAAGAACACGGGTCATGGCGGTGGCAAGGTTCGCAGCAATGCGTTTCAGGAAATGTTCAATTGGTTTTACCGTGTACTTACTGGGAGAAAGGCCCAAAAACAAGCCGGAAATTTGTCTTTGAGGCGCAAAATCATGAAGGTGGTAGGTTTTACCGTGCACTTACTGGGAGAAAGGCCCAAAAGCGAGCCGGAAATTTGTCTTTGAGGCGCAAAATCATGAAGGTGGTAGGTGCAAGGCGAAAGAGAAGGGTGCAATGAGTCAATGGCACATGAAAGAGCGAGGCAATGGCACAGTGGTCGACTAAGAAATGGCCAGGTGTGGTTACCCACCCAATAATTCTTGTTCGCCACTTTTTGGCACGTTCATTGTAAATTGACTTTTTTGTAATTTTGGCCCCCTATAAATATCAGTGAGTTTTATAGTCATTTTTAAAAGTCTTGACTTGTGAGCTCTCTCTCTTCCTCTCCCCTTGACTCTCTCGCGCGCTCTCTCTCTCTCTCGCTCGTGCACTAATATCTCACGCACATGGAGCCCCCAAATGATCCTCCCTCCAATACGCAGGATGACATTTTCAAAGACCTTGGGACCTTACCGGTGGCACATAGAACTGAAATCCCAAACATTTACCCACAAGCCCAAATGGATCTGGAAGCTGAGCATGTGAGGCTTGAGCGAGAGGCCCAAGAAGCCCAAGAACGCCAAGAAGTGGAGAGATTACAGAAAGAAGCAGAGGACATGGAGGCAGCTGAGAGAGCAAGAAAAGAAGCCGAAGAGACCGTCAGAACACAGGAGGAGGACGAGGCAACAAAGAAAGCACAGGAGGATGAGGCTGCCAAGAAGGCGGAAGAAGACGAGGCAATTAGGAAGGCGGAGGCAGATAAGAAGGCTGTAGAAGAAGCTCATGCCGCCGCAAGCAACGAGAGAAGATTAGCATTCTTTGCTGCGGAGGAGGATTGGCTTAACAGAAAAGCTCGCGGATTTGTTGCTGACCTGCGAATGGCCGGATACGAAGATGACACAATTTTGGAAGCGGCTATACAAAGTCTTCGAGCAGAATATACAAAGAGGAGAAATGAAGACACAGTAGAAAGGGAGCACCTGCCGAGTAATAGGATTCTCAATGCAATGCTAGACAGAGTCTTGGCTCGTGCACTTGGTAAAGGAAAGAGAAAACTCTCAGCTGAGGAAGTAGAAAATAAGAGACAGAAGCTTGAACGAGAAGCCAGGGCAGCAAACACACGGAGGCTTCGTGAGGAAAAAGAAAGAAAGATGAAGAGGAGCGAGTAAGGAAGGAGGCAGAGCAGAGAGCAGCTCAGAAGACTCCATCTGCAAAGGCAAAGAAAACTCCAACACCTGCAAAGGCTAAGAAGGGGAAAACCATTCCTAAACGCACAGAACCCCCTTCCGATAACTTCCAAGAGCAGCGACAAAAGTTCAAAAATGACACACCAGCTTGGACTCGCCACGCGCAAGCACCACCGCCCCCAACAACGCAGAAGAAGCAAAGGTGGAGACCAGGGACAGTTGCCCTTAGAGAAATTCACAAATATCAGAAGACCTACACACCAATTATTCCGAAGGCACCTTTTGGGCGTCTCGTCAAAGAGATTATCCACGACCAGCGCCGGGATGTCAATCATGTGCAAGCAGCGGCACTAGGCGCTCTGCAACAAGGTGCCGAGGATATTTTGGTTTCGCTTTTCCAAGACGCGGTTTTGTGCATGGTGCATGCAAAACGTGTCACTTTGAAGCCATCTGATCTTCGTCTAGCTAGGCGTATCCGTGGAGAGGACGCTCTCTTTCACTAGATAGGGGAAGCCTTTGTAATGCAACAAATCCGTGTTTTGTAATCTCAATTTGATTAATGAAAAACCATGTCTATTTTCAAAAAAGTTATTTTCTATTGCAAGTGATTGTCGTCTTGTCAAGGTAATTGTAGTCTTTTGCATGTAATTGTTGTCGCTACGTACATTCGACCTCATGTGAACGCTCGTCTGCCACCACCCGTCCGGGCCGATCATAATCCTCCAAAATATCAAGTCCATTGTTTTACAATCAAAATATCATCCGGACTCTCCGTTGAAGACCAGCTAGTCAACCAACGAGATCCAAATTTAAGTTCCAGTTCACATAGATAATTCCTTAGCAATCCATCCATATCTTTCTTGACTTATGCATGGGTATCCTAGTAACCACGAGCCCATGCATCGCCTGGTCAGAACCCTCTAGGATCCTCCTTAGGTGTCCTAGCACTTCACTCTTCAGGAATCACTTCATCGGCCCTCGCCCATCGTACCGGAAGCATATCATTTTAACCATACCGAGGCTGGTCAAGACCTTGGCAAGATTTACCCACGAGCGACGTCCTTTGATGACGACTCCCCGTCTCACAGCTGTTGCAACGTAACTCTCCTTAGTTTAAACCATAAGCCAAATGCTTCCTCCAGCATTCTGGTGTAAGACAGTCCTTTTCACAAGTAAGAATATCCCGTTGAGTTTGATTCCACAAGATCCTTTTTCTCAAAATCCAGACTTTCTTAATGAAAATCACGAATCTCGTATCTCGATAATCCACCCATCAGTTACAACAAATTTCTAACTTATCGATTTCGAGTCTTAGGAAAACATCTCCAAATCAATTCATTCTTCGCACTGAAGAAATGGGAATGGTCACATAAGGTTTTGCTTAATGTCTGATTCGAGAGATGGGCAAGCATCTAATTGACCACCATTCTCACGTGGTCGTGGTCTAACCATAAATTACTCGGATTTAATCTTAGCTTTGATCCCTAAGAATTTTTCTTCTATTTATCTGATAAATTAACGATGATTTCCAATTGTAAGGAAAAACTTGTAAAAATTTATTATTTCCTGGTCACAATAGAATTATAAATAGTTCTATTCGAGAATGATGGAGTTTTATAAAGATAACTCTTTTTCTAATACCTCAACATTAATATACCATAACTTTTTACATGAAATTATGGTGAAACCTTCTCTTTTAACATCGAAATTAATTTATGAATTTTCTAATTAAAGTACGATAAAAATTTCTCTTTTAATTAAATAAAAATACCCATATTTGAAATATGCCAAAAATTCCTCTTCTAATATTTAAAATATTTGTATCTAGAATATCGTGGAAATTCCTCTTTTTACATCTAAATTTTTATGGATGTACATATATAAAAATAAATATAACAAAAATTTCTCTTTTCTCTATTGAAACAATATATACTATAAAAGTATTTTCCATAAATATGACAAAAATAATTCTTTTAGCATAAAAATATCTATGCCTAGAATATGATGGGAATTCCTCTTTTCTCTATTTAAATAAATATGCATAAATACTATAAAAGTATTTTTCATAAATGTAACAAAAATCATTCTTTTAGCATAAAAATATCTATGCCTAGAATACGATAGGAATTCCTCTTTTCTTTATTTAAACAAATATGTATAAATACTATAAAAGTATTTTTCATAAATGTAACAAAAATCATTCTTTTAGCATAAAAATGTTTATGCTTAGAATACTATGGGAATTCCTCTTTTTGTACATTAACAAAATTATGCATAAATTAAATTTATTTTTTAAAAACTTTTACCATAGTTTTGCTACATTTTCTGAGAATTCTTAAAATTTTACTTTTAAATAAATACCCATAAATATGAAATGTAATAGGAACTCCTCTTTTAAACTAAAATTTTATTATGCATACATAGCATAATTATAATCATAATTATAAGTATAATTATGATTAAATCTTTTGATTATTCTTAAATATCCATTCCTCATTTCCAAAAATGTTAGCATAACCCTCTTTCAACTTACAATGAATTAATATGATTTTTCTTAATCATTAACAAGCTTAAAGAAATTAATCATCATTTTTAACTAGATTAAAATCATAAAAATACCTAATCTTTTTCTCTAGCTTGTCAAGCCTAGAGTTTTGTTTAAGATAATGAGTTTATCATTAAGAACCATCCTTCTAAACAAGGATCTAACCATAAAGATGATTAATCTTTTCAAAAAGAGAGATTTACTAATAAAAATACTATAATTAAGTATAAATATTAGTATTAAACCATTTAAACATTATGAATCATTAGAAAGCTTGATTTCAAGAAAAACCATTTAATTGAAAGCTTCCCAAGCATTAGAGGGGTTGGAAAGGAGATAACCATTGAGAAAGATAGAAAAACCATTGGATTAAGGCTTACCTTTGATTTTGGCTTGATTCTTTAAAGAAAGAACTGAAGCCCACAAAGCAAGCTTTGGCCACCAAGTTGGGGAGGGTAATCTCCAAGAGAGGATGGAGAATTGTGAAGCTCCAAAGCTTCCAAAAGTAGAGGCAAAATAGAGTTACACTAAAATGAAGATAATACTAGCATGTAATTACTCAAAGATGAAAATACAAAGGAATGAGGGTTTATTTATATGTGAGGGAGGCCACTAACCAAGTCCAACTAGGATCTAGAGGCTTCTAGCTTCAGTTTGATCCATTTTGGACAAGTTTTGGACTAGTTTGGCTCACTTTTTGATCCAGTTTGAAGGAGGAGAGAGGAGAGATAAAATATCCTGATTTTTTAAATTAAAAATACAAGGTAATGATGAAAAAAAGGTGCCTAATTCATGAGCCCTTTTCCTCCTTACTGAGGTGTCAAAAATTAGATTTTTAAGCTAATAAACCTTAATTTTTAACTAATAAACCCAATACTTGGTCAACTCTTCATCTTATGTGAGCATTTACTCATTTTTGGGGTATTTTATTTTATTCTTTGTATTTTTTCATCCCAACACTTGGATTAATCCTATTTTTCCTTTAGAACCTTATTTGGACCTTAGTCAAAAATTTCTGAAAATGTGGACCCTTAGGCTAAGGTCTTTAATACACATATTCAATTAATTTCTAATGTACGTTGAAAAATTATTTTTGAACTTCTGTTTCAGGGGAGTTCATTTTAGATATTAGGAAAAACTTTTTATCTAAAAATATCTCAATTTTATATTATCTCTCTCTAGAATATATTCTCTCTCTAGGCCAAAAACAAGGAAAAATAATGTTTTCTTGCATTCTGAAATAGGGGATGATTACAGGGGACTGAGATGAGAGCTTATACATCTTTTAGGGCTGAGGAGGAACCTTACATCATCTTATTCATTCATATTAGCTCTTGTATTTGTGCTTCGATTTTGTTTGCGGGGCGATCTTGTTTCTTAGTATCTTGGTTGATTGTTAGTATTTCGATATTGTTGGAATTAGGGTTGCAGGAATGCACACACAACTTCAAGAAGATGAGGAAGCTTGAGCACAACACAGTAGTGTATTATAAGTGCCAAAAATGAAAGATAACAAGCCCTAGAAGATAATGGGCGTATATACAATGCACGGGGGAAAAAACCTCCTAGTGAGGGAAAAAGTGCCCCGGCGGTCCTAAGTGTGTTCACACACATCACTACTATAATATGGTAACAAATCCCCCCTGGAGTGATGCGGTGAACAAGAGCTAGCACTCATGTATAGGGAAGTGTCTAGCTATGTGGACGAATCCACAAAAGGGAGTAAGCCCAAAGCTTTGCGAAAAGCTTCGAACTTCTCACGAGGCAGAGCCTTTGTGAAAAGGTCTGCAAGGTTATCCTGTGTTGGCACATAAGCCAAACTGATCTCTCCTGCAGAGAGTCTCTCCCTGACATAATGGTAGTGCACCTCAATGTGCTTCGTACGAGCATGGAACACTGGGTTCCGCGCAACTGCCAATGCGCTCTGACTGTCAGTGAAGATGGTGGTGGCAGATGGCTGCCCAACACCCAAATCAGCCATAAGGCGTCTGAGCCACACACACTCAACCGTAGCTGTGAAAGCTGCCCTGTACTCAGCTTCACAACTAGAAGTGGCCACAGTAGGCTGCTTCTTGCTCAACCATGATATGCATGAGCTTCCAAGCATGAAGCAAAAACCACTCGTGGACACGCGTGTGTCATAACAACCAGCCCAGTCAGAATCTGAAAAAGCATGTAAATCTGGCGGCAATGATCCCCCCTTGGGATAAAACAACCCAAGATGCCGAGTACCACTCAAATAGCGAAAGATACGCTTCACTGCCTGCCAATGCTTAATGCCTGGGCTATGCATAAATCTGCTCACCTGTGAGACTGCAAACTGAATGTCTGGCCTCGTAATACATACATAAATGAGGCAACCAACAGCTGTCTGATAGAGTGTGACATCAAAGTGATCTCCAGCATCATGAAGACTCAACTTCAAACCTGTCTCCATTGGAGTAGCAATAGCTTTGCAGTCTTCAAGGCCAAATCTCCGCAACAATGTCTCAATATACTTTGTCTGACACAAAGCAATACCTCCATCACACTGCTTAAATTGTATTCCCAAATAATGATGCAAATGCCCCAAATCTGACATCTCAAAAGAGGCATTCAAATCAGCCTTAAAATCAGCAATATGACTCTCATTTGGTCCTGTGAGCAGCATGTCATCGACATAGAGAGCAATGATTAGATGTACACCATCCACACGTTTAACATACAAAGTGCTTTCTGTTGGACTATTCTGAAACCCATGTGCAGTCAAATATGCATGTATCTTTTCATACCAAGCTCGTGGAGCTTGCTTTAAACCATATAAAGCCTTTTTCAACCTGCACACTTTGTTTTCCTGCCCTCTTTGAACAAAACCACGAGGCTGCGATACATACACTTCCTCATGCAAATCTCCATTCAAGAACGCAGTCTTTATGTCCAACTGATGTACATTCCAACCATTATGAGCTGCCAATGCACAAATGCTACGAATGGTAGTCATACGACAAGTGGGAGCAAAGGTCTCATCAAAATCAATGCCCTTCTCTTGAGCATAACCTTTTGCAACAAGCCTAGCCTTATGGCGATCCACTGTGCCATCAGGCTTACGCTTCAATTTGTATACCCACTTAGTGCCAATGGCCTTCTTGCCAGGGGGCAAGTCACATAAAGACCATGTACCATTCTTCATAATAGCATCGTATTCTGCTTGCATAGCAGCCATCCAATTTTGTGAACTTTGTGCCTCATCAAATGAAACAGGCTCACTTTCATCGCACATACTAGAAACAGCCAATGCATAACAATCTGACGCATAAGAGGCACCATGAGAGCCAGAACGAGTGCGACTAGACAAAGGGGCATCCAACTTGCTGTCACGCAAAGTCTGCACCAGCCATCTAGGCATATTCCTAGAGCCCTCAATCTCTTGTCTCTCATCCTCAAGTGCATCATGCACATCTGCATCAGATATAGGCTGATCTGTGCCATCATTTAAAACCTGCATAGGCTGAAAAACTGCCTCATGAGGTATTGCACTTGACTGTGCACCACTGAAAAGAGGCAACAATGTATCATAGACATCACGTGAGCTGATATCTGTCTCCTTAGTACATGAAACCAAGGGCTGAACTGCATCTTCCACAAATACAACATCACGGCTAACCAAAATGCGCTTTGTCTGTGGATGATACAAACGATAGCCTTTGCTCTCAGCACTATATCCAACAAAAATACATTTGACAGCTTTGTCATCCAATTTTCTGCGATGTTGCACAGGCACTAATGCATATGCCAGGCAACCAAAAACACGTAAATGGCCAACAGATGGCTTGCGGCTATGCCAAGCCTCATATGGAGTGACAACCTGTAATGCTTGGTGGGACACCTGTTTAGTACATAAGTGGCACACATGACAGCCTCAAGCCAAAAACCATGTGGTAGACTTTGACTCTTAACCATACATCTTGCCATTTCCATGAGAGACCTGTTTTTTCTCTCAGCCACACCATTTTGCTGTGGTGTATACGGCACTGTACATTGGTGTTTTATCCCACGCTCAGCCAGAAATGCATTAAATTCTGAAGACATATACTCCCCCCCTCGATCTGAACGGAGGGTGCCCATCTTACTTTCTGACACATTTTCAGCCATAACCAAAAACTGTTTGAAGCACAAAAACACTTCGGACTTTGCCTTCAAAGGATATACCCATGCATGCCTGGTAAAATCATCAATGAAAGTCACGAAGTAAAGGTAGTTTCCAAATGATGGAGTTTGCATGGGACCACAAACATCACTGTGAACAAGCTGCAATCTGCGTTCAGCTCTCACTGATCCATCTTTGGGAAAGGAAGCACGCTGCATTTTACCCAATATGCAGCCCTCACAAACATGCTTGACAGGTGCCTCAAGCTTAGGCAAAGAAGACACCATTTCAGATTTCTGCAGACGCAGCAAACTTGCAAAATTCAGATGACCAAAACGTGCATGCCACAGTTTTGCATCTGAAATAGCCTGCGTATCCATAATAGCACATGCTGAATCCTCTACACATTTGCCATCCATATTGAGCTTATACAGCCCTCGACATAGTGAACCAGATGCTACAATGATGTCACCACAAGAGAGATCATGAACAGTACATCTGTCATCCACAAATTTTACAACCAAACCTGTTTTGGCAAATGCGGAGACTGACAGCAGATTCTTTTTGATCCCTGGCACATACAATGCATCAAAAAGTGTAAAGGTGTTGCCATTTGCAACATTCAGCACAATCTGTCCAACTCCTTCAACGGGATAAGAGGAGTTATTGGCACAAGTGACAGTATTCCCTGTGGGAGCAGACTCAAGGAAAGTGAATAAACTGCGCTGCGAGGTGATATGCTTAGTGGCACCACTGTCAAAGTACCATACATCTGAATCTACTGCAGACATACATGTGTCATGCAAAGATGGGTCATAACTGCACTGCGCATTGAATGCCCATTCTGTATCTAGCACAACATTAGCAGATTCATTGTTAGAAGGAGAGGCATCTGCAACAGCCATACCAGCCTCTTTCTTCTTAGCCTCTTTCGCAGCCAGCTTAGGACACGCTTTGATGACATGATCATTTCCCTTACAGTACTTGCAAAATGTCTTCTGTTTGTCACCCTTCTTCTCATCTTTGTCTTCCTTCTTTGGTTGCGCAGCATTTGCAGATTTCTGCTTACTAGAAGAAAAGCCAGCTTTACCTTTCCCGCTTCTCTGACTAGCAACGAAAGCTTGATCTGCGACACGCATAATATTCCTGTTTTGCCTTGACTGGTCTTCTTGCAGCAAAACAGAAACTAACTCCTCAAATGATAAGGCATTGGGATTGCCTTTCATCATCAAGCGAAGAGTGGAAGCAAAACCCTGATAAGAATCTGGTAGACCATTCAAAACAGTCTGCACAAGTGAACTGTCTGACAGGATTTCATCTGCAGAAATGAGCTGCTCTTTGAAATCCTTGATCTTTGTCAAAAAGCTATCCATAGAATCACCTTCGTTCATATGCTCACTCTCCAACTGTTTTCGGAGATAAGCAACACGAGCCTCATTTCTTGCCTGATATAATGTGGCAAGTACATCCCAAGCATCCTTAGAAGTCCTGCAGGAGCGAATATGTGGGATAATGGTACGTTTGACAGACAGCGCAATCAAGGCATGAGCCTGCGCATCTCTACCATCCCAACGAATCTGCTCTGCTGAAAGTGGTGGTTCTCGAACAGCTGCTACAGCACTTGTGCCTGCACCATCATCAACAGTACCTGTTTCTGATGTGTTTGCAGCATTCCCAGCCACAATAGGACGTGCATCAATACCCTGCACAATGTTCCATAACCCCTTTGCTACCAATACATGTCGCATCATATATGCCCACAATGGATAGTTGGTGCCATCCAACTTATCCTCAGCAGCCAACATGCGGAATACATCATTGTTGTCAGCCATGGCCAATGACTGTACTACTAGATGTAAATGCTGTCTGTAAGAGGTAAACCTGTATAAAATCGACCTGTGCTATGTAGCAGAGCCCAAAACAGACGAATGGGCACCTGTCCTGCAGATTTTAATCTTGACAGAAAATCTGCACAGTAGGACGATTTTGCCTGCGCAGTACTTGGAATGCAAAAACGGAGGGCGAAATGACTTCAGATCAAAATTCTGAAACGAACAAGCCCTACGGGCTTTCCCACGGCATATACTAACCTGCAGACGCTCGTGAAACCTCGTCGCAATCGGAGGAGATGAAGCGGCAGGTGCCGGTGATGCTGCCCGGGAGGAGGAAGCCTGCTCTGATACCAATTGTTGGAATTAGGGTTGCAGGAATGCACACACAACTTCAAGAAGATGAGCAAGCTTGAGCACAACACAGTAGTGTATTATAAGTGCCAAAAATGAAAGATAACAAGCCCTAGAAGATAATGGGCGTATATACAATGCACGGGGGAAAAAACCTCCTAGTGAGGGAAAAAGTGCCCCGGCGGTCCTAAGTGTGTTCACACACATCACTACTATAATATGGTAACAGATATTAAACTCACATAAGTTGCATATATCGAGGGTCTTTTGCATACAATGCATTCAAAAACAAGAAACTAAATTGTCTACTCTAATCTATTGTTATGGATGCAAAATCTTCATTGGCAATAGGTGCAACTTGTCTTTGTCTTTGTTTTTTGATTTTGTTATATAGCTATAAGGTACCCTCATATCATGGTTGATCGAGCACACCCTATTTTAGCTCTTTTCTTTAATAATGTAATTTGAGGAATTAGGTTGTTTTGATGAGTTAGGCTATTTTGATGGGTTCTGCTTGGTTATTTTGGTTTGCTCGAAAAATCTCGCTCGGTGTTTGGCAGAACATGTCATGGATCTCTCTACTACCAGAGTGAGGCACACTAGGTAATGTATGAACATGCTGATTAAGCTAGTTCCAAGCTTACTTCCTTATAAAAAATATTTGATGAGATGAAGATGTTGCGAGGGTTTCAAAAGGCATCGGGGGGATTAAACCCTTATCCCCATTGATTTCAGTGATGTGTCCAAGGATTGGTGTTTTAGTTGTTGCCCTTATCTCTACTACCTTGGCTCTGTTGTGATCTTGATGAAGGTGTTTTACGGGAGTTTCAAAAGGCATCCCAAGGGGGTTTAGCAGCTTGCCTTGAACCCTTATCTAGTGATTTTAGTGATGTGTCTGAGGGTTGGTGTTTTAACTATTACCCTTGCCTCTACTGCCTGGCTGCTATGCTCTGCTATCTTCTTTGCTTCCGCTTTCTTATATGTTCTTGTTGCCTTAGTCTCATTACCATGTCCAATCCCAATCTTTTTCTTCTTCCACAAATTAGAGGTTAGAGGTTAATCCAAAAGTAGGAGTCTATGGGGAAAATTCCCTTGACTTGTGTTTGTCATAGTCACACCATTGATCAGTAGATTGAGATAAGGCACAACCTTAGTTTTTCCAAACTGTGGATTCAAATGCTTCATTTTTGTAGTCAATTGATTGCACAACAAGGTAGTTTTTCCAGATTGTGGATTCAAATGATTTATTTATATGATTAGTTGTTTGCATAAGAGGGTATCCCATGACACTTGTTTTCCCATGTTTATAGCCAAGAACCAACCCATGTTTATAGCTAAGAACCAGCCCATAGCTCTCTGGGACACATAAGTGGTCTTAGGTGTTTATATGAGCATCTATGTGATGAATCAGAAATGGAGGTGATTGCTAGGGTTGGAATGATTAGTTGTCTTACGCTCCTTTAGAATGCCACCATCTCTTCCTCAGTTGTTGCAAAAGTTATGTATATGGCACACCCTCCAACCGCAACATGAAGGCTTTGGATACATATAATAGATCAATCACCTACACACCATCCTTGGTGAAAACTACGATGTTATTCTACATTTGGTCGAGCTGGGTTGTCGCTGCATCCACAAAAGGGATATGAACTACAACAAGCCCACCTTTTCCCCGCCAGGCTTTGGTGGTGTTGGTATTGGCATCGAACTAAACAAATAATTTCTCGAACTCCACCATGTTGGTAATGAAGAGTAGCATCACATAAAGCACACGAAAGCAAGAAAATGAGAAAGCAAGGATACACATAGTGCAAATGAGAAACAAACAATAGCTAGAAATGCACAATAGAAAGATGAATACTCTCAAAAGGAAAATTTTTAATTTACTGTGCATGTTTAATAATGATGACAGAAGAAAATGTGCACATTATTCAAGATGATAAGGCGATGAACAAAATCATGAAAATACATGCCCTTATGGTAATAATAGATGTCAAATATTCCTTACCAAGGGTCAATGCATGTGTGACACTTGGAATGCCATCATGCAAAGTGTGAATGGAAATAGAATAAGCATGAAATAATTATAATATTTTACTAAAGTAGGATTTTAGTCAAAAATAATTTACCAACTTCAACAATTTAGCACCATCAATTGTTGTAAGCTCAAACGATCTGGCATTAGGGGGCATTTGAGCATAAAAGGGCCTTGTAAGAATCCCTTATTTTAAGGAATTAAGACTAATTTTGTTGTGGCATAAGGAGACACAGCTCATAAAGAACCTTACTTTCTTGCTAAAAGTAGGGGGATCTCTCTAGTCTCCCCCTCTAGGCTCTAATTTCCCTCTCTAGGATTTTCGTATCTCTTTCTCTTTCCACATCATCAATCTCATCCATTAGTGGGGCTCGAAAATAGGGAAAATCCATTTACTTTCAATTCTACCATTTCAATCTTATTTAGTGCACCTTATTGCTGTATTTGAAATTCCCACCAACTTCCAAATCAACCTCAAAAACCGTTTTCATTCATTCTCCCAACTTTCCACGCCTGCAATACGATTCTCTCTCTTTCTCCCATTCCTGCAGTATCTGAGCCATCTGCTTGAGTCTCTCCCCAGCTCTCCTTTTCCATGTGAAGATATTCTCTCTCTCTCTCTCTCTCTCTCTCTCTCTCTCTCTCTCTAGAGCTACCATCTTAGAGTTACTATTCCATCCATACATATTCTTGGGAGCTTCTATGAAGTTCTCGATAACCTCTGTGTCCAAAGCCACAAATCCTCTTTATATTCATTCTCTACATCAAGTAATCCTCTTGCAACTTCACAACCATATGCTATAATTGCCAGCACAGGCAGTAATCTTCCCTAAAATTATAGAGCTTTTGAATATGGGAAAAAAGCAAATAACTCTTCCCATTTATAAGAAAGGAGGGAAGCCTAGGGATGACAAAATATAACTATATGCGCTCTCCCTGCATAGAACAACCCTTCTCAATGATTGTAGATGCCTTCATAAGAGCCGCATTGAACACTGTGCTTGGAATGCAGTCATCATCAGATAAAAGGTCCATGACCTCTTCGTCTTACAGACTTACTTTTTAAAACAAAAGGCTCTTGTGGAGCATTCTCACTCTGCAGTTTATTCTCTGTCATCCGAAACAAGCTTATCGCGCTGTGGTGGAAGGGAAAAACCGTGAAGGAAAATTTTATCTCTACTCCACCTTTTTGAAAGTCCTTCCACGGTGCGATAAGGAAGTTTCTTCTCTGTCTGAACAAGCTTATTGCACCGTGAAGGAAAATTTATGTGATTTGTGATTTTTATCTCTACTGCCACACCCACTTTATTTATTTTATATTTTATGATTGTTGTTAATATAATCTCACGTATTTATTTTATAGTTTTTATCATTACTTAGATTTATTTTTTTGAAATGACAGAGGGCATTGGAGTGGCTACATTATTAATTTGGTGGTGTCGAGTTCTATTCATGAATAGCATGGTTAGAATGCACGGAGAATGTAAATTGTAAGTACTACTTTGTATCATTTATACCATGTTGAGATATTGAGCTCATCTAATGAGGCGGTGGACACTGATGACCCTCTTGGGGGATAGGCCCCACACTTACACCACTGGCATGGTTGGTGAGATCATGGGTAATATGCGGCCAGCGGGATGACAGGCTGTGTGACAGGCATTCTAGAGACTGGCATAGTTATAGCGCTAGCTCATTTAGTTGGGTTCACACTATAGAGAACCCTAGTATGTATTTGGTTGAGTACCTTTTCATATAGTGTGTACTCTTATCTTTGTATATGGTGTGTTGAGTGTTGTGTGAAGAAGAAGAAGATTTTCAGCCTCTCACCTTGTGTGTTCTCTTTTAGGGTTTTGTGAGTGTGTGTGTGCTCGCAAGAGCTTAAGCTCTCTTTCCCCTACATCTTTTGATGGTATCAGAGCTTGGTTCATGCTAAGGGCTGAGCCGCAAGCAAGAGAAGCATGGGAAGCGGTACGAGGGTAAGAGCTTCATCTACTCTTCCCTATTTGTGTTGGCGACACCCTTGTCTCTTGGGAGCTCTACGGGAGGGACCGGCAAACGATCTCTGATTGAGGAGCTTTCTTCGTGGGAGTAAAGCTATAGGGCAACTATTCTGTCCTATTGGACCCTATTGGATAATATTTTTTGTGCCGTCGAAAACGCATTTCGGGTGTGTTAGGACCTTCGTTTTTCAGAAAGCAGGCGATTTCAAGCACTGCGGGTAAGTCATAAATTCTATGCAGAACTCTGTTTTAAGAATTACATGAAGACAGATTGGTTGTGCAGGCATTGTGTGTGCTGCAAGAAGGTCAACAATTGCCATTGGGTGTATGTATGCACATTGAGGTCACAGGTTGTGACATTTGAGTGTAGTACAATACCGCTGTAGAAAATACAGGAGTTTGTGCAGGACAAACCAGAGTATTGTTTTTGGTAAATTTGTGTGTCTGGCAAGATGTCAAATGATGGCATAAACCAGATTGTTGTTGAGAAACTTGATAAGAACAACTTCCATGCTTGGAGGTTCAGGTTAACAAATTTCCTGATGGGAAAGGGTTATTGGGTCTACATAGAAGGTGAGCATGAAGAGACCGGAGATCAATCCGACTGCTACAGATGTGAAAGACTTCAAGGATTGGAACCAAGGAGCCAGAAAAGTTATGTATTGGCTCTCTATCAGTATACAGGACACCATGATTGGACACATACAGGATGCCAAGTCTCCCAAGGACGCGTGGGACACCTTGGTAAAACTCTATG
The DNA here is from genome assembly GCF_041138505.1 of Cibotium barometz. Lineage (NCBI taxonomy): Eukaryota > Viridiplantae > Streptophyta > Polypodiopsida > Cyatheales > Cibotiaceae > Cibotium > Cibotium barometz. Next base: position 48,291,107 of record NC_141087.1, read on the forward strand.
AAATGAATACCAAGGCACGAAAGATACAATTGAAGAATGAACTTCATGGAGAAAAAGGGTATGTCTGTGAATGACTATGCATTGAAGATCAAGGGTATTGTGGAATCCCTTGCATTTATTGGTGTTTGAGTAGATGATGATGATAAGGTGGAAGTCTGTCTAAAGGCATTCAAGGCGTCTATTCAGACTAGGAAAAACATTCCCGATTTCACAGATTTGGTGTCTATGTTGATTATAGAAGAGAAGAGCTTGGGTGAAACAAAAACAGTTTAGAGCAAGAGGCCTTCTACACAAGTTCAAGAAGAGGACGAGGAAGAGGAGGCCATGGACGTAGCCAAGGAGGTGGCCGAATAGGTAATCAGAATTATGGCCAGCAGCAGCAGCAACAACAACAGTTCCAGAATTCACAAACAACAACACGCAGGTGGAAGAGGCTAATTCAGAGGTAGGGGGAGTCAAAGAGGTCATGGAAATTGGCAAAGGTAGTATAATGATACACGTGGATGCTTTTATTATGGGTAAGCGTGGACATGCACAGGCAAATTGTTATAAGAAGCAGGTTGACATGCAAAATAGAAAGTCATAGCAAAATAACTATGCATCCTCGAGCGAAAACAATGAGGATAATGAAAGGTTGTTTGTTATGCAGCATGTCGTTAATTCCATGTCTGAAAATGTTGAAGCAGCACATAAAGATGATGTATGGTATGTTGATTCAGGTGCTTCGAACCACATGACAAGTCATGGGGAGTGGTTCAAGGAGATGAAAAACCTTGAAAGACTAGGTTTTGTGGAAACAGGGGGTGACACTGCTCATCCAATTGCCCATGTTGGAGATGTGCCATTGTCTATGTAGGATGGCAAAGTGAAGTACCTTGTCTATGTAGGTGCCATTGTCTATGTAGGTTTTGTGGAAACAGGGGGTGACACTGCTCATCCAATTGCCCATGTTGGAGATGTGCCATTGTCTATGTAGGATGGCAAAGTGAAGTACCTTGCAGATGTACTTCATCCAATTTGGAAAGCAAACAAAGCATGTATTTCCATGTGACAGAAATGTGAGCAGAAATGTGCATTTAGATGTATGGGGTCCTACGAAGACCATGTCTATGGGAGGCTGCAGGTATTATGTAATATTTATTGATGACCACAGAAGGAAAGTGTGGGTATACTTCATGAAGGAGAAGGGTGAGGTGTTCACTCATTTTCACAATTTCAGATTTATGGTTGAAAAGCAAACAAGGAAACATGTAAAGTGCCTAAGGTCAGATGGAGGGGGAGAGTACTTCTCCAATGAGTTCTCTAAATTTTTGAAGAATAATGGTATTCATTTAGAGATAGTTTATATGCAGATACACTCCACAGCAAAATGGAGTTGTTGAGCAAAAAAACAGGCACATTGCTGAGATTGCGCGAGCATTGATGGGAGAGAAGAATATGCCGCATAGCTATTGGTGGGCTGAGGCTATTTCTACAGCAATTTACATCATGAACATGACTCCAACTGCAACCATGCAGCCATACAGGATGTAACTCCAGAGGAGAGGTTTACTGGCAGAAAACCTGATTTGTCTCATCTAAAAGTCTTTGGATGCATTGCATATGTGCATGTGCCAGATGAGCTGAGAACTAAGCTCGGGGGGTTCACCTTTAAAAAATGTTGCATATCACGTGCGTTCAAGAGGTAATAAAAAACCCCCTCTACTTACATGTCACACGCTAATAAAATGACCCCTCTTTCTTAAGAAACTTACAACTTTTTTTCAAAATTGGATAAAAAAGCCCCTCCTGTATATGTAAACCTGTAACTTTTTGGAATTTAAATACCCCTCTTAGATGAACTGACGTGCTACACTTACATACTTTTAGGTGAACCCCCCGGGGAACTAAGCTGGATCCAGATGAGCTGAGAACTAAGCTGGATCCAAATGAGCAGAGAACTAAGCTGGATCCAAAAGCTAAAAAGGTGTGTTTATTGGGTATTCCTTTGAGAAAAAGGGATACAGGTGTTATAACCCTGCTACACGTGAGTTGAGGGTAAGCAAGGACATTGTTTTTTATGAGATGAGCAGCTGGTATGCTGCTGGAAAAGAAGCTATTTTGGGGCTATTGTGAGTGGAAATGTGGTTGCACAGAATGCAACTCAGCAATCACAGTCTTTGAGTGGACCAGGAGAGTCCTCATTTAGTGGTCCAGTTGATAGACCATGGAGTGGCAGGCTGCGTCATAATTTCAGATTAGTACATTACATAAAGGCAAAGAGAAAGTGATTGAGCCCCTTAGTATGCCTGACATTCCTGCAGGGCATTCTCATGTTGATGGAGAGTTTAGTGGCTCAGAGATGAGCCTTGATGAGGATCTTGGGATACCAGTAGCTACTATGAGAACACTTGGTGTAAAGAAGGCTATGAAAGCCATGAATGCAAAGCTACAAAGATCTGGGAGAGTGAAGAATCCTATGCAAAGGTTTACCTATGATGGTTATGTGGCACATCACTATGCATACATGGCAAAAGTTGTATAGGTTGTAGAGCCCACATGCATTGATGAGGATGTTGGAAATGTGTGTTGGGAGAAAGCTATGGATGAGGAGGAGATGGATGCACTTTATGGAAATGAGACTTGGGATTTAGTGCAATTGCCTGAAGGCAAGAAAGCCATTGGATGCAAGCGGGTGTACAAAGTAAAACATAACAATGATGGAAGTATAAGTAGGTACAAGGCTAGATTGGTAGCCAAAGGATATGCGCAGACATATGGCTAGATTGGTAGCCAAAGGATATGCGCAGACATATGGCATTGATTATGAGGAAACTTTCAGCCCAGTTGCCAAGATGGCAACAGTGAGAGTTGTGATAGCAGTGGTTGCATCAAAGCAATGGTCTTTACATCAGATGGATGTAAAGAATGCATTCTTGCATGGGATTTGCAGGAAGAGGTGTATATGTTGCAGCCACCACTTGGTTATGAGGATGTGAGTCATCACATCGAGCATGTTTGCAGGTTAAAGAAAGCCTTGTAAGGCTTAAAACAAGCACCAAGAGCATGGTCTGACAAGATTTCTGAATATCTTATCACTATTGGCTTTCATGTAACCAATGCAGATTTCTTGCTGCATGTGAGACACAGTGATAGAGGGGTTGTGCTTGTTGTCATCTATGTAGATGACCTGATCATTATGGGGGACCATGATGCAGAGATATTTGATGTAAAGATCTTGCTTAGACAGAAGTTTGAGATGAAGGATTTGGGGGAGCTCAGATATTTCTTGGGCATTGAGGTGATTAGGTCACTACATGGTATTAGATTACTGCAGAGACAGTATGGCTTGGACATGTTGTCCAAGTATGGTATGAGAAGCTATAAGCCTATCTGTACCATTGGATTAGAATGGCAAGTTGAGTGCAAATTCAGGAGAGATTTTGGAGGATCCTACTATGTATAGGCGCATAGTAAGAAGCTTGATTTACACGACGATCACCAGGCCAGATTTGAGCTATGCTGTTGGGTTGGTGAGTCATTTTATGCAGGTTTCTTGGAAGCCGCATTTGGATGCATTGAGACGCATACTGAGGTATGTGAGGTCTACTTTGCATTGTGGACTATTTTATGAAATTGGGACATAGATATGTGTACATGGGTACACAGATGCTGATTGGACTGGTAGTATCTCAGATAGAAGATCTACTAGTGGCTTCATGTTTTCTTTGGGGAGTGCTGCTGTGACTTGGAGCAGCAAGAAGCAGCCTCCTACGGTTGCTCTATCTGGTACAGAGGCCGAGTACAGAGGTGCTACTTCTACGGCAGCATGTGAGGTAGCTTGGTTGAGAAAGCTACTTTTCAAATTTAGGTCTATGAGTGGATAGACAAGTTGTCATTTTCTGTGATAACATTAGCAGTATACAGTTAGCTAGGAACCCAATTTTTCATGCTCGCACGAAGCATATAGAGGTCCACTACCATTTTGTCAGAGAGAAGGTTTTGGCAGGTGACGTTGACCTTGTTTATGTCAACACACACAGGATTAGGTCAATCTTTACCAAAGCATTGGGTACATAGAAGTCTGCACATTTAGGGCTTCACTTCGTGTGTACATGAGATGGAGTTGAGCTTGAGGGGGGAGTGTTGAGATATTGAGCTCATCAAGTGAGGCGGTGGACACTGATAACCCGCCTGGGGAATAGGCCCCACACTTACACCACTAGCATGGTTGGTGAGATCATGGGTGATACGCGGCCAGTGGGATGATAGGCTGTGTGATAGCCATTCTAGAGACTGGCATAGTTATAACGCCAGCTCATTTAGTTGGGTTCACACTATAGAGAACCCTAGTATGTATTTGGTTGAGTATCTTTTCATATAGTGTGTACTCTTATCTTTGTATATGGTGTGTTGAGTGTTGTGTGAAGAAGAAGAAGATTTTTAGCCTCTCACCTTGTGGGTTCTCTTTTAGGGTTTTGTGAGTTTTTAAATCAACCTGTTCCTCTTCAAAAGGATTCACACTCCTGTGGGTGGCATGTTATTGCCAATGTATGGAAATTCATTCTTTCCAAGTACACTGAAATTAATAGTAGTGTAAGCTACGTTACTTGTTCTCCCATTTTTGTTGCTTTCACCTCTTTTACAATATTCAATTTTGAGCCATTTTTATTTTTAATGCAGCCTCTTGGTACGCCTAATTTTTGGTTGTGGACTGTGCGAGCGAAGGTGATTAATATTATACTAACAATGCAATTACACCGAAAGATCTTGACTCGCCACGTCCAACAGGTGAAATAGGTGAAGCCTCTACATCAAAGAAGAAAATAATGCCTATGCATTCACCTTTTAAGCATTTTATCTTTAAGTAAGAAACCCCTGAAAAGGTTGGCAAAAAGCGTACTCCGAAGAAGAAGCTTCGATTAGCACAGGCAAGAAGGCTGCTACAGAAGAGACCCAGGCAAAGGATGTGGATGCAGGGCCAGAGATAAAGAATCCTCGGGGCATGGAGCCCCAGTAGCCTTAGCCTGCAGATCTTTATTAGTACATTTCATTTTGTAAAGATTCTTCTCGATATAAGCTTTTTTCTCATATTTTTATTTTTTTAAATATCCAAAATTCTTATTGAACCCCTCATTATTTTAGCAATTTAAGAACAGCTTTAAAAAAATTTTACGAAAAAATTTAGAGTGTGTGTGTGTGTCTCTGTGTGTGTGTGTGTGTGTGTGTGTGTGTGTGTGTGTGTGTGAGAGAGAGAGAGAGAGAGAGAGAGAGAGAGAGAGAGAGAGAGCAAAGAATAATACGAGTAGACATATAAATTGAAATGTCGCAAGATATTTTCCATTAAAGTAACATTGATATATAAATTATTTTGAGCCCAAGTCCTCAATACAAAACATTCCTAAAATTCCTAATCATCCTGCTCAGTAGGCTTTTCTTTAGTTGGCTTGTTTTGGGTCTTCTGAAGAATCGTTTAATACACGGCTTTGGCTTCAGTCAGTTTTTCTACATCTTCAAGGTCTTTCTGTCTGTTTTCAGAGTACACAATAGATTTATCATCTGTATCCCCAACAGAGGAATACACTGAGTCATCTTGTGAGACTGGAGGGGGCGTAGCAACCTTGCTAGGAGCATCCTTATCTCCCAAGAAGAATTCACATCCATGGGAGGCCGGCTTTTGTTATGAGCTATGAGTAAGAAATAATGTCACAACTTTCATATGTAGGATGTCTATATATACTGCTGAAAACCATGTTCTACAATCTTGTGTGCCATGAAACCATCCTAGTTTTAAACAACTGTCATCTCCAATCCTGTGTGCCATAAAGCCATTTTCCCAGCCTACAATGAATTGACCATTCATGTGTTATAAGAATTCGCATCCATGGGACAGCTTTCTACAATCATCCAAGAAAATATATTAAAATACACATTAAAATACATATTGCACTTTTGATTGGTAAATCATAAAAGATTTTACAAAAATGATTTTAAAAGGAAGCTTGGAAGGTATTGTTCTAGAGAAGTTCATTAACTCATCGATATACCCTCAACCTCCCAGTCGGTATCTACCAAGGCCATCGGCTCCATTCGCTTATGAATCTTCCTATTATTTACCTTGAATTGTGCCTTGCTAATATCCTCACCTCCTACGATTTGAAGGTGTTCCCTAACATTTAGGAGGCTCCAATGTCTACTTGCAATTACAACTTCCACCACACCACTTGGCAACTGAACACATATGTCAACAGGTAAAACAACTTGTTCATCTACTACATTGGAACCCAATAACTGTTCTTTTTCATCCACCGCTCAATAATACAAGCATATGTATAATGTGGAACGCGCTTTGAGATACCAAAATGAAACACTAGAGTTTACTATATTACACTTGAATGTTGTCATTTTTATGCACCCCCTCTACAATACCAGTGCTCTCCAAGCAAGGCAACCATGTCATCACCTAGTGCTTTCTTGCACACAAACATGGTAGATGTTTGTGAGAAGGTAAATTGATTGAACATCTTAGCAAAAAGATATATTGGGCATACCCAACTAAGACCCACAGATCGAGAGGGATTTGCAAACTTTAAAGGCCGAAGAGATGAAAGAAGGGAGGAGATTAACAAGAGTATAGTTTGGATGTTCAAGAAGCTAAGCAGACTTGAAAATAAGATTTTGGTCTATAATCAAGTTTGACATGAGTTTTTGGGGTGAAAAGTGACTGTTTTGGACTAATGAGCCACGAAAATTGTGGGACCACACCTACCTACTCTAACCCGCTACTTTTTGTAGGAGACAAATGTAATTATAAGCGCTAAAAGCCTAGTCCCCCTCCCTAATACCTAGTCTCTCTCCCAAAAATATGTTCAAATGTCCCCTAATGGATCCAATCCTTTTGGATATCCCATATGGACCTATCTAGAGAAGCTTCAACTTTTTGGGGTGCAGACACATCCGTGAATTAAACAATAAGAACAGGACACCAACATTGAAGATCTAGTACTTGGAATTTTAATTTATCAAAAGCTTTCTCCCATGTGTTGGATGACATCAAATGTCTAGATACCACTTCTCATCTAGAGCAAGTACTTGTTGAAGAGTATTTTCTTCAAACTCTTTTGAGGATAATCTGGAAGTAATTACCACTCGTAAACTCGGCACCACAAATTCCGTGGGAACCATCTCCTCCAATCCATACACCATGTAAAATTACGTCTACCCTTATAAGCAATTATAAATTTCCATAAAGCAAAATGAAACTTTTGATCCTAACCTATCCAGTTCGCATTCACTAATTTCTTCAAAATTCTTTACAAGATCTTGTTAGAAGACTCCAAGTGAATGAAGGTATTGCACACAATTGATGTAGTCGTAGAATTAAATCCTTCTTAGTAAAGTTTTCATCTAGGATACTCCATATCCGGTTCCTTGTCATGAATACCTTATTGTGAAGATGGTTTTTAGAAATATTAGAAAGCAGAAAGCTACCTTATCCTAGAGCTATAATGATCAAAACCATTGATTGGCTTTTGCTTCGATGGTGAGCAAAAGGCTCCCACCTTCACTTGGTGTCTGTCTCTAAGCAAACCACAAAAGCAACACACATTTGGTTAAATATCTCTAAATGAGCTATTGAGTCACCTATCCCCCATTGAATTTGGATATTAGCTTAGCCATCTAAAAGCATTTGACCTTGTCTGGCTATCTCAATGCTACAGTTGCCTAGCCTTAAAAGGTTCCATTGAAGGCATTCCTCTTTGTGACATTATTGGAGACACTATGCAACATGCCATTGGCATGTAAGATATTCTCAAAGTTGGCAACATGGTTATCTAGATATCCTTCTTCTTTCCGATGAACTTTGGATACTTGAGGGACACCAGAAGGGCCGTAAGAGCGGGCCAACAGGGCAATTTTGGAGTGCTGAAGCCAAGAGGACCCAAGGTTTGACATTCATACCAAGACTCGCAAAAATAAGGCCAAAAATTAACAAATTCCAGCCTAAAAAACTTCATTCGAGGTCCTAGATTGACTATCAAAATCCTCCTTAGTGAAGGTCTCCTCCCACATGTCCTCTACATCTCCATCTAGGTAATCATTGACCTCCCTTGGATGGTCATCATCATCATCCAGCTCAATGCATCAGGCACACTCCAGACGAGCTGCATAGCACCACCCATAGTCAATCATGCATTCCACTACATTTAGTGGCAATCGTGCTCTTTTCCAAAGGGTTTCTAGATCATTAATCTCCTCCTACTTAGTATGTAGATCAAAAATTATAGGCAAGAGAAATCCTCAAACCACATTGGATGGGGAATAATACCGGCATAAAGTTCTTTAGGCAAAATATGCACTCTCATTCATTTGATTCATTGAAGCGACATTCATCATTTGAATAAATTGGCCTTCGATGATGTCCCTTTTTGTGGTAGGATTCTTATCAAATGTTTTTGAGTAGGGCATGTTCTTGCATATGCTTCTTTCCATGTGCTTTTTTATGCTTTTATGTATATTTAAGTACTCTGTGTGAAAGTAGATAATCATGAAGTACATTAAGGATTTCCACACCTCCTCTCTAGAAAAATGGGCTCATGGTGAAATTTTTACAAATCAAATCAAAATTTGGCGGAGATTGCACATTTGGAATCTACTCATCGTCGAGACATTTCCAATGATATACAGCATGATGGGAAATTTTGATTATTCAAGAAGTCCCCAAACTGGTCATGATGTGGCACAACATCACCAATTTGGGGACTTCTTAAATTATCAAAATTTTCCATCATGCTATATATCATTGGAAAGGTCTCGATGAGTAAATTCCCAATGTGGACTCTCCGCCAATGTTTGATTTGATTTGTAAAAATTCACTATCAATCCATTTTTCTAGAGAGAGGAGGTGCGGAAATCTTTAAGGGAAAAAAATGAGAGTCCATATTTTGGGTAATGGCTAATAATAAATTGACCCATTAGAAAAATGGATAGTACTAAATTTGATACAATGAATAATACTCCAATGGATAGCTAAGATAAGTCATCCAAAAAAGAATGCATATGTGATAAAGCATAGGCATTGACAGATAGAACCCAAATGTAAACCAGAGGGATATTAGTAGGGTCTATATTGTGTTGAACTAATTCAACATTTCTGGTCTCCCCACCAAAAGACCTTTGATGATTGCATGCTTGGATAGGAGAGGTAATCCCTCAACCAACAATAATTCCATGATAATAGAACAACATTCTGAAGTAAATTTGAAAGAATCATAGAAGAATCAAACATGCAACAGGATCGCAAAAAGTGTTGGTGTGACAAATGACCAACACATTAGTTTAACATGTTAATACATTATAATCAAGTGATAGCATAAACAGATATCATTACATAGTAGACATTTACAAGATAAATAGTGGCAACATAACATCTATGTTTCTGTATTACACTACAAGAGCCGGGGCCATTATTGACGCATTTTTCAATGCTTTATAACTAGGCTCAAAAATCCCAAAACGTTGATATACTCGTGGAAATAAGCGTCGAAATGGAACTGTCAAAATTTGCCAAACTTATAGCGTCCCAAAGTCAACTGTACTCTCGGATGTGAAGAACGAAGCAAATTTGTTGGAAAAGTTAGAGTGCCATAACGTTTTTGACATTACAAAGTATGTACATTGTACACAAGTGCAAAAAATGGCCAAATTATATTGCAAGATGTGAAATTTACATATCAAAGACCATATTACAAGCTGCTATGATGAGATGAGCCGACAAAAGACCATAGTATGGTATGGAAAGCCAAAATGGTTTTTATACTCGATGACCAAAATTGCATAAAGTACTTGCATACAAGCTCAAACAAAGATGTGAGGTGACCAAAATATGTATGTACAAGAGGAAAGACACGGGCAAGGCCCCTCCCCCTTTGTAAAAGGTTAAATCATTAAGCTTTTACAAAGGGGGAGGCTTTTATTTATAGGAAAAAGTGAGCCTCTAACCAAGCAAACTGATTCTAGAATTTTCCAGATCAGTTTGGTCAATTTTTGTTGACCATTTTTGGGTCAGTTCAGCTTACTTTTCGGATCTAGTTTTGAAATAGGAGAGAGGAGACATGAAAATATCTCATTTTATTGATTAAAAATTGGGGATAATGATGAGAAAAAGGCGCCTACTTCATGAGGGGAGATCCCCACTCTGAGAGGTGTCAAAATTCAGTTTTTTAATTCTTTTCTTTGGTCCTTAGTCCTCTCTTCATCTTATGTGAGCATTTACTCATTTTTGCGAGGTTTTTCTTTTATTCTTCAAATTATCTCCTCCCTACATTTGGATTAATCTTATTGGTCCATAGGAACCTTAATTGGACCATAATCCAAATGTTTTTAAAAATCTGGACCCTTAGGCTGTCCTTTATACCTATTTTCAATTAATTCCAATTGCACATTGAAAAGTTCTTTTTGAATTTTTGTTTTAGGGGAAACCATTTTAGACACTAGGAGGATTTTTATATTCAAAAATATCTCAATTTTGAATTACCTCCCTCTAGACATTTTCTCTCTCCAAGCCAAAACAGGGTAAAACAGTATCTTTCTTTTATTTCAGAGAGGGGAATAATTATAAGATCAGAAGGGGAGGTTCTTACCGTCAACACACCTCAAAAGCTGTAGGGAGGAATCTTACACTTTCCCATAATCCCTTGGATTAAAACAATGTTCAAGTGCAAATCCATTGTAGGTGGCACTGTAATACTAGGTCCACGAATGGTGTTAAATGCGTGTGCTTACAGATTCCCCCGCATGGAAGCACATTAAAGAGAAGTGGGTAGCCTTTCAGGAGGAGGCTCGCCATATTCGACTCGAACTAGCGATGGATGGAAGTGAATCCATTTGGTCTACGAAGTTCATCATGGAGTACATGGCATGTTTATCTAGTTAACTATAATCTTCCACCATAAACGTCTATCAATTTTCCATCAACTTCCATACTGGAATGACCTTCTAGTGAACAATCTTCTTGACCAAATGCACATTTTCAAGAATAAAGCTGAGGTGCTTTGGAAAACCATAACAGGAGAAAAGGAGACCAAGGCACCACGAGATGATTTACAAGACATTCAACGCATGCAACACTTATGGGTCCAAAACAGAGCAGATGGGAAGGTGAAGCTACCAAAAGCACCTTGGGTAATGACAAAGGAAGAGCAATGGCATGTAAAGAAGTGCATTAGTGAGTTTCATACCCCTACAGGATGCATGCATTGCTTGAGGGGAGCATTTACAAAGGAGGATGAGCTTAGTGGCTTGAAGAGTCATGATTGGCACAAATTCTTACAATTCGTGCTTTCTATAGCCATCAAGGATTACTTCAACGATGACATTAGAGAAACAATTTACAAAATTGGCAGTGGTGTGTTGGATATCAAGGAAAGAGATTAGTAGAGACACATTGGAAGCAACACGGTTAAACTCCATCGAGGTTGTTACAATGGCTGAGAAATACTTTCCAACAAGTATTTTAACCATTCAATTGCACTTGCTAGTTCATGTGGTTGATGAAGTTACTATGGTTGGGGTTGTCCATAGCCGATGGATGTTTTTCTTGGAGAGTTAAAGGATTTGTTCGTCAAAGAGCTCATCGTCTTGAAGGTAGTATGGTAGTGGGATGGCTTGTTCAAGAATCACTTGTATATATAACTGAGTTTCTTAGTACATCTGATCCCGATATGCCAAGATTATGGACACAAGAAGAAGATGATCGACTAGCTGGGGAAGAGCCACAAGGGAAAGGCCTAAGGGGAGGAAGGAGAGATTGTTACTTTTGTAAACAGGTTTGAAGGAGTTTGGAGAAGGATTGTAAGGGTATTAGGGGAATATAGATATCCCCTGATTTCATGAAGAAAGATAGATTTATAGGGTTGCTACATAGGGTTATAAAGGATAAGGTGGAACTCAAAGTCCCTGATACCTCCGTAGAAGTAGTTAGGTTAGCAATGGAACAATGGAAGAAGAAGCTGCATAAACATGAGCTAGCTTAGAAAGTGTAAGATTCCTCCCCAGCCTCTCAAGATATCCAGCATCTTCCCTTGTAATCAATCCCCTCTTCAGAAATATAAAAGATCTTGTCTCTGCCTGTTTTGACTTTTAGAGAGAAAATATTCAGATTTTGAATATTTTTAGATAGAAAAATTTCTCATATTATTAAAATAAGTTTCCCTGAAACAGAAGTTCAAAAAGATTTTCAGAAGGTGCATTGCAAATTAAGTATAATCGGTTCAAGAGGCATTATCCTAGGGGTGAAGATTGTATCGAAAATTTAAATTAAGGTTCCTATGGATCAATAAGATTCATCCAAATGTAAGGAGGAGATAAATGAAGAAATAAAATAAAAATCCCCCAAAAATGAGTAAATACTCACATAAGATGAAGAGTTGACTAAGGACAAGGCTAATAGTTAAAAAGGGCAGATATTTAGAAGTAAATACTCACATAAGATGAAGAGTTGACTAAGGACAAGGCTAATAGTTAAAAAGGGGAGATATTTAGAAGTAAATACTCACATAAGATGAAGAGTTGACTACGGACAAGGCTAATAGTTAAAAGGGGAGATATTTAGAAGTAAGATGCATTTTTGACACCTCTGCATGGGGATTTCCCCCTCATGAATGAGGCGCCTACTTCACATGTGCAATTGAGTTTTAAATCTTCAAAAATTGTGATATTTTTATCTCTCATCTCTCTTAAACTAAACCAAATCAAAATGGAACCTAATCGAATCAAAAAGGAACCAAACTAGGTCCAAATCTGGTCCAAATTCAACCAAACTGAAATCTAGAAAATTTTAGAAATCAGTTAGCTTTGGTTAGAGCCTCCCTCTCCTATAAATAGAACATGAGTCCTTTGAAAAAAATAGGAGAATTTTACTATATAATGCTAATTTTTACTATTCTCTAAAATTCTCTCCAAATTGAAGAAATTGGAGCTTCCCTCTTTCTTCAATCCCCATTGGTGGCTCCATCAACATACTAAACCAATTGATTGGTTGGGGGCCTCTATCGTGAACAAGAATCAAGCAATTTGTAAGGTAAATGGTGAATTTTGATCTTTTCTATAATTTCTCAATGTTTCTCTCTTCTCAACCCCTCTCAAGCTTGAGAAGCTTAATTGGAATGGTTTTTGAATGCTATTGAAGTTAATTGATGAATGGTAGTAAAGAATTACATAGATTGATGAATGCTATTGAAGTTAATTGATGAATGATAGTAAAGAATTACATAAATTTCTATTTATGCTTAATTCTAATGGTTTTTATGTAATTTTTCTCTCTCACTCAAGAAATGGTCATACTCATGACCTATTCTCAATCCAAATGAAGCTTTTCATAAAGCTTTTCCTTAATCCAAGATTAATCTATGCTTGAGGCCAAATTAATGGCTTTTTTCTATGCTTTTAGTTTATGTATTTCATGAATATTGATGATTCAATCCATTATGGGTTAATGATCCAATCAGGGATCATTCTAATTATTTCCTTAAAGATAAGCTTTATCTTTTAAAATAATTGAGATTTATCAGTCATAGCAGCGAAGCTATGGCAAAATTTTATAAAAATTTACACATAAAATAATTTCATTCAAAGCATGAAAAGAGGACTTCCTACCATATTCTAGGAATTATCATCCTAGATTAATTGAAAGAATTTCATTGTAATCATGGAGAAATTAAATTTTTATATTATGCATAATTGATAAATTAAGAAAAAGAGAAATTCTAGTAATTAAATTTTATGTTAAAAAGAGTAATCCCCATCGTATGAGTATTCTTAAAGGGTTATTTTCATTCTAGACTTAGAAAAATGTATACTAGAAATATTTATTTATAAAAGTGTTACTTTTATCATATTTAATTTTCATGCATAGAGGTATGCATAAAAGATTATTATTTTATTGTAAAAGTGTTACTTTTATCATAATTGATTTTCATGCATAGAGGTATGCATAAAAGATTATTATTTTATTGTAAAAGTGTTACTTTTATCATAATTGATTTTCATGCATAGAGGTATGCATAAAAGATTATTATTTTATTGTAAAAGTGTTACTTTTATCATAATTGATTTTCATGCATAGAGGTATGCATAAAAGATTATTATTTTATTATAAAAGTGTTACTTTTATCATATTTGATTTTATGCATAAATAGGATGCATAAGAGAAATTCTTTTATTCTAAAAGTGTAATTCCTACTAAATTGGATTTATGCATGGATAGATGCATAAAGAAATTAAATTAATCCAAAAAGTGTTATTTTTATTAATTCTTAATTTATGCATAGGAATATGCATAAAAGATTGATTTTTAATTCAAAAGTGTCATTCTCATTTAAAATGAATTTATGCATAGGAAGATGCATAAAAGATTGATCTTTAATTCAAAAGTGTCATTCTCATTTAAAATGAATTTATGCATAGGAAGATGCATAAAAGATTGATTTTTTAATTCACAAGTGTCATTCTTATTTAAAATGAATTTATGCATTGGAAGATGCATAAAAGATTGATTTTTACACATATGAATGGAATGTGGAATAAGTAATGTGGATCGAGGGGAGGGATAATGTGGAAAGACGAGAGTTCGATATAGAAACTGTATTTTGTGAACTGTTTGTAAATGACTGTTTTATGTCAAGAATGCTGGGGAAGCATTTTGATCGTCTTGTGGATTAAGGTCATGGAGACCTAACTGATAAAGTTGCAACTACTGACGGAGAGTCAATGGAGGATATCTCGCGTAGCAAGGTCGACCGAGGTCTTGACCAGCCTCGGTTCGATTTAAATGGTGAGCTTTCGGTACGGTGGATGAGGAACCAAGGAAGCGGCCTATGAGTGAAGCGCTAGGTCACCTGCGAAGGATCCTAGAGGATGCTGACCATACGGTGCTCGGGATCTGGGTCGCCGAAGATACCCACACGTGCGTCGTGGAAGATATTGGAACAAGGAGTAAGAGTTGTTTTCTGAAACCGGGCATGGATCTGGTTGATTGACCTTGCTGGTCCTCAAAACGGATGAGTCCATGGCTCTCTTATATGGATCTGTTGATTGATCTTGCTGATCTTCAATGAGGATTCTATCTTGATTTTTATATGTGAAAATATTGTTGGGTACTATGAGCTAGGAACTATTGAAAAGGCCCCTAAGTGAACAGGTGGTGAGCGTTCTGGTTGCCAATGATGCCATAAGTGCACCGATGAATGTATGATTGGAAATATGGATTTAACCAGAGATTTTGAGGATTGTCATCAGTGACATAATGGTTTCATTAAAGTATTGTTTTAAAGATAGCTGATGTATGAGAAAAAGGCAATTTCATATTGGGTGTGTAAGTGGTGTGACTAGTTTTATGTTTGCATGAACTTCCGGCTAGGGAGCTTGGGAACTCTTTTCCCTGGTACCCGGGACAAAACCTAACCAAATTCGTAATTGGATCCCATCACTACAGTGGTTGGGCAATTGGCTAACCCATGGGACTGGATGGGGTTAGGCTGGACTGATGGATCCGTAAATCGAGACTCAATTTCTGTTATTACGATAGATGAAGTAATTGTTCTATGGATAGGAATCAACGGCTGTGCCTCTTGATGGGAAAAAAAGCATTGATCCCAATGATCCAAGTACAAGTTTCTTCCTTGATCTGACCGAGTATTTTTATAGGTGCAATCGAATCAGTTTGATCAGTAATGGTCTTGACTACGTTAGAGTAAAAAGTTATCTTGGTGGAATTGCCCGTGCTTTCCGGATAAATGAAGTTTTTTCGGGTTCGTTTTTGGAAAAACCGATGGATTAGTCTCTTATCCAGATATCCGTGGATGAGGCCCCGAGTGTGGGACTCTACCCCGCGCAAGAAGTGCTACTTTCGCTGCTAGTATCCCGAATCCGTTGCGCGATGGGAACAGGGATCTCACAGAAAGAAAGGGGGATAAGTTTGTCACCATCCAGATATGACCATGGTACCTATGGACATACTGTTAAGCTTTCACTTGTTGATGTTTATGTAGAAAGAGATCATCGTGTGTTATGGCTCACCCCTAACCCCCCTTGAAACACATCCAACAAGATATTACCTGGTGAACCACAACTGCCGTGAATATTTTGAATGACCGAGCTCATAACCCTTTAGGTCTCCAGGCTCTATAACTCCTTGAGAGAAACAATTCCACCACACCTCCTATGAGCGTTGTCACACCGCCGCATTGCACTGCGGGTACTCGTCTCTCCTCTCACCTCACTTCACTCACACACACACTCACTAGCATGCATTAGGGAGAGAGATTAGCAAGAGCAAGGCTCAATTGCCCAATGGGAGAGTATGTTGTATTATGAGAGAACTTGTAAGGTTGCCCCCTTCTAAAATAGGAGAAACACTTAAGATAGTCCACTAAGTCTTAACTTGGAGAAAATTTCCTATTTATCAACACCTTGACCATGTAGAGACTAAAGGATACGATTCATAGGTAAGACCTAGTTCTATCCCGCAGGGGAAGCGTGATCTTCTAAAAATCAAATCACCCATAGGGTAATTGATCATAAATTGGGCAACTACTAGACTTGATTTCTAGAGGCAACGCTTTTTTCCTCATCCATGCAAGGCACAGCCCGCTGACCTAGTCTTCTAGAATAGAGTTGCCCAAGAACCTATTTATCTAGCGTAGGGCTTTCACTTAATCTGTTGGAAAGCTACCCGACTAATCGGGTCCACCCGTCCGTAGGATGGTGCCATCGGGGCATTCCATCCTCCCACTTTCCACCCTACTCACACGTCAATTTGTTTTCTAATTAATCCTACCACACTGTTTGACATAAATAAACATGTTCCTTAATTAAGACCCTTTTCACAATGTTTGTTAAAACAGCCTTTTTACACAATACAATCATGCCAAAGATAAGATATATATTATACATGAATCAATCCCATACAAGCCAAACCGGCTCTCTTATTCTTTTCTTTTATATTGTCGATGATCTAGAATTCGGCCTTCCAGCCTCTACATGCTAGTTGGGCAAAATCCTACGGGACCATGCACCTCATCGTCTCGTCGTTGGCGAGGACTCAAGCCAGCCTGTCGCCCTCTCAGGCTCCATCGCTCGATCCTCCCGCCCCTCAGAGGGATGTCTGCACACTAGGGTGGGCTTATTCACCGCACTAGCTTGGGCCCTCAGAACTAGGCAGCATCATAATCTCTCACCTCAATCGGTGAACCTTATTCTCCCAATGGTATGAGAGATACCTTGGGCCATTTCCAGGCTTTGCTACTAACGACACCACCCGACTACACAAGCACAGAACGGAGTTAGCGTTGAAGCCAAGAAAAACTTGCACTCTTTAAAGATAACAATTTCAATGCAATTTATTGAATACAGCATCACACAATTCGTAACTTCATACAATTTTATGTCATTATTTTAAAAGAAAAAGATACACATTTATTAGCACTAATATAAAAAAAACTCTTGAACTACATGTCTTCTTATCCCAACCTTTATCCAAAAATTGTGGCATGCATGCCAGACTTGTTGCTTTAACTATGAACATTGTTTTTGAAACCTTCACTGGAAAGGTATTAAACAAGTCTACAAAAACTGTGAGAGGCATGCACAAAGAAATTTTTATTATCCTTGTGGCAATATTGGGCCTCAGAGCTTTCTGTACTTCTTTGAAAAGCTTGGCTCTATATGCCTCTGTAACACTAAAATGTGGGAGAGGCCAATCCACTGAATTCCATGCTGGAAGGTCTTGTTTTCTTAACACACCATGTGTGTTTGCATTGTCCAGCAACTGATAAAAATGATCAGTAAAAAATATACCGGATTGAGCTAGCTCTGTTGCACATCGACCTTCGTATTGTTGTTCTCCTATCGATCCATGCAAAACATCTATAAATCCCAGAATACAATCGATGTTTTGCCATGTCTCATACGATGAAGGGTATAAATCTGAAATAAAATAACACAAGAATATCAATAAGCAAAGAAAGAAAGCTTTGTCTTAAAAATCCATGCACCTCATAAAGAACAAAACCACAATAGAAAAATATACAATTAGGCCTGTGTTGCGGAAGATCATTTGGATAGTCTCGCAAGACAAGTTCTTTATGCATGTACACATGCTGAATCAAAACTTCTTTCACCGATATCTTTCCTCTGGTGATTTTAAAATCTCGTACTCTTCCCTTCCATGATGCCAAGAAAATATTTTTTGTCTGGGGTCTCTTTCTTTTACTAGGTTGCATGAGCACCCATGCTCCTTTCGAAACAGTAAACCTTTCCCAAGTTCCTTCCGTTTTGACTGTACTTGAATTCTCTACCGAAGAAATAGAAGAAGCAGGTCGACGGGGTAAGGATGTGTGGTATAATTCTGCCTTCATAGCATTATCATCCACAGAGCGTCTTCCACAAGAACGACCATAGTTTTTATTCACCATGGATACCTTGTGAATCTGTAACCACAGCAAAGTAATGTAAACAAGATAACAAAGTGAAGTTTCAAGAAAGAGAAAGTAGGCAGACAGATAGTTGACAAGAAACATCTTACTCTAAGCCAAACTGGATCAAGGGAGCAGTTTTGGAAAAGAAGAGGTTACTGCACAATGAGGTAGTGGTGTAGAATGGTAGACCTTTCGAAGGAAAGGTAGCACAACAATTCAAAGTTCAAAGGGAGGTGGAAGCGGGAAGGCCCTTGTCAGAGAAAATGTCAGACTAGATTCTATCTTCATGTCTAAAGATCTTGTGAGAATAAAAAACCAATCTCCACATTAATGTAGCACGCTTGTACCTACATAAAATATTGTTTCTTTTATCTATTTTCTTTTATTTTTGTGAATTTCCAACGTTACGTTGGCCCTCTGTTCATTGGTTGAGAGCTTATTTTTCCAAACCGTAAAAGGCCCCAAAATGAGCTCCCTTTTTCCCTAATGGCTATGGTGGATCAAATGCAAGAATCAACATCATTAACAAAGTGATTAGATGATGATTAAGATGAGATTAGTGAGCAATTAACTGATAGCTTAATGTAGGCATGGATACTAAAAAATGAGCAAATAATCATTAGGCCAGCGCCTTAATTTATAGAGTTTACATCCACAAGATGCCAAGCATCTAATCCCATTGATCTCTTCTTGATTCACTCCACCTCTTTTGCTTGATTCTCTCCACCTCTTCAATTTTCCCAGAATATCTCCACACATCCTAGAACTTCTCATACTACCCTTCATTCTCTCCCATACCTCTCACCTTTTCATTGCTTCTTACTCATTTACTGACTCTCTTTTACAGCCTCTTGCTAAGGGCTTGTTCCTGCACACACCCATTCACTTGTATATTTCAACACCTCCCCTCAAGTGAATAATCCTAGCACACCTAGACCCTATACCAAGTTTCTCTCTTACTTGGTAGCCCACGACTTGTGCCTCAAGTCCCTAACTCATAGGCTTTGACTCTCTCTCTCTCTATGTGTCCAAGGATACTACAAGTGCCCATGACCTTGACTAAAGTGCTCCCACATACATCTACCACAT
Source organism: Cibotium barometz (assembly GCF_041138505.1). NCBI lineage: Eukaryota > Viridiplantae > Streptophyta > Polypodiopsida > Cyatheales > Cibotiaceae > Cibotium > Cibotium barometz. Next base: position 48,310,651 of record NC_141087.1, read on the forward strand.
GGCATCATCGGTGGCTCCTCAGAGGTGGTTTTACTCTGTTAGGGTAGGTTACATTAGGTTGTGGGGTTTCTCTCTCTCTCTCTCTCTCTCTCTCTCTCTCTCTCTCTCTCTCTCTCTCTCTCTCTCTCTCTCTCTCTCAGAAAAGATGATCTGACTCCAATTCCTTAGGAGTCTCCATGAAGTTTGCTGATGTCATTCCTTCTTCTCTGGGTTTGCTATAGTAGAAGTCTCTTGCCATATGTCTCCTGGCTTCCCAAAAGTTGTGGCAAGTGAAGGTCCTTCCTCTTCCCCCGCTTCTTCCTCGTCCTCATCCTCTTGAGAATCCTCCTCGGGTGAAGAATCCTTTTTCCTCTCCATCTGTTGAATCCATCCATTTCTTCTCTTTGACCTTGGTCTCTTGCTCTAGTAGAGCTCCTTATATCTCATGCAGCTTAAATTCAGGTACATTCTTTAAGGTTGCCACAATGTTTTCATATTCACCTTTGTCAACACTTTTCAGAAGCACTGCTAGTGCCTCATCATCCTCTACCTTCTTACCAATGGCTGTCGGTTATTGCTTAATGCTCTTGTATTTGTTCATGTGTGTGATTAAAGATTCACTTTCCTTCATATCAAGTTTGTAGAATTCCATTAACAGATTTATCTTTGAATTTTTTGCTTGAGTGCCAAATAATATATTGAGTTCATCCCATGCATCTTTTGCCCATAATATCCCTGTGATGTGAATGATTTCATCATTTAAACTGAGTGCAATGAGTCCTAATGCTTTCTCATTCCTGGTCTTCCACTCATTTTCCTCAATCACCTCTGGGCATTCATCTCTTCCCTCAATTGGCCCCCACAGATTTTTCCTCATGAGCAAATACATGGTTTTTGTTTGCCATGTATAAAACTGCTGCTTGCCCATTAAATTTAGCTATTTCTTGTGTCGTGCTCTCATGATGATGTGAAGGGGGTCTTACCTCTTGATCCAATTCAAGATTCAAGGGTAATGTCTACCCTTTTACAACTCAATCTAGTGTTTAGGTGATGATTACAACAGATTTATCAACATAAATTCACCAAAAATTACATAAAGCCAAGGGTAACAAATCTGTACTGAATGGATGGAGTATCAAACGATCTCCGAATTGCAATATGAAGTGATAGGGATCTACATCGGATACCCAATGGTGAATTTGAACCCTCAATTGCACCAAAATATAGCGATTAGTGTTGACTAATCATTGATTAGCCAAATAATTCTCTATTTTGTGTGCAAAAAATAGAGTGCGGGGAGGCCAAATCTGGGGCCTTAGAGTTCAAATGAGCTCAACTCCTTTCAAAGGCACCAATAGCAATTAGTCTAGTAGAGGATCAAGCCAAGAAACAAAATATTTGACCAAACATTAAATGCTTAATCTCTATTTTACAAAAGTCACTTGCAGATTTGATGTAGAGCTTGATGCCACTTCTCCTTAGGAATTTCACAAATCTGACATCACCAGGATGTAGAACACCCTTGAAAACCTCTGGGGCCAAGAGAAATTAGACCAATTTCTTCTATGTAAGTGTAGATATGAGTTTTTTATCCAAAAATAGGCACTGACAAATTTGTGATTTTTTGCAGCTCCCGTTGGCGGTTTGGTGATTTGTCTTGATAGGCTGATGCGTGGGGGTTGTGGCTAGCTATGACTAAGATATCTTTGGCTAATGTTGAGGTTAGAGGGAGAGGGATCTCCTCCACCAGCTGGGGGTGCAGAGGATAGTTGAAAAGAGACTAAAAAGAGGTTTAATTTCCCTCATTTCCTTATCAGCACCCTCTAACTCCAACCTTTACATTCTTTTTTGTCCAACATGTCAACTTCATCTTTCTCCTCTTCTTCAATGGCCTCAAGCATGTGTACATTCCCCAAAGGGACTGGAGGTGGTATCTGCCCCTATACTAGCATGTGATTTCCATTATTCACTTCCTTGTTGCCAACTCCTCTATTTCCTTCACGCTTTTGAATAATCGAGTATACACCTCCTAGTCTAGAGACGGGAAGCTTCAGGAATGAAGTAAGACCTTTCCCTCAAAGTACTTTCTCAGGAACTCTGGCTCTCTCAAGAATGCAAAGGGAAGAGCTTCGAAGTGAGAATAGGTGCTTCAGATGTCAGGGGTTTGGGCACCAGCTCAAGGATTGCCCATCTCCTTCTGTGGGCCAAAGAAGCCAGGGTCCCAGAATTCAAAGATAGACTCCTTTGTATCAGTCCAATCAGGGTCCCTCGCACCAAAATCAGGGCAATCCTAGAAGAGTGCCATCAGTCCAATCAGGGTCCCCCGCACCAAAATCAGGGCAATCCTAGAAGAGTGCCATCTCAACCTACATCTCTATGCAAAGCAGTCTCCGAACTCCCTCTCAAAAAAGGTGGACTTTAATGCCTTAAAGAGAACTTTCCTAGTTGAGTATTCCTGACAAAGAACCCATTCGAATCCTTTGAATAAGCAATATCATGTGAAGAAGCTAGAGAAGGAATATGTCATTACATTAAATAGGTAGAGAAGGAATATATGATTACATTAAATAGGCAGAGAAGGAATCAGCCACCAACAATCCTTTGGATCAACTATATCATGTGAAGAAGCTAGAGAAGGAATATCTGATTACATTAAAAGGGTAGAGAAGGGAATTGGCCACCAACAATTACATTAAACATGTAGAGAAGGAATGTGCAATCTCATTAAATAGCGGTGCTAACTACACTCCCAATATTCTAATGGAGACAAGTTTTGATGAAACACTGACTGGAAGATTCTTGGACGGACTTCGAGATGTATTGTTGCACAATACCTTATATGCACAAAGACATAAGTCCTTTGAGCCCCATATTATAGAAGCTCACTATTTACTTTTATCAACTTTGATGATAACTTCATGGGAATCATCTCACAATATCTCCCTAAAGGAACACTATCAAAGGCCTCCTACCCCATCTAAGGCTAGCATAGGGAAAAGAGCCAATGGGAGCACCTCTAGTAGAAGAGCTAACCATAGCCCTTATGCAATAGAGATGACCGAACAATGGGAGTTGGGATGGGAAGATAAAGTCCCCTAGACACAAGTTGGTGTTGCCAAATTTTCCATGCTAATCACACTAGCATGTAATCATCCCCAGTAAACTTGAGATTGATCCAAGGAGGGTCTCTCATGTGCTCATTGTGTATGAGAGTTAAAATAACAACATGACTCAAATTTAAAGATGAAATGTCCATGTTCATGTTAAAGGCTAGTAGAAGTGATGGAGACATGAAGTTGGCGTATTATTTACGTGAAGATACATGCATGGTAATTGGTGGAGAAGTAACCTAAAGTGACCTTCAATCACACAATTCTTTACATGAAGATATGTGCATGGTAATTGGTGGAGAAGGTACATGCATGCATGAATAAAGTGACCTTTAGTCATGTAATTCTTTACATGAAGATACGTGCATGGTAATTGGTGGACAAGAAAGACCTTCAATCATGCAATTTTATGTGGGTAGTTAATGACACGTGGAGCTAAAGTTATGTGCAAATTGCCCAAACTTTCACAGTACTATAAATTATATATTTGGCACCTAAAAAATAGCTTGATGTGTAAAATAGGTGAGAAAACTTTCTTCTACAAAGTTGTAGAGAACTATGAGATCCATAAAATCTCATTTCCATTAGATTTAGGGTTGGTGATAGAATGCACCTATGAAAAGACCTTGCAATGTAGCCCATCATAGTGTAATTTCATTATCATAATAGGGAATTTATTGAACATTAAGAAGCATTAAGGGGAGTTGTTTAGAATACAATTAGCTTGTTAGGTATTGTTTTTTGAAGGCCTCCACCTATAGGATATAATTAATCTCCCATTTCTCTACAGTCATACTCAGTGCTCAATCTTATGTTAATTCTCTAGTTGGGTCCTAGAAATAAATCAATTAAGTGTTTGTCTATCTCTACTGTGAGTTCATTTGTGATTGCATATACAATAACTCCTTTTCAACCCTCATTCTGAACATGGCATCAAAGCATAGGGTTATAGAAGTGAAAGAGTTTCCTTGTTTCAAGCATAGGGTTACAAAGGGGGAAGAGTTCTCTTGTTTCAAGTATATTGGTGGTGCAAGCTACAATTCTTATTCTTGGTTTGTTTGAGTGATTAAGAGTCCATTTATTGATTTTATAGAAAGTGGGAGTGCTAAAAGAGCATAATAGAGAGGTTGTTATCAAAGAACTTGGAGAGGATTGATATAATTTGGATTAGTTGAGTGATATATCTACATCAAGTGAATTTTGGGAGTATTTGGAAAACATAATATGAGTCAAGGTCTAGCAAAGAACGGTATAATGAACAAGAATTTGTGTCAAATAGAAGAAGATGTAGTTGGAATCTTTTTTATGATTTAGAGTAGTTATCAAATTAGCCGCAACAATGTTATATAACAACTAAGTAAAGTCATGAAGAAACAACAATAAAGGAGATTCATGGACCAGATAGCCCTATGAGACAATATGGGATTTGCAAACAACTATAACTATGCTAGCGGTTCATCTCAACCAAGGAACGAGAAGAATACATATACCAGTGACCATAGTCTTTAATGATGAGTTGGATCCTCTAAAAAAGCCGATACCAGGCCACATCCGTACTTTCTAGCATTTGCAACTTGAGCAATGTAATGACCTCTTTGACTAAATTATGGAAAATGTCATGCAAGAGGTAGCGATTATTAATGAGAAGTGGACGATAGCGGTATAAAGGATGATCATCTAATGCAGTCTGAAGCGTAGCCACATCCATAGAGGTACATGATCAGATAACACTTGTGAGTGATCCACGCAAATTTTGCATATAAAAATTATCATATTGATCCGCATATAATAAATACAATCTATCCAGGCGGGCTCAATATTGAGAAAAAGCCATGTGATGAAAAGTGAAGCTAGACACCCCAGAGCACATTTGAGTCCACAAATCAACAACCTGTAAAGTATTTATCATTGCATTCCAACGAAACCTCTCAAAAGCTAGCATATGTGAATGTCGGGATGAGTTCCCCATGCTGAGGGGCATTGTTAAAATCCCCACACAAGAAATCATTATCCAACCAAGGATAGTCACAAATCTTTGCCCATAATGTTGCTCTCCTTTTGGCTAAAGAAGTTGGCACATAAAGAGCTGTAAACTCATACATCTTAGCATTTTATCAGACATTGAACCACCAACCAACGACCATTCGAGTCATTATGCGCTAAAACCAGTTACAACTCATGTCTAACCAACAAGGCAACTCTTGAAAATGCACCCAAGCCAGCATAAAATATGCCATAACCAGTAAAGTGATCTACTTGCCATACAAACTCATTCTAATTATGTTCTTGCAAGCAAACTATATCCGGTTTCATCATATTTACATTGCACAAAAAACACCTCCATTTATTTACATCACAAAGGCCATTGACATTGTACGTAAAGCATTTAAGGGGGACAACCATGAGAAACACAGCCTGCACAGGCATCTGCCACCATTGGCATGTGTTCCCCATTATAATGCAACATACTTTCTTGCATTTCAGCTTCATGTGCCTGCATTTGCAATTCCATCTCTTGCACTTTCATAAGAGTCTGCGCTCTCTATGCATCTCCACCATTTGTTCCCACTTCTTGCCCACAATAATTATGTTGCAAGTTTGACACAAGCATGTGCGTGGAGGAAGCATCCAAGGCCCAGTTTCGGGTTGGGCAATGGTTGCTTGCACTACTGTAACACTGGTTTTTTAGGTGTTTGCTAACCATCATTTGCCAATTTTTCTTTTCCCTTTTCTTTGCCTTTTTGCATAGCTTATGAATACGATACATGTGCATTTGCAAAAGATGAGGTAGTTTTTTTTACTTATCAGTCTGCCCGCCCTGTGAGACAAGTGGTGTCTGAACTTTCACATTGACATTTGATGTCGCCTGTGTGTGAGACCACAACAGGCGATGGAGGATGCAACACTCTGGGACATTGATGAGTGGCCATATGACCAAATTTACCACATGTGGAACATGCACCTGCAAATCCACCCCATTTCAATTCATAATGAGCTTCACCCATATGAACCTCATCTACTTGCCCTTTTCCACTACGATGGAAAAGGGCATGGATTGAGTCGCGTCTCAAAGTAATAAAACATGTTCCTAATACCCAAAGGATGAGGTTGGCGTATGACGGTACCAAGAGAAGCAGCAAGCCCATGCCAATCCTCTTGCATGTAATTAGGAAAGTTGACTACTTCCACCCATACTGAGCATCTATGTTTGATGAGTTCTTGATAATCTTTTATGGGCATCCATGGTAAGATATTCACCATTTGATTTCCAAAGTACAATGGTAATTTTTCTAACATCTATAGCTTATACTGATTTTCAGTGATGAGCACCACTTCATAAAATCCTTTATCTACATAATACACACTCCTTCCACGTAATTGGCACCTAGTAAAGACTGAAGCCATTGTGCAACATCACTTGGCATGGGCATTCTACCTAGAAAGAACACTATGATTGCATTTTACAAATATTTCATGATTGGCAAGACCACAGAAGGTAGCTTGAGTTTGTATTTGAGAGAGTAGGTACAGGCTTATCCCAGGTTCTCTAAATATGTTCAAACTCATCATGCAACACATCATAGATTCATTTTGATCGAGCACTCTCGAGTTGTTAATTTTGAAATGTCTTTTCTTGGTTTCTTGATTCCTTTTCCTTTCATAAAAGGTAGTCATAATTGCTGAGATCACTGTACAGAGACAGACTCTCTCTCTCTCTCTCTCTCTCTCTCTCTCTCTCTCTCTCTCTCACACACACACACACACACTCACTCACTCACACATACATACACACACTCAGAAAGGGATGTACTTTTTTTTATAGTAAAACCATTGTCTTATTATAAAAACAATGTACATTTATAGCTGTCCCAAAGTGGGGCAACTACTACTGAGTTTAGAAACAAGTGAGAAAACACTTCTAGTTATTAGAAGGAAAGCCCTCTGATTTCATGTGAGAATCTTGGAGGGATTGTAAGAGGGCTCTCTAGTGGTCCACAATGCTTAGAATCTAGTCCAATCAAGGTAGTATATATAATTTGGCACTGGAGAAGAAAGGAAACCAAAAAGCCAAAACATTCATCCAAAACGCCTCGCAGGAAAACGAGCTTGGAGGTGCCTAGACAAATCATCAAGAAAACCCTGAGAGAAAGTAATACCAAAGAAAGTGAGGCACTATCTCTCTAGGATGGAAGCACCACCTACAAGATGTAGTGGGGCAGTATGCTTCCATGCCAAAAAAGTTGCAACAATTGGGAATACCCCAATTAGACATCTCCATAGAAATAGTCATTTCTTCATAGCACACACACATCTTTTAGAAGCCACTAGAACATGGTGTTATCCCACACATTCAAGGTATTGTCATTTTTGTTTCGGCTAGAATTGTAGAATGTGGGTTGTAAGTATGGAATTAAGAAGGGATTAGGAAGAAAAAAGAGATGGGAGAAGAAGAGGTCAAAAGAAAAAAATAAGAGAAGGAAGAGAAGTCTATGAAAAAGAAGGAAGAGAAGACTATGAAAAAGAAGGAGAGAAAGTGGAAGAAGGGAGGAAGGAGAAGAAGAGGGGAAGGAAGGAGAGGAAGAGTAGGAGAAGGAGAGGGCCCATGGGAACTCTAGTATAAAAGGATCTACTCGAGGAGAAAAAGTGGAGGGGGGAAAAAAGAAGTTTCAAAAATGTGTTTTTTTCCTAAACTTAGGTACCTGACCAAGAGGCTCTAAGGTATTTTAGAAACATTTGGAAATGCGTTTTTTAATGCACTAGAGGACATAAAACTTTCCTTATTACGACCTTGGATATGAACAATTTCTTTGTCCTACAGCTCTTGCAATTTCTTCTTTGAAGTTGTTTAGGGTAACATTTGATTCAACTAAAATTTTATGGCAATAACAGATAGTTACAGAGAAGCATGTGATATTGTACCAGAGAAGGATATCTTCAAGAGTTGGTCTTCCGAGTGGAGATGATATGGATATTCATGATATTATATTGTTTAGCTACATGGAGAGTTGAGAACACTAAGAGGTTTTTTTGCATATTTCTGGATACATTGGTCCCTATCTTGCTGTATGTCAATGACATAATTGATATGAGATTCAATGTAAAGGTTGCATAGATACTTTGTGGCACTATGCTTTTATGAGCAATGAGACCTCACATTGAACCTTGACAAGAATACCTCACACTAGGTGGCATCTAGGCATCACTTCACTCATGCAATGAGCTATTTGTAGAATGCTACCTCTTATGTATACCTAAGGAGTTACTTTCGCTGGCCTATCTACTTCTACACACACATAACATGCCATGTGGTAGTAATTGGAGTCTCTTCCCATTGATTGAGAGTGGAGATTGGGCAAGCAAAGTCCATTTCAAGAAAGGATAACCCCCTAAATATGGAGAGGGTTCATTTTCCTCTTCAAATATGCTTTTGGCACTTTGTCTCAAGTCATTGACTTTTAGGACCAAAGCTGCTTGAGACTATACTTGATGAAGCTACACATAGACAATCTATTTAGGTGTTAACCCCTCCACCATTGACTAACATGGTTTCACCCACCCGACTTATCGTAAGGCACTCTGCCATCTTACCTGCTCAAACGGGCACTTAACTTTTGTAAGACAATGTTGGAACATATAAAGCGGCCTTATCTTGTGCTTAATGTTAGAAAGAGAAAGTCAATAGACTTAGTGTACATAGTTGTTTAAGACTAGTAATAGAGACCGGACCATTTTTATGTTTGACCGACTAAGTATGAAATCTAGTCATTTGTATATTTTGACAATAAACCACCTTAGTGAAGATATCTATATTAGCCTCGCCAAGTCATCGTTGTAATTATTTCATGCCTCACAAACAAGTGGCTACTTCAACAAGCAGCAGCTCCTCCATGAGTACATATCCATACTCATGCACTGGAGAACATTTGCACACCAAGCACTCGAAAACCTTCCAAGTACATCTCTAGATGGGGGGCCATGGTGGGCAACAACCTGAAAATGGTACAACCCAATGCCTGGAATCTTCCTTCAAATTGTAAACCTCTAAACGAAGCTAAATCTTCATACCACATTCATCTCTAATCCTTAGTGAAGATATCTATATTAGCCTCGCCAAGTCATCATTGTAATTATTTCATGCCTCACAAACAAGTGGCTACTTCAACAAGCAGCAGCTCAATAAGAGTCCATTTGGCCCATTTAATGTACATGATTATTTACTTCATAGAGTACCTAATTATACATAAAAGCATCAAAACCACATGGGAAGAAGCATGTAGGAACAAGTCCTAATCAATAACATTTGACAACAATCCTACCACAAAAAGGTGAAAAGATGCAGGGTAGAAGAGAGCTTGAGCTCTTGCAAGCACACACACACACTCACAAAACCCTAAAAGAGAACACACAAGGTGAGAGGCTGAAAATCTCCTTCTTCTTCACACAACACTCAACACACCATATACAAAGATAAGAGTACACTCAATATAAAAGGTACTCAACCAATACATACTCGAGTTCTCTATAGTGTGAAGCCAACTAAAATGAGCTGGCACTATAACTATGCCAGTCTCTCTAGAATGGCTGTCACACAGCCTGTCATTCCACTAGCCGCATATCACCCATGATCTCACCAACCATGCCAGTGGTGTAAGTGTGGGGTCTATCCCCCAGGCGGACCATCAGTGTCCACCGCCTCACTAAATGAGCTCGATATCTCAACAAAAGGGACATCATCGAAAGCCAAGTTCTTCAAGGGGATGAATGTCGCTTCAATGAATCAGATGAGGAATTAAGAAACACAATCTCGTTCTGATGATCATGTCTATGCTCCTCCAGATCCTTTCTTCTGTTCTTCCCCATCATTAACATCTCTTAGTTTTCCAACTGACCAAATCACATGTAACTCTGTTTATGATTGCCAAAAACAAAGTGAGCAAAAAATATAACCCACATAAAAACATGCTCATAAAAATATCAAAATGTAATCACTGACAAAAAACCCCCACCACCCTCACCCCGTAAAGGTTCCTGCTAATCTCTAACCTTTTTATTTACTAACTAGCCTTTCTTAATCCTTCCGGAGGAACAAAGACCATTGAACATCACTCAACATCAAATGCCATCAACAATCCTTATCAATTCTTCCAAACACAAAGGTCTTCAACATGATTACAAGGACGCGATCGGCATCAAGAAGGGCAAAATGTTAACCCATTTGTAGGGTTAACATTCCGCCTTTCTTGATGACGATCGCGATTACAAGGATGCGATCGGCATTAAGAAGGGTGGAATGTTAACCCATTTATAGAGTTAACAAGAGATACTACCATTATATTAAATCAAGGACTCAAGGTAGATCATTATCCACTCATCCATCCACATCAATCCACATTACCCACACATCAATCCACATCAATCCCCATTCATTTCATAAGTATTCCCATTCTCATCTAATCATAGCTTTTTCTAACTCATCACTTATTTCCTCATTTATCATGATCAGATCACATCTACCCATACATCTCATCACTTCACATACATTAACATCTATCCAGTTTACATCGCATCTTATCACATCCATTTCACATCACATCTTATTCATTCACATCCTGATTCACATGCTAACACATTCATTCATGTCCCTTATTGTTCATTCACATCCCGATTCACATGTTATCACATTTATTCACATCCCTTATCGTTCATTTACATCCTGATTCACATGTTATCACATTCATTCATATCCTATATCATTCATTTGCATTATGATTCACATGTTATCACATTCATTCACATCCTATATCATTCATTTACATCATGATTCACATGACATCACATCTCATCTATTCATTCACATGACATCACATCTCATCTATTCATTCACATTTATCTGATTCGCATCACATATCATCACATCTATTTACCTTTCATTCTCATCACTTCTATTCTCATCACATCTATCCATCTATCTGATTCGCATTACATCTCATCACATCTATTCACATCGCATTCTCGTCACTCCTATTCTCATCACATCCATCCATCCATTTATTCCCATCTATCTGATTCGCATCACATATCATCACATCTATTTACCTCTCATTCTCATCACTTCTATTTACCTCTCATTCGCATCACATATCATCACATCTATTTACCTCTCATTCTCATCACTTCTATTCTCATCACATCCATCCATCCATTCTTTCCCATCTATCTGATTCGCATCCCATCTCATCACATCTATTTACCTCTCATTCTCATCACTTCTATTCTCATCACATCCATCCATCCATTCATTCTCATCTATCTGATTCGCATCCCATCTCATCACATCTATTTACCTCTCATTCTCATCACTTCTATTCTCATCACATCCATCCTCTATTCATTCTCATCTATCTGATTCATATCATATCTTATCACATCTATTTATAGAATGTAAGAGAATTATTATATTTGATATAAAGATTCTTTACGCATCTATTTATGCATAAGAACAACTTTAGTGGGAAATAACACTTTTATAAAAATCCGTTTATGCATCTATTTATGCATAAATTCAATTTTAAGGAGAATAACACTTTCAAAATAAAAATAAATCCTTTATGCATTTTTCTATGCATAAATTCAATTTTAATGAGAATAACTCTTTTGAAATAAAAATAAATTTCTTTATGCATCTTTTTATGCATAAAATCAAAATTGATGAGAATAACTCTTTTGAAATAAAAATAAATTTCTTTATGCATCTTTCTATGCATAAAATGAAAATTGATGAGAATAACTCTTTTGAAATAAAAATAAATTTCTTTATGCATCTTTCTATGCATAAAATCAAAATTGATGAGAATAACTCTTTTGAAATAAAAATAATTTTCTTTATGCATCTTTCTATGCATAAAATCAAAATTTGATGAAAGTAACGCTTTAATAAAAAAAATCTTTTATGCATCTATTTATGCATAAAAATCAATTTTGATGAAAGTAACACTTTTATAATCAAAATATTTCCAATATGCATCTTTCTATGCATAGGAATTAATTCTAATGAAAATAACACTTTTTTTATAAAAATATTTCTAATGTGTATTTTTCTATGCATAGAATAAAAATAACTCTTTTAGAATACACAAACGGTGGGGATTACTCTTTTTGAATAATAAAAGATAAAACTTATTCCACAAAATTTAAGAAAATTTTGCCATAACCTCCTTTGTATGGCTGACCATTTTTTATTTTTTTTCAATTTCAAGTTACTTAGAAATTATCCCAAATGGTTTAAAGCATTCTAAACTAATCAAATTTCACTTTTTAAAAGAGAAACAATATGAAAAGTTTAATTCTAACAATTTGATTACACATCTAGGATAAAGAAAGACTCAATTCAAGAATGAAGAGAGGGGGGAAGTCTTTCCAACAAGGCATAGCATCATTTTTTATTTTAAAGAAAATAAAAATTAAAAAATCATTAAGTGGAATAAAGAAAAAGTAGGATTTCTAGCTTACATGAATTTTTGTGAGCTTTCCTTTGGCTTAATGGTTTGAGGGATCTACTCTTGTTTGCAATAAGAGTGGCCACCAATCCTTTTGAAGAGGAAATGGTCAAAAACTAATGAATTATCAATAAATTCGCTGTTTTTGGCTCTGGGGAGAGGAGGAGTAGAGTAATAATATTTTTCAGATTAGTTTGGTCAATTTTTGACTATTTTAAGGTCAGTTTAGCTTACTTTTTGGATCTAGTTGAAGTAGGAGAGAGGAGAGATGAAAATATCTCATTATTTGTGAGTTTAAAACTCAACCACACATGTGAAATAGGCGCCTCCTTCATGAGGAAAATTCCCCCACACACTGAGGTATCAAAAATGCATCATTTCTTCTAAATATCTCTTCTTTTTTAACTAATAATCTTGTCCTTAGTCAACTCTTCATCTTATGTGAGTATTTACTCATTTTTATGGGGATTTTCTTTTATTCTTCAATTTATCTCCTCCCTGCATTTGGATTAATCTAATTGGTCCATAGGAATCTTAATTCAAAAATTTTAGAAAATCTGGACTCTTAGGCTTAGGTCCTTTTTACCTGATTTCAATTTATTCCAATTGCACATTTGAAATTTCTTTTTGAATATCTGTTTCAGGGAAAACCATTTTAGACACTAGGAGGATTTTTATATCCAATAATATCTCAATTTTGAATTACCTCCCTCTAGACATTCTCTCTCTAGGCCAAAACAGGGTAAAACAGGATCTTTCTTTTATTTTAAAGATGGGAATAATTATAAGATCAGAAGGGGAGGCTTTTACACCTGCACACCTGCACACCTCAAAAGCCGGAGGGAGAAATCTTACATCCTATCCCACTTAAAAAACGCGAGATGTTCTCATCTCGCAAAATTAGAGCTCTTTTCCTTAAGATCCAACTGATTCTGGGGTTCCTTATAGTCTGGTCAACCCAACAGAATCCTAGGATAAAGATTCCTTATATAAAACTCATCATCAGATAATAATTCACTCACATCGTATTATTCAAATCCTTATCACACTATAATGGTCCATTAGATTGAATTTTCTATCTGAACAGTCCTTCATGGAAATTTTCAATTATACAGATTAATTTGACATTCCTTAATTTGATCCACTGGGTCAAGTGTTAACAACAGCAATCTGCCAGCACAATCCACTAACCTCATGTTTTGCTGAAGTCATTAACGTCATTCCAGCTACGAACATCATCACAGGGACTTGTCCCATTCATTCTCATTGTGGTTTTGCTTAGTTTATTACATTTCAACCAAAATTCAAGAATCTTCATTTTTCAATCAGAATCCAAATCAACTCATCAGTTCTCAACAACCAAAATTTAAAATCATATCAACCACATTCAAATCCATCATTTGGATAGTATTAATGCTTATAATTTCAATTGGATAGTATTAATGCTTATAATTTCAAGTCTTAGATTTACTCGTATTATATACTGCCAGTAAAGAGCTGCAGTTGTACCCTCGGTATATACGGGTAGTCACGGTCCTTGGAACTATAAGGTAAATACCATCATGTCTAGGCCTCAAGCAAGTCAGGGATTCCATACAATTGTGGTACTTCCATCTGAAGACCCAATTACCAATTTACGAATTTCAGTTTGAATATCAATTTGTATGAATTTTTTTACACAATTACAACCTTTTACTACTTCTTCATAAATTTTTGATATTTTTGGCTTCTCGGTTGATCCTCATTAGCCAATTGACTGTGATACCAGTTGTGAGGTCCCTATCCCCACCGCGCAACAAATTTAGGGATTCTAGTAGCAGAAGTAGCACTTCTTGCACGGGGCAGGGTCTCACACTCGTGGCCTCGCCCACCACAGATATCCGGACAAGAGACTATTCCATCGGTTCTTCCAAAACTAATCCCCCGAAAAAACTTCCCTTGCTCGAAAGGCACGGGCGATTCCTCCAGGATATCTTTTCTCTAACGTAGTCAAAAGCCTTAACTAACTGAACTGATCTGACCGAACCCGTAAGTCCCAAGTCAGATCAGGGAAAAGATTACACTTGGATCATAGAGACCAACACTTTTTTCCTCATTGAGAGGCACAGCCGTTGATTCTTTTCCATAGAATAATTTTTGTCCGGGATTTACTTCATCTATCCTACCATAACAGAATGGAGTCTCAATTTAAGGATCCATCAGTCGAGCCTCACCCCATCCAGTCTCGTGGGTTAGCCAACTGCCCAACCACCACTGTAGTGATGGGATCCAATTAAGAATTTGGTTAGGTTTTGTCCCGGGTACCAGGGAAAAGAGTTCCCAGGCCCCCTAGCCAGATATTCATGCAAACTTAAAACTAGTCACACCACTTACACACCCAATATGAAATTGCCTTTTTCTCAGCATCAGCTATCTTTAAAACAATCATCTAATGAAACCATTATGTCATTGATCACAATCCTCAAAATCTTCGGTTGAATCCTTATTTCTAATCATTCCTTCATCGATGTACCTATGGAATCATTGGCAACCAGAATGCTCACCACCTGTTCACTCAAGGGCCTTTTCAATAGTTCCTAGTTCATAGTAACCGGCAATATATTCACATATCAAAATGGAATCGCCGATGAAGATCAGCAAGATCAACCAACGGATCCATATAAAAGAGCCATGGACTCATCCATTGAGGACCAGCAAGGTCAACCAACCAGATCCATGCCCGAATTCAGAAAACAACTCTTACTCCTTGTTCCAATATCTTCCCTGACATACGTGTGGGTATCTTTGGCAACCCAGAGCCCAAGAACCATATGGTCAGCACCCTCTAGGATCCTTCTTCGCAGGTCACCTAGCGCTTCACTCATAGGCCGCTTCCTTGGTCCCTCATCCACTGTACCGGAAGCTTACCCATCTAAATCAAACCGAGACTGGTCAAGACCTCCGCCGACCTTGCTACACGAGACGTCCTCTGTTGACTCTCCGTTGTCACAGCAGTTGTAACTTTAACAGATAGGTAGGTCTTCATGACCTCATTCACAAGACGGTCAAAATGCTTCCCTAGCATTCTTGACATAAAACAGTCATTTAAAAACAGATTTCACATACAAATACAGTTCCAACAATATTTTCATTTTTTTCTCATCACTCCACATCCTTTGACATTAGTCCCCATCTTTTCTTATTTTTTCATAACTTTTTTTTCATTGATCCCTATCCCATCATATCATTCCCACATCAAATCACATCCAATCACATTCTCACATCAAATCACATCCAATCACATTCTCACATCAAATCACATCCAATCACATTCTCATATTTTTTTTTCATCGATCCCTATCACATCATATCATTCCCACATCAAATCACATCCAATCGCATCATCCACACATC
Source organism: Cibotium barometz (assembly GCF_041138505.1). NCBI lineage: Eukaryota > Viridiplantae > Streptophyta > Polypodiopsida > Cyatheales > Cibotiaceae > Cibotium > Cibotium barometz. Next base: position 48,326,630 of record NC_141087.1, read on the forward strand.
ATCCACATCATCCACATCATCCATACATTCATCCACATCAATTCACATTATCCACACATCCATCCACATCTTCCATACATCCATCCACATCATCCATGCATCCATCCACATCAATCCACATTATCCACACATCAATCCACATCATCCATACATCCATTCACGTCAATCCACATTACCCACACATCAATCCATATCATCCATGCATCCATCCACATTATCCACATCAATTCACACGTCAATCCACATTACCCACACATCAATCCACATCATCTATACATCCATTCATATCAATCCACATTATCCACTCATCCATCCACATCAATCTACACGTCAATCCACATTACCCACACATCAATCCACATCATCCATACATCCATCCACATCAATCCACTTTATCCACTCATCAATCCACATTACCCACACATCAATCCACATCATCCACACATCCATTCATGTCTATTGACATTACCCACACATCAATCCATATCATCCATACATCCATCCACATCAATCCACACGTCATCCACATTACCCACACATCAATCCAATCATCCATATACATCCATCCACATCAATCCACATTATCCACTCATCCATCCACATCAATCCACATTCATTTCATAAGTATTCCCATTCTCATCTAATCACATCTTTTTCTAACTCATCACTTATTTCCTCATTTATCCTCATCTAATCACATCTTTTTCTAACTCATCACTTATTTCCTCATTTATCCTCATCAGATCACATCTACTTGCATCTGCCTAGACATCTCATCACTTCGCATACATTAACTTCTATCCAGTTTACATCGCATCTTAACACTTATTTCTCCATTTATCCTCATCAAATCACATCTACTTGCATCTACCCATATATCTCATCACTTCTCATTCACGTCCCTTATCGTTCATTCACATCCCGATTCACATGTTATCACATTTATTCACGTCCCTTATCGTTCATTCACATCCCGATTCACATGTTATCACATTCATTCACATCCTATATCATTCATTTACATCCTGATTCACATGTTATCACATTCATTCATTTACATCCTGATTCACATGTTATCACATTCATTCTCATCCTATATCATTCATTTACATCCTATATCATTCATTTACATCCTGATTCATTTACATCCTATATCATTCATTTACATCCTGATTCATATGACATCACATCTCATCTATTCATTCATATTTATCTGATTCGCATCACATATCATCACATCTATTTACCTTTCATTTTCATTCACATCACATCCATCCATTCTTTCCCATCTATTTGATTCGTATTACATCTCATCACATCTATTCACATCACATTCTCGTCATCCATCCATTTATTCCCATCTATCTGATTCGCATCACATATCATCACATCTATTTACCTCTCATTCTCATAGTAATCGAAAATATATTCACATATCAAAATGGAATCTCCGTTGAAGATCAGCAAGATCAACCAACAGATCCATATAAAAGAGCCATGGACTCATCCATTGAGGACCAGCAAAGTCAACCAACCAGATCCATGCTCGAATTCAGAAAACAACTCTTACTCCTTGTTCCAATATCTTCCCTGACGACGTACGTGTGGGTATCTTCAGCGACCCAGAGCCCAAGCACCGTATGGTCAGCACCCTCTAGGATCCTTCGCAAGTCACCTAGCGCTTCACTCATAGGCCGCTTCCTTGGTCCATCCACTATACCGGAAGCTCACCATTTAAATCAAACCGAGGCTGGTCAAGACCTCGGTCGACCTTGCTACGTGAGACGTCCTCCGTTGACTCTTCGTCACAGCAATTGCAACTTTAACATATAGGTCTCCACGGCCTCATTCACAAGATGGTCAAAATGCTTCCCCAGCATTCTTGACATAAAACAGTCATTTAAAAACAGATTTCACATACAAATATAGTTCCAACAATATTTCCATTTTTTTCTCATCACTCCACATCCTTTCACATTAGTCCCCATCTTTTCTCATCTTCCCATAATTTTTTTTCATCGATCCCTCTCATATCATATCATTCCCACATCAAATCGCATCCAATCGCATCATCCACACATCAATCCACATCATCCATACATCCATCCACATTCCCTTCCTCTTTTCTCTCTACCTAGCTTGTGGAAGCTCCATTTGAGTGACATAAGTGGAGGTGGAGTGAGCTCCTAGTGGCCTCACATCAGGGAGTTAGACCTCATTGGGGTTGGCTAAGTGCTAGTCTCTGAACCGACCCTTGCAAGGCATATTTCTCTTCTTCTCTCCCTCTGTTGTGCAAGGTAGCATGTTGATTTGGTTAACATCTTTGGCGTCGCTGCCGAGGATGGGCATTTAGCTTAGAGTCCTCCATACTCTATCACGTGCTAGAGTCATTGCTGCATAGCCCGGTTGGAGTGCAAATCCACTGTTGAAGGGTCCACACCAGTTCCACCACCAAACGAAGGCCCGACATGAAGCATCTCTACATCACATATCACTTCCCATGCCGCCTTGATAAGTTGCATGTTATGAGGGTTGTCCAAAGCTACCCATCAATTTTCCATGGCCCAACATGAGCATCTCTACATCGCCTCACTTCCCATGCCACCTCGATAAGCTACCTGCCATCATCAGGGTTGCTAACCACTTTACCCCAGTGCGAATAAATTTGAACTAACCACCACTCAATGGCATATCATCCTGGACCACCCACACAATCCACTTTCTAGGAGTAAGCTTTATTACTAACTTGGGTGATGCAAGGATGTGGTCTCACCCATTAGGAAGGGGCATATGTTAAAACCATTCCATTGGTTAACAACATGGTTTTAATCGCTCAACCACATCTTACCCACACGAGAGAATAGATACTTAACTTTTGTAAGACGAAGTTGGAACATATAAACCAACCTTACTATGAGGTTAATGTCAAATAGGGAAAGCCTATGGGACTTCGTGTACATACTTGCTTAATAGAGGCCAAACCATTTTTAAGTTCAAGCTAGTATGAAAATTAGTCATTCGTATATAAGTCATTTTAACAATAAGTAATACACAATCATTCTCTTGCAATAGTTTACTTGTGAGCTCTCGTTCTTCCTTCTTCTTGCTTCTTTGTATCCTTTTGAATCTTGCTTGCTTGATGGATGCACGCTAGATAGGTTTGAGTGTAGGTTTTCTTCTTGCACAATACTGTTCTTCTTCTTCCTCCACCTTTGTGAGAGAAAACCATCATGAAGGACTATCTCCTCTTACCTCCATCTAGGCATTGAGAGCTCTCCCTTCACCCCTTTACAAGGAGTGTTTCGGTGTGACAACTGAGTGAGGATGCGACGGATGAGCTAGGACACCCCCACAATGGAAAGTTATATTTGTGGCTCGAAGATAAGGCCCAATGACACATGCTTCGGCAAGGCTAAGGTAAGATCTTGACTTGAACACACAAGTTTATATGTGGTTTGAAAGGCCCAGAAGCCTGAATGAAATTTCTGGTGCCAATCTATTTAATGACATTCTTCAAAATCTTCTATAAGATCTTATTACAGGATTCACCCTAACCATTTTCTTGTGGATAATACACTGAGTTTTTTATTGAATCATATGAGGTTGGGTCAGACCTTGAATAATCTCATTAAGGAAATACCCTCCTTTGTTTAGTGACTAGTTCAATCGGATAGCCTAATCTGGTCATAATCACAACTCATACAAAACCTTGGCAACTAAAGTGACTTTATTATCCCTCAAAGACGGAGCATCAACCCACTTTTTGTGTGATAATCAGCTGCCACAAAAATATATTTATTATTGGTCTAGAGAAAGCAAGAGGTTTGAAAGGCCCTACAAAATCCCATTTTTGGAACGGTTCAAGGGGTAATATCGGAGGCATAAATCCACTGCACTGGGCTGACCCATCACATTCTATGGTAATCGTTCATACATCTTTTAACACTATAGGCCCCACCATAATCCCATTTGAAATATCTTTCAACTTGTAGCTTCTCAAGATAAATGGCCTGCACACTAATTCTTGGTGGCCTTCTGCCAATACGGCTTATTGCTCATGCTCCTACACACATTGGCGAAGAACTTGATCGATTCTCATCTTGTATAACTATCTAGCTTACCACCATAAAAGATTTACTTTGGAGACCCAAGAGCTTATGGTGGTTCCGATGCATGCCCTCTCAAAATATCCCTTCTATCAAGAAAAATAGTTTTTCCTCATACCAATCCACGGATACAGAGATTTCACACAAATCTGCATCCGAAAACTAATATGGTGGCCCATAGTGTTATTCAGTGATTCTCCATTTTCGATTTGGGACATAAAATCTGCAATAACATGATGATTCCACAAATGAATACAACATCTCATGGCTTGCTATACAACATCTAGCATAGAGTCTGTAAATGGGAGCGGGAATGGGTCCATTCTTATTACTACGTTAAGCAACCTATAATCCACATAGACCCACAACTTCTCATTTTTGTTTGGAACTATCACTATGAGGATTTCTTCCTCCTCCAGCTATATCTACCCTTTCAAGCCTTCTATTTGCACATAACGCATGGTTTGATTGCCCACCATTTAGCCATTTTCACCACCGAAATTTTCTTTTTTTGGCTCCTCATGGTTATCTAATTTGTGGTGTGCCCAATTGTGCTTAACCTTTGCAAGTTGATGCATCAGCCCAATAAACATTGGGTATGACCTATTTATCTTGTCCATTTTTAAATAAAGACTATCAAAAAGTCACACCCAACTATTTGAATATGTCAGCTTGCCCCAGAAGCCCTCATAGCCCCGTCTCCACCCATCATCCCTACTAGCACCTTCCCCAGCTAATGTAGTGCTTTCCATGACAATAGCTTAGAGACTCCTCGCCCAATATTCTACGTAAAATTTGCTAGCCTTGCCATATTTCTCTACTCAGACGCATGTCTCTACACAATGCCACGTGCCTAGCACCGACACCACATCAACTTGCTTCCACCTAATCTCGCCATCTCCAGTGCTTGCCATGTTTAAGGGGATAATGTGTCTTTAAAAAATAAACTTTTAAAGATTAATCATTAAGGATTATGCTTTTGATGGATGCAAGCTAGATAGGTTTGATTGTAGGTTTCTTTTTACATTAGCTTTCTCTTTTTTCCCATCTTTTATGAGAGAGAACCATTTGCAAAGATAAATCTCTTCTTGCCTCTATCTAGGCATTGAGAGCTTTCTCTTTACCCCTTTGGCAAAGGAGCGTTCCGGTGTGACAACGGAGTGAGAACTTGAGAACGTGCTAGTGCACCCACACGGGAAGTTGCAGATTTTATGGCTCTAAGGTAAAACCCAATGGCACATACTTCTACAAGGGTAAGGTAAGGTCTTGACTTAAACATATTTGGCACCGCTTTGCCAAGGACTAGCCTAGGAGCTAGCTCTATTTTTCTATCCATTTCAAGCTATATTAAGATCACCCCATATTGTCTGGTGTGTTAATTAGGAGGTCACACTCCGAAAAACATACGATTTTGGAGCCTTGGATGTGTTTGGTTGTTGCATTTGATTTTGATTTGAAGTTTATTTTGTATTAGGACATTCCATGTAGTAATGGTAGAGAAAAAACTTGATTTTTTTGGTAATTTGCATGAAATTGAAGCCCGAGGCTTAGATCTCATTGATCCAAGAATTAACTTAACAATTGTGATTAGGAGTGGAATCCACTTCGACAACACATGGGTATTGAGCTCCATTAGATTGAATAAGAGTGAAGTTCTCAATTTTAGTTCACGTATTTCATAATTTATTCATACATTATGAAATTAATAGAGTAGAAGCATGCTAAATCATCTAAAAATAAATAAAAATACTTAATTAGTTATATCATAATCTTTAATCATAATTAAGAACACTAAGCAACCCATCAAGTCCAAAAAAATCACAAAACCAAGTCAAGCCATCTCTCCGGTAGAAAATGTGAGCCCATAGTCCTGCGTATTATTAGACACGTGAGGCATGAGCTATTTTCTTAGAGACGTGAGTCGTGGGTCTAAAGATGTGAGTTGTGAGCCTGAACATGTGAGCTGTGAGTGAGCCGTGAGTTTGGAGATGTGGGCCATGATCCTAGTTACGTGAGCCATTGAGTTTGGATATGTGAGCCATGTGCCATGAGATAGGTATACCTAATATAGTACAGACTAATTATTACAGCTATAAAAACCCGACCACATCTACCCATATATTCTTGTCATACAATCTGTACTAGCTACAAGTTCCAAGGAAAATTGTTGTCCTTCATAATTATTTGGAGAGATTAAGTACACTTATTATCCAATAAGTGCACAAGGAACTACATCTTTGATGAGTGCTTCTGTCGCGCGATGACGCAATAGACCTAGTAGATAACCAGCAAGACAAGGATGTAGAAGTCATCCACCTAAACCAAGAGATAGGGGATGCATAATCTAACACCTCATCATTGGTGGGGGCCAAGGATGCAATAGGAACCAATCCAACCAGATTTTGCATTGCTAGATGCAATGAAGGAGGACTCAATGGAAGGTGAAATTTGACCTTCCATGGGTTATCATAGTCACCATAATACTCTCTGATGTGATGGTGACGACTTCATTTTGACCCCATCAAGGCTCCATAATATTTTCTCCGCCGATGTAATAGGTGAGACGACTTCACCCCATCAAAGGATCCACCTCCTAGAGAAGGATCATTGCACATCCCCTAAACATTGGCATGTCCAAGCCCACCGAGTGAGTATGAGCTAAGTGAGTGTGAATATCGCAAGAGGGACATAGCATATGACTCACAACCTCGGAAGTCCGAGTTCTAATAAGTTCTCTTTTACAAGGAAATTCTAGACTTTGGAGAGACTCATCAGACTGGATGAATAGGAATTTAAGGTTCCACATAGTTGAACCTAAACCTGAAGAGGAGAAGGATGAGCTGTGCCATAATGAGTGCTCTCCTACTATACCCAAGACAAAAAGACAACCAAAAATTCCCATGAATAAGTTGGGACATTACTTCAAAACCGATAAAATGAACGCTATGTTACCTGTTGTTTATAAAGGAGCCACAATCTTCGTAATCTTGGATGGTGGTGCCAGTGTCAACATGATCACCAAGGATTGATGGGAGGGAACCCTACCACTCGTAGTAGTAGGCACAAGCCTCATGGTCAAGCTTGCTGACGGGAACACAACAAACCCTTTGGGCATCCTTTAGGATGAAAAGATTAAGATCTTCAAGCTTACCTTCCACCACACATTCGTGATGATATATTTTTAGAGAAGAGAGTCATACACCATGATCCTCAGAAGACCTTACATGAGAGATGCAAGGCTGGTTCACAATTGGGAAACCAATCAAATTTACATATGCAAGGGTAACTAATCCTTGAAGATAAACCTCAAAACATGAAAAACTCATCCCATGGAGTGAGGCATTCTTACTCGAGTTAGACACAACTACTCGGACCCCTTCAATCGATATTTGCAGAGCATGTAACGTAGAAGCTCACACCATGTCAATTGACATCTGTAGAACTTGTAGCAAGCTATTAAATGGTGAAGATGAGGACCAAGAATATAACCCTATCCCAAAGCCTACCGACTCCGAGGACTAGCTTCATGTTCTTGCAACCATGGACAATCTTCTACGATTGGGACAAGGTTTGCATGATTGGATGGTGCCAAAATCATATTCCTATTAGTGTTCAACGCATTAGAGATAGAATCAATAGTGGAACCGACTTGCCTTGAGTTCCCTCAAGAAGACCATCTAGCAGTATGGTCAGCCTTGGTTGACACTCAAGCTAGCCATAATATCTTATCTTAGGAGACATGGACCTTCTTAGGTCCCCCATCTCTCACACCTTCTGCCCTGCGAGACCATTACTGCAATAAATAATTCTCAACCATCTGTTCTGAAGCGGAGTTTCTTATTGGGTCTAAATCTACATTGTGCAAGCTCTATGTGACCCCCACAAGTACATTGAAAGAGATCGTCACCTTCTGAGGGGATGGATTGTGCGCCACGGATTGTATCATCAGCTAGCGAAGAAGGATCGCAATGCTCAATCTCCCCTTTCGAATGGTTATTGTACCCTCGGTGATGACACCCCGAACCTATCAGCATCCCCAACCTTGTCCCTCTACTTACAAATCACCACCTCGGGTAATCATTATCACTACTAAACAACTCTCGCTTGTTTCCTCATTGGCTACCCCCTCAAATCATTATGGGGATCCAAAACCTTATCAACGAAGATGAACACCTCCCAAACCTCAACCTCAACGACCCTTTAGGGAGGTCAGCAAAAAATAAAGGGTACCCTAGCTAGCAAGTTTACCCAAACCCCAAGCCTTGTTGGATCCCCGTCAAGCTACTAGAAGCCCATGACTTCTATGAAGGAAACTTATTTGTCTAGGTCCCAAAAACCTCGTCATCCACACAAAACCCAAAAGCCAAAAAGATCTAGGCGACGGCCTCGGTACCTTATACTAGAAGTCTACGCTTCGTTGGATCCCAATAAAATTTCTTGATCCACAAGGATTCTACAAAGGAAACCCCCACATCTGGGTGCAAAGATCAAGGCAAACAATGCCTCAGACAATCTCAAACATCCAATCCAAGTGGGTGTGGAGACTCAAAGCCATGCCTCCGATGTTAACTCCAAAGCTCAAGCCAAAATGGAGAGCAATGGCCCATTTGCAATTGACCTACCCGTCCTTGTTCCCATTAAAGAAGATCCGTCCGTGGTGTCAAAACCTAAAGAGAACCATGCACACACTTTTGTGACACCGTTGAGTAACCCTAGAGCTCAAAAAGATCCCCACAATCCCACAACACCTATATGCGTCGTGCTACAATATCAACTTGCTAGCTTGAAGACGAAAGTTCAAACAAGCACACCAACCAAGCCGATCTCCAAGCTTTCATTGTGGACGGGCAAGCGACTCACGTTACATATGTAACATGGCCCTCTGTGCTCAAGTGTACATTCACTACGTTCATCGAGAATGGTAAAAACACAAAGCCCAAAAACATATTAAAAAAAGAAGAAAAAGAAGAATCGACAATCTCAGAAGTTCAAACATCCGATTGTCAAATTGCGCAACGATTCAAGGGGTTTAGTGATTTGTAAAGCCAAATCACAATTAGAGAAGAAGAATCACAATTCAAGATGTGTGAGATCAGTAAGGCCGAAAGTTGAATCGTAATTTGATAAGTAGAATTGACAATTCAAGATGTGCGATCAGGAAAACCGAATCATGATTTGAGAAGCAAAATCGCAACGATTCAAAAGCAATGATCAGAGGGTGGAATCGAAGAGGTTGAATCGTGATTCAAGAAGTAAAATCAACAATCAAGGAAATTGAATTCTCTAAGGGTCGAATTGCCACATAATCCAAGGTTCAGCAAATTCAAGATGAGAGATCAATGATGTCGAATTACAATCTAATGAGTAGAATTAGTGATAGATCAAGGAAATTGAATTGTCCAAGGGTTGGATTGCCACGATCCAAGGTGTGTGGGTGAAGAAGTAGACTTGATGATCAAAGGAAAAATCTACGAACAGTCAGATCACCATGATCCAAGATCAAACGATTAAAGATGTTGAATCGTAGATCTCCCACTATCAAATAAGTAAGATTGGCGATGCCCTGTAACGCTCCCATCTGTCTCCTTCTTTGCTTGCACCACCGTCTGCTACTGCCATCATGAGAGGGGAGAAAGCGAGGTCGTTGTCTCCGGGTGCGAAGGAAGAAAGCGAGGTCATCATCTTGGTGTGCAGAGAGTAGAGGTGAGGTCGCCAATGTTTTGTAGGGAGAGGAGATCGACCGTCCCCTTCTGAGCCAGTACACCAGGCAACGAGAAGAGAGACCCATGTTCGCCTGATCTCTGTTGTCTCATCTTTTCCACTTCACCCACTCCTCTGCGTATGTCAACATTGTTTGCCCCCTTTCTTTGCATTGCTTCTCACAGAAACATTAGCCCTTACACCATCTCTTCTTCGCTATTCCTTGGACTCGAGCTTTCTGCGGCCAATGATTCCGCAAGACCAGACTTCCTTTGCATGGGCTGCCTCTAGAGATTTCATTTTTGTTACGGCTAGAACAACATTTCTTACAACACGGAGGAGCGTTTCAATGTCCAAAGCACGATGGGGGAGTAACTATTGCCTAACATACTACACATGGTGCTTGAGTACTTTAAAGTACGCATATCAAGATAAGTACTTTAAGAACATTCACGTTTTTACTCTCTTTTTCTATATATGTATATAGCATCCATACAAAAATAACATGAAAGACAATGGTAATACTGAAATGAAAACTAATCCAGCAATGACCACTGACCACTGACTAAAATAATTACAAAATTGGTGTTGTACTTTGAACCTCATACGTACCAAGTACGGTACTTATCGAGTGGTACGGAGTACTGAAGGTACACATCGAATGAGTATGGGTATGGAATGCAACTATGATACTACGCCATAGTTCGTTCTCTTGGGGTGTACCCTCATCGATGGCCACTTTCATGTGCTTGAAGTAATGACATCTTCACAGGGTTACGATCCAATCAAGCAGAAAGACCTCTAAAATTGATGATGCTAATAAAACCCCTTGTGCTTGTTAACCTATCGTATAAGTGGAGGCACAACTTGAAATGACATCAGATTAAACATATCGTTCGCATTTCAAGTTGCTTGAGCACATCATAACTATACAGCCACTGGTTTTCACATAAAGGCCGGCTCTTGTTGCCCTTCTGGCCCACCTTAGATCTTCCTGAAAGCCCCTACTGCAACACCTTCACGAAGATGGGTTTTCCTGGGCATAGATGTAGCTTTTATGTAGTACCAATCAGGGTGGTGCTTCATTTGTGGAGTGCTACATGTATCGCGCCAAGGCATACCAAGCAGTTGGTAGAGTTGCATGCGATTGTTTGCTGACAACAACAGAACCCCTACATTAAACCTGGTGTGTAGAAGCCTTCAGCATTAGCGCAAGGCTCTTTTGAGGTGGTCGGTTGCTTATCTGAATGTGCATGTGACCTTGTGTAAGTGAAAGCTCTCTATATGCAACCTTGCTGCAAAATCAGGAATTGTTAGAGCCCCGTTCGAATTCTCTGCAAAATGATATAGTGTTGCAAGGCAGATAGAGATTGTTGAGGAGGATCCAAAAGGGGGAGCTCGGATCAGCCTCGAAGCCCCATTACTTTCTAAATATCATGATCATTGTTGCTGAACCAGAAATATTACGCTCCCTTGTTGTGAATAATAACAATGGATTTTGATTGAAATGAGCCAGACCACAACTCCGTGGTGACAATTCCATGGTTGTAGTGTTGAGGGCAGCTGCATGGATGTCAGACTTCGAATCTTTGGTGCCATGTAGACTTCAACTTAATTTTTGGGAAGCTAAAGGTTACGGCAATCTGTGTTCTTCTTTGGCCTGTGGATTTCACCTTCATCTATTACAAACTTTGTCTAAGCGAGTTGACGTGGCATTTGAGAAGTCACAAGTTGTGAGCTAGAGGGATCTACCAGAGGGTGCGTGTGTGTGTGATAAAGAGATCGGCTGCTCTCGGGTGTTAAATTATATATGCAATCACTGGTGGTTTCCATGCTTATCTTATTTTATGTAGTACAGAAAGGAACAGAGGTTGCATGTGAACAGAGAGCGTGATAGTTTCTTAACTTTCACAGTTACGACTGACCATTCTCATGAGCTTGCATGTTGCATTGTTGGGTTGTGGATTTTATCTTGGGATTGTCTACACAGACCTTACACCTTTTGTTCACTATTGTTGCACTTTCTTCAGGATCTCGACATGGTAAAGCACGTGCCTAGCTCCCTGATTTGTGTGTGAGCGAGACACGAGGAGAGGACGAAGGGAACGCTTCCGAGAAAGTGAGTGAAGGAGCGCCCGCCTTTTCAACTTCATAACCAGCCACCCAAGCGTCACTCAGCTTCACTCTCTTCACCAACAAAACCTTCGCCATTCTACAACACGACCCGACCTCACCAAAGCCTCCGCTCTGGCATAACCAGACAAGCCAACGGGGTTCTTCAACACCACCACTCGCCATCCAACACCTGCACGCTTGACCACCTCACCAACTGACTCCCTTACAAAGCCACCGGCTGACCTACAAGCCTCCTGGTAAGAAGACCGAGACACTGGCACAACTACAAGCAACCATCCAATACACCAAAAATGATGCTAACAACAAGGCAACACCACCACCACCACCAATAAGAAGCCAAAAAGAGAAGACTTCATTTGGCCGCTATTGGCAATGCAACAAGCAATGATCAATGCAATGCCAATGTCCTTGTTCCTCTCGACAACCCAATAAGTGCAAGTAACCTCTTCACCCTCCCTCTAATGCTTATATTGGACCCAAGAACTTCATCTATTGAGCACAAGGAACTTTTGCGCAAATGTCACGGCGGATGACGCCCACACGAGAAGTTGCAGATTGCAAGCCGTAAGGCAAGACCTAACGACACATGCTTCAGCAAGGCCAGGTAAGCTCTTGACTTGAACACATTTCTATCTCCTTTATTTCGTCATCCGAAAGGGCCGGAGCTACTTGTCCATCTTCGACCTTTGCAAGGTTCCGGTCAACACCCTGAATATTCTGAACCATCTTGGTGACTCCCCTAAAGTTGACAGTCGTACTAGGCCCTTTGACCATGTAACTGCAACAAGCACCTAAAGATCTGTTTTCATCAAAATCGGCTCAACGAAGGTACATGTTAAATCCCCTCCACCTCTGAAAATAATGTGTCAATGGACAAGGCTGTCCAAAGGAGAACCAAATAAGCCATCATGATGGAATCCTCCAAATATATGGCACCGATGTCAGTGGCAAGGAAATTGGCTCGGACCACTATCTCGTGGCATTGAAGATGTCTTTCTAGTCAAGCGTAACGTTGCGTATCTGCGTCCAAACTTCGATCAAACCAGAATCTGCCATGAAAGGGCACAAGGCAAACCAGTCCACCCACAAGAATCCGAGGTACAATTATTAGTCATACACGCAAAGAATTTCCAGGTAGAATGAGACCAATGACTAAGATATATCTAAGTCTTGGTTGACTCCTATTGAACTTGCCACTACATCATATTCCTTAAATTGCCTAAAACCAAGCAACCTACCTTCACAATGGAGATCAAAAACCCCTCTTTTGTGGCCCTCTCGTGCTTGGTTGCATAAATACCCAAGCATTCTTCTTGAAACTCTCCCCAATCCACTCACCATTGTCTTCCTTGGTATTTTGTGAGAAAAACTCTATAATAGAGCCTTTAAACATCCTATGCAGCTACGTGGGAATTACATACCATTCGGGTAGCTTTGATCACATGGCACACACAAATCGGCTCCACCTGAGAAAGAGTGTACCATCTGCTGATGGTGAGCTCGGCACCTCACAAGAAAGACAAGATGTACAAATGAGAGAAGCCAACAACAGAACAAACATACAAGAAAAAATGTACGATGTGAAAGCCACGTAAGAGTTGCTGAAAGATCGACATCTTCACGTCATGTACTGTCTAATATAGAATGAAAAGAGTATGTATATATATAAAAGCTGGTTTTATTAAATAAGGTACACTAGTAACATAGACAAATTTTTAGCATCTATGTACATTGGGTTCTTAATAGTCCTAAGCTAATAAAATGGAATGCATTTAGACATGGCCATAGTCATGTATTCATCAGCAGAACCATATGAGATTTCAACTAATATGTTGACCTTTATCAATTAACAACCATCAATGGTTGCACAAGCAGAACAATGGGCTTTGAAGCTGCTCTTCATTGAAACTACAAAAATGCAGGGCTGTATTACCCAAGGTTGTAATTGTTGCAAGATGAATTCCTCTAAGCAATCAATAGAACTGCGAGAGTCCACCTCTACTTTACAGTGCAAGGAAGTTTTTCAGCTTACTACCACAAAACCCCAGTGCTGTGACAGGTTAAATCCCCTCAGCTCTCCAGTGGCTAGTCCAACTACCGATGTTATTTTCAATGGTCCTAGTGCATCAGTCATCTACAATGCAATCAACATGCAAGCCGCCTACAGCATAACTCTTGGGCCACATTATACATGGTGAAATTGCAGAAAGAGAACTTTACTCAACTCTCGAAGGATAACCTCTACCTCAAAAGTGTTAGACGCCAGTTTAGCACCACTGCATTTTCGCAGCCGTTCAGAATTCAATGCTTGCATTTCCTCCTGATTAAAGATGCCTTCCCCATAAAACTTGATCAATCACACCAAACATATGAGCAGCTGAACAGATGCTACAATGAAAGCATGATGAAACCGAAAACTCCCCATGCTAGCCCCACCAGCAGTGGCCCCAACCTGTCCAGCCCTGATAATGCACATTGTAAAGCATCAGGTTAGTACTATAAACATTCTCAGTTCAGGTAAAGATAAATCTATCAAGCTTAGGTTATTTCCCATGAACCTGTTCCAACCAATGCAAGAAAAAGAAGACATCAACAAAACAAGCACAATGCCAAGTTAATGTTTACTGCTTATCGAAACAATAAAAAATACTTCAAAAAAGTAATTACCTAAAGGGGTAGAAGCACCCAGGATAGCCTGCCACAGACAACTATAATATGAGAACCATGTCACAATATTGAAAATTTTCTTCAAAAAGTCGAAATAGATTACTAGTAAACTGTAAAGACGTATGAATGACAAGCTCACAAGTTGATTAGTGCAACTAATTTCCATACTGTCAGCAATTTTATGACATGTTTGAATAGCTTGCAGCAAAAGCACAAAAATACACAAGGGTAGTACTTTCTTTCACTGCCAGTTTCTGTTGGTTGCAAGAACAGCTGCAGACTGTTCTGAAGATTCTAAGCAACTGCTTGACGAGGAAAGGATAACAACAGATTCTGAAGAGATCGCAGATATTCTTGAAGTGGAAAGATCCTCACATTTCTCACTAGAATCGTTGCCACCAAGACTAGAGGGTTTCATCCTTGTTCCAGATCGAATACTTTAAAAGGACCTCATTACAGTCAACATTTCAACATCCTGTTTGAAGATCAGCAAGAGTAGATGTTGCAACATGTCTACCAAGGCCATGTGCATGGTAGTCTAGGAGAGCAGCATGCCATTGTGATCCCTAGCAGATTAGAGGGGTAAGTACATTGGGTGTACAAACAGCTAGGGATAGACATAGGTGCATGCCTCTGACAGGACATTCAAGTGCCCAGAGGCAAAGACCTATATGAAAGACCTATCTCTTGTGCTGTTATTTTTCTGCATTGCGTTTTGCTCTTGTGTTCCCAGATCTGGTCATCATCTCCGCTGCGTATTCTGACTTGGTATCAGAGCCTAGGCTCTAGATAGTTCTTGGGATTTGTGTGAGCAAGAGGGGGGCTGTTGTGTTGCTGATCGGTGGACTGTTCGGGACTGTTCGGGAAGAGAAGCAAGAGGACGGCGGGCTGATTTGCTGGACAGCCACTTGCAAGTGTTAGTTCTTCTTTGTTCACACCCACCCACCCTTTTCAGAGTACATCCCCGCAATCGCAGATCTGTTTGAGATGGCCAAGAGGCATGTGAAGATCCCGACACTCCCCACGTTCCCGGTGGACCATCAGTTGGACAGGAACAACTATGGCATATGGAAGGTTATGATGGAATCAGTTCTGGAGTCTTACGACCTCGCTGATTTCGTTGTTGTTGGGATTCCACAGCCGGAAGTAGAGGAAGGGGAGTTACCGTCGATCCGAAAGGACTGGGAGGCACAGGCACAGATGTGGGATCGTGTCAACGCCAGGGTCCGTTCATTTATCTTTCTCAACTACACACCGCAGATAATCAATCATGTAAAGCATATGACGCTGGCCAGAGGTATATGGCAACATTTGGCTTCTCTTTACAACAGGGTATCGCCCATGAAGAGGATTTCCTTGGAAGTACAGATGCGGGTTATGAGCCTTGCAAAGTCGTTGACGATGCGGGAGCATATTAACAAGGTGCAAGCTCTTCAGCAGGAAGTTCTTCAGGCTGGGAAGGAGATATCGCCAGAGGACATGGCCATAACGTTACTGTCACACTTGCCCTCTCAATACTCAGCATTTTACTCCTCTTTGATTACCAGTGGCAGGCTCAGCACCATCACGTGGAAGGAGCTTGTGCCCATGGTCTTGGACCAGGAGGAACGATTCACGACCCTCCTCAAGGTGGAGGTTCGGAGGCCTTAACTGGCCAACAGTCGAAAGGCCGTAACACGCAAGTCAGTTCGTCAGTCGTCAAGTCCCTTAACCCACTTAAAGAGATTCATTCATGCATATAGATGTCATAGAAGCCTTAAGTTTGCATCACGACATGTGTGCATTTATGCATAGCATTCATCCCATATGCATGTAGGCCATCTAGACCATTGCAAAAGCATCAAAACTTTATCTGGTATTTTTCTCACATTTTTTAGTATTTATTCAGCATTTTTTCATATTAATATCAACTTTATGCATTTATTGGCAGAACATGAAGCAGTTGGCCAGTTTCAGCCAGCCGACTTGCTCATGTTGTGCATATAAATAGTTCAGCATTGCACCATTCATATCATCATATCATAAATCAGCCTTAAGCACAAGGACCATAAGCGATTGAAGCATTCATCACCTCAGTCCTCACCGTTTCATCCTTCAGCATCTAGGAGCATCAACGCATGTGCAATCAACATCCATCATCACAACGCATAACATACAACATTCAGCCTTCAGAATTCCTTGTGTTTTCTACATAGGCGTAGTTTTCAGCATACCTATCTTCATCGTTTTGCTACAGCACTTTGGTGAAGGTAAAACTCAGCATTCATTCACAACCTAGAAACAATCCCAATCAGCCCCTACCTCAGCCTCAAATTTGCAACCTTCCCTCATTCCATTGGGAAGAGTGCATAGGCTCGAGATTGGTCATCATTGGTGCTTCTACAACCATGTGCAGTTCAGCCCGACTCTTGGTCCTCCGAGATCTTGCATTTGGCTTATCGTCAGTCCAAAGTCAGTCTCTTCAAAGTAATAAAGCAAATACTATTCCGGTAACGGGATAGGGGGCCCTTCAGTGGGTAATTTCGCACCCTATATAGTGTACAAATTCTCTCTCTCTCTCTCTCTCTCTCCTCACCGCCGCCCTATGTTTCGCTTCCGCCACCCTCTCCCTGCTCGCCGCTTCCGCCGCCCTTTGTTTCGCTCATGCTGCTCTGCTCGCGCTGCGCACCCTGCCTGTGCTGCACCTAGCGCTGCCCTATCCATGCTGTGCTGCGCCTATTCGTACCCACCAGCCCGAGCTGCCCTGCTTGCACTGCGCACCCCCTACTGAGCTGCGCCTGGCGCTGCTGTGCTGGCCTGCTTTCGCTGCCCGTTTCACTGTCCGCCTTCTGTTTGCTGTTCGTTGCGCTGGCTGCCAGCCTTTCACCACCCACCCTTGCCCAGGCCCCCAAGGCAGCAACATAACTCTCTCTCTCTCTCTCCTCCCTGCCTGTGGGAAGGACTGCAGAGTGATCTGGAGGAATAGCCCCGAGTCTCCAAGAGAAACTCGAGGCCCTCGATACACTAATCAAGGAGAACAAGAAGACATCGGATTCCAACCTCAATGAGGTGGAGAACAAACTACACCGGCACATCATGGCTCTCGAAGCACGGGTCACAAACCTCGAACAAGAGAACATGGCACTCAAGGAGGAGGTGAGTGCATTGAAAGTGGAAATGGTAGCCATCAAGAATACTGAGAAGGAAGAAGGGGAGATCAATGACAACCCTCTCACGGCCATCAAAGAAGAGATCTCCAAAGAGATCAGAAAGGACAAGGAGGAAAAACTCGAAGCCAAGCAGTCAGGATGGGTTGAGGTGGTGAAGAAGAACATCCGTAAAGAAGTGAGGGAGGAGACTCAAAGGGAAGAACACCAAATCATTCACACCATCATTGAGGAGGAGAAGATGAGGCATGCCCGCCGCCTCAACATTCGAGTCACAGGTATAGCCGAGACACCCGACTCCACTCCCCAGAAAGATGGACAGCTTCTATGCATGAAGCTCGGCTACAAGGAAGAGCACCCTCTCCCCTTCACCAAAGCATGGAGAGCCGGGAAAGACTCAACACGCAAGCGAGCCCTCATCCTACAGTGTTGGGGTAAAGGCGTTATGCCCACCCTTATAGTGTGTACAAGCCCATAAGTTATAGTACATAGTACACTTAGTACTTTTAATGTACTAAGTGCACTATGTGTACTAGTGCAATATACATGTGTGATAGGGGAGTCACACACTCATACTTGATGAGTTGACTTATCCCCACAACTCTCTCTCTCTCTCTCTCCCTTGCTTCTCTATGTATGTCTCCCATGAATGAACTCTAACCCTAATTCTGTTTTCTCCCCATCAACTGGTATCAGAGCCTTCAGTTCCTTCGAGGAGAAAGAAGTAGGATTTTCTTCAGGTGTTGCTAAGGACAAGCAAGCTGCAGCTACTCACTAGCGCAGTTCAGAGGAGTCAGCCAGGTAGTAGCGCAGTTCAGAGGAGGCATCCCGGCAGTAGTGCAGCAGCAGGAGCCGAAGCAGGTTGACTGACGCCCAAGACAAGGCAGGGGCTGCTGTGGCAACCTCTGATGACAGTCACATCAGAAGAGGTAGTCATCACCTAGCGAAACCACGCGAAGCGAAGGCTACTAGGCCCCGGCGCCCGTCAACTCGCGTAGCCAACAAATAGACGCCCAGCGCTAATACTGAAGTAAGCGAAGGCAACTGGGCGTTAGTCGTCGGCTGGTACACGCAGGCGGATGGGCGAAGGCGTTTGCGAATTCACGCGGGCTACAGCCGTCTTGAAATCCAACTCGTCACCGGCGCCACACAACTGGAGCCGAAACGAAGGCAGCGTAGCATACATCCTCCTCCGCACAGGCTCACGTGCCGTTGCTGAATCGTAGTGCTGCACAACCGGCAGATGATGAAACTAGAACAGTTACCAAATCAGAGGCGCCTCTGCAAATGCAACAGAACAAGCCTCTGACTCGGTTGTCAAAGAAGCCACAGCCTTCTGCACAAGGCTTGGCAAGACTCCCTTGTGTCCACCTGCACAGAAGCTTGACAAGCAGCAGCATCAACAGCAAAATCGACGCCCTCCTTTCCTGCAACAAAAATCAGAAATTACAAGGTATTTGCCTCAATTTTTTTTTGGGATTTGCAATTGAGCAAGTACAATCAACAATTGAGCAGGTACGGGTGCCCAATTGCTCAATTTTTGAGCAAAATTGGCAAAATTGGGTGACATTGGTCACAATCAGGATAAATTTGCAGGAAATTGGTCAAATCAAGATCAATTTGCAGGAAATTGGATGTCGAAATTTGGGGCTTTTGATGTAATTGTGCAATTAAGCACTCATACATGCTGTATGATGTGAAAAATCGCACATTTGGGCAAAATTGCAGCAAATTGCAGTGCAAATCAAGGGGCTTTTGTGCCGATTTGGTTGATTTGCATGCAGGCAATCGCATTTGATGCTGTGGAAAATGTGCTGATGCCTTACAAGCACTCAATGTGCCTGTAAATCAAGGGGCTTTCATGTATTTGATGTATATGTGGCCAGGGGGAAGCATCGTGAACACTCTGGATGCCTTCATGTGCGTCAATGTACCATGTATGATCAGCAATTGATCTTAAATCAAGGGGCTTTTCAAGTTTGTATGCTTGTTGAGCTTGGCAAAGCAGCAGGCAAGACATTTATGCCTTGAATCCTCAAAAATCAGCTTGCAGTCAAGGGGCTTTTGCCCAATTTCTGTTCGGGACTGTTTTATGCAGTGTTCGGGACTGTAAAAGTCTGATTTTTACTCATTTGGACAGCCAGGAGAGCATTTATTGCTATTGTACCTGCTGGTACAGTTTTGGTACAGATTTGTACATGTTTTGGCATGGCTGTACACTGTTTCGAGTGACCAAAAGGTTCAATTTCAGCTGCTGTACTTGTCGGGACAGGTTTGGTACATCATTGGTGAGCACTTGGTACTGCTGTACAGTACTTTGGAAGGGCAAAAGAGCACATTTAAGGTGCTGTCCAAAATCTGCAGCAACCATATTTTGTTGTTTTCATCACATACAGTGGGAGAAAAGTTGCATTCGTGCTTCCGCAGTGGGAGATAAAGCTTGGGAGAAAAACTGTGAGCACTTTGTGTGCTTTTGGTGCAGTGTTTGCACATTTTGCAGGGAGTCAGGCATTGACAGGTTGCATTTTGCTATGGCAACCACAGGTGAGAGCTCTTCATTGCTTCACATCAAGAAGCTTGAAGGCTCGCATAATTATGATATTTGGCAAACCCAGTGCTACAATGTGTTGCTCCAGAAAAAGCAGCACAAGCCTATCAAAGAAAGGGGCGTGATGCCCGCTTCTCTTACTGCTGAAGAGTGGGAAGATATGGATGAGCTGGCAAGATCTACTATCATGTTGTCTGTGTCAGACTCATTACTTTTCAGCATTCGTGAAGAGAAGACAGCTTGGGGAATGTGGCAGAGATTGCAGGACTTGTATGCCCAACAAAGTGCCTCAGGCAAAGTGTATTGGTTGAAGAAACTCATAGGTCTTCAGATGAAGGAAGGGGCGTCTATGGCAGCCCACCTCAATGAGTTTAATGGTATTGTCAGCCAGGTCATTAATCAAAAGTTGGCAATCGACGATGAGTTCAAAGCCACTTTTCTGTTATGCACTTTGCCAGAGAGTTGGGACACATTTAGGACAGCCACTAGCAATTCGAATGCTATGCTGTCATATGCAGATGTTGAGGGTGCTCTTCTTCAAGAAGAGATGAACAGGAAGAACAACTCTGTTGGAAAGTCCAATGCAATGAATGCACGTGGGAGATCCCAGCAAAGGGGGAAAAGCCAAGAAAGGGGAAGGAGCAAGTCTCGCTCCAAAAAGGATTTGGAATGCCATTATTGTGGCAAGAAGGGACACATTAAAAAGCAATGCTACAAATGGAAAAATGATCAAAAGGAAAAGGGAAAAGGCAAAGACAAAGAGAAAGATGAAGCCAAAGATGTAAAGCCAAAGGGCAAAAGTGGAGTCAAGATTGAAGAAATCAATGTGTCACATGCAGGTGGCAGTGAGGACGAGGTCCTATTTACGTCTTCACTTGATGCCCATTCACTTCTTACAGGTGGTCATGGTATGCACTCATGGATCATTGATTCAGGTGCCTCCTTTCATGTCACAGGTTGCAGAGACTTGTTTGTCAGGTATACTGCTGGCAATGAAGGAGTGGTTTATTTGGGTGATAACCATGCATGCAAGATACTTGGCAGAGGTGATGTGAGGCTTGTGTTTTCAGATGGCTCACAGCTTATGCTCCATGATGTCAGGCATGTGCCTGAGATCAAGAAGAATCTGCTTTCTACTGGACAGCTTGATGATGCTGATTATGTTACCACATTTGGTAGTGGAAAGTGGAAGATTAGTAAGGGCTCACTGGTTGTTGCCAGAGGCTCTAAGGTGGACACTCTTTATTTCATGCATGCAGGTGTTTGTCACCATGCTAATGTAAATGCAACCGAGCTGCCGGAAATTTCTATGTGGCATAGCCGGTTGGGACACATGAGTGTCAAGGGAATGGAGCAATTGTCTCGTTTGGGTTACTTGCCTTCTCTAAAGTTTTCAAGTTTTCAGTTTTGTGAGCATTGTATATATGGTAGGCAACTACAGTGCCCCCACAAGAAAGCTCTTGGACAGAAAGATGCTCAGTTAGAGCTTGTGCATACAGATGTATGTGAGATGCCTCAGCTTTCTTTGGGAGGGGCAAAATATTTTGTGTCTTTTATTGATGATGCCACACGCAAGGTGTGGGTTTATCCTCTTCGTTTGAAGAGTGATACATTCTCAGTGTTTGAGAAGTTTGTTGCTCTTGTTGAGAATCAAACTGGCAAAACACTGAAGGCTTTGCGTTCCGACAATGGTGGAGAGTATATGTCCAAACAGTTTCAGGACTTTTGTGATGCTAAAGGCATCAAGAGGGAGCTCTCTACTCCTTATGATCCTCCACAAAACGGGACAGCAGAGAGGATGAACAGGACCATTTAGGAGAAGGTCCGTTCTATGTTGTCACATGCTGCATTACCTCATGGTTTTTGGGCTGAAGCTGTTATGACAGCCGTTCACCTTATAAATAGGTCACCTAACACGAGGCTTGGTGGGAAAGTGCCAGAGGAAGTATGGACAGGGAAGCCTCCGTCATACAAGCACTTGAGAGTGTTTGGTTGCGTTGCGTACGTGCACATACGCAGGGAAATGCGCACCAAACTTGATCCTAAGTCTCACAAATGCATATTCCTAGGATATGGTGACAGAGGTGAAATGGGGTATAGACTTTGGGATCCCATGAATAGAAAGATCATACGCAGCAATGATGTCATTTTTGATGAAACATGCATGTATAAGGAGCCTGCAAGGCAACATGAGCCTGGCAGAGTCATCTTTGATGATGATGGACATCATGGACAACAACAAAGGGCTGTAAATCAGCCATTACAGCAGGAAAACCAGCCCTTAAATGGTGCTGAAAATGGTCCAAATGGACAGCCAGAGATGGCAGAAGATATCCCTATGGATATACCACAGTTAGAGGATATACCGGGCATTATATTTCAGCCTTATGGCATGGAACAGGAGCCACCAATGGGTGATATGCAGGCTGGACAGCAACCTGCAAATGATGGTCATTGGGTACGGAGGTCCACTAGACCCTCCAGAGCCCCTGACAGGTTTGTTCCAGGGGTTGACTACTTGATGCTCACTGACTGTGGGGAGCCCTCATGTTATAAAGAGGCTTTACAGAGGGCAGACAAGGCTCTATGGGAGCAGTCAGAGATGGATTCTCTGCATAAAAATGGAACTTGGAAGTTGGTGCATTTGCCTGCAGGCAAGAAGGTTTTGCCATGCAAGTGGGTTTACAGGCTCAAAGTTGCACCAGATGCAAAGCCAAGATACAAAGCCAGGTTAGTGGCTAAGGGCTTCAAGCAGGAATATGGTGTGGACTTTGATGAGATCTTCTCTCCAGTGGTCAAAATGACCACACTTAGAGCTGTGTTAGCTTTGGTTGCGCATGATGATCTGGACTTGATTCAGATGGATGTAAAGACTGCTTTTCTTCACGGTGATCTCCATGAGGAGATATATATGCAGCAGCCAGAGGGTTATGCAGTGAGTGGAAAGGAGAAGCTTGTATGCAAGCTGAAAAAGAGTCTTTATGGGCTCAAACAGGCACCAAGAGAATGGTATCATAAATTTGATACATTCATGAAATCACAGAAATTCAGGAGAAGTGACATAGATCACTGCTTGTACACCAAGAAAGCTTTGAATGGCAGTCTCTTGATTCTCATTTTGTATGTTGATGATATGTTGATTGCCGGGAAATCTCGTAAAGAGATGGATGCCTTGAAGCAGAGGCTGCATCAAACCTTTGATATGAAGGATTTGGGTGATGCAAATCACATCTTGGGTATGCGGATACTTCGGGACAGAAATCAGCATGTGTTGTATTTGTCTCAGAAGGAATACATTGGCAAAGTCTTGCAGAGGTTCAATATGGACGGGGGGAAGAAGGCTAGTACTCCTTTGCCTCCATATGTGAAACTCAGTGCTATGGACGGCCCACAGTCAGATAGAGACAGGGCTGATATGGCCAAGATTCCGTATGCTTCAGCTTGTGGCAGTCTCATGTATGCCATGGTTGCTACTAGGCCGGACATTGCATTTGCAGTGGGAGTGGTTTCTAGATACATGGCCAACCCTGGCAAGAAGCATCGGGAAGCAGTGAAAGGTGTCATGAGATACCTGAAGGGCACACAGGATTTGTGCATTTGCTTTGGCAAACAGGATGCATTAGTGCATGGTTACACGGATTCGGATTATGCCGGTCATCCAGATAACCGGAAGTCTACTACCGGTTATGTATTTACATTCACAGGAGGTGCTGTGTCATGGATATCCAGGATGCAGAAGTGCACTGCCTTATCTACTACAGAGGCCGAGTATATTGCAGCCACAGAGGCTTGCAAGGAGGCATTATGGCTATCTCGGTTAGTGGTTGATTTGGGCTATACAGGGGATATTCCATTGTTGCATTGTGACAGTCAGAGTGCCATCCAGTTGGCAAAGAACCCTGTCTTTCATGCAAAGACAAAGCATGTGGATGTGAAGTATCACTTCATCAGAGAGGTGATAGAGAACAAGCAAATTCAGCTTGTTAAGATTCACACGGATGACAACCCGGCTGATCTGTTGACAAAGAGTTTGCCTCCGGAGCGATTTGCTCATTGCAGACACTTGATGGGCATTGGATGAGGCCATTTTCAGCCTTGATATGGTCTTGTATATTATCATGTACATGCTGATTTTTCTTTTCCTTTACTTAAGGGCACTTTGCCTTTAAGTGGGAGGTTGTTGGGGTAAAGGCGTTATGCCCACCCTTATAGTGTGTACAAGCCCATAAGTTATAGTACATAGTACACTTAGTACTTTTAATGTACTAAGTGCACTATGTGTACTACATGGATTAGCGATTTGGGGCCTATGGGACACAGACCAGGCCACTGACAGAGATACACATGGCAGTATGGAACTGTAATGGTTCACTATGGGTGCAGCCTGGACGACTAGAGCATGTTATGGTGGGGAGAGACATCATACTTCTGACAAAGACACATCAGAGCGCAGAGAGAGGGCTACCTCGAGTAGAGGGATTCCAGTGGGAGTCAGCATACAGGAGGACCACACGCCAGGGTAACTCGAGAGGGTCGGGGGGAGTAGTAGTTCTATTCAGACGGGAGCTACAGGGGAGACTGAGAGTGGTAGCACAGGATCTAGAGGCCAGATACATGTGGATCAGCTTACAGCTCTCACAGGACAGGGTTATATACATAGCTCTATGTTATTTTTCTCCATCAGGATCCTCCTATGTCATTACAGAGGACATGCCACAGGAGGAGGAGACACGAGACTCGCCATACACTTGTCTGTCAAAGGAGATTATGCATTATTCTACACTAGGCGAAGTATATCTTACGGGCGACTTCAATGCCCACACACAGAGCAGACAGTGTGAGGTGTATGACTATCATGACATGGAGATCCTCCACCCTGTGGATCCAGAGAAGATAGGGGCTAGTCGGGCATCAGAGGACACTGGAACAGACAGAGGACATTATGGGGACCACTTACTAGAGTTGGGAGCCATGCATCGTCTCGTTATTTATAACGGGATGCTACAGTGGCGGGGATCAGGAGGGCTGACATGCTTCCCACATGGGGGTCATACACGGACCGAAGGCACGGTGGTAGACTACATTATGGGGTCTTTGGAGGCTTCACAGCTTGTCACCTCATTCTCCATTCCACCTCGTCCTATTGGGGCAGATCATACATACTTTGCATTTTCACTAGCCGGATCACCAGTATCACCAGTCCCCCCACATACTGACGCCACACACTACCATCTACTTCACACATGACATGGCAGATATATACACTGGCAGAGTAGAGGATGGGCTCCTACTCATGGATCCCCTGGCACATATGGATACCATTACAGCCAAGCTGGCATCACTCCTACACACGGCTGCATTACAGAGTTTCCCACATCGTGTCCACTCAGGAGAGCCTGCGAGATCTGGGACTATGCCCCAGAACAGATGGTATGATGACGAGTGCAGAGCCCTATACTCACGGCTCCGCATACAGAGAGCCTTGGGAGCCATCACAGAGCAGGAGTCGAGGAGAGAGATGAGGAGACTTACTCGCCGCAAAAGGCGGGCCTTCGCAGAGATACAGGAGCTAGAGATCTTTCATTTCTTCATGAGTAGAGATAGCCCTATCTCATGGCGGCACTTCAGAGAGCCCCGGACACCGACACCCATTGCAGACCCACAAACATGGCACACATATGCAGAGGGCCTATACCACGTCCCAGAGCAGCCACCTATACCTCAGCCACAGGAGCCTCGACCTACCACAGCTAGCTTCTTTACCTACCTAATGGTAAAGGAAGCTATCCGCCGCCTACAGCATGGACAGGCCGCTGACCATATGGGCCTACAGGCTGAGCATCTCATATATGCAGTGGATTCTTTGGCTCCTTTTCTTGCACACCTGTTTAACATGCCACTAGCAGAGGGTTTGCCTGCGGAGTGGACGATGCACACCATTGTGCCGATCCACAAAACAGGGGATATACTCGATCCGAGCAACTACAGGACGGTTATGGTTGGCCACGTGTTGGCCAAACTCTATGGTGCAGTGTTGGAGCAAGAGCTGAGCTTATATGCTGAGCGACCAGGTTTATGCTCATCGGGGCAGGCAGGCTTCAGGAGAGCTTTCTCTACCACTGCAATGTATTCACTTTGAGATGTATGATGATCAAGCCAGAGTGAGGAAGAGAAAGCTCTATTGCTGCTTTGTGGATTTCCGCAAGGCATTTGACACAGTACCACGAGAGAGGTTCTTTCAACGCCTGCAGTCTGTTGGCATACCAGCAGATATGACATGGGGCATCTATGCATTATATGAGCAGGTTTTTGGGCGAGTCAGATGCCCAAGAGGTATGTCCGAGACTATTGCTAGCACCATTGGTGTGAAGCAAGGATGCCCACTTTCCCCCACGCTATTTGGGTTATACATTGATGAGGTGGCTGACTTCATTACACGGGGAGGCGGAGATGGAGTTGATTTAGCAGGTACCTCAGTACATATTATGCTTTATGCTGATGATATTGTATTAGTGTCTGAGTCTCCAGGTGGTCTACAGCAGCATCTACATGCACTCGATGATTTCTGCACACAAAGGGGTCTTACTGTGGACCTTGGGAAAACCAAGGTTATGGTCTTTCATACATCGAGAGAGGGCAGGAATCAGCTGGACATTCACTCTCGCAGGACGCCAGGTGGAGGTGGTGACATCATACGTGTACCTAGGGGTTACCTTCTCTGCAGCAGCCACACGCTTCACCATGGGTTCAGCAGCCAGAGCTAGATTGACACGGGGATATGCAGCATTGGCTATGCTAGAGAGACAGCGCCACCAGGCGCATTTTCAGGAGCCCCGGACGAAGGGGTGGCTATTTGACACATTAGTCACACCGGCATTGATGTATGGAGCAGCGGTATGGGCGCCAGGCCTTGCTACCCATTGGTGGACACAGATAGAGAGACCACAAGCCCTCATGATGGCACGCATGATACGCAGCAAACCGTCAGTACCTCATGACATTTTCCGAGTAGAGTTTGCTGCGCCTCCTATGATGGTAGAGGCCATATTTCAGACTATATGCCTGCTAGACAGATTCAGAGAGATGCCACAAGACAGATTGTCATATAGAGCTTTTGAGGCATCTAGACAGTTGGCTCAGGCAGGAGACAAAGGATCATGGTATGCACAGGTCACACATTGGTTCTCACAGCATGGCCTAGACATGGATCATCTACCACCATTCCAGTATGACAGGGATGCACCACATATCCGTCTCTCTCATAGTGAGGGGAACAGAGTATTGAGACAGGATCTATGGCAGCTCTATACACAGGAGACATGGATATCGCCTACACAGCCCCTTCCACCGAAGATGCTATACTACAGAGATCACTTCATGAGTATCACTGATGATGGATTTATAGAGAGGCCTAGATACATGGAGGGCTTTTTACCACACCGTTCCCGAGTGGCTATTGGTCAGCTTAGAGTTTCATCACACCGATTGGAGATTGAGATTGGCAGAGCAGCATGGATCCCCCGAGAGGAGAGGGTATGCAGATTGTGCAGAGAGGAGGTGGAGAGTGAGGAGCATTATGTATGCAGATGCAGAGCATATACGGCCATCAGAGAGAGATATCCCATTTTATTCATAGAGCCACATTCCCTATGCCAGATCTTTGAGGCAGCAGACCAGCGCATACTGGGGAGATTCATTCTAGACATACAGCGCCACAGAGAGACATCATTACAGGCTCAGACAGCTCCCGCAGGAGACAGAGGACACGTGGCTTTCGGACACCACGCCTATACCAGAGAGAGATGAAAGAGATCAGAGCTCAGTTTCACAGAGAGGGTGCGGAGCGACTAGCTCGCTTCAGAGCAGACTCAGGCATGTTCTTCAGGGAGCTGTGGACACCCCCTTCATTGATGTATACCATTCTATACCCCCAGTAGTATGGTAGATGATGGAGCTAGCTAGGTTGCATATCATGATTGTATACTCCATGCATATAGCTTTGCATTCTCCTAGTAGTAGAGCTCCATTCCCTCCACCACTCATTGTACTTATTGCACACCCAGATTCAGCTTTTTTAGTTCAGTACTTTTTCATTTTGTTGGGATGACAGAGGATACCCCATACAGGTACACCGATTTGTCTCATAGGCCGAGTTCGGTCTTTTGGAAGACGTTAATAAAATCAATCTCTCTCTCTCTCTCTCTCTCTCTCTCTGCCCCTGCTCAGGCCCCCAAGGCAGCAACATAACTTTTTCTCTCTCTCTCTCTCTCTCCTCCCTACCTGTGGGAAGGACTGCAGAGTGATCTGGAGGAATGGCCCCGAGTCTCCAAGAGAAACTCGAGGCCCTCGAGATGGCAATGAAGGCACTAATCAAGGAGAACAAGAAGACATCCGATTCCAACCTCAATGAGGTGGAAAACAAACTACACCGGCACATCATAGCTCTCGAAGCACGGGTCACGAACCTCGAACAAGAGAACACGGCACTCAAGAAGGAGGTGAGTGCATTGAAAGTGGAAATGGTAGCCATCAAGAATGCTGAGAAGGAAGAAGGGGAGATCAATGACAACACTCTCACGGCCATCAAAGAAGAGATCTCCAAGGAGATCACAAAGGACATGGAGGGAAAGCTCGAAGCCAAGCAGTCAGGATGGGTCGAGGTGGTGAAGAAGAACATTCGTAAAGAAGTGAGGGAGGAGACTCAAAGGGAAGAACACCAAATCATTCACACCACCATTGAGGAGGAGAAGATGAGGCATGCCCGCCGCCTCAACATTCAAGTCAGGTATAGCCGAGACACCCGACTCCACCCCCGAGAAAGATGGACAGCTTCTATGCATGAAGCTCGGCTACAAGGAAGAGCACCCTCTCCCCTTCACCAAAGCATGGAGAGCCGGGAAAGACTCAACACGCAAGCGAGCCCTCATCCTACAGTTTGCAGGAGAGATGGAGAGGGTCACCTTCATGAGGAAGAGGGTCATACTACGGGGTTTAGAGGGAGCTCCTATTTTCTTGGATGATGATCTCACGAGGATGCAGCTTGAGCATAGGAGAACTTGCATGCCACGAGTCTTACACGCGAGAAGAGAAGGCAAAAAGGCCTTCTATCGAGATGGTCGGGTCATCATTGATGGCCGGCCCATGGATTAGCGGTTTGGGGCCTATGGGACACAGACCAGGCCACTAACAGAGATACACATGGCAGTATGGAACTGTAATGGTTCACTATGGGTGCAGCCTGGACGACTGGAGCATGTTATGGTGGGGAGAGACATCATACTTCTGACAGAGACACATCAGAGCGCAGAGAGAGGGCTACCTCGAGTAGAGGGATTCCAGTGGGAGTCAGCATACAGGAGGACCACACGCCAGGGTACCTCGAGAGGGTCGGGGGGAGTAGCAGTCCTATTCAGACGGGAGCTACAGGGGAGATTGAGAGTGGTAGCACAGGATCCAGAGGCCAGATACATGTGGATCAGCTTACAGCTCTCACAGGACAGGGTTACATACATAGCTTTATGTTACTTCTCTCCATCAGGATCCTCCTATGTCATTACAGAGGACATGCCACAGGAGGAGGAGACAGGAGCCTCACCATACACTTGTCTGTCAGAGGAGATTATGCATTATTCTACACTAGGGGAAGTATTTCTTACGGGCGACTTCAATGCCCACACACAAGAGCAGACAGTGTGAGGTGTATGACTATGATGACATGGAGATCCTCCACCCTGTGGATCCAGAGGAGATAGGGGCTAGTCGGGCATCAGAGGATACTAGACCAGACAGAGGATATTATGGGGACCACTTACTAGAGTTGGGAGCCAGGCATCGTCTCGTTATTTATAACGGGATGCTACAGTGGCCGGGATCAGGAGGGCTGACATGCTTCCCACATGGGGGTCATACACGGACCGGAGGCACGGTGGTAGACTACATTATGGAGTCTTTGGAGGCATCACAGCTTGTCACCTCATTCTCCATTCCACCTCGTCCTATTGGGGCAGATCATACATACTTGGCATTTTCACTAGCCCGATCACCAGTATCACCAGCCCCCCACATACCGACGCCACACACTACCATCTACTTCACACGTGACATGGCAGACATATACACTGGCAGAGTAGAGGATGGGCTCCTACTCATGGATCCCCTGGCACCTATGGATACCATTACAGCCCAGCTGGCATCACTCCTACACACGGCTGCATTACAGAGCTTCCCACATCGTGTACACTCAGGAGAGCCTGCGAGACCTGGGACTATGCCCCAGAACAGATGGTATGATGACGAGTGCAGAGCCCTATACTCACGGCTCCGCATACAGAGAGCCTTGGGAGCCATCACAGAGCAGGAGTCGAGGAGAGAGATGAGGAGACTTACTCGCCGCAAAAGGCGGGCCTTCACAGAGATACAAGAGCTAGAGATCTTTCATTTCTTCATGAGTAGAGATAGCCCTGTCTCATGGCGGCACTTCAGAGAGCCCCGGACCCCGACACCTATTGTAGACCCACAGACATGGCGCACATATGCAGAGGGCCTATACCATGCACCACAGCAACCACCTATACCTCAGCCACAGGAGCCTCGACCTACCACAGCTAGCTTCTTTACCCACTCGATGGTACAGGAAGCTATCCGCCGCCTACAGCATGGACAGGCCGCCGACCATATGGGCCTGCAGGGTGAGCATCTCATATATGCAGTAGATTCTTTAGCTCCTTTTCTTGCACACCTGTTTAACAGGGCACTAGCAGAGGGTTTGCCTGCGGAGTGGACGATGCACACCATTGTGCTGATCCACAAAACAGGGGATATGCTTGATCCGAGCAACTACAAGACGGTTATGGTTGGCCACGTGCTGGCCAAACTCTATGGTGCAGTGCTGCTGGAGCAAGAGCTTAGCTTATATGCTGAGCGAGCAGGTTTACGCTCATCAGGGCAGGTAGGCTTCAGGAGAGCTTTCTCTACCACTGACCATGTATTCACTTTGAGATGTATGATTGATCAGGCCAGAGTGAGGAAGAGAAAGCTTTATTGCTGCTTTGTGGATTTCCGCAAGGCATTTTACACAGTACCACGAGAGAGGCTCTTTCAGCACCTACAGTCTCTTGGCATACCAGCAGATATGACATGGGACATCTATGCATTATATGAGCAGGTTTTTGGGTGAGTCAGATGTCCAGGAGGTATGTCCGAGATTATTGCTAGCACCATTGGTGTGAAGCAAGGATGCCCACTTTCCCCCACGCTATTTGGGTTATACATTGATGAGGTGGCTGACTTCATTACACGGGGAGGCGGAGATGGAGTTGATTTAGCACGTACCTCAGTACATATTATGCTCTATGCTGATGATATTGTATTAGTGTTCGAGTCTCCAGGTGGTCTACAGCAGCATCTACATGCACTCGATGATTTCTGCACACAGAGGGGTCTTACTGTGGACCTTGGGAATACCAAGGTTATGGTCTTTCATACATCGAGACAGGGCAGGAGTCAGCTGACATTCACTCTCGCAGGATGCCAGGTGGAGGTGGTGACATCATACGTGTACCTAGGGGTTACAATGCAAAGAACTAACTGAGACTTGATTGACGGAGACTACCAAACACAAGGACATGTAGACCAGACGTCTGCTGAACCATCAAGCGGTATGAAGCCAAATTTGAAGCCACTTCGGATAGCCTTATGAACACCCAGATCTGCTGAGGGAGATGCACTACTGAAGACTAACTACTGAAGCAAATTTTAGGGCTGCCTTTGGACTGAAGCACTAGGTGCTTGGCTGAGATTTATGCATGCAAAGGCCAAGATCTTCACATACATAACTGCACTGTGTTCTATGAGAGAAGACTGATTTTATGAGATGGATTTATGCAATGGAAGAGGGGCTTCTTTTATATGCCACTAGGCTGCTGGTCGTGGAACCATGCTGCTGTCGGACTGCTATAAACCCCACGTACTGTTTAGATGCTGCAGAAAATGAGTAGCATATAATGCTGGCCGACTGCTATAAATGATGGAAAACTGTGATAAGTCCTCCATGATGGCTGACAAGGGTCTAGGCAGCCATATGCTGCCTAGCATTAAATGCTACGGCATATAACATGTCCCATGGGCTGCCCAATAGGTGGCCCATGCATCCATATCATGAAATGCTCTAACATGCTTTGTTTTATGCATCTAAACAACTAACATTACCATGCCTAACCTCAGACGACCTAAACGCTTGTTCTCCAAGGGGGTTAAGGGACTCGCCCTGACATGCTTTGTTTTATGCATCTAAACAACTAACATTACCATGCCTAACCTCAGACGACCTAAACGCTTGTTCTCCAAGGGGGTTAAGGGACTCGCCCTGACATCTAAGTCTGGGAAACTGACCTACGTAGCACCTACCTGACATGTCCTGAACTGGGATTCACAATGGGGTCACAACATACGACAAATATTCCTAAAAGGGTACTAAATATCTGTATAAGGATAGCACTATTGATGAGCCAGTGTGTCACAATAATGCACCTCAGTGCTGCATGATGCATGTGACAAGGGGTCATCTGAATACGTTGCCTCCGAGTCTTGACACCTTCTAGCAGATCAGTGAGAGCTGCCGAGATGCCTGAAAATTTGTCGACATGGGTGTATTGGCCACCCAAGGCCTAGTTAAGTAAGTTTTGGGTGCCCAACTGTGAATAAGGACAAACTGTATATAAGGTATTTTCTCATAATAAACAGACACAATCCCCTTTGTGCTATAGAGAGCTCTTCCTTGTGTCTTGAGAGAGATTAAGAGCGAGAGAGCATTCTAGCATTGTTCCTTTTTTATGCTTGTATGATTCATGCTTGTGTGGGAGAGTGAGAGAGAGTGATTGCCTTATGTGACGGTGTGAGTGACTCTCCGGTGACAGCGTGGAGGTGGAGCTTGGAGGTTGGAGCTTAACAAGTGAGCTTGGAGGCCATACTCCCATCCTCAATGCATCTATGGTCTCATAGGCCCCGCACCGTCATGTGGGCCATTTATCCGTGATGATGACTCGGTCATCACGATAAACGGCCCATTTCCCTGCCTTGCAGGCTTCCATAACTTGAACCATCCTGGCTTTCCTGTGTTCCACCTGTAGGGGGGAGGTCATCTCCAAGATGTATTTTGGTGGTTCGGAGGGTGGCCCTCTTCTTCAAGAAAGCCAAACAGGACTCCGTATCTTTGAACTTGAGGAGGAGAGGCCTCTCCCTCGTCAAGTCCTTCTCGGTGGCTCACCAAGCATCTACAAAAGGTGTGTCAGTGAGGCCCATCTGTCTACATAAAGTCTCACCATCCTCTTTTGGTGAGTTGCCCGCTTGCAAGCCTGTTACTCACACGTGTAGAGCCCTAGATTGGCGACGCTTCTCTTCCTCAAGCGTGGCCGTCATGATAGTGTTAGAAGTCATCTCCTGTCTTTATGTAGACACCAGGGCCTTTGTTGTGGGTGTGCCCGCCCTTGTAGGTGTTGTTCTCATGTTTCCTCACTCCCCGTATTTTTCCCCCATTTTCCCTAATTTTTTGTGGCTTGGGTGGCAGTCTTGTGTTGGCAGGAGGGCCTATGAGCTGGCCGACTGTACCTTCAAGTCTCCGACCTTAGATCTGTGCTGGCCGACTGGTGATCTTGGCTGGTCGTGGAGGTTCAGGCCCTGTCGGCTTCCTATGAACATGCCGACTGCTGTTTGGGGGCCATATAAAATGGCCCCACAGCCCCTTGCCACATTGCATCATTATTCGGGATCTTCTTTGTGTATATAGAGCAGAGTTACATGCCTCTATCTCTCTCCTTCTCTTGTGCTGTTTTTCTACACTGCGTTTGCTCTTGTGTTTCTAGATTTGGTCATCATCTCCGCTGCGTATTCTGATGACAAATGGATGTGGCACTTGGGGGGTGGATTGTTTTCTGCTTTCTCACAACCTCAACCCGTTTGGAGGTTTCTCCAACCTCTTCTTTGGTTGCTTCCATGTCTTTTCGGAGGCTTGCATGCTTCTTCCGGAATCCTAATTTGGCCTCTTGAATCTCTGTTGTGATTCTCTTCTTAGCCTTCTCTAGTTCCGCCTCAAGTTTGGCATTGGCGTCTTGCAACTGGGCAATCTCTAGAGCAAGAGCTTCTTGTGTGGCTAGCTCTCCTTCCTCTTTGCCATACTTGTGCATCTCTTCCTTGCATAATTCCATACATTTCTCCATCCATGCAGCCAGGCATGCATCCTTCCAGGCTTCCATCTCTTGTCGCATCTCAGCTTGCAGCTGTTTGTACATTCCTCTTTGCCTTGAATCTCAATCTTGACAGCATGAATCTCCTTTTGATGTTGGTTTGGTGTCTTGTCTATCAGTTTCTTTTGGTCTGAAAGGGCCTTTTGAGCCTGTTCTTCGATCTTGTTCACTCTGTCTTCAAGAGGGAGCACCATTGTCACGGTCACCCAACCCAAGCTGTGGTCAAGGACACGAGAGAAGATGGGAGCCGGCCCAATGTGTGATGGGGTAAGGGCGGGAGTGGCTTCTGGTTGAGGGTTCAACCATTGGTCCAAGTAGCCATTAGTTCGAGGTACGAACATTCTACATTACTGGGACCAGACAGAACAAAGCCAAGCGGTGAGCGGGGGCGGCGAAATAGTGGTAGGGGCGAAGGCGGCGATGGCAAAACAGTGGCGCGAGCAAGGCGACGAGCACAGGGGCGGCGGCGGTGGTGAACAATGCTAAAAAGAGAGACAATTGTTGGGCACAAAGAAGCTTATGATTAATGATATGTAATCATCAAGTACAATGTCACTTTTTATAGGATGGGAGCCTTATCTTTTGACTCATGGCATAGCCTTATCTTTTGACTCAAACACAATCACATAGACTAACACATTGATTACACATGGCAACTCTTATCTTATCCAATTACAAGGGTGTAACATATGCGGAAGCTTCGAGTAACTTCAATGCTCAGAAATCAGCACACTTTTCACGACGGAATTAACGCACAAAAACTGAATGAAGATGTGCAAAAAATAGAGAGAAATGAAATGAAATGATATATTAACGTCTTCAAAAGGCCAAAATGACCTATGAGACCAAAAAGGTTAGAGAGGGAGAGAGGAGAGGACACAGTATTGGGCCCCAAATACCCTCTGTAGGGCCCCCACCACGAATGGTGTATTTGCTTTATTAGAATGATGTAAATCTGAAAAGAAAATACAGAAATCTTGACCTTTCTTGGCTAAGAAATCTCTGCCCTTGACCTGCAGTCCTTCACCCCTTTGCGTTAGCAAGCCCTTGGCTGTCCTGGCCCTTTGGTTGCTTGAGCACTTGGTGAATTATGAGATAACTCAATGGATTATGGGCTCACCTATTTATACTACCTATAAACAGCAGTCGGCCAGCATTATTCCAGGCAGCCAGTTCTAATTCTGTCCCACGACTGAATTATAGCATTAAATGCTAGAAAAATCCAATAAAAAGCTGCACTTTTCTTCATGGCTGGCTGGGCATCAGGCGCATGAATACCAAGGAGCTGGACACTGTTTTGCAAGCAGTTTGGGGACTGGGCAGCCTGTATGGGCTGCCCCATACTTGCCCTACAGCCATACAAAGGCTGCATATCCTGTATGTTTTCCCCTAGCCTGCCCCTAGGGCTGTCCTACAGCCCTCCATGGCTGGTGGGTTCAGCCAGGGCCTTCTTGGCCCTCATGGGGGTGGTTTCACACTATCCCCATGCCCACACAAAGACTTGGGGTAGCCCTATGGGCTGGCCCCTTTTCCTAAAAGCAAACCCTAACTACATACACAATGATTTGGCATCCAGTACTATACCAGATACACAAAATCACTGTCATCATTCCAGAGGGAGACTCATAGTGCGGACTGACACTGTTTCATGTGCAGGACAGTGCACACCTGACCTTGCACTCCTGTGCAGGACAATGCACACTTGACCTCAAACGACTGGGATGGATCCCTGGCTGACTCGTCCTGGATTGGGCTCACATGAGACCAACCATCGAACCATCGAACCATTACAGTTCCATACTGCCATGTGTATCTCTGTCAGTGGCCTGGTCTGTGTCCCATAGACCCCAAACCGCTAATCCATGGGCCGGCCATCAATGATGACCCGACCATCTCGATAGAAGGCCTTCTTGCCTTCTCTCCTTGCGTGTAAGACTCGTGGCATGTAAGCTCTCCTATGCTCTAGCTGCATCCTCATAAGATCATCATCCAAGAAAAAAGGAGCTCCCTCTAAGCCTCGTAGTATGACCCTCTTCCTCATGAAGGTGACCCTCTCCGTCTCTCCTGCAAACTGTAGGATGAGGGCTCGCTTGCGTGTTGAGTCTTTCCCGGCTCTCCATGCTTTGGTGAAGGGGAGAGGGTCCTCTTCCCTGTAGCCTAGCTTCATGCATAGAAGCTGTCCATCTTTCTCGGGAGTGGAGTTGGGTGTCTCGGCTATACCTGTGACTCGAATGTTGAGGCGGCGGGCATGCCTCATCTTCTCCTCTTCAATGGTGGTGTGAATGATTTGATGTTCTTCCCTTTGAGTCTCCTCCCTCACTTCTTTGCGGATGTTCTTCTTCACCAGCTCAACCCATCTTGACTGCTTGGCTTCGAGTTTTCCCTCCATGTCCTTTGTGATCTCCTTGGAGATCTCTTTCTTGATGGCCGTGAGAGTGTTCTCATTGATCTCCCCTTCTTCCTTCTCGGTGTTCTTGACGGCTACCAGTTCCACTTTCAATGCACTCACCTCCTCCTTGAGTGCTGTGTTCTCTTGTTCAAGGTCCGTGACCCGTGCTTCGAGGGCCATGATGTGCCGGTGTAGTTTGTTCTCCACCTCATTGAGGTTGGAATCGGACGTCTTCTTATTCTCCTTGATTAGTGGCTTCATTGAAGGGAGATGAGTTAGGGTTTCATGTGGGAGACATACACAGAGAAGAAGGGAGAGAGAGAGAGAGAGACATGTGGAGATAAGTCAACTCAAGGTATGAGTGTGTGACTCCCCTATCACACATGTATATTTGCACTAGTACACATAGTGCACTTAGTACATTAAAAGTACTAAGTGTACTATGTACTATACAACTTATGGGCTAGTACACACTATAAGGGTGGGCATAATGCCTTTACCCCAACAACCTCCCACTTAAAGGCAAAGTGCCCTTAAATGAAGGAAAAGAAAAAATCAACATGTACATGATAATATACAAGGCCATCTCAAGGCTGAAACTGGCCTCATCCAATGCCCATCAAGTGTCTGCAATGAGCAAACCGCTCTGGAGGCAAACTCTTTGTCAACAGATCAACCGGGTTGTCATCCGTATGAATCTTAACAAGCTGAATTTGCTTGTTCTCTATCACCTCACTGATGAAGTGATATTTCACATCCACATGCTTCGTCTTTGCATGAAAGACAGGGTTCTTTGCCAACTGGATAGCACTCTGACTGTCACAATACAACAATGGAATATCCCCTCTATAACCCAAATCAACCACTAACCGAGATAGCCATAATGCCTCCTTGCAAGCCTCTGTGGCTGCAATATACTCGGCCTCTGTAGTAGATAAGGCAGTGCACTTTTGCATCCTGGATATCCATGACACAGCACCTCCTGTGAATGTAAACACATAACCAGTAGTAGACTTCCGGTTATCTGGATGACCGACATAATCCGAATCCGTGTAACCATGCACTAATGCATCCTGTTTGCCAAAGCAAATGCACATATCCTGTGTGCCCTTCAGGTATCTCATGACACCTTTCATTGCTTCCCAATGCTTCTTGCCAGGTTTGGCCATGTATATAGAAACCACTCCCACTGCAGATGCAATGTCCGGCCTGGTAGCAACCATGGCATACATGAGACTGCCACAAGCTGAAGCATACGGAATCTTGGCCATATTAGCCCTGTCACTATCCGACTGTGGGCTGTCCATAGCACTGAGTTTCACATATGGAGGCAAAGGAGTACTAGTCTTCTTCCCCCCTTCCATATTGAACCTCTGCAATACTTTGCCAATGTATTCCTTCTGAGACAAATACAACACATGCTGATTTCTGTCCCGAAGTATCCGCATACCCAAAATGTGATTTGCATCACCCAAATCCTTCATATCAAAGGTCTGATGCAGCCTCTTCTTCAAGGCATCCATCTCCTTACGAGATTTCCCGGCAATCAACATATCATCAACATACAAGATGAGGATCAATAGACTGCCATCCAAAGCTTTCTTGGTGTATAAGCAATGATCTATGTCACTTCTCTTGAAATCCTGGGATTTCATGAATGTATCAAATTTATGATACCATTCCCTTGGTGCCTGTTTGAGCCCATAAAGACTCTTTTTCAGCTTGCATACAAGCTTCTCCTTTCCATTCACTGCATAACCCTCTGGCTGTTGCATATATATCTCCTCATGGAGATCACCATGAAGAAAAGCAGTCTTCACATCCATCTGAATCAAATCCAGATCATCATGAGCAACCAAAGCTAATACAGCTCTAAGTGTGGTCATTTTGACCACTGGAGAGAAGATCTCATCAAAGTCCACACCATATTCCTGATTGAAGCCTTTAGCCACTTACCTGGCTTTGTATCTTGGCTTTGCATCAGGTGCAACTTTGAGCCTGTAAACCCACTTGCAAGGCAAAACCTTCTTGCCTGTAGGCAAATGCACCAACTTCCATGTTCCATTTTTGTGCAAAGAATCCATCTCTGACTTCATAGCACGCTCCCAAAGAGCCTTGTCTGCCCTCTGTAAAGCCTCCTTATAACATGAGGGCTTCCCACAGTCAGTGAGCATCAAGTAGTCAACCCCTGGAACAAACCTGTCAGGGGCTCTGGAGGGTCTTGTGGACCTCCGTACACAATGACCGTCATTTGCAGGTTGCTGTCCAGCCTGCATATCACCTATTGGTGGCTCCTGTTCCATGCCATAAGGTTGAAAAATCATGCCCAGTATCTCCTCTAACTGTGGGATATCCATAGGGATATCTTCCGCCATCTCTGGCTGTCCATTTGGACCATTTTCAGCACCATTTAAGGGCTGGTTTTGATGCTGTAATGGCTGATTTACAGCCCTTGGTTGTTGTCCATGATGTCCATCATCATCAAAGATGACTCTGCCAAGCTCCTGTTGCCTTGCAGGCTCCTTATACATGCATGTTTCATCAAAAGTGACATCATTGCTGCGTATAATCTTTCTATTCACTGGATCCCAAAGTCTATACCCCATTTCACCTCTGTCACCATATCCTAGGAATATGCATTTGTGAGACTTAGGATCAAGTTTGGTGCATATTTCCTTGCGTATGTGCACGTACGCAACACAACCAAACACTCTCAAGTGCTTGTAGGATGGAGGCTTCCCTGTCCATACTTCCTCTGGCACTTTCCCACCAAGCCTTGTGTTAGGTGACCTGTTTATAAGATGAACGGCTGTCATAACAGCTTCAGCCCAAAAACCATGAGGTAATGCAGCATGTGGCAACATAGAACGGACCTTTTCCTCAATGGTCCTGTTCATCCTCTCTGCTGTCCCATTTTGTGGAGGATCATAAGGAGTAGAGAGCTCCCTCTTGATGCCTTTAGCATCACAAAGGTCCTGAAACTGTTTAAACATGTACTCTCCACCATTGTCGGAACGCAAAGCCTTCAGTGTTTTGCCAGTTTGATTCTCAACATGAGCAACAAACTTTACAAACACTGAGAATGTATCACTCTTCAAACGAAGAGGATAAACCCACACCTTGCGTGTAGCATCATCAATAAAGGACACAAAATATTTTGCCCCTCCCAAAGAAAGCTGAGGCATCTCACATACATCTGTATGCACAAGCTCTAACTGAGCATCTTTTTGTCCAAGAGCTTTCTTGTGGGGGCAGTGGAGTTGCCTGCCATATATACAATGCTCACAAAACTGAAAACTTGAGAACTTTAGAGAAAGCAAGTAACCAAAACGAGACAATTGCTCCATTCCTTTGACACTCATGTGTCCAACCGGCTATGCCACAGAGATTTCCGGCAGCTCGGTTGCATTTACATTAGCATGGTGACAAACACCACCATGCATGAAGTAAAGAGTGTCCACCTTAGAGCCTCTGGCAACAACCAGTGAGCCCTTACTAATCTTCCACTTTCCACGACCAAATGTGGTAACATAATCAGCATCATCAAACTGTCCAGTAGAAAGCAGGTTCTTCTTGATCTCAGGCACTGAAGGTGCTGCAGTATTAGGGTTAGGGTTTACAGGAGCTTCAAGCAAGCGTGGAAAACAACAGGGAGAGAGAACACGACTTCAGTATGCTTGATTATCAAAAGTGAAGTACAATAGCCACA
Organism: Cibotium barometz; assembly: GCF_041138505.1. Classification (NCBI taxonomy): domain Eukaryota; kingdom Viridiplantae; phylum Streptophyta; class Polypodiopsida; order Cyatheales; family Cibotiaceae; genus Cibotium; species Cibotium barometz. The sequence goes on from NC_141087.1 coordinate 48,367,271, forward strand.
TGATAGTGACCCTAAAGATAAGTGTTCACATGTCCGGCCATAAAATGTGCCGGGTGGACCAAAACACTTATAAACTGCATATAAGTGAAACTGAACTAAACTGGGGAAAAAAACCTCCACTAACTGAAGTAAAAAGTGCCCCAGTAATCTACTGATGATCACTAGCACTCCTCTGGGTGCATACACAGCATAAAACCCAACAAACCCCCCTGGAGCGATATGTGATGTACATCATCCACCAAAAGGAAACAAATTCAAAGCATTGCGGAATGCTTCAAATTTCGGACGTGGTAATGCCTTGGTGAAGATGTCTGCCACATTCTGATCTGTAGGACAATAGATCAAACTGATATCTCCTGCCTGGAGTCTCTCCCGAACAAAATGATAGTGAATCTCAATGTGTTTCGTGCGAGCATGAAACACAGGATTCCTGGCCACAGCAATGGCACTCTGACTATCAGTATAGATAGGTGTAGGCTCCTCCACTGAAATATCCATATCAGTCATGAGACGACGCAGCCAAACACACTCAACAGTAGTAGTGTAGGCTGCTCTGTACTCTGCCTCACAAGACGAAGTGGCCACTGTGGTCTGTTTCTTGCTTAGCCAAGAAATGCATGAAGAGCCAAGGAAGAAACAATTTCCACTAGTGGAATGTCTGGTATCAAAATCACCAGCCCAATCTGAATCACTGTAAGCGTGTAACTGCATGTCACCCCCCTCAAGATAAAGCAATCCAAGAGACAAGGTACCCTGCAAATAACGGAATACACGCTTCACAGCTTGCCAATGTGACAACCGCGGGCTGTGCATGAATCTGCTCAACTGAGAGACTGCATACTGAATATCTGGCCTTGTATTACACAAGTAAATGAGGCACCCAACAACCTGAGCATATGTAGTGGCATCAAAGAAAACACTGTCATCTTGTAGTGACAGTTTCATCCCAGGCTCCATAGGAGTACTAATAGGCTTGCAATCCTGAAATTTAAACTTCTCCAGAAGTTTAGCAACATAGCGTGATTGCAACAACCCAATGCCTCTGTTATCCTGCACAAACTGTATGCCCAAATAGTAATGTGCAAGGCCCAAGTCAGACATGTCACATGTCTGTTGCAGTATCTCCTTAAAAGCTGCAATTTTGTCATCATTTGATCCCATGAGCAAGAGATCATCCACACACTAATGACCAGCAGATCTGTCTCTTCTTTCTTTACATACAGAGTGGCTTCTGATGGACTGTTCACAAATCCCTGAGTGAGTAGAAAAGCATCTATTTTTGCATACCAAGCTCGTGGAGCTTGTTTCAAACCATACAAGGCCTTTTTCAGCCTGCAAACTTTCCCCTCATGACCATGTTCTGGAAATCCCATGGGCTGAAATACATAAACTTCCTCCTCGAGGTCCCCATGTAGAAATGCAGTCTTTATGTCCAACTGGTGAACAACCCAACCACGATGTGCAGCCAATGCAATGACACACCTAAGTGTCGACATACGGGATGTAGGAGCAAATGTCTCCTCATAATCAATGCCCTTCTTCTGTGCATAGCCCTTTGCAACTAGACGGGCTTTGTACCTGTCAATGGATCCATCTGCATGTCTTTTCAACTTATAGACCCATTTAGTACCAATTGCTTTCTTGCCTTTGGGCAGATCAACCAAATCCCATGTTTGATTCCTTTTAATAGAATCAAGCTCATCCTGCATGGCTTTGTTCCAATGCACATTATCTCGTGCATCCACAAATGAATCAGGCTCATCATCATCCTGTAAACTGGCTGCCATAACCAGATTCAAATCCATGATGTGTGCATGCTCATTGGTCCTTGTTTCCCTACGAGTACGACCAGCAAGAGGACCCTCTAAATGGCTGTCCTGTAATGTCCTCAAATACCATCTAGGTATATGTCTGACCTGTGGTGCCTGCTGCCCCATATTTGGTTCAGCTTCTGGCTCATTTGGCTACTGAATTTCTGCACCACCTACATCATTTGCTGGCTGTCCTGTACCGTCATGAGTTGGATCACCAACTGTGGAATGAAACTCCATGGGTAGTAGACCTTCAAACACATCATTTTCAGCCTGATTTGCCTCATAACCAGCCATGGATATTTTTGATTTTTCATCAAAAATCACATCCCGACTAGTGAATATCTTCCTAGATAGTGGGTCATATAACCTGTAGCCCTCGCTCTCACGGCTATACCCAACAAAAATGCACTTTGTGGCTTTATCATCCAGCTTCCTCCTCAACTCTTTGGGTATGTGTGCATATGCAAGACACCCAAAGATACGAAAATGCGATACAGAAGGCTTGCGGCCATGCCAAGCCTCAAAAGGAGTAATAGAAACCAATGCCTTTGTGGGACATCGATTCAAAATATGACAAGCACACATGACTGCTTCCACCCAAAAGATATGTGGTAGCCTTTTTGCTTTTAGCATACATCTGGCCATCTCCGTGAGTGACCGATTCTTCCTTTCTGCAACCCCATTCTGCTGTGGAGTGTAAGGAGTAGTATGCTGATGTTTTATACCTCTACTCCCAAGAAAGGAATTCAGCATATGTGACATATATTCCCCCCCTCGGTCAGAACGGAGAGTCTTCACCTTGCATCCTGACTCTGTCTCAGCAAGTGCTACAAAGGCCAAAAATGCATCATATACCTGTGATTTCTGTGTCAAAGGATAGACCCAGCATATACGAGAGAAGTCATCAATAAATGTTGCAAAATAAAAGCAACCACCTAATGACTTCGTCTGCATGGGACCACAAAGATCACTGTGTATAAGTTGCAACTTTGCAGTTGCTCTTAGAGCCTGATCACGTGGGAAGGAAAACCTATGCATTTTTCCCAAAATACATGCTTCACAAATGTGATCTGGAGGCTTCTCCATGAGAGGTAGATCTGTAAACATGTTATGTCGCTGCATAAGCATAAGACTACCAAAATTTACATGCCCCATGCGAGCATGCCATAACTCCGCATCAACCATAGCTGGAGTAAGAGTGAATGCATGATAAGCAGACTGATCCACTGGCTGAAATGCATCCAACTGATAAAGTCCATGACATAATGTACCAGTAAGCATCAAGGTCAAGGCATTAGCTTTGTCTCTGACCATGCATTTATCATCATCAAAGTGAACTTGCATTCCACAATGTGCTAAAGAAGAAATGGACAACAAATTCTTCTTTATCCCTGGTACATATAAGGCATCTGTAAGGCGGAGAATGGAGCCATCAATGGCCGTGAGCTGAATCTCCCCAATGCCACGAACTGGATATGAAGCATTGTTGGCACACTGAACAGTTTTGCCAACAGGGGCAGGGCCAACATGACTAAACAAATCCCTGCGAGATGTGATATGCTTTGAGGCACCACTATCAAAATACCAAGTACATGCATGCTCTGTCAAACTGAGTGCCTGTGAAGACCAAGAGGCATCATAGCTGCATGTATGAAAACAGTAATCCCTGTCCTCAACAAAAGAAGCAGTCTCTGGAGGAGCTTTAGAAGCATCATTAACAGACATCCCAGCTTCCTTTGCCTTCTCTTTGGCAATCCTCTTCCTACATTCCGTGATGTAGTGACCTGGCTTCTTACAGTAATGACATTTGCCCTTCTTCTTGGGCTGTCCATCACTTTTCTTGGTATCCTTTGAAGAACCACCATCACCTGAATTTTGATTTGCACTCTTTGGTTGAGTTTTTCCTTTTCCCTTTTGACCTGTAGTAAATGCTTGTTCAGCATTTGTATTCATATTCATATTCTTCCTCATTTGCTCCTCTTGTAGTAAGAGAGCAACAAGTTCCTGATACTTGAGGGGTTCAACAGCATTCCTCATGCTGAGGTTCAAAGAGGTATGAAAAGCCAAGTAAGATCTTGGCAAAGAGTGCAAGATAGTGGACACAAGCTGTGTCTCAGGAATAATCTCATCCACATTGATGAGTTGCTCTCTCAAATCCTGCAGCTTGTTTAAGTGGCTAGACATATCATCTCCTTCATTCATTTTCTGATTTTCCAGCTCTCTTTTCAAAAATGAGATCCTAGCCTCATTACGAGCAGCATACATCTGCTCCAAAGTCACCCATGCATTCTGTGAAGAGCCAGCTGAACGAATATGAGGTATAATGGACCTCTGTACTGACAATGCAATGAGTGACAAAGCTTGTGCATCCCTAGCATCCCATGTCTTTTGAGCATTTGTTCTCTGAACAGGCAATGGCTGTCCTGGAGCCTGTACTCGTTGTCCTCGTCCACGAGCACCCCCTTGGGGAGGAGTCTCTGGAGCCAATGGACCTGGACGTGGTTCATCACCACTAACAAAATCCCAAAGACCTTTTGCCACAAGCACATTTTTCAGCATAAAACTCCACAAGGAGTAGTTCGTGCCATCCAATTTGTCTTCCTTAGACAAATATGTGAATACATCACTTTGCTGTTGATTTGCCATTATGCTTACGCACAATGTTGTACCTGTTTACCAAAAAACCCTATAGCAGAAACCCTGATAATAACTGTACTCCACTGAATACAGTTCACCCAAATATGCCTGCACTCTCAATCCTCTGAATGTGCAGCTCAATGCACCAATGACTGAGTAGAGCAGCAAATGGCGTACACAATGCCAAAATGCCCCAAAAATGCCCAAATTTGCTGCACCCAAACTGTGCAAAAAACCTGTATAGTTCTTTGCTAGAAAATCTGCCTGTTGTGCCTGTATATTTTTCACAGAGAAAATAAAAATGCCCAAAAACTGAATTTTAATGCTTACCACTGAATGACTGAGTAGCTTGTGGTATTTCTGCAGGTACAGATCACCAAAGTGCAAGTACAATTAACTGTACTTCACAAGACTGATGATGTGGAAGTATTACTGTACGGGCAGGTACAGTACTGTGTTGGGCGAGCAGGTACACGTCAGGTACAGAAGCAAGTACGCAGCCTGCGCAGGTTTGTACAGTCGCCAGGTACAGTCGCCAGGTACGGAAGCAAGGCCACGCGTTGCACAGTACCTGAAGGCGGCGCTTGACTGTACGGGCAGGTACAGTAACTGAAGGCGAAGATTTGCAGGCGGCGCAGACTGGGTGTACGGGCAGCAAGCGCACAGGTGTACGGCGCTCAGAAGTACGGGCAGCAGGTACTGAAGCTGCTGTACGGCGCACAGATGTAAGGGCAGCAACAGTACTGTACGGCGCAAAGGTGTACGGGTGCTGTACAGGCAGCAGCAACAAGAGCTTGGCAGTGTACGGGCAAGGCAAGGCAGAGCTTCAATGCTCTGATACCAAATGAAGGTGCTGCAGTATTAGGGTTAGGGTTTACAGGAGCTTCAAGCAAGCGTGGAAAACAACAGGGAGAGAGAACACGACTTCAGTATGCTTGATTATCAAAAGTGAAGTACAATAGCCACATGATAGTGACCCTAAAGATAAGTGTTCACATGTCCGGCCATAAAATGTGCCGGGTAGACCAAAACACTTATAAACTGCATATAAGTGAAACTGAACTAAACTGGGGGAAAAAACCTCCACTAACTGAAGTAAAAAGTGCCCCAGTAATCTACTGATGATCACTAGCACTCCTCTGGGTGCATACACAGCATAAAACCCAACAAGCACATGCCTGACATCATGGAGCATAAGCTGTGAGCCATCTGAAAACACAAGCCTCACATCACCTCTGCCAAGAATCTTGCATGCATGGTTGTCACCCAAATAAACTACTCCTTCATTGCCAGCAGTATACCTGACAAATAAGTCTTTGCAACCTGTGACATGAAAGGAGGCACCTGAATCAATGATCCATGAGTGCATACCATGACCATCTCCTGCAAGAAGTGAATGGGCATCAAGTGAAGACGTGAATAGGACTTCATTCTCACTGTCACCTGTATGTGACACATTGACTTCTTCAATCTTGACTCCACTTTTGCCCTTTGGCTTTGCATCTTTGGCTTCATCTTTGTCTTTGTCTTTTCCTTTGCCTTTTTCCTTTTGATCATTCTTCCATTTGTAGCATTGCTTTTTGATATGTCCCTTCTTGCCACAATAATGGCATTCCAAGTCCTTTTTGGAGCGGGACTTGCTCCTTCCCCGTTCTTGGCTTTCACCCCTTTGCTGGGATCTCCCACGTGCATTCCTTGCATTGGACTTTCCAACAGAGTTGTTCTTCCTGTTCATCTCCTCTTGAAGGAGAGCACCCTCCACATCTGCATATGACAGCATAGCATTTGAATTGCTAGTGGCTGTCCTCAATGTGTCCCAACTCTCTGAAAAAGTGCATAAGAGAAAGGTGGCTTTGAACTCATCGTCCATTGCCAACTTTTGATTGATGACCTGGCTGACAATACCATTAAACTCATTTAGATGGGCTGTCATAAACGCCCCTTCCTTCATTTGAAGACCTATGAGTTTCTTCAACCAATACACTTTGCTTCAGGCACTTTGCTAGGCATACAAGTCCTGCAATCTTTGCCACATTCCCCAAGCTGTCTTCTCTTCACGTATGCTGAAAAGTAAAGTGTCTGACACAGACAACATGATAGTGGATCTTGCTAGCTCATCCATATCTTCCCATTCTTCAGCAGTAAGAGAAGCGGGCATTACACCCCTTTCTTTGATGGGCTTGTGCTGCTTCTTCTGGAGCAACACATTATAGCACTGGGTTTGCTAAATGTCATAATTATGTGAGCCTTCAAGCTTTTTGATGTGAAGCAATGAAGAGCTCTCACCTATGGTTGCCATAGCAATATGCAACCTTTGTCAATGCCTGACTCCCTGCATGATGTGCAAACACTACACCAAAAGCGCACACAGTGCTCACAGTTGTTCTCCCAAAGTTTTATCTCCCACTGCGGAAGCACGAATGCAACTCTTCTCCCACTGAATGTGATAAAATCACCAAAATCTGGTTGCTGCAGATTTAGGACAGCACCTTAGATGTGCTCTATTGCCCTTCCAAAGAACTGTACAACAGTACTAAGTGCTCACCAATGATGTACTAAACCTGTACCGGCAAGTACAGCAGCTGAAAATGAATCTTTTTCTCACTCAAATCAATGTACAGCCATGCCAAAACTTGTACAAAGTTGTACCAAATCTGTACCAGCAAGTACAGTAGCAATAAATGCTCTCCTGGCTGTCCAAATGAGTGAAAATCAGACCTTAACAGTCCTCACCACTGCATACAACAGTCCCGGACAGAAATTGAGCAAAAGCCCCTTGATTCAAGATCAATTTCTGATCATACATGGTACATTAACGCACATGAAGGCATCCAAAGTCTTCACAATGCTTCCCCTTGGCCACATATACATCCAGTACATAAAAGCCTCTTGATTTACAGGCACATTGAGTGCTTGACAGGCATCAACACATTGCCCAAAGCATCAAATGCCAATGCCTACATGCAAATCAACCCAATCGGCACAAAAGCCCTTTGATCTGCACTCCAATTTCCTGCAATTTTGCCCCAAATGTGAGATTGCTCACATCATACAGCATGTATGAATGCCCAATGGTACAATTACATCAAAAGCTCCAAATTTTGATATCCAATTTCTTGCAAATTGACGCGGAATGTGACCAATGTCACCTAATTGTTGCCAATTTTGCTCAAAATCTGAGCAATTTGGACCTGTACCTGCTCAATTGATGATTGTACCTGCTCAATTGATGATTGGACATGCAAATTCCAAAATTGAAGCAAATACCTCAAGCAATTTCTGATTTCTTTTGCAGAAAAGAGGTGGGATTTGCTGATGGGCTTGCAGATGGTTGCTAACGTGACGGGAGCATCTGTGTGCAGACGGACCACTGTGAACTGCAGCTGGTTGGAGCTTCTATACACAGAAACCTAAGCTGGTTCGCTTATCTACATATGGTGCTGGAGGGGACAACGACGGGAGCTACTTTGCTGAAGGCGACCAAGATGCAAGCGCATGCGACAGGAGGTAGGTGCACGGAAAGCACTCGACTGAGTGTGGCGAGACGGCCACGGCACAGATAAAGCGATGTCGCCTCCGACAGTGCCTTTATCGCAGAAGCGCCACGTCGCGGGAAGCTCCTTCAATCCAGACGTCGTCGGGGAAGCTCCAGTGGATGCACGTGTCCTTCTCAGGCTCCGGATTCCATCCTTGCCTGTATGCACAGCAGCTACCGATTGGAACGGAGCCTCTCCCGCACGGCGCCCGACTCCTCCAGCTGCGCGCGAAGTTGACGTTGGTTCGTAGCTCTCCTCGTGGGCGACACGCTGAGACTTTCCGTTCGAATGTGCGGACTCTGTGCACTTGTGCTGCCCAGGCTAGCGGGCAGAGAGTGGTGGGCAGCGGCAGTACTGCCGAAACGGGCTGAGCCTCTGCACTCGTTTTGTTACGTCTTGTGGCCAGCCTTGTTTGTTGCCACCGCCTCTCACTGTCTTGCAGCGCCCAACACGACAGCAAGCTCTCCTCTACTCGTGCCAAGCTCAAGGCTCCATAGCCAAGCTTCTTCTTCGCGATGAAGACGACTCCGCACACCCGCACACACACGGACACAACCGTGGCTCTGATACCAGTTGAAGGGAGATGAGTTAGGGTTTCATGTGGGAGACATACACAGAGAAGAAGGGAGAGAGAGAGAGAGAGAGACATGTGGGGATAAGTCAACTCAAGGTATGAGTGTGTGACTCCCCTATCACACATGTATATTTGCACTAGTACACATAGTGCACTTAGTACATTAAAAGTACTAAGTGTACTATGTACTATACAACTTATGGGCTAGTACACACTATAAGGGTGGGCATAATGCCTTTACCTCAACATTCATTGCCGTCTCGAGGGCCAAGAGTTTCTCTTGGAGACTCGGGGCCATTCCTCGAGATTGAGGAAAGAGAGAGAGAGAGTTATGTTGCTGCCTTGGGGGCCTGAGCAAGGGTGGGTGGGAAAAGGGGGGCAAGCACCCTAGCGCAGAGGGAGGTGGGCCAGCATATTGCCAGCAGTACTGGCCACCAGTGGCGAACAGAGAGGATAGGGCGGTGACAGGAGAGGGCGGCGTGGGCAGAGGCGAGGGATGTCAAGAGAGAGGAGCAGCGAACAACGACAATAGCGAACAGAGAGCAGCGGGGAGAAGGCGGCGGTGAGCAGGCGAACAGGCGAGAGGAGCAACGAACAGCGCCAGTAGCGAACAGAGAGCAGCAGGGAGAAGGCGGCGGTGAGCAGGGGCGGCCCAGGGAGAAGGCGGCGGCTACAGTAGCGAACACAAGAGAGGGCGGCGAACAGGCGAGAGAGGGGGCGGCGAACAGGAGAGGGAGAGGGAGAGAGAGAGAGAGAGAGAGAGAGAGAGAGAGAGATATTAACGTCTACGAGAGGCCAAAGTCAGTATATTACTTTAGTACAAAAAGGTACTTGTCTGTTACAATGCCATGTGGGAAGCTTAGCTTCCCTTGAAAAAGGTCACTTGTACTCCTACCTATGACCCAAGTCCCAAGTGGGAACTTGAATGGCTAGAACAATGAATGCCTATTTATAGGCCTTGGATCCCTTGGAGAGCTGGCCGACAGCCTTGGCATAAGTACAAAAATGCAAGCCCCTTTATCAGCCGCCTTGTTTTTCTTGATGCGCTCCAGCCCCTTGGCTCTCTGGAATCAGCCGACAGCCCTCTGGAACCAACCGACAGCATCCTCCTCCATGATCCCCATGCCCTGCTCCAAGTCCACCACAGATTCTGCACCTGAGGGTCCTAAATTCTGGTTGTTATCTGGTTCATAGTCTTGTGCTGGCTGTCCCCTTTTGGATTAGCCTGAGAAAGTACATGGCATTGATCATGCACATGACAAGTTCCTAGACCGGCAAAGTGGAAGGTGATTGGTGTCAAATGAGTCTATAAGATCAAGTACAAATCGGATGGTACTCTGGATAAGCACAAGCCTAGGCTTGTGGCCAAAGTCTATTCTCAGAAAGTTGGCGTGGATTTTGATACCTTTGCACCGACTGCTTGGATGGTGACCATGCAGACAATTCTTACTCTTGTTGCACACTCTCATTGGCCCATCTTTCAGATGGATGTCAAGTCAGGATTTTCTCAACGGGGAGCTAAAGGAGGAAGTTTATGTGGAGCAATCCTTGGGATTTTAGGTTCTTGGGTCCAAAGGTATGGTCTACAGGCTGAAAAAGGTCTTGTATGGTTTGAAACAAGCCCTTTGGGCTTGGTATGAGAAGATTGCTGCTTTCTTTCAACAAAAGGGTTTCAAGCGATTGGCAATTGATCCAAATCTCTATATCTATCCTGAGAAAGGGTTGTATACTCTTATCATTCTTTATGTGGATGACTTGATCATCATAGGCAGCCATACAACGCACATTGCTCAAACAAAATTTGCCCTCAGTAAGGAATTTGAGATGATAGATCTGGGATTGCTTCGCTTCTTTCTTGGATTGGAGATTTTTCAGCTCTTAGATGTGAAGGAGAAAGCACAGGCAGAAGCATAAACAGTAAACATATGAGAGAGTGCAAAGGAGATAGAGAGAGTTGGACAAGATCACCTTTTATAACAGCAGTAAAGCTTTACAATGGCAATGGCCAGCAACAACTGGATGTTGAACTATGCGCAAGAGGATTGGATGATGAAGTGAATAAAGGGGAACTCCTTATATAGTGCCTCAGTGAGCTGGCCGATTGCTCACAGGACAAATAAGTAGGAGAAATACAATAAAATGTCAGATAAATAGTAGAAGCCCCAGAACACTGAGATGCACAATTCTAACATCCCCTCTGTAGCTCATAGTGTGCAAGAGTCGGAAGAAGATAAGTCGATGAAGATGCAACCATGGACCCTCCAGCATTGCGAATACTAGAATCACCTCGGAGAGAGCACCCACCAACTTGTTTCCTCGAAACAAGGTGCTACCACAAACAGCAAGGAGCTTTGTTTGGCCACGAATTCCTACACAAGTGTGCAGTGAACTCCAAAAATAGATGATGAACTGCTGGACACACCGCGCCCATAATCCCCAACAATGGACAGAACACATCATGTCCCAAAAAGCCTTGAACAATGAACTTGGAACAGATCCCGTTCATAATCTCTGTTGTACCAAAGATAACCATGTCCTGCCAAATGTCTAATGCTTGGAACTCCGAATCACGGTCCCCATGCACGAGTAGGTGGAGCTATAATCAGTCCCCTCTCCCTCCCACAAGCCTCTTCTAGCTGGAAGCACATAGGCGGAAATTGCATGTGTACTAGAGAAGCACACCATTTGGGATCTCGTGAGCCGGAAGTGCCCTGGGAGCCCTAGAAGTGGTACTAGACTCTGTATCACTATCCTGTGTCATGTCTTTGCCTTTTCTCTGAGATGAAGCCTTGCCCTTGGTCTTGTCCTTCTTCTTGGACAAACAATCCTTGGAAAGATGTCCTCTTTTCCCCACAAGAGAAGCAGCGGCTCCGACCTTTCTTTTGAAAGGAGGAAAGTGTCTGGTCAGAACTGTTGACTGACACCTTCAACTTTACCCTGTGAGATGAGAACGGACTCCTCCTCCAAAAGCAGGGAGCTAAGATCATCAAAATCCAACTGAATGGATGTGACCTAGCACCGCAAAGATCGAGAAATAACATCATAGTCCGGAGAAAGCTTGGTGAGGATAAGAGCAGCCAGCTGAGAAGAGGACAAAGCAGCACCCATAGCCAGTAACTGGTCATGGATAACCTTGGCCTTCATGAGAAAAGACTGCATGGAATTGCCTTCAGGAAATAACAAGCCGTAGAGCTGCCCCTGCAAGGTAACTGCCCTCATTGATGAATGTCATGTAGAGAGATCCTCCAACTTTGACCATACTTGATGGGCACTGGTGAGAGTTTGCACGGCCGGTGAGACCACCTCGGTGATGGTCCGCACAAGCACAGAATGCACTTTTGAGTCCCGATTCTCCCAGTCTTGTAATTCCCCAGCAAATTCATCCTCTTGATCCTGAGTCCACCTCCTAGAGATTTGAGGACGCTCGGGCTTCCTTTCAGTGCCCTGAACAATGTCCCACAAACCCTTGTGGATGAACTGGATCTGAAGCTTCCAATGAGCGTAGTTGGGTCCTTTCAACTTGTCATTTTTGTTCATACAGGGGGAAGCCATATCCACAGTAGCAAAGAACAAATCTCAGCTCTCAAACACTTCTCTCAAGTGCTTTGCAACGAAGCGAGGCACCAGGAACAATCAGCCCCCTCTCAAACCGTAGAGAGAAAGAGGTGGGACAGCAGCAAAACAGTCCAAGATCCACCGGGAACCTCCTACTGGAAGGGCAGGGACTCGTGGAAGAAGAAGAAAATGTACAGCCACTTGTCTGGCAACTCCACATGCAAGAGAACTCACCAAATCCTATGCCGGTGCAGAAAACACAGCCACAACTCCACCGTTTGCCTTGTAGAAGAAAATGCAGCCACCAAAACTGGCCGGATAGCCTCTGTAGGAGAAAACACAGCCAAAACACTTAAAGATCTGCCTCTGAAGAGCAAAACACAGCCTGTAGGGCTGGCTGACTGCAACCAGAAGAGGGCTGGACGAGAAACGCAGCAAGGTACTAAAAACACAGCAACTATATGGACTGATCTACAACCGGAGAAGTGATGGAGGCAAAACGCACAACAGAAAAGGGCAGATTTGCAGGGTTTGGACCTAAGCATATGATACCATGAAGGAGAAAGCCCAGGCGGAAGCATAAACAATAAACATATGAGAGAGTGCAAAGGAGATAGAGAGAGTTGGACAAGATCACCTTTTATAAAGGCAGTAAAGTTTTACAATGGCAATGGCCAGCAACTTGATGTTGAACTATGTGCAAGAGGATTGGATGATGAAGTGAATAAAGGGGTACTCCTTATATAGTGCTTCACTGAGCTGGCCGACTGCCTCTAGGGCTGGCTGACTGCTCACAGGTTAAATAAATAGGAGAAATACAATGAAATGTCAGATAAATAGTAGAAGCCCAGAACACTAAGATGCACAATTCTAACAAAATGGCATATTCATTTCTCAACAACGGTATGTTACAGAGCTAGTAGAGGCTTTTAGGATGACAGATTGTAAGCCCATCACTTCCCCCATGGATCCCGGCATCAAATTCTCCTCTTCTGGATCTGATTCAATGGCAGATACACTTTTGTACAAGAAACTGGTTGGTTCTTGGATTTGGTTGCTCAACACATGGCCTGATTTCAAGGAGGCACCTTTGGATGCTCATTGGCAGGCAGCACTCTGCATGTTGCGGTACTTAAAAGGTGTCACTAGCCTGAACATTTTCCAATATGAAGGGATCTAGTGGACTCCACGATGTCTAAATATTTGGGAAGTACAAGCTTTGAGAATGGGGGATTATCCTTGAAATACAAAGGATCACACTCCTAAAATCTAGAAGGGTTACTATTTTTGGCCTGACTCCGATGGAAATTCTGTTGGCATCATTATGTCTAGAATTGAGCAAATACCAAAAGTTACCAAAGTACCTATGACAAATGGGCTACCAGTTGGGATATTTTTAGAGATAAAGTTTATGGGAGGATCCATCTCTTAGATTGGGACATGAGACAAGTGGCTTGACACTTGTTAGAAAGTGGATCAAAGTGAGACAAGTGGCTTGACATTGTCACTTTAGCTATTGTGTGGCTCTCCACATGTCATTATAGCCTTCTCTTGCCATTTTAGCTCATGGGAGGCTCAAATCTATAAATTGGAGCTATCTCTCTTCATTTGGAGAGGCTCTCTTGCTGCACACTAGCCTCTACCACCGTTATACGCTGCCCTAATGATGGCTACTCTCTTTCTCTCTCTCTCTCTCTCTCTCTTGAAGGTTGCCCATGAAGAATACCGACTATTGAGGACTGTTCTAGAGGCTTCCATCGCAAAGAAATACTGAATGCAAGGGTATTTAATCATTTTATTTTGATTTCTAGCCATTGTACTTGTTGTACCAGACACTATTCCTTCTGTACCAACCCTTGTACTTTTTGTACCTACTATACCAATTGCACTAGCCATTGTACTTGCTGTACTAGCCGTTGTAGTTACTGTACCAATCCTTGTAGTTGTTGTACTAAACCTTGTACTTGCTGTAACAACCATTGTACTTATTGTACCAATCGAATGGAGAGTTGTACTTGCTGTACCAGCTCTATTGCATGAAGATCCGTGGTTTTGGGGAAGAATCAATACCCACACGGAGGTATATGGTTTATATTGTTGATTCGGCATTTCTACAGCTATGTGCCGGCTGAATTTTATGGTTGCCTCATGTTGGCATGTGTTATGGCATTTGTATATGGATAATCCGGGATCTCCCGTGGGGAGAGCAAGGCCCTCAAAGCTTGTACATGATATTATTCTCCTTGGGTAATAAAATACCCCAAGAAGGGGGGGGGGGGGGGGGGGGGAGGGGGGTTGGCCCATTCTGGACTCTCTGCAGTGTCACATGTGCAAGCTCCATTTTAAGCATTTGTGGATGTTTTGTCTAGCTCTTATGTTTTATGCAAAGTGATGATGGATATGTGTTCAAGCTGTGGCCATGTCTAAAATGTTTTAATATGCATTGATGGTATCAACAAGTGTGTCAAAGGCCCTAGTCCCTCAGGCTCCGCGAGTTTCATTGGTATCAAAGCATATGCTTTCTTGGAAGTGGAGGCTTCCTTCTATCAATAAGGAAGAGAAAAGATCTAAACTGGGGATGACACTTACCATCATTGTTGCTAAGCATGGCCAGCCGCTTCATAGCCTATGAAGCAAGAGTATGAGCAATAGACAGCTTGTTGATCTAAGGTTTATGAATTCACAAAATTTATCTTGGATGTATGGAATTGGCTTTATGTGCACGTGTTTAGCTCTCTTTCCATATGGATATAGTGGATTATATTATCAAGCTTACAAGCAAGCTATATGGAGATATATCTTAGGATATCTTAAGGATATGGTGAGGAGATATTTCTTTTGGCTTCATAGCCCTCATGTCCCAGGATCGAACCGAGAAAAGAAAAGCTAAGTATACTTTGAGTTTGCGAAGTTGGTGCTTTTGTTACTTATTATGAAGTGCTTTTGATGTTCACTAACCCTTCTATGCCTGCATAAGGAGAATAGTGTGTTATTGTTTGCCTTGAGATGGTTTCACGGAAACATTGTTTACGGCTCCCTTTATTGGGATGGATTATGTTTTTGACTTGCTTTCTTTGGGATGCATTGGACTTATGGAACTCATGATGACCTCATGGATCGAGGATTTCTAATGGTAGACAAAATGCTTATAAAACTATTGGTGGTCGAAATGCCTATAAACTACGTGTAGCAAAAATGTTTATGGAGCACAATGATATCTATGTTTGCGAGTGATTCTTATCTTATGTTACACACTTGAGCCCACCTCTTCTCAAAGGCGCGTGGTTAGAGTACCAACACGGAGTGCAAGTGGTAGAGTGGACATGACGCCTGGTTGGCAGGGAACTTATGTCTATGCCAAGGGTCATGTGGACTGACACCTTGTTGGCAGGGGACTATGTCTACGCCAAGTGTCAATAGACTGGAATTTGGTATGCCGGGGACTCGATGTGTGCTCTGAGATCCAGTGGACGTTCTATGTCTGCGTGCACGATCAATTGGTCTTCTATTTCCCGGTCTGGTCTTTGCATGTGTAAGCATGGAAGCTAGTGGAGAGTAGCAGGTGTTTGACGTGACACTGGGGATTGGGGAACAAGAAACTCCTCCTTGGAGTTGGATTCGACTTGGACTATGGATAGTGACACATGATTATGATCTGGACTTATGGGACTATTTTGTCTTGCCCATTTATTTGGGACACGATTATGATATCTGGACTTATGGGATTGTTTTGTCTTGCCCATTTATTTGGGACATCATTAGGATAACTAGACTTATAGGAGTGTTTGGTCTTGCCCATTTATTTTGGAACATGATTTTGATATTGGTATTATGGAGACTTATTTAGCCTGACCCATTTATTTGGGACATGAATTCTTTCAGTTATATTGGATTTTTGAGACTATCTCATCTCGCCCACTTGAAGGGACATGATTATATCTTGGGTATATGGCTTGAAACTTAAAGTTGTGGACAACTTTTAAGAAGCTAGGGAGGATGTCACCAGCTTGGACATTTCCCAGTATAAAGGGGTCTAGTGGACTCCAGGATGTCTAAATATTTGGTAAGTACAAGCTTTGAGAATGGGGGATTATCTTGAAATACAAAGGGATCACACTCCTAAAATCTAGGAGGGTTACTATTTTTGGCCTCACTCTGATGGAAATTTTGTTGGCATCATTACCTCGAGAATTGAGCAAATACCAAGAGTTGCCAAAGTACCAATGACAAATGGGCTATTAGTTGGGATATTTTTAGAGATAAAGTTTATGGGAGGACCATCTCTTAGATTGGGACATGTGGCAAGAAAGTGGACCAAAGTGATACAAGTGACTTGACACTTGTTAGAAAGTGGATCAAAGTGAGACAAGTGGCCTCACACTTGTCACTTTAGTTATTGTGTGGCTCTTCACTTGTCATTATAGCCTTCTCTTGCCATTTAGCTCATGGGAGGCCCAAATCTATAAATTGGAGCTATCTCTCTTCATTTGGAGAGGCTCTCTTGCTGCACATTAGCCTCTATCACCGTTACAAGCTACCCTAATGATAGCCACTCTCTTTCTCTCTCTCTTGAAGGTTACCCATGAAGAATACCAGTTGTTGGGGATTGTTTTGGAGGCTTCCATCGTGAAGAAATACTGAAGGCAAGGTATTAAATGATTAATCATTTTATTATGATTTCTAGCCATTGTACTTGTTGTACGAATCCTTGTACTTGCTGTACCAACCATTGTACTGGTTGTACCAACCATTGTTCTTGTTGTAATAGCCCTTGTACTTGCTGTACTTATTGTACCAACCCTTGTGCTTGTTGCACTAGCCCTTGTACCTACTATACCAACCATTGTACTTGTACCGGTTGAGTGGAGAGTTGTACTTGCTGTACAATTTGTATATGGATAATCCGGCATCTCAAAGCTTGTACATGATATTATTCTCCTTGGGTAATAAAATACTACAAAGGGGATGGAGGGGGAGGGGGGGGAGGGGGGACGCTTGGCCCATTCCGGCCTCTATGCCTCTATGTGATGTCACATGTACAAGCTCCATTTTCAGCATTTGTGAATGTTTTGTCCAGCTTTTATATTTTATGCAAAGTGATGATGGTTATTTGTTAAGACCGTGGCCATGTCTAAATGTTTTTAATATGCATTGATGGTATCAACAAGTGTGTCTAATGTCATGTGCATCATAGATGCCATGGACATTCTCAGGGCTAGATCCAGAAGAGGCAGCCAGATAAAGAGTAGAACCAAGAAGATGGAGTACAGAGCACTTGTGGCAATGTAGACTGGCGTGGAGAACAAGCTGAAGATCAGAAGTGTGTCGGCTGCAGAACATTGGTGCTGGCTGCACAGAAAGGACTGTCGGCTGCTCATGGAGGTGGTCGGCTGAACCAGCAAACAGGGGCAGCATCAGGCTTATCAAAATCAAGGAAGAGGACCAAGTCGGCTGAATTATTAAGCATTTAATGCATTCAATACTGGCCGACCAGCAGTCGACCAGTCTACCCTTTGTCCAAGGGACCTATAAAAAGGCCCAAGTACTCATTGTTTTAGGCATTCAACCCACTAGGGGTTTGAGTCATTAGGAGTACTAGTCTAGGGCAGAATTTTGGGTGTTTTACCACCTTTTCTAGAAGGCAGCCAAGGGCTGCAGATATGTACCCTTTTTGTACCATAGTATATACTGAAATTCCAGCACTTCTCACTCTCTCTCTCTACTCTCTCTCTACCTGCGTTTTTGCATCAAATGGTGCGTTTTTGCATCAGAAGGTTCTCAGAGTGTTTAGGGCTGAAAGAAGACTACCCAGAGCTTCCGCGTGTTACATCTAAGGCCCTAGTCCCTCAGGCTCCGTGAGTTTCAAAAGGAACCAAGGATTTTGGTATTTTCTATGGAGAGGGGGACACGTTATGTGGCTGGAGCGACTCCAATTGGGTTGGAGATGCAGATTCTCGACGGTCTACTATAGGGTATTGTTTTACTCTTGGATCTGGAGCCATTTCATGGACGAGTAAAAAGCAACGTATAGTGGTGCTTTCATCGGATGAGGCAGCTATCTTTTGGGGTGAGAATCCGCACCTTGTTCGGCCAGCTCAAAGTGGAGAGTGCCAGATAGAGGCCCAGGGCCGCCGCACCAGAGGACAGGATATGCCAGCTCTGTCACACACAGAGCCCGAGACAGAGGATCATTACATATGCCAATGCCCTGTATACTATTAGATTCGGGAAGCTTCCACTACCTCTTCCAAGCTGGGTTCGAACCACTTTCCGAGATCATGGGACTTCCCGGCTCAGAGATGCCTGGGACTTTTTCTTGTAGAGCTCCATAGACACAAGGAGTCCTTAGTGAGATCCACATCACCTAAACTTGCTCGAAGACCAGCACAGAGAGCTCTCACCGACTTCTTCCAGACCAACGCTCCGAGGGTCGATCCACCCCCACCATACCCAGACCACAAGCTTGTGCAGGAGCTCGGCCGAGAGATGTGACACTCGACAAAGCCACTGAGTTATGCAGAGATCGACGACCCAAACCCCATGGCCCTCGCAAACAGCCACGCCACCGCAGGAGGTTCCGAGTCATTTCATCACAAGACCTTCTCGCGCCGGCTCAGTTTTTACCACCTTGAGCACCATGTCACAACGGCCCATGAGGGTGTTAGCAAGGATCTCCTGTCTATACACTATGTCACGGCCTCTGTTGTGGGTGTGCCCGCCCGATTTAGTGTCTTTCCATTTTTCCTCTCTCCATATATTTTTTCCTATTTATCTGAAGGTGTGTATGGACTGTCACCTGCCCCCAAATGCTGGCCGACTGTGTTTTCTTGCCGCCCGACCCATTCCTGAGTGCTGGTGGCCGACTGGGTTTACATTGGCCGACTGTCAGTTTGTTGGTCGTAGGCAGCCAAGGCAGCTATCGGCTGATTATGGGCTGGCCAACTAGCAACCAAGGGCCATATAAAATGGCCCCTTGCCCCCACACTCCTACTTGTATATTTTCGGGATTTTATTGGTGTATATTGCAGAGTTACACAACTTCTCTCTCTCTTTCATCTATGTATTGCTCTCTACAGCAGTTGTCTTCATTTCCGCTGTGCATTCTGACATGGTATCAGAGCCCCAGGTGGCTTGAAGCTTGGAGACAGTGGGACGTTGAGGGTTTGCGGATTGAGGTGCTGATCAGAGACTGTTTGGGCTGTACGAGACTTGGAGATCGGGTAGAAGGCGGCCATCACCGTTGGACAGCCACCTGCATTCTATTTGCAACCTCCTCTTCTTCTTTTTTTCCCACACAACCTCCCTTCACAAGACCTTGTGAATCCTTGAGATGGCAGATTTGCTTGAGATGGCGGTTGAGAAGCACGTGAAGATCCCGACACTCCCCACGGTCCTGGTAGACCGACAGTTGGACGGGAACAACTACGGCATATGGAAGGTTTGGCCCATTCCGGCCTCTATGCCTCTACGTGGTGTCACATGTGCAAGCTCCATTTTCAGCATTTGTGAATGTTTTGTCCAGCTTTTATATTTTATGCAAAGTGATGATGGTTATTTGTTAAGGCCGTGGCCATGTCTAAATGTTTTAATATGCATTGATGGTATCAACAAGTGTGTCTAAGGCCCTAGTCCCTCAAGCTCCGTGAGTTTCAAAAGGAACCAAGGATTTTGGTATTTTCTATGGAGAGGGGGCACGTTATGTGGCTGGAGCGACTCCAATTGGGTTGGAGATGCAGATTCCCGACGGTCTACTATAGGGTATTGTTTCTCTTGGATCTGGAGCCATTTCATGGACGAGTAAAAAGCAACGTATAGTGGCGCTTTCATCGGATGAGGCGGCTATCTTTTGGGGTGAGATGTGCAATCAACCAAATCCGCACCTTGTTCGGCCAGCTGAGAGTGGAGAGTGCCAGATAGAGGCCCAGGCCGCCGCACCAGAGGACAGGATATGCCAGCTCTGTCACACACAGAGCCCGAGACAGAGGATCATTACATATGCCAATGCCCTGTATACTATGAGATTCGGGGGAGCTTCCACTACCTCTTCGAAGCTGGGTTCGAACCACTTTCCGGGATCATGGACTTCCCAAATCAAAGATGCTTGGGACTTTTTCTTGTAGAGCTCCATAGACACAAGGAGTCCTTAGTGAGATCCGGATCACCTAAACTTGCTCGAAGACCAGCACAGAGAGCTCTCACCGACTTCTTCCAGACCAACGCTCCGAGGGTCGATCCACCCCCACCATACCCAGACCACAAGCTTGTGCAGGAGCTCGACCGAGAGATGTGACACTCGACAGAGCCACTGAGTTATGCAGAGCTCGACGCCCCAGACCCCATGACCCTCGCCTACAGCCATGCCACCGCAGGAGGTTCCGAGTCATCATCACATGACCTTCTCACGCCGGCTCAGTTTTACCACCTTGAGCACCATGTCACAACGGCCCATGAGGGTGTTAGCAGTGATCTCCTATCTATACACTATGTCAGGGCCTCTGTTGTGGGTGTGCCCGCCCGGTTTAGTGTCTTTCCATTTTTCCTCTCTCCATATATTTTTTCCTATTTATCTGAAGGTGTGTATGGACTGTCACCTGCCCCAAATGCTGGCCGACTGTGTTTTCTTGCTGCCCGACCCATTCCTGAGTGCTGGCCGACTGGGTTTACATTGACCGTAGGCAGCCAAGGCAGTTGTCGGCTGATTATGGGCTGGCCAACTAGCAGCCAAGGGCCATATAAAATGGCCCCTTGCCCCCACACTTCCACTTGTATATTTTCGAGATTTTATTGGTGTATATTGCAGAGTTACACAACTTCTCTCTCTCTTTCATCTATGTATTGCTCTCTACAGCAGTTGTCTTCATTTCCGCTGTGCATTCTGACATGATATCAGAGCCCCAGGTGGCTTGAAGCTTGGAGACAGTGGGACGTTGAGGGTTGGCGGATTGAGGTGCTGATCAGAGACTGTTTGGGCTGTACGAGACTTGGAGATCGGGTAGAAGGCGGCCATCACCGTTGGACAGCCACCTGCATTCTATTTTGCAACCTCTTCTTCTTCTTCTTTCCCACCCAACCTCCCTTCACAAGACCTTGTGAATCCTTGAGATGATAGATTTGCTTGAGATGGCTGAGAAGCACGTGAAGATCCCGACACTCCCCACATTCCTGGTAGACCGACAGTTGGACGGGAACAACTACGGCATATGGAAGGTAATGATGGAATCTGTTTTGGAATCCTATGACTTGGCTGATTTCATTGTTGTTGGGGTTCCTCGGCCGGAGTTGGAAGATGGGGAGTTACCCTCTATACGGAAGGAATGGGAGGCACAGGCATAGTTATGGGATCGTGTTAATGCCTGCGTCCACTCTTTAATCTTCCTAAATTGCACACCACAAGTGATCAATCACATAAAGCATATGACATTGGCCAAAGGGATTTGGCAGCATTTGGCTTCTCTCTACAACAGGGTATCACCCATGAAGAGGATCTCCTTGGAAATTCAGATGCGGGTGATGAATCCTGCAAAGTCGTCGACGATGCAGGAGCTCATCAACAAGTTGCAGGCTCTTAAGCAAGAAGTTCTCCAGGCTGGGAAAGAGATCGTCAAAGGATATGGCCATCACGTTGTTGTCACATTTGCCCTCTCAGTACTCAGCATTTTACTCCTCTTTGATCACCAGTGGCAAGCTCAGCACCATCACATGGGAGGAGCTTGTGCCAATGGTCTTGTATCAGGAAGAGCGATTTTCGAACCCTCTACAGAGTGGAGGTAAGGGGGTTCTTTGTCTCTCAGCAACGGTATGTCCATGAGTTGCTTGACGCCTTTGGGATGGAGAACTGAAAGCCTATCACGTCACCGATGGACCCGAACACAAACCTTACAGTTAATGATCCTTGTGAGCCAATTGATGCCTCTCTGTACCGGAAGCTGATTGGTTCATTGATCTGGTTGCTGGACACCAGATTGGACTTGAGCTTTCCTCTGGGGCTGTTGAGCTCGTTTATGCAGACGCCGTTGAAGTCTCATTGGGACGCAGAATTGTGGACCTTGCGGTTTCTACAGGGTACAAAGGATCTTGGCCCCTTGCCCCCACACTCCCACTTGTATATTTTCAAGATTTTATTGGTGTATATTGTAGAGTTACACAACTTCTCTCTCTCTCTCTCTCTCTTTCATCTATGTATTGCTCTCTACAACAATTGTCTTCATTTCCGTTGTGCATTCTGACAAAGGGATGTAGGGGAGACTCAAAGAGAAGAACACCAAATCATTCACACCACCATTGAGGAGGAGAAGATGAGGCATGCCCGCCGCCTCAACATTCGAGTCACAGGTATAGCCGAGACACCCGACTCCACTCCCGAGAAAGATGGACACCTTCTATGCATGAAGCTCGGCTACAAGGAAGAGCACCCTCTCCCCTTCACCAAAGCATGGAGAGCCGGGAAAGACTCAACACGCAAGCGAGCCCTCATCCTACAGTTTGCACCTACAGTTTGCAGGAGAGACGGAGAGGGTCACCTTATGAGGAAGAGGGTCATACTACGAGGCTTAGAGGGAGCTCCTATTTTCTTGGATGATGATCTCACGAGGATGCAACTTGAGCATAGGAGAGCTTGCATGCCACGAGTCTTACACGAGAGAAGAGAAGGCAAGAAGGCCTTCTATCGAGATGGTCGGGTCATCATTGATGTGGCCGGCCCATGGATTAGCGGTTTGGGGCCTATGGGACACAAACCAGGCCACTGACAGAGATACACATGGCAGTATGGAACTGTAATGGTTCCTGGACGACTAGAGCATGTTATGGTGGGGAGAGACATCATACTTCTGACAAAGACACATCAGAGCCCAGAGAGACGGCTACCTTGAGTAGAGGGATTCCAGTGGGAGTCAGCAAACAGGAGGACCACACGCCAGGGTACCTCGAAAGGGTCGGGGGGAGTAGCAGTTCTATTCAGACGGTAGCTACAGGGGAGACTGAGAGTGGTAGCACAGGATCCAGAGGCCAGATACATGTGGATCAACTTATAGCTCTCACAGGACAAGATTATATACATAGCCCTATGTTACTTTCCTCCATCAGGATCCTCCTATGTCATTACAGAGGACATGCCGCAAGAGGAGGAGATAGAAGCCTCGCCATACACTTGTCTGTCAGAGGAGATTATGCATTATTCTACACTAGGGAAAGTATTTCTTATTACGGGCGACTTCAATGCCCACACACAGAGCAGACAGTGTGAGGTGTATGACTATGATGACATGGAGATCCTCCACCCTGTGGATCCAGAGGAGATAGGGGCTAGTCGGGCATCAGAGCACACTGGACCAGACAGAGGACATTATGGGGACCACTTACTAGAGTTGGGAGCCAGGCATCGTCTCGTTATTTATAACGGGATGCTACAGTGGCCGGGATCAGGAGGGCTGACATGCTTCCCACATGGGGGTCATACACGGACCGGAGGCATGGTGATAGACTACATTATGGGGTCTTTGGAGGCATCGCAGCTTGTCACCTCATTCTCCATTCCACCTCGTCCTATTGGGGCAGATCATACATACTTGGCATTTTCACTCTAGCCGGATCACCAGTATCACCAGCCCCCACATACCGACGCCACACACTACCATCTACTTCACACATGGCATGGCAGACATATACACTGGCAGAGTAGAGGATGGGCTCCTACTCATGGATCCCCTGGCACCTATGGATACCATTACAGCCCAGTTGGCATCATTCCTACACACGGCTGCATTACAGAGCTTCCCACCTCCTGTCCACTCAAGAGAGCCTGCGAGATCTGGGACTATGCCCCAAAACAGATGGTATGATGACGAGTGCAGAGCCCTATACTCACGGCTCCGCATACAGAGAGCCTTGGGAGCCATCACAGAGCAGGAGTCGAGGAGAGAGATGAGGAGACTTACTCGCCGCAAAAGGCGGGCCTTCGTAGAGATACAGGAGCTAGAGATCTTTCATTTCTTCATGAGTAGAGACAGCCACATCTCATGGCGGCACCTATTTTATTCAGAGAGCCACATTCCCTACGCCAGATCTTTGAGGCAACAGACCAGTGCATATTGGGGAGATTCATTCTTGACATACAGCGTCACAGAGAAACATCATTACAGGCTCAGACAGCTCCAGAGGGGAGAGGGGGACGAGAGACAGATTACTACATTTTTTCAAAGATCCATCCCACTCCCAGCCCCTACACGGCAGGGAATTACTCTCCAAAGAGCAGAAACACTCAGAGCCCGCAGGAGATAGAGGACACCTGGCTTTCGGACACCACACCTATACCAGAGAGATGATAGAGATCATAGCTCAGTTTCACAGAGAGGGTGCGGAGCGACTGGCTCGCTTCAGAGCAGACCCAGGCATGTTCTTCAGGGAGCTGTGGACACCCCCTTGATTGATGTATACCATTCTATACCCCCAGTATGGTACAGGATGGAGCTAGCTAGGTTGCTTATCATGATTGTATACTCCATGCATATAGCTTTGCATTCTCCTAGTAGTAGAGCTTTATCCCCAGATCTCGAGCTTCATTGATGGATTAGGCTAGGCTGGTCCCACACTGGCAGGCATATTGATCCCCATACTACTTTATGCAGATGACATCGTCCTCCTCTCAAACTCAACCGAAGGGCTTCAGAGACAGTTGGATGCCTTACATGACTTTTGCACTCAATGGGACCTCTATGTTAATCTGGGCAAAACCAAGGTAATGGTCTTCAATACCTCCCGCCCCGTCACATCCAGATTGAGCTTCACATATAGAGGGGATCCTATGGAGATTGTATCATCCTATGTCTACCTTGGTGTCACTTTCAGTGGCCCACGCTTTACCATGCTTCCCGCGTCACTTGCACTCAGCGGGACCTCTGTTAATCTGGGTAAAACCAAGGTAATGATCTCCAATACCTCCCACCCCGTCACATCCAGATTGAGCTTCACATATAGAGGGGATCCTGTGGAGATTGTATCATCCTATGCCTACCTTGGTGTCACTTTCAGTGACCCACGCTTTACCATGCTTCCCGCAACACATGCCAGAGTGACGGGGATATGCAGCCTTGAGCTTACTTGAGCGGCAGTGCTTCCAGGCACATTTCCAGGAGCCCAGGACGAAGGGCTGGCTTTTTGACACCCTCGTCACACCAGCCTTGATGTATGAAGCAACTTTCTAGGGGCCAGATTTATCCGATGAGGATTGGCAACGAGTTGAGAGGCCCTGGGTCATGATGTTCTCCCGTATGATCTACAACAAACCATCAATCCCACACCAGATTATCAAGGCAGAGTTTGTTGTAGCCCCCATAGTAGTGGAGGCACTCTTCCAGACAATCACGTACCTTCATCGCATCAGTCACATGGATCCCCACAGGTACCCGAGGCTTGCCCTAGAGTCCTCCAGGGCAACTAGCACTTGAGGGGCACTCTGGAGTATGGTATGCACTGGTTTCCACTTGGTTCTTAGTATACG
The DNA here is from genome assembly GCF_041138505.1 of Cibotium barometz. Lineage (NCBI taxonomy): Eukaryota > Viridiplantae > Streptophyta > Polypodiopsida > Cyatheales > Cibotiaceae > Cibotium > Cibotium barometz. Next base: position 48,392,885 of record NC_141087.1, read on the forward strand.
GGCGGACCGCCTACCCCCCCCCCCCCCCCCTTTCAGCACAATTTGGACTCCCCTTTTTTTCCGGCTATCTCACGAGGATACCAACCGGGTTATCTGGTCAGATCTTCTTAGCCTCTATACACATTGCACATGGATCACACCCCCAGAGCTCCCCACGAAGATGCACTTTTACAGAGACCACTTCCTCACTCACTGAGGATGGATTCATCCAACAGCCGGGCTACTTGAGTGTTCACATGTCCCATGCCATGCCATGCAGATTGCGATTGGCCAGATACGAGTTTCTTCCCACCACCTCAAAGTGGAGACAGGTAGAGCTGAGCGCATCTTCAGAGCCGGGAAGCTTGTACAGACACCCAGAGAGGAGAGGATCTGCCGACTATGCCACACATAGGTTGAGACGGAGGAGCATTACATATGCCACTACCCAGTATACTATGAGATCTGCGGGAGGTTTCACTGTCTATTTCGTGAGGGATTCAGTCCACTCTCCAGGATCATTGACTTCCAGGACCAACGTTGCCTGGGCCTCTTCCTGCTTGAGCTCCTCAGACACAGGGACACCTTCTTGAGACAACCCCCAGCCACCCTGCTGTCAGAATATGCAGCGGAAATGATAACCAAACTTGGGTAGACAAGAGCAAGTAGACTGCAGAAAATAAACAGCACAAGAAACACAAAGAGATAGGTGTGTAAACTCTTCTCTATACACAAGATCCCGAGAAAACTGAATGAATGAGTGGTGGGGGCAAGGGGCCTATATATATGCCCCTGGGAGAGCAGTCGGCCAGCATAAGAAGTGCCCACGACTGCTGAAAAATATCCACGACTGCATAAATGCAGTCGGCCAGCAGAGAAGTGCCCATGACTGAGAAAATGCAGTCGGCCAGCAATCCAGTAGCCCACGACTGAGCTGTATGCAGTCGGCCAGCACTGGAGTGCTCCAGCCACCCTCTGGCAACCCTCCCCACCACTGGAAAAAATGGAAAAAAATAGGAAAAAATACAGGGAGTGTGGAAAAATGATAAAACACCTTATACAGGGTAGGCACACCCACAACAGAGACCCTCGTGTATAAACATAGACAGGAGATGACTTCTAACACCCCCTCTCAGCTCTTGGCTGTGAAACCAACCCAAGGGAGCTGGAGTGCCGCCTGAGAGTAGCCTGAGGTAGAGACTTCGTGAAGAGGTCCGCCGCATTGTCCTCCATCGAACAATAAAGTAGCAAGATGTCACCAGCCAAGATCTTCTCACGTACAAAGTGATACTGTATCTCTATATGCTTGGTCCGGGCATGGAAAACCGGGTTCCGAGCAACAGCTATACAACTTTGGTTATCGCACTGGATGACTGTGGGCTCCCGTTGTGGAAACCCAATCTCGCCTAGCAGCCTCCGCAGCCATACAACCTCACAAGCAGCACCACAAGTAGCCCGATACTCTACCTCTGTCGAAGAAAGGGCAATAGTTGGCTGCCTCTTGCTACTCCAAGAAACTGCTCCTAAGCCGAGTGTAAAACTATATCCTGAAGTAGATCTCCTCGTGTCTGGATCTCCTCCCCAATCTGAGTCACTCCAACCTTGGAGCTTGACTCCATTCCCTCCAGTGTAAAAGAGTCCCAGATCCTTCGTACTCTGCAAATACCGCAAGATCCGCAATCCTGCGTCCCAATGAGACTTCAATGGCGTCTACATAAAAGAGCTCAACAGCCCCACAGAGAAGCTCAAGTCCAATTTGGTGTTCAGCAACCAGATCAATGAACCAACCAACTTCCGATACTGCGAGGCATCAACTGGCTCACAAGGATCTGTAACGGTTAACTTTGTGTTCGGGTCCATCGGCGAAGTAATAGGCTTGCAATTCTCCATCCCAAAGGCCTCAAGCAACTCATGAACATACCGCTGCTAAGAGACGAAAAACCCCCTCTGGGTCTGCCAGATCTCCAATCCCAAAAAGAAGTGGAGTAAGCCTTAGTCGGTCATCTCAAACTCCTTTGACAAGGCAGCCTTCGTCACTCCAATGTGCTCCACATGACCACCGATGAGGATGAGATCATCCACATAAAGGATGATAAGCGTAACCATGCCGCGTTCCCGAAAGAGATACAGGTTCGGATCTGCAACCGATTTCTGAAATCCAGTCCGAATAAAGAAGGAATCAATCTTCTAATTCCAAGCCCTGGGAGCCTGCTTAAGACCATACAAGGCCTTACGTAACCTGTAAACCATCCCTTCCGATCTTGGAACAATAAAGCCTGGAGGCTGCTCAACTTACACCTCCTTCCTGCAGGTCACCATTAAGGAACGCAGATTTTACATCCATTTGATACACGGGCCACCTTTGAGAAGAAGCAAGGGCTAGAACGGTCCGAATCGTGGACATCCACGCTGTCGGTGCAAAGGTATCCTCGTAGTCGATGCCTGGCCGCTGAGCATAACCTTTAGCCACAAGCCTGGCTTTGTGTTTGTCCACCGACCCATCAGACGTGTATTTGGTCTTAAAGACCCATTTGACACCAACGACTGACCGCTTCGACGGCCTCGGTACCAACTCCCAAGTGTTGTTCTTCTCGATGGCATCAAGTTCCACCTGCACGGCTTTCCTCCAAGTATCCTGTGAAAGGGCTTCCTTTACGGAAGTGGGCTCTTTATCCCGCATGATACGAGACATCAAAGCATAGTTCACCTAAAGAAGCTCCGCCGTGTTGCTTTTATCTCGGACTCGATGTGATCTTCGAGGGCTGTCCTCTGTGGTCCACTCGGAGGGAAGCTCCGTGACACTAACTCCCGAAGGGTGTCTAACAACCACCTAGGTACTCGAACAAATCGTGCAGCCTCCTATGGTCGCGGGGGCTCTACTCCAGCTGCAAGCTCAACCTCCTGTGATGACTGAGGTGGATCAACTGGAATGATAGTCTGGGAATCATCATCAGACTCATCTGGATCTCCAAGAAGTGGCGACTCCTCGACAGTGGATGTTGGAACATCGTCAAAGACCACATCCCGGCTGACAACAATCTCATTCTTATCTGGATCATACAACATGTATCCCTTGGAAAGAGAGTTATACCCCACAAATACCAGCTTGCGGGACTTGGAGTCAAGCATCCCCCTCTGCTTCTTCGGAATATGTACATACGCATCACTCCCAAAGACACGGAAGTGTGAGACATCGGGTTTCCTGCCAAAGTATGCCTCAAATGGAGTCATATGGGGTACTGAAGTCGTCGAAGATCGGTTAATGGTATGGACAGCCGTTGCCATAGCCTCACCCCAAAGTGGACGAGGAAGATCACGATGCTCCAACATGGTCCTCGCCATCTCCACCACAGTCCTGTTCTTACGTTCAACAACTCCATTCTCCGAAGGCGATCCGGTATTGGCCAATTCCCTTTTGATGCCATGATCTGCACAAAATCTAAAAAATACAATCGAGGAGAATTCACCTCCTTTGTCAGCCCGGAGAGTCTTGACCTGAAATCCAGACTCCTTCTCCACGTCACGTGCCAATCCTTGAACCGAGCAAAAGCTTGGTCCTTCTGGAAAAGAAAGTAGACCCACGTGAATCTGGTACAATCATCAACAAGCAGCATAAAGTAGAGAGATCCTCCCAAAGATGGTATCTGCTGAGGTCCACACAAGTCAGTGTGAATCAACTCCAATGGTTTCGAAGCCCGCCTGGAAGCCTGCTTCGGAAAGGATTCCCTGTGCTGCTTACCACGTATGCAAGAGCTGCAACGTCCTTGCCTACTACCAATATCTGGCAAGCCAACCACCATCTGGTCCCCGAAGGCGCGCCTCAACGCATCCACATTTAAGTGGCCAAAACGAAAGTGCCACAAATCTCCGACCTGAAAACCTGTCAAAGTGGAGAGTACAGAGAGCTTGTAGATACCATTCTCCACACCACCTTCCCAAACAACCTGGCCAGTCTCACGGTCCCTTAGAGCAACTGAATGCTCCTCAAATTCCACCCGAAAGCCAGTCTTGCATACCTCATGGACTGACAGAAGATGAAAACCCAAAGCAAGGACATAAAGAACACGGGAAGCATGCTTTCCCCCCTTGCCGTCGGGAATAATCTCCATCCGGCCCTCAATATGTATCGGAATAGTGGAGTTATCGCCAATAAAGATACGACCTGACTGCCGTTTCAGATCCAGAAAGAAGTCACGGGATGGAGTCATGTGCCTGGAAGCACCACTATCGAGAATCCGTTCCCGGGTATCCTTCGCGGTGAAGCCAACTGCCTCCTCGCTCGATGATGATGAAGCATCGGAGTCCACCATCTCTAAGTGCACAAATGCCGGAGTCTTTGCAGCTCAGGCTGAGGAATCAGCACTCTTCCCTGTCCGCTTAGGGCACTTCCTCCAGTAGTGGCCTTTCTCGCCACAATCATTACAAGATCTTTCGGTCTTCAGCTTCTCTCGTTCTAGATCAGGCTTCTTCTCAGAAGACTTCTCCGGTGAAGCCTTCCCTTTGCCCTTGTTATTCCGGCCTTTCGACCGTTGGCCAGTTAAGGCCTCCGAACCTCCGCCGTGAGGAGGGTTCGTGAAACGTTCCTCCTGGTCCAAGACCATTGGCACAAGCTCCTCCCAAGTAATGGTGCTGAGCCTGCCACTCGTGATCAACGAGGAATAGAAAGCAGAATACTGACCAGGCAAGTGGGAAAGCAAAGTGATGGCCATATCTTCAAATGATCTCTTTCCCAGCTTGTAGGACTTCCTGCTGAAGGGCCTGCAGCTTGTTGATGTGTTCCCGCATCGTCAAAGACTTTGCAAGGTTCATAACCCGCATCTGCACTTCCAAGGAGATCCGTTTCATGGGGGATACGCTGTTATACAAAGAAGCCAAGTGCTCCCATATGCCTCTCACCAGCGTCATGTGCTTCACATGATTGATCACTTGTGGTGTGCAATTGAGGAAAATAAACGATCGGACCCTGGCGTTGACACGATCCCACATGTGTGCCTGTGCCTCTCGGTCCTTCCTCGTCAATAGTAACTCCCCTTCCTCAGCTTCCGACCGTGGAACCCCGATGATGATAAAATCAACAAGGTCATATGACTCCAGCACACCGACTCCATCATGACCTTCCAGATGCCGTAATTGGACCCGTCCAATTGACGATCCACTGGGAACGTGGGGAGTGTCGGAATCTTCACGTGCTTCTCAGCCATCTCTAGTAAATCTGCCATCGTGGAGAGTAACCTGAAAGGGTGGGTGGGTGGGAAAAAAAAAAATCTGAAAACTTGCAAGTGGCTGTCCAGCACCTTAGCCCGCCTTCCTCTTGCACCTTCTCTTCCCGTTCAGCCCAAAACAGTCCACCAATCAGCAACCTAATGCTCCCTCTCTTGCTCAGAAAAACTCCCAAGATCTATCTCGAGCCTAGGGCTCTGATACCATGTCAAAATATGCAACAGAAATGATAACCAAACTTGGGTAGACAAGAGCAAGTAGACTGCTGAAAATAAACAGCACAAGAAACACAGAGAGATAGGTGTGTAAACTCTTCTCTATACACAAGATCCCGAGAAAACTAAATGAATGAGTGGTGGGGGCAAGGGGCCTATATATATGCCCCTAGGAGAGCAATCGGCCAGCATAGGAAGTGCCCACAACTGCTGAAAAATGTCCACGACTGCATAAATGCAATCGACCAGCAGAGAAGTGTCCACGACTGAGAAAATGCAGTCGGCCAGCAATCCAGTAGCCCACGACTGAGCTGTATGCAGTCGGCCAACACTGGAGTGCTCCTGCCACCCTCTGGCAACCCTCCCCACCACTGGAAAAAATGGAAAAAAATAGGAAAAAATACGAGGAGTGTGGAAGAATGACAAAACACCTTATACACGGCGGGCACACCCACAACAGAGGCCCTGGTGTATAAACATAGATAGGAGATGACTTTTAACACCCGCCCACTCCGTCGGTGGCCAACCATCACCAGTTTCTTCCGGACCCAGGAGGTGGAGGAAACCGACAGTGTGGATCTTGTGGACCCTCCACGAGCTGCTCTGGACCTACCTCACCTGAGAGGAGTTACCTCGGACCGAGCCTCTGCACTCCAACGTGCCCGACGCCCCAGACCCCCCCCCCCCCCCCCGGGTCGGCCACGATCACCTCATCAGCTCCAGATCCAGGACATGCTCCACCGCCATCGAGCTACCTTTCCACGTGACATAGCTGAGGGAGACCTCTCGGCCATACTCGTCAACCCCATGCTTGACATTTTGGAGAGTGGTAAACCATCTACTCAAAGCTGATGTTGCTCCCATGTTTTTATGTTCTTAGTTTTCCATGACGAGTTTCCATGGACAGTTTTGTATCACCCCAGTGAGATAGCTATATTTATGTTTTCATTCTGTTTTATTCTCCATTCCATGATGAGATATGCCATGGATATATTGTACCACTTGGTCTCATAGGCCCATTGGGTCTTTAGTAGACGCTTAATATATCTTTCTTTCTTTCTTTCTCTCTCTCTCACCAGCTGCGGATTGAGACAGATCCGGACCTCATCACACTAGCTGCGGATTGAGACAGGGCGATATGTGAATCAGATCTTGGATGACCGCATTTGTCAACTATGCTACCAGGAGGTAGAGACAAAGAAACACTACGTTTGCCAATGTACAGTCTATTATGAGATCCGAGGGAGATATCACTGCCTCTTCCGAGAGGGTTTTGGGCCGTTACGCAAGGTCATGGAGTTTGAGGATCTGAGTTGCCTGGGATTGTTTCTACTTGAGCTCAGGAGACACAGAGAGACCCTCTTGGCAAACAAGAGGCCGAGCTATGATGTACCTAGATAGAGGACCCTGACAGATTTCATTAGCTCCAGATCCAAGACATGCTCTACCCCATCGAGCTACCTTTCCACGTGACATAGCTGAGAGAGACCTCTCAGCCATACTCATTAGCCCCATGCTTGATATTTTGGAGAGTGGTATACCATCTACTCGGAACTGATGCTTCTCTCATGTTTCTATGTTCTTAGTATTCCATGATGAGTTTCCATGGACAGTTTTGTATCAACCTAGTGAGATAGCTATGTTTATGTTTTCTTTTTGTTTTATTTTCCATTCCATGATGAGATATGCCATGGACATTATTGTATCACTTTGGTCTCATAGGCCCATTGGATCTTTAGACGCTTAATCTCTCTCTCTCTCAACTTGTCCACCTCGAAAAGTCAGGGCTGCACACGAGCCGTACATGGGTGTCTCCACTAGAGCTCACTACTACGAAATTCTAGGTTCTACAGAGAGCATTTTTTTGAGTTTCAAAGGATGGATTTATTGTGAGTCCTGGCTATCTTCAAAGGCACTTGTCACATGCCATGCGCAGATCGCCAATGGCTAACTACGGGTATCATCACATTGTCTACGGATTGAATCCGGTAGAGCAAATCACACCCCTTGGGAGGCACTGATATGCAGAGTATTCACGGCAGTGGAGGTCTAGACGGAGGAGCATTACATGATCATTATAATATGAGAATCAGAAAAGATTTCATCGTCTCTATTCAGCCCTCTCACAGGTTATGCATTATGAGGACCAAAAAGTTAAAAACGTATGGGTCTGTACCTACTGAAGCCTCACCGCCATCGGGAGACCATACTCAAACAGCACCTAGGGAGTCACAACCAGCAAGATCCCTAGCAGACATCCATGACAAACTTCTTCAGATTGCATTCACCCACACCAAAGAGTACAATCCAGACTTTACAATGTCCCAAGGATCATACAAGTCAGACTCCACCCGCTCATTTGAATTACAAGCACAAACAAATACACTGGCGTGGCCTGTCATGCACCAAGTGCCTGCAGGCCTCTTGCTCTTAAGTTGCACAGAATTGGAGGTCAAGGGTCGTACAAGGAAGCACTGTACTTACTTGGGTCTTCATAAGTGACAGTGGAAACTCCTCCAAAATCGCATGTTCCTGAAGCATGTTGGTGAATCTGGTAATAGCTGTTAAACGCATACGAAGCATGACTGTAGACAGTATTGGGTACAAAGCAAGCATTCCCCAGCTGTATAGGTTGACAGTCTGCACCCCCAATTCCACATGCCCAATCAAGAGCTCCTTGAAGAGAATCAGGAGTTGCATAATCTTTGGCAACACACCAGCTTTTATCAAATGAACTACTGATAGAAACTTTCCCAGACCCAGTAGCATTGGCTCCAACACTTGCATGCACCACTACCCCACCTAGTGCATGTGAGGGTGCTAACATGCCATTCTCATCTGCAAGTTTCTTGAAAAATGTGGGTATCTCGATTCCAAGCTTCAAGGGTGTCCCAACTCCACTCACAAGATGTACTTTCAGGTTGTTGGCATAGGTAACAGCATCCTCAAATGAGTTCACACCATCTACTTGGTCTCCTTCTATAAGCCACCCTGTCTCAGATACCACAACAGGAATATCACTAAAGCCAAGAGAGGCCAAAGCTGTAAACAACGCATCAAGAATAGCATCAAATGCGTTAGAGTAATGGAGCCCAGATTTTGGATCATCGAAACCCTTGTTAGCTTCTAGAAGGGCAAAATTAACATCTAATTCATTCATGATGGATTTGTAAAAGTGGACTGGGTATACATTGAACATAAAGAATGATCCTGATTCCCAAAGAAAATTCAGGAACGGCTGTAGAACAGAGCTCACATATGACTGATTGAACCTCCCACTCGATGGAGGGAACCTGCTTTGTAACAAGAGATGCGATTGTGGTGCTGAAACTTTTATCAGAGCATCCAGTTCAAGTTGTTGCAGGGCCGCATAGACATGCTGGCAGGCTGGAACAAGATATGCAGAAAGATTTGAATCAATGGTAATAAACTCATTGCCCACAGCAATGGCCCTGATTCTTGTTGCAGGGCTATGAACGAGCACACTACTGTGAACCCATCTGAGTGCTGCAAATCTGGACTCTCCAATCTCTATGACTTCTTCGTTGCGCAATCCCACAATCACATCAATGCCTGTATTAGCGAATGCTTTCAAAACCACAGCATCTGCATCAAGCAGCCGAACTTGTGTCACATGGAGCCTTTTCAAAGTCTGGACTGCTTGGCTGGCGCTATATAGGCTGTCATGACTTGCTCCATAGACGACTCCTATGGGTGTTTCCATGGGTGTTCCACCTGACCAAAGTGTGAGACAAAAAGTTAATTCCATTTCACAGACAATTGACAACTTCAAACAAGTAATGAAATGTTTGTATGAGTCTAGAAAAGATGAGACACAGGAGTCTCGACTCCAGTTAACTGGAGCTGGCTCAATAAAGACTTTCAGACACAGTCTGTTACAGAATCACTCAATCGTGTCACGTGAACAGGACATAAACAAGCAAAGGCAGTTTGACGCCTACTAAGACCTGAAGACAGGGAGTGCTGACGGCTGCCAACAAAACTCGTCCACATATACGTATGCGTTGAAATCATCTTGTGCCTAGGACTAAATATATCCCAAGAAGAAAGCGTGAAGACCGTGCACGGACCCTTGCTTCAAAACTTGCAAGAATGATTTGAAGAGCTAACCTGTCTGAGAGAGTGCTGCTAAGAGGCAGAGAAAGGCCATGACCAAGATGGTAGTCGGGCGTGATTTGCCCATGATCATTTTTCAAGATCCAGATAGATGGGCGCAGCAGTAGCAGCAGCTACAACAGCGGTGACCTTGTTCTTCTGCTCTTCCGTCTTTCGGCAGAAGTGTGCAGCTGAATCATCATCGTTACAATCCCCCGAATGAATGCCAACCATGCAATGATAAATCTCCCTGGCAGCAAAGCCCATTTGAATGCAGACGGCCGAAAATTCTCGAGGATTTGTTGCCGCGCTGCGCCGATTATTTTATTCCTCAACTTCCCCCAAATTCCCAAATCCCAAGCACACACAAGATTTGAATTAATGAGCAAGAGGCCGCGTTGCAGGCTCTGGAGTCTGGTCACACCTGTGACCCTCAATCGTGCAACGTCCGTTTCCACTGCTGCCTGCGCCTGCGCCTGAGCCTGAGCCTGAGCCTGAGCCCTGGGGCCTGGGCCCTGAAGTCTCAACAAGGTTCGAGAATCGAGATTCTGAAGGCTACTGGTGGCCGGCGCGCTGACGGAGAGTCCGCGGCGGTCGCTTCCCAAAAATCCTGCTGCGACACAGCGCGAGCTGCGGGACGCTGCGGGAGTGGACTGGAGTGTGCAGTGGGGGTACGCTACGCCCTCATCAGGCTCGACCTGAGACGCTCGGAGTGACCATGCTCCATTAAAAGCCCATTGCCTCTGCTCACTGTCCTGTAGGCTGTCGCTGCTAGCGTGTACGCTCATTGCTTGTGTACACGGTAGCCCTGACAGCTCGAAAGTTAGCCTCCTAGACGGTAGACCTACCTAACCTTTCTCGAAAAGCCCCACATTCTGGATGCACTCGACTCGACTCGACTCTCGAGAGTCGAGAGTCTTGTTCCTCATCCACGAGTGATCGATCGAGTCAGTGACAACCCATGGCCATATCGATGATCGTCGTCACGACTCACGTAACGTCACGTTCAAGATTATAAATCTCGCCGCCACCACATTTCCCCAAAATCTGGCTTTGCATTTGTTGGCGCGCCCGCAGTTTTCATCACGTCACACGTGTAGTGCTCGCTTGAAGGCTGTTCCCACGTGGCTGGCAAAAGCCCCTGCTGCTGGATGAGTGCTTGAGCATTCTGTCGCGCTTCATGTCTACTCTCGCGGGCGGGGGGGGGCTGCACGTGAATAGGCCCTTCGAAAGGAGCTCGCATATGCTGATGTATCTACATAAACCTTTTTGTTTTTGCTTGGGCAGAATAAGAATCACATGGCATCAATTTTCTCCTTTAAAAAATCATATTAAACTGAACATTGCTATCAAATCATCTCACTTCTTTAAAAAAAAATAGGAGGGCTAATATATATTATGGTAACATGAGCACCAACGTTTCTAATACCATTGAATCTCATCTTAAAACTATAGGAGACCAACATTTACAATATCTGTTACCCCGTTAGATGGGAATGAGCTGCAGTAGCCACGATGGCGTTTGCTGTTGCCTTTGGCAATAGGCACACGGATGATTGGCTATACCTCTCATCTCTTTGAATCTCATCTTAAAGACACATCTTAAAAATATACAAGACACGTACAGTGGCAAACCACATATCACCATGAAAGCCTACTCACTTACGAGGACGACGAAGAAGTACATGGGGGCAAAGCATCCATTAAGCAATAAGGTACACGGCACGTCGTCACAAGATCAATGAGTGCATGGATGCCAAAGTACAAGCTCTATCCACCATGATGATGGTAATATCATCATCGACTAGGTTGCATCCAACATAGCAATGTCCTCCTCAAGAAGTATGGTGTTCTCCTCCCACACACAAACATACTCGATGTGCAATGCATGCATTAACTTATTAATGATGGATTGCAGAAGGAAGGATGCAAAGATGAGAGGAACCTTCAAGAAAGTGTGTTTTTTTTCCAACATGGAGGACCCACTAAAGGAACAAGAAAGAATATAATGTTGAGCATGTAGCTCCCACTGCAAAGAGATTGGCACCACTTATGAGTGCCATAGCATGACCTTCACATAACATAGACCCTTACACCAGTTCAAATTAGCTTGCCCATGAGAAGGATAAAGCTTGCATAGAATGGACATGTTGTACACTAGTGTATGTTATGTCAAAGTTGCTATTGTTCCACTTTTATGTCCAACTCTTTTTATGTGTGCATGCAAATGTAAGTTTTGAAGGACTCGGGTGAAGATCCATGCTTGAATGTTACTTCATACCACATTTGTTTGACGTTACTTTCAACATGCAGTCATGCCACTTTGGTGATTGTTTATAAACATGCCATAAGCATAATGATTATTGATCATGGGATCTAGCTGAGCTTACAACATGTTTATTACGCTACGATAGAATTTGTATATATACATAACCTAGATATTAGCTTAACTAACTTTTGGGGTCTTGGACATACCATGGGCACGGTCGGGCACTTTGTAATATAAGGCCATGTATATAAGACGTTTCAATAATAAGAAACACTTAATCCCATTATCACAAAAGAGTCTAAGTCTTCAAGATTGTGTGCTCTTATGGTGATAGCTTATGTGCTTGCTTGTTTTCTCTTTGATGCTCACATGCTTGTTTTCTCTTTGATGCTCACATGCTTGTGGATTGTGTGTGTGTGGTTGGAGTGATGAATGCTAACTTCTCTTCTTCTCCCTCTCTCGTTCTCCATCTCCATCTCTCCCCCATTACTTCCATACACGAAAGCATTGAGGTTGAGATTGAGTTTTCCAGAGCTTTTTACTTCATTACTCCTTACCCATTTACATAGCTCCATTGGGGTAACACCATTGAAGGCAAGGTAGATGACCCCAGCTTCTCCACAAAGGGAGAGTTGTCTACTCTTAGATGGCTAAGGGAGAAAATCAGCAAGACCCTTGCATTCTTTCCCTTCTTCCCCTCCTACAAGGCTCAAGTGTTCCCAATTTGGTGAATATCTTTGTTGGCGCCACTACTAGGGAGACACCTTAGCTTTACTATTACAAATGGCGCATGAAAATACCCCGTTTCGAATGCAAATCCGTCGGCTTGGTGTTCTAATTTAAGTTTTTTTTTGTTGGTTGGAACCTTGGAGCAATGGAGCAACCGAAGGAGTCAAGTGGAGCTCTCGAGTCTTCATGAGAAGTAAGTATTTTCTTTCTTTTCTGCATTTTGAGTGTTAACCTAGAGAAAAAAATGTTGTTTTTTACTAATCTTGGGTGTTTTCTTCATTGTATGATTGCATGTTAGAATTATCTTTTAAATTTAGTCCTTTAATCTTTAAGAAAAACTAAAAAAAAAGGGGTTATGAATCTCTTAATAATCACTAATCTTCTGGTTTTTGCAATTAGTGAGCGCTAAAAGAGAAAAAAGTCAAAAAAAAAACAAAAACTTGAGCTTAATTTGAGGGAAGTGAGGCATGGGTAGTGATTAGTGGTTGAAAACACTTGACATAATCCAAATTTGTGTCCTTAATCTCTTGATTGGCTCACATTTGAGCAATTAGGCACAAATTAAGCCTCTCTGAGCTTTACTTCACCCTCTTTCACATATGAAACTTATAAGCTTAGATTTAAGCGATTAATTACTAGTAATCACTTATTAGTTTAATAATCATATTGTTAACATACTCCCGAAATCTCCCTAGCAAAAGACCCAAGCATTAGGGAGTAATGAGATACCCAAAATTGGTAATTAGGTAAGCTAATGAGTATAATAATCATGTATGCTTAATTCTTGGCTAGATTTAGAGAAAATCCCAAGTTAGAGAGAGAAACCCCTAACGTTGGTGTAAAACCCAATCATTAAAGCTTGAAGCCCCCAAATCCGACATGGGAATATTTGGTTTAATACTTCTGTAAGAGGAAGAGGAGGTGGAAGGTGATGAGGAGTTAAGGAAAGGTACAAGGGAATTAGAACTTGATAAAAAAGGGAGGTGGAGTGTCATTAGGAGTTAAGGAAAGGTACAAGGGAATTTGACCTTTCAAAAGGGACTCAACCACCACTTGAGCAATTTAAATTCTTCCTTCTTGAAACCTCAACGAGTGTAAAAGACAAACTTACTCTCCTATTCATCTTCTTCTTGGAAATTGGAAAAGGTCAGGTCCTTATTTCTCTCTCTCTTTCCTTTTCTTTTTCTACTCTCCTTGTGATTTTATTACTTTTCCTTTCTTTCTTTCTCTTGCTCATTTACTTTTGTTTTCCTTTCCTCTCTTTCTTTTCCTCTTTTTACAAATTCTTCTTCTCTTACTTTTCCTCTTTTTATATTATCTTGCTTCCATCTCTTTTCTGTCTCTCACTCTCCATTTAAACATCTTTTACTCTCTCTCTCTCTCTCTCTCTCTCTCTCTCTCTCTCACACACACACACACACACACACACACACATTAACCTAAACCTCGAACAAAAACATAAAAGGGGAAAAAAGAGGTAATTTTTGAAAAAATACTTTATCTCTCTCTCTTTCTCAGCTTTCTCCTCCCTCTATCTTTTTACTTTCTACTTTTTATCTCTCTCTTTAACTAAAAATAAAAAGGATTTATTTATTTATATCTCTCTCTTACTCACTAACTAAGGAAAAGATTAAAAAACAAAATCTACTCTCTCTCTCTCTCTCTCTCTCTCTCTCTCTCTCTCTCTCTCTCTCTATAGAGTTTTTGAGGCGTCCAGGTAGCTCGCACTAAATAAATAAAAAGGATTTATTTATTTATATCTCTCTCTTACTCACTCACTAACTAAGGAAAAGATTAAAAAACAAAATCTACTCTCTCTCTCTCTCTCATCATAGAGTTTTTGAGGCGTCCAGGCAGCTCGCACAGAGTGGAGATAGGAGATCATGGTATTCACAGATGATACAGTGGCTCACTCAAATAGCATGGTCTTGACATAGATCACCTGCCACCTTTCCAGCATGATATACATGCACCACAGATCCAGCTCTCTCATAGTGAGAGGAACAGAATCCTTTGGGATTTATAATAGCGATACACTCAAGAGACTTGGATTACACCCAGTCGGCCTCTACCGCCACGAAGATGCTATACTACAGAGATCAGTTTATGCATATCTCAACGGATGGATTTATACAGAGACCTGGATACATGGATGTGTACATGCCTCACAGTGCCCGAGTGGTGATTGGCCAGCTTAGAGTGTCATCACACCAGCTTGAGATTGAGGCAGGTAGGGCAGCACGGATCCCCAGAGCAGAGAGGATATGCAAACTATGCTAGGAAGGAGGTTGAGAGTGAGGAACATTATGTATGCAGATGTAGAGCATATAGTGTCATTAGAGAGAGATACACCACCATCTTCAGTGGACATCCCTCACCCCGCCAGATAGAGAGAGATACACCACCATCTTCAGTGGACATCCCTCACCCCGCCAGATCATGGAGTCCGCAGACCAGCGCAGATTTGGCCAGTTCTTGCTAGAGACACGGCGCCACACAGAGACACTACTATGAACTCATACCACAGGGAGAGGTGGGCGACAGCTCCAGCTCACTAATTTCTTCCAGAGATATATCCCAGTGCTGCCTACCCTGACATAAGAGGGGGTTACACTTCAACACGCTGGGAACCTCCAAGCCAGACGGAGACCGAGAGCACCAGGCTACCAGAATCCCAGACTACATCAGAGGGAGATCACAGAGATACGGGCTCGACATCAGCACCATATCCAAGAGCGGCTAGCTCACTTACTCTCACACCCGGAGATCATTGTCCGAGGTATTTTTGCCTCGCCATCGCCTATGTATCACATATTACACCCCCATTATGGTACTGGTTGGACAGATCTGCATTGCATTCTTGTATACCCTGTGCATATAGGTTGCATACTAGGCCTCTAGCACCAGTGCTCCATCCATCAAACCCCCCCACTAGCTCAGTACTTTCATAGTTTATTTCATGTTCATTTTATCCTTTTTTTTCTGGACATCCAGAAGACATTGACAGTTGTACATTGATTTGTCTCATAGGTCGAGTTTGGCCGCTAGTAGACGTTAATATAGCTTTCTTTCTCTCTCTCTCTCTCTCTCTCTCTCTCTCTCTCTCTCTCTCTCTCTCTCTCTCTCTCTCTCTCTCTCTCTCTCCACGTGAAGCGTCATCACCTCCTACACCCATCCTGCATGGGCACTCCTACCTCTCCCCTTTGATACCACTTTAGGGATCCCCCATGGCTCAACCACCTACACCTTTATCCCCACCATCTCCTCTACTTCTTTACCTTTTCCACTGTCTCTAACACGCTGCCTCCCCTGCCTTCTCTATGTCCCCCTATTCTAAGATTAGCTAATGAAAAACGGCCTGAAAACGCATCAAGCTCAAACCACATCAAAATCGAACACGTGAAATCATAGCAAGCCAAGGGAAGTCCACAATGAGAAGACTAACTGGCGTGAAATTGCAAAAAGGGAGAATGTGAAAAGGCATGGGTACCAAGCTGTGAGAACTAAGCCTTGAAGGAGGTCGACATAAAAACCACCCATAGCCTCAGCCCGTGAAAATTTAGAAAGAGAATTTCCATGGAAATTTCCATGAAAATAGGTATAGGCATGAAAACATTGAGCAAGCAATGCTATGAGAATTTCATTCATGAGAAAACACACAGACCCCCAGGCGTGAGAACACCATCGTGTGAAAATGCATGGAAGCTGCCGACATGAGAATTAGAGGGTGGTCAAACATGAAATGAAAACCATAGAAGAGCCATGTGTGAGAAGCATGGGAGGTGAGCCATTGTGAAAACAAAGAGAAGCACATGCATAAAAAGTGCAAGGAATGTCACGACATGAAAATCTATGAGGAGGAGGAATGTCACGACATTAGAATCTATGAGGAGGAGGAGTGTCAGCATTAGAATCTAAGGGAGGCATGTGTGTTAACTACTTCATAGGTTAACATGGTTTCATCCGCCCAACCTACCGTAAGGTGCTTTGCCATCTTATCTTGCACGCATCTTTTGTAAGACGGCACTGGAATATATAAAGCAACCTTACCTTATGCTTAATGTCAAAAATAGGAAAAGTATACATAGCCCATATACATAGTTGCTTAAGACTAGTAATACAGGCTGGGCCATTTTTTAGTTTAGTCAACCCAGTGTTATAGCACCCAAAACCCCGTCGAAACACATCCAACAAGAAGATTACTTGGCAAACCGCAACTGTCGTAGTAGGAATTTTTTCGATAGCCAAGCTCGTAACCCTTAAAGTCTCCAAGCTCCACAACTCCTTGAGAAGCAATTCCACCGCGCCTCCCACGAGTGTTGTAACACCACCGCATTGCACTACGTGTACTCGTCCCTCCTCTCACCTCACTTCACTCACACACACTCACTAGCATGGATTAGAGAGAGATTAACAAGAGCAAGAATCTATTGCACAATGGGAGAGTTCTTTGTATTATGAGACATTCACATATATACATTGCCATAAGTGTTCACACCCACTTAAACTGTGGCTGGTCGGGCACTTTAGGCTCATAAGAGGCCTAATGCTATTACAATGACTACTCTCATAATATATCCATGAAGTACATCACTTGGAACTTTAGCCTAACTTGCTACCACTCTTGAAGCAGAAATCGCCATAAGTATTCCATTAGACCATTACGCGTGCCCATCCAAGTTGTAGATTCGGACACTATTGCTTCATATCTTAAATGTATGACCTTTTGGTGTGTCTACCTTGACTCCTTAATGTAAGATAATGGCATTAGCACTTGTTAACCCTAGAAATAGGTTAACATTTTCCCCTTCCTGATGCTGATCACGTCCTCGGTGATCGCGTTGAAGACTTTTGTGTGGGGATAATTGACGGGCTTTATTGATGGCTTTTGATGTTGAGTGGCATTCAATAGTCCTTGTTCCTCCTAAAGGAATAAGAAAGGCTAGTTAGTAAATAAAAAAGGTTAGAGATTAGTGGAAATTCCTAACGGGGTGGGGGTGGTGGGGGGTTTTTGTGAGTGATTGCATTTTTATATTTTTGTGAGCATTTTTTGTGGGTATATTTTTTGCTCACTTTGTTTTTGGCAATCATAAATAGAGTTACATGTTATTTGTGTTAGTTGGGAAACTAAGACTCCTGGTGTAAGGAGAACCATGGCTGTTTTGAGGACACCTGTGGGGCAGTGATCCAGGTGTATGCAAGTCTACGAGGGTTAGATATCCTATTGACAGGTTGAGATATAATGGATATACAGCCCATCATTATGCTTACATGGTAAAAGCAATACAGGAGGTTGAGCCCACTTGCTTTGAGTAAGCAATTGGAAATAAGAAATGGGAAGATGCCATGGATGAGGAGATGGCAGCATTGGATGCAAATGCAACATGGGAGTTAGTGCCTTTGCCTAAGGGAAAAGAAGACAATTGGATGTAAGTGGGTGTATAAAGTCAAGCACAATGCTAATGGTTCAGTGAGTAGGTATAAGGCAAGATTGGTTGTTGCCAAAGGCTATGTGCAGACTTATGGCATAGACTATGAGGAGACATTCAGCCCGGTTGCAATAATAGCAACCGTGAGAGCTATCATTTTTGTTATGACTACAACGAAGGTTTGGTCTTTACATCAAATGGATGTAAAGAATGCTTTCTTACATGTTGATTTGCAAGAAGAAGTGTACATGATGCAGCCACTAGGTTACGAGTGATGCACATTCAGATTTTGTGTGCAGGTTACGCAAAGCCTTGTATGGCTTGAAGCAGGCACCCAGAGCATGGTCAAACAAGATCGGGGAGTATCTTGTTACCATTGGATTTCAGATATCCAATGTAAATTTTTCACTATATGTGAAAAAGACAATTTGAGGGATCATGCTTTTAGTCATCTATGTGGATGACTTGATTATCACTGGTGATAGTGATGCAGACATACATGATGTCAGGATGCTTTTGAAGCAAAAGTTTGAGATGAAGGATTTGGGTGAGCTGTGGTATTTCTTGGGCATAGAGGTGGTGAGATCACCTCATGGCATTTTGCTATTGCAAAGACAATATGGCTTGGACATATTGTCCAAGTATGGTATGATAGACTGTAAGCCTATTTCAGTGCCATTGGAGAGCAGAACACAAAGCTTTCCACCACAAATACATGTGAGCTTTTAGAGGACCCCATTACATACAGGCGCATAGTGGGTAGTTTTATCTACATGACCATTACAAGGCCAGACTTGAGCTATGCTGTTGGACTTGTGAGTCAGTCTATGCAGGCCCCTAGGAAGCCACACTTGGATGTGGCTAGACGGATCCTCAGGTACATAAAGTCCATAGTTGATTATGGACTTTTCTATGAGGCTGGTACATAGATACAGTTGCATCGGTACACAGATGCTGATTGGGCTGATAGTATTGCAGAAAAGAGATCTACCAGTGGTTTTATGTTTACATTTGGGAGTGCTACTGTGAGTTGGAGCAGTAAGAAGCAGTCAACAGTTGCCTTGTCGAGTATAGAGGCAGAGTATAGGGATGCTGCTGGTAGTTTGTGAGGTAGCTTGGTTTTCAGAAGCTACTTGGTGACATGGGAGAGCCCGTGGGGATAGGGCATTTGTCATATATTGTGACAACATGAGCAGCATATAGTTGGCCAGTAACCCAATATATCATGCTAGAACGAAGCACATTGAGGTGCATTATCACTTTGTGAGGGAGAAGGTTCTAGCAGGAAATGTAGATCTGGTATATGTCAGCACAGAGGATCAAGTAGCTAACATCTTCACACGAAGGCATTGGGCACAGAGAAGCTCCACAGGTTTAGGAGCTTACTTGGAGTGCAGTGTGTGGAGTTAAGCTCGAGGGGGAGTGTTGAGATATCGAGCTCAACTAGTGCTACGGGCGGGCATTAATGACCTGCCTGGGTGATAGCTTCCGCATCTACACCGTTGGCATGGTTGGTGAGATTATGGATGATATGTGACCAGTGGGATGACAGGCTGTGTGACAGCCATTTTGGATTACTAGAGACTGTCATAGTTATAGCACAAGCTCATTTAGTCGGGCTCACATTATGGACCCTTGTATGTTGTAGTAGTTGAGTACTAACCCATATAGTGTGTACTCTTATCTTTATGATATGTTGGTTGAGTAGAGAAGAAGAAGATAGATGAAAATTCAGCTATCAATCTCTCTCTTGTGTGTGTGTGTTTGCTTGCTAGGGTTTGAAGCTCTCCCTCTCCCCCACATTCTCTTTAGTTTGCAATTCGAATGAAAATTATAGGCGATGGATTATACCATTGACTAGGGCCACCATGGCCCTCCCATCCAGAGATGTACCTAGAAAGTTGTCGATGGTGAGGCTTTAGTGCAAATGTCCTCCAGTGCATGAGTATGGATATGTACTCATAAAGCAACTGCTATATTAACTTACCCAAAATAATAGTAAGCTATAAGCTTAACAAAAATGTATTGGCTAGTGAAGATCGTTGGGAGTTTCTAATGATATTCTACCATTTTTAGATAGGCCATTTGTGTGACTCCCTTGTGGTTCTTTTCTTTTGTTTTTGTTTTTTTTATTACCACCTTGGGAGCAACAGCTTCTTTTGGCTACTCTCCTTTTTGAGAGAATAGGTTCTTATGTCTGTCGCGTAGCTTCTACACTCGTGCTTCGTATCCAGAGGGGTGAAAAAAGCATTGTGAGTTTGTCCTTGATGGAATCATAAGTCTCCGTACATGGGGATTAATTCTTGAATTTGTGGCTCAAGTGTTGTCGAGGTAGTAGGTACAATTTCTGGTTTGTTGCCATTGGTGTTGACGGAACACACAAGTGCTTGTGTATGTGTTGAATGCACGAGATGGGTTGAATGGCTTGCTTGATGTTTCTTGGGCCTCCATTCTTGTTGAACTTTAGGTAAAGTTTTTTGAATTGAAGTCGATGGTATAGTGTTCGATCTTAGCAACTATATGATGGGATTTCCATCATAATATCCTTGTTCTTGAAGCATGTGCACGTGCACCCATATTTGATGAACATTATAAATTGGTGGCTCATGCTTTTTGCGTTGAGATTTCTTTCTTTGTTGTAGGCTTAGGTAACTTCTTGCTGTGCTTGGGAATTTAAGCTTTGGTATTACCTTGGTAGTACCCTTGAGCTTGCAGTAATTTGTTTGGTACCCACACTTGTTGAGTGGCTGGAGTTCTTGAGGAACTTATATAGGCTTTTGTGGACGATGTTGTGGAGTACTTTTATTCTTTCTTGGCCTTTGAGTTTTGCATTGAGAAAGAGGCTTTTATTGTCGAGGCACCCAAATTGGATTGACACCTTCGTAGTAGCCTTGAGCTACAAGTAGCTTCTTTTCCACCCATATTTTGATACCATTAAGATACCTTGATCTTGGTTGTCATGGTGGAGTTTTGTTTTTTGGATGAAGTGGAAGATTTAAGGCCCTCCTTTACATTGGTTGGTGTTGAGGTTGCAGGTTTGACTCATGGACGTTGTTGACAATGAGGCTTGAGTCTCTTATGGAGTGGTGGTTACTGATGTTTGAGGCTTTTGAGAGCATGCAGCCTTCTCCTTTGGTGGCGAGGTTGGTCGATGAGGAGTTGTTAGGGTCAAGGCTTTTCCTTTGAGTTCCTTTTTAGAGATAGATGGTTGTGCTTTGGGGACTTCTCCAGGAATAACTATTGATTGTGAGGTTTTGGCATTGGACTTTATTGGTGAGGATGGAGTTGAAGTGATAGATGCTTTGTTTGACTTTGTCTCATTGACGCAGAAGGTATGTTTTCATGGTAGAGTTGCTTCCGAGGAAGAGGATTCTAGATTTTTATGTTCAGCATCATATAAATCCCTTAGGGTTGGATCCTCTTCCTTGTAGTATGGTATTGTCAACTTTGTGTCATTGACCATTATGATGATGACCTTATCGCTAGCAAAGCACAATGGTGCCTGGGCAGCAATAGTCCATTTATGCCCCAAGATCAAATCTGCTTTCAACACATGCTCAACCACAAAAAACTTGCAAATAAGGGGGTTAGATTCTATATAAAGTTTTTGTTTAAAGCACCCCAAACATGGCATGTTGATCTCTTTTGTGAATAGAATTTTCTTAGGATGAGCATTGAGTGTTGGTTGACATAACAAATCCCATAACTCGAGGGTCATGAGATTGTGTTCTTGTTGTGGATAAAGATGTGCTTAGACTGTGGTGATTTTATTGTAAAGTTCAAATCCAACCCTAACCCTTGGGATATTCTAAGTAAGATATGTTGGAAGTTCTAGCTCCTCCAAGGTCTCTTCCTCTTGCAGGAGCAATTTCACAATGCTTGTAGAAGTGTTCAAGGTGACTATTTGCATGGATTCATCAATTGAATACCATGAGTCATGTACCCAAGTTCCACTGAGGATGATGTCATATTCAAGGGAATCCGGGGATGCATTGAAGTCAAATTCCACAATATAAACGATTGTTTGAGTAGCATAGCTGAAGAAACCTGAAACTTCAATGTTTTCTCCATTGGCAGCTTTCGCAAGAGAATTTTCTTTAGGGATGAGGCCCAATGATACCCAAGTGTCTTTTGTCAGAAGGTTATGGCTTGCTCGAGGGTTAATTAATGTGTGTTTGCGCTTAACATTATTTTCCACAGGGAAATCTAACCATACCATGATAGAATCCTCAAACGAAACCATGGAAGTTTCAGTTTTTGTTTCAGCTTCACTTCCTATTTCGGTTTAATAATCCCACTCTTTTTCATCCTCTTCTTGGCTCTCAAATTTTTAAGAGTGCCCAATGTGTACAATGGTACCTCAGGTCTATACCACTTTAACTAAGGTCTATTTGGAAACTTGCGGATCCTTACAGTCCTGTTGTATGTAGCTCTAGAGAAGTCCTGTTGTATGTAGCTCTAGAGATCTTGGTACAACTCATGGTTAGCCTTTAAAGGTGCAAGGGTTAAAGCTATGCTAGCTTCACCACAAGAGAAGAGCACTCCTCCAAATGAGGATTTGAGACACTGCTTAAATTCTGTAAGGGACTCATTGAATTCCTCACATGCTTTCTCAACTGCATTATTTGTGCAATCTTCCTATGATGACTCATCTTGGCTTGATGGGTTCATTTTTGTAGAGAGTACGTCTTTCTCTTGGAAGGGAAAGTGATACTCCTTCGGTTTTGTATTTTGGTTGTTTTTTAAAGGTTTGACATTATGAGGTTCAATCACAATGCTAATCATGCTCTCTTGAGCTTGTTTTTTGCATTCCTCATATGCTATGTGATCATGATTTTCAATTTGTGGTTGTCAGGTGTGTTATAGTTTCTTGATTGGACTTTGAGGTGTATTGAGTGACGAGGCAAAACTTGTTTCATCCTCACTATAAGTGATGTACTAGAACTTGTTTCATCTTGGTCTTTTTCAATCTATTTTGGGCGATTTTTAGTGCTTTAAAGCCCATTTTTACCTTGATTTCTAGGTCAAATTTTGAGATTGCCGGTCGGAGGCCAAAACAATGCATTTTGCCCTCAACTCTTAAGACCAATTTTGAAGAGCTTGATGCAGGCTTTCCGATGAGCACTAGAACGCATTCATCGAACTCATGGTTTAGGAGATATGGAAATCGAAACAAGGTTGTTTTCTATACTCCTCCCCCCCTCTCCTCCTGCGGGGGACCCTTTTCACGCCATGAAAGTCACGGAACTTTCACGTCGTGAAATTCATCTCACGTGTGAAAGTAATTTTATGGATTTATTTTTTTTGTACGCGGGAAACTTTCATGACGTGAAAGTGCAGGATGTGAAAGTGGGTATTTCACACAATTTTTTTCTTTAAAAAAAAACTTCACATACCTTTTTCAAATCGTGAAAGTTAGAAACTCACGTCGTGAAATGTATCTCACGCATGAAAGGGGTTTCACGATTTTTGTTTCACGTGGGAAACTTTCATGCCGTGAAAGTCACTGAATCTCGCACTGCGAAACAAGTATTTCATGGATTTTTAAAAAAAAATTTAGGGCGAGAAACTTTCACGACGTGAAAGTTAGGGAGACACGCTGTGAAACAAGTATTTCATGTTTTTTTTTTTTCACGCGAGGAACTTTCACGATGTGAAAGTCAGGGAGTCTCAAGTTGTGAAACAAGTATTTCACGGTGGATTGTTTTTTTTTTTTGAGTTTAGAGGGAAATTCGAGTTTCCTTGTGTGGAGGGAATATTTTTTGAATTTTAAATTAGGGAGATATGGGCATTTTCCTAGAAAGGTAAGTGGGAATAAAAAAGGTCAACACTTTTATGACACCGCCTTACACCCTTCATAAATGACTCCCAAAAGTGGCCATTTGCCAACTAAGGGACATCTTTTCATTCAATGCTCATTAGCCTTAATGAGTTATGGAAAAAAGTGCTTAATAATTGATCAAAGATTAATCTTTTCCTCTTTTGGACTAATTAAGAGCTCTAATTAACCACTAATCACTAATTAATTCACTCCATTGAACACATCATTGGATAGGGCATGAAATTGCTAAGCTATGTGCATCAACTAATGTGTAAATTAGTCCATAATTAGAGCTTAATCAAACTCTTAATTTTAGTCTCTTAACTTTATGAAAAATTAAGTAAGAGAGCGAAATTCCTCCAATTGATAAAGAAATTGATATTTGATGCATCTAGATGTTCTTAAAACACTCAAGAACACTAATTTTGACCTCTTACATGATCAATTTTGGCCCCAAAAAACACATTTTCTAGTTTTTTATCCTCTTCTTGAAGTGGATTAATCACTCCTTAATGACAAAATTAGTCAATTAAAGAAGATTTTTTTAATATTTTGAGAAAATTTTTAAATGATTAAGGTACCCCTAGTACTTTCTAACACTCTATGTGCACACTTAACAAACACTAAAAACTAGATTAAAACTAACAAAACAATACATTTAAGCTAAAAAAAGGTTTCTTTCAAAAATAAAAAAGAGAGCTATTTCTCACAAAATCACACACAAATCTCCATCAAAACCACATCTTTTTCTTGGGAAACCACTAATCAAGACAATGGGCAAACAGTGGAATAAGCCAAGGGATGGCTCCCTGACAATGGCGCCAAAAATTTTATGGCTCACCCAAACCCCCGTTGAAACACATCCAACAAGAAGATTACTTGGCGAACCGTAACTGTCATAGGGATCTTTCTGATGTCCAAGCTCGTAACCCTTGAGGTCTCCAAGCTCCACAACTCCTTGAGAAGTAATTCCATCGCGCCTCTCACGCGAGCGTTGTCACATCGCCACATGGCATTACGTGTACCCATCCCTCCTCTCACCTCACTTCACTCACACGCATGGATTATAGAGAGATTAGCAAGAGCAAGACTCTATTGCACAATGGGAGAGTTCTTTATATTATGAGAGATACATACACATGGCCATAAGTGTTCACACTCACTTAAATTATGGCCGACCGAGCACTTTAGGCTCAGAAGAGGCCTAATGCTATTACAATGACTACTCTCATAATATATCCATGAAGTACATCACTTGGGACTTCAGCCTAACTTGCTACCACACGCTCTTGAAGTGGAAATTGCCATAAGTATTCCGTCGGACCATTACGGGCGCCTGTCCAAGTTGTAGATTTAGACACCATTACTTCATATCTTAAATGTATGACCTTTTGGTATGTCTACCTTGACTCCTTGATGTAAGATAATGGCTATGGCACTTGTTACTAGGGTTAACACCTAGTGTGAAAACTAGTCACTTGTATATAAATCATTTTTTACAATAAGCAATATGTAATCATTCCCTCATAATAGAATACTTGTGAACTCCCTTTTCTCTCTACTCTTACTTGCTTATGCTCTACTGAATCTTTCATGCTTACTTGTGAGATAGGATTGTTTGTAGGTTTTCTACTTGCATTAGCTTCTTCTTCTTCCCACACTTTTTGTGAGAGATAACCATCACAAAGGACCATCTCTTTTTGCCTTCCTTCAACCATTATAGTGTGATAACAACGAAGTGAGGAGGCAATAGGGACGAGCTAGAGCACACACACCGATAAGTTACAAGCAGCTCTAAGGCAAGATCCAACGATACATGATTCGGCAAGGCTAAGGTAAGCTCTTGGCTTGTTGACTATATTTAACGCCACTGTCGAGGACTGGCCTAGGGGTTAGCTTTGTTCATCCATCCTTCCAAGCTTTTGGGATTACCTAGTATTTCTCAATGCTGATATGGAGATCACATTATTAAAAACATATAGTTTAGGAGTCTTGGATATGTTTAGTTTTTGCTTTTGCTTTTGATTTAAAGCTAATTGTATTAGGGCATTTTATTTTTATCTCTTGGAAGGATAAAACCCTGGTTTCTTGGTAATTTGCATGATTTTGGAGCCTAAAAAAGGCCTATATTTAATCAAATTGATTAGCTTAATAATTATGATTCAGAGGGAAACCCAATCTGAAAACATGAGCATTAAATGCCATTTAGGTGTGGATTAGTTAGTTGTGTTCATGAATTATTTGAAATGGTAGCTTAGAAGCATGCAAATCCAACAAAAAACAATCAAAACACTTAATTACTTGTATAATCATCTTTAACTAGGAGTAGGATCCTTAATCATGCCCCATCAAGTCTCTAAAAATCTAAAAAAGTTAAAAAAAAACTAGGCTAAACTAGTCTCAAGTTGGGGACGTATGTCCATAGTCCCACGTAAAAAGATATGAACCTTGAGACGTGAGGCATAAAAAAAGGTGTTTGAAACTAATTCAAGATATGCTCCAAAAGCATTAAAGACCTTTGATATACGAATCCGATTTGTACTAATTGGAAACACTAATACAATTGATTGGTGCATCAAACCGCACTTCCTCAAACCGATCGAGCCTCCAATCCTAACAAACGGACCAACACTCATTAAGAGAGTGCCCCCCATTAAGAAGGTTAGACTCTTTTGGATCCACCTCAAGCGAGGAGCTTTGGGAAGAGACCTGAGCAAATAAACATTGAAACACCTAGAAATAGGGATTGTCGTGGTCGTCCGAGCTCCAAATTCATGAACTAGCTTTGTAAATGGCACCATAAACTTCATGAAAAGGACATTAAACCACCCTATCTTTGGGTGAATCTCTAGTGAGGAGTAGAAGCAGGTTCAAGAACCTTAAGGTTTACTCCCTCTAGAAGTGACCAAGAACCTTAAGGTTTACTCCCTCTAGAAGTGACCAAACCATGTCTGACACCACAATGTTTTTATCTTGAGCTGGCTTTATCCCAAGCTGTGACCATGATCACCAAGTAGCCCAACAACCGTAGTTACAAAAATTGGGACATGTCTCTTTTGCTATACCATCAGGGACAAATGTTCCTCAACACATCCAACAACAAGCGCACACAGTGTAAGCAGGAGTCCCACCTTCCATAGGAGCTCATTATAGAAGTGTCTTACCCCCACAAAATGTTCCTCAACACATCCAACAACAAGCGCACACAGTGTAAGCAGGAGTCCCACCTTCCATAGGAGCTCATTATAGAAGTGTCTTACCCCCACGAAATCAAGTTCCAGTTCTTCTCTGTTTTTTGGACAAGGAACATGGAACACTCGAAAGGGTAGAGAGCTAATATCTAGGATTACCTCAAACCAAAGAAATCCACAAGGGCGTTCACATAACATGTCCTCAGCCATGTAGTGAGCCTACAATCTCAAAGCCAAGCCGATGGAGAACTCACATAGCCCAATCCACTAGGCAATACCTTGAAAAATAGAGGGTTTCACGTAGCCACCTCCTTACGTTCCACCACCACATGCTTAGGATGGCGTTCAAAATGGTAAGGGGGGTTTCCATATACATAGTGCCTATATAGGCTCATAGATGGATAAAACCAAGATAATCCATGCTTGAAGGATGACCAAATTTCATGGAACTGGAGATCCTTTTCAATAGTCTGATCAAATTTGTGAGGCGATGAGACACATTGATGATCCCATCAAGATCTATGCATTCAAAATTTACTTTCAAGGCAAAGTAGGCCAATGGTTTAGGTCTCTAGACCCACTTGAAAAGGCAACTAATGAGGTCTCGAGACACACTTTTGTTGTTGGATTCTTGTCTAGTGGGGCCAGATGGAGCCTTGTTGCACAAATGTATAGTAACCTCAAGCAGGAGAAGAGATAAAACAATGCAAGATTACATTGCTAGAACTAACTATCTCCATATGAGATGTAGCACCCATGTAAAACTGGATGATTTATCACTCATTGATTTCACAACCATCTCTACAAGTCTAGACACTACAACTTTGATGAGTGTTGTTGCCTGCCATGAGGCAATAGACCTAGTAGATAATCTATAAGACAAGGATGTAGAAGTCATCCACCCGAACTAAGAGATAGGGGATGCATCATCCAAAGCCTCATCGGCCAAGCATGCCTAACGAACACCACAACTAGATCTTAGTCAAGGACATAAGCATGGATAAGTCTGCAACAAAGAATCTACTAAACCATTTATGCCAATAGTGGCAGGGCCAAGGGGCTGGTCACCGAGGGAGCTTGGTGGAGGGAGCTTTTCTTGGCTACTCTCTCTCTACTTGAACAATATCTCTCTAACTATTGCCACCACTATCTCCGCCCACCACCGCCCAGCCCAACCCACACCACCAACCTTGCTCCTTCCTTTCTCTCTCTATCTATTACCATCGTCCCTTCCTCTCCATCCCTCCCTTTCACTCTCCTACCCTCCCTCTCTCTCTCCTTCTTCCACCCTCTTCCCTCCCTCTCTCTCACTCTCCTTTGTCTCCCTCTCCCTCCCTTCCTTTCACTCTCTCCCTCTCACTCTCTCTATCCTACTCTTTACTCACTCTCTCTATCCTCCCTATATCAGTCTCTCTATCTTCCCTATCTCACTCTATGTATCCTTCTCTTGGCTCTCGCTCTCTATCCTCCCCCCCCTCTCTCTCTATCCTTCTCTTGGCTCTCTCTCTCTCTCTCTCTCTCTCTCTCTCTCTCTTTGGTAGCTCTCTCTATCCTCCCCCTACCTCTCTCTCTCTCCCTCCCTCCCACTCTCCCACCCTCCTCCCTCTCTCTCTCTCTCTCTCTCTCTATCCTTCTCTTACCTCTTTCCCTCTCTCTCTCTCTCTCTCTCTCTCTCTCTCTCTCCATCTCTTTGCTTACTCTCTCTATCCTCCCCCCTCTCTCTCTATCCTTCTCTTGGCTCTCCCTCTCCCTCTATCCTTCTCTTGGCTCTCTCTCTCTCTCTCTCTCTCTCTCTCTCTCTCTCTCTCTCTCTCTCTCTCTCTCTCTCTCTCTCTCTCTCTCTATCCATCTCTTTGGCTCTCCCTCTCCCTCTATCCTTCTCTTAGCTCTCTCTCTCTCTCTCTCTCTCTCTCTCTCTCTCTCTCTCTCTCTCTCTCTCTCTCATCCATCTCTTTGCTTACTCTCTCTATCCTCCCCCCTCTCTCTCTATCCTTCTCTCTCTCTCTCTCTCTCTCTCTCTCTCTCTCTCTCTCTCTCTCTCTCTCTCTCTCTCTCTCTCTCTCTCTCTCGCTGCCCCTGTTCGCCTCTGCTCTTGCCGTCCCAGTTTGCCTCTGCCCTCGCCGCCCCTGTTCGCTCTGTTAATCTCTCTACTATCATTGCCCGTGTTCGCCCTCGCCTCTGCCCTTGTCGCCCCTATTTTGCTGTTCGCTACTGGTTGCTGCCCACTTTTCGTTGCACTGTTCGCCGCTTGCTTCACTTTGATGTTCCCTGTTTGCTTTGTGCCTCTGTGCGTAGCCGCCCTCTCTGTTCGCCACCACTGGCGCCCACTACTGCTGGCGCTATGTTGGCCTGCCTACATGTCCGGTAAACCCTGCATCCCCCTTCCCTCTCCCACCCTTGCTTAGGCCCACAAGGCAGCAACATAACTCTCTCTCTCTCCTCACAATCTCGAGGAATGGCCCCAAGTCTCCAAGAGAAACTCGAGGCCCTCGAGACGGCAATGAAGGCACAGAGAGACTTAGAAAGAGAGAATTAGAGAGAGACAGTGTGAGTGTGAGTGTTAGAGAGACATAGTTAGAGAGTGAGTTAATAGAGAAAGGTCAAGAGAGTAAGTTATAGAGAGAGAATTAGAGAGATAAAAAAAGTGTTAGAGAGAGAGAGAGAGAGTTGGCTAGCTCAAGAGAAATAGAGAGAATTAGAAAGTGTAAGAGAGAGAGAGAGAGAGAGAGAGAGAGAGAGAGAGAGAGAGAGAGAGTTAGAGGGTTCCCAATTGCCTCACGTGGGAGCTCCCCCTTTCTTTTCTTTTATTCTATACTATACTATACTACTACAATATATATATATAATTTCAGGTGAGAAAGGTTGTGTATGATGGTTTTGTCCAACTATGCTCATGAATATTGCAGCAGCGCGACGATGACCTACACTATAATGGTTGCCACTTGATACATGGTACCCATGATAATAATAGAGCCATTGTCATCTAAGATGGTCTCACAAATCTGACTGCATCCCAAAGGTCTCAAAGTTGTTGCTATGTATACATAGTGCTCTCATGTTTTGGATTGTACTAATCTTTTAAGATTACAGGCACACATCTACAACATATCTCTCTGCATGGCACTTACAAATCCATCTACACATTATTATTTTTGTTCAGTTTAGGAATATAAGATTACAACTAAGTATTTTCATGGATTTTATTGTTGGATTACCACTAGCCTAGCGGCAAAGAGCATAATGCCATTTAGGTGGTGGTAGATATGCTAACAAAGATGGTGAGGCTTTTACCTACAAGGTCTACCATGAGAGCAACTGATTTGGCACAACAATTTGTTGAGCAGCAGATTTTTAGGTTCAGCACTATGTGGTGAAATGTCATCAAGGTTAGGTGAATAAGAGTGAGTACCTGAGCGATGTAGGGTTGTTACATCCTCTGGAGAGTAATAGAAAAGTATTTCATGGATTTTATTGTTGGATTACCAATAGCCTCAAAAAGAGCATAATGCCATTTGGGTGGTGGTAGATATGCTAACAAAGATGGTGAGGCCTTTACCTACAAGGTCTACCATGAGAGCAGCTACTTTGGCACGACAATTTGTTGAATAGATTTTTAGGTTGTATGGATTACCTTGTGTGACAGGGACTCAAAGTTTTCTTGACTTCTAGCAAATAGTTTTCCAAAGATTGGAGACTACTCTGAATACCTTTGATCACATCCTCAATCCTATGGGTAGACGGAGAGGGTGAATCAAGTTATAAAATGCAGTTCTCCAACATTTCTCTTCAAACTCGTGTGCAGGCAAGCTATCTACTAGGGGGTCAATATCTCGGGTGGCTGTGAGGTAATCATATTATTCACGAATTATAACATTAGTTGATAATATACAAATGTTAATCATATATTGTAAGTGTCAAAAGATTGAAGGTTTACCTGGAATACTATTTGGGAAATTTTTGAAAGCTCATAGTTATACCGAAATGGGCAACCTTTTTTTTCTGTGTCGAGGCATGCTTGTCCATCCATGGCTTGTTCATCTCTTTGGTGTGCTTTATAATTGTTTCTTTGTTTGCCAGCTATTTCTTTGTTGATTTCCCTCTCAGTGGAATGGCAAGACAGCAGCCTGGTGTGACAGACTAGTCAGGCAATGCCGTGGGAGACATAGTCACCCATCAGAGTTTCTGGACACAAACACCAACTCTTAAGTGGTCATGGTGGGGACACACTGAACACTACTCTACTGTGCAAACCTTCACTCACACTCACAAATCTCCACTACATATCTCACTCACTCTCTCATAGATACGTAACATGTTTATTAAAAAACAGAGACATAGCATACTTAATCCACACATTGCAGAGAGTAACATAGAAATATGATGGAATGGCAACATTGCTCTTGATTACTTTCTAGAAGTGTTGTAGAATGGCAACATTGCTCTTGATTACTTTCTAGAAGTGTTGTAGAATATTACAGAGCAATTTCCCAACTCAAGCTATTACTTTCAGAGGACTATCTGTATAACATGCTTCATAACACACAGTCTGTCAACTACCAGTTGATAACTACATCCTTTGTACAGTCCTTCTCTCTCAGTGTCTCTCTCTACCTCTTAGTATAGTGATTAGTTTCCCTTTTTAAGATGAGACTTCTTATTCTTGGCAACGGCTCTCTGGTGGTTACAGTCTGCCACCTCCACACGTCCGATACCAAGATGGTGCTCACGACTTTTACCAGTGGTCTAAGTGGGGTCTTCCTTAGAATCTTCTTTTCACCATTGGTATGGGCCTCCACTTGACCTATATAGCTTCTATATATTTTACTGGATCATTTGAAGGTAGGCTTTGTACCTTTTCTGCTTCCGAGTCTCTAGTGCTCCACTTCCAGACACTGGCACTTGTAGGTGGTTGCATTCTAGGCGGAAGCATTTTCCTTCCGTCCGGCATGTGTGAGAACAAATATTCTGAGCATGGGTGCTCCGGAGGAAGAGGTTTCCTAGCAAGTATGGATATTATTATGTCTAGATTTTGAAAATATTGCGGTAGCTCTATACTAGCCCTCAACAGCTCAGAGAACATCACATGTGAAGCCTCAAAGAAGGGGTTATCTAGGCTAGCCCACGTAGCTGCTGAGGATTTGACTAATCGGTCTTTCAGGCGTTAAATTTTCTTTGTGCAGGGCTTGGTTGGTGTCATGCAACTTCTGGACCTCAACTAGTAGCTCTCTATGCTTCTTTCTGGGTTCTCCGAGCAACATCATCTTTGTGTCTCCTGTGACTAGCTCCGCATCAGCCTTTACCTTTACGAGTTTTGCTTGGAGTCTGGCCATTTCTTCCCTTAGCTCTAGGTTCCACTGTGGCCTTGTCTTCTGGGTTTGTTTTACCCTTTCTGTTACTTGTCGTGTCTCCTCTATTTGCATGTGGAGAGCAGTTTTGTAATTTTCCCAGTCTTCAAGCCTTTCTTTTCTGAGCTTATTTTCATTCTCCATGTAGTGCTGCATTTCCAACTCCAGTGCATTAAGCTCACTGATGGTGTCAATTTTAAATTTTGTGCTCCTTTCGAGCTTCTATTTGTATTCTTCATCTGCCTACTCTTTGGCCTTGTCTTTGTTTTGGAGAGCTCCTCTTAATATTTTTGCATACTCCTTGGTGGGTGTGGCATCCTGCAACTCCTGCTTTGCAACGCCTTATTTCTTTCTATTAGCTTCTTCGCCTCCCTCTGCCAGTGTTCTGCTTTCCAAGTAGTAGCCTTCAGTGCTTTTTCCAGACTCTGGTCTTCATTTTCCACTTGTTTTTCCTTTCCGAAAGCACTTGGTTTGGGGGACTCTAGGCTTATTGGCTGTTGTTGTGGGGGTGGCTTCGTGTCTACATCGTCATTTTCCTCTAGGTCATGAATGACGACCTATTGCAGTTTGCAAGACATCTGCTCTTGAATTTCTTTCAGGGCTTGCAGAGCGCCTGATGCGAGACCTTATTGAGTTTGGGCTTTGCTGTTTTTATTACTGTTGCTTTGGCATCTAGTAGAATGCACATAACCTCTTCTTCTTCCTTGTTCTTCAGGGCTTGGACTTCTGACTGGGCGATCGCCAAACGCTGTTGTGCTATCCATCTCTTCATCCTTCAGTCCTTGGATGGCATCAGCCTAGAGCTTCGCTGGCTTTTTTGCTTCCACTAATTCCACTTGGAGTCCTTCCACCTGAACTTGGAGCAGGTTCTTTTCACTGATGAGGGCTCTGATCTTCCCTTCACTAAGGCACATAGACTTCATTCTTTGCACATTTACATGCCCAATTCTCTTATGCCAAATGTTTGTATCTGCAACAACTCAGGGTTCATTTGCAAACATTACAACACTCACTTCAGGTATATTTATATTCAATGTAAACATTCGGCTTACTTTGTTGTCTTTTGCAACCAACCTATACTTATCTTTAAAGTCTTCTACATAACAACCATCAAGGTTAAACTGCACCTGCAAACCCTGCTCAATCATCTGGTCACAACAGAAATCAGATTCTTTGTAATGTTTGGAACATGAAGTACATCTGCAAGGTACTTCACCTTACCATCATGTATAGAAAATGGCACATCTCCAACATGGGCAATTGGATAAGTAGTATCATCCCATGTTTCAAAAACTTGGCTTTTCAGGATTTTTCATATCCCTGAACTACTCGCCATGATTGGTCATGTGGTTCAAAGCACCTGAATCCACATACCATACATCATCATTGCATGTGGATATATCATTTTTCGACACAGCATTAAGCACATGTCGCATATAACAAACAACCTTTCATTGTCCTCATTACTTCCTGGAGGACGCATAATTATTTTGCTGCACTTTTCCACTTCTCATGTCATTTTGCTTCTTATAGCAATCTACCTGCACATGCCCAGATTTTCCACAATAAAAATAGCCTCATGTATTATTTTGCTGCCTTTGCCAGTTTCCACGACCTCTTTGACTCCCCTTGTAAGATTAATAGCACAAGCACTCTAGTGTCCACTCGAAAAAAGAAAAAGAAATATTTAACCAACTTGAGTTGGTTCTTTAACTCTATCCAAAGCTCCTTATCAAGAGGAAGAAGTTAATGCCAAAAGCCCCATCAAAGCTCTCACCATTGAGCTCAATTTTAGCCTTCAAATTTTGTCACTCTTAATCACTTAGATTAAGAACTAATCATCATCATTAGTGTAGTAGTAGAAAAAAATAGACTAATTAAAGTTTAAAATTAGAAAATTAGGGTGTAAATCCACTGTGGGAAATCATATCTTGCATCCAAGTGCATCTCATCCATTTGTATTGCTTAATTTGAGAATTTTTCACTACATTCAGGTCAATTTTAGTGCATAGTTTGCATCTAAATCCATTTCAAACAATGCAAACATAGCACTTGCACACATATCAAGCCTATTTATGAGTACAAGTCTTAATCTTGTAACCTAATTGTGCTTGAGTCTATTGCACATACTCATCATCACGCGACTGTACTCAGGCACCATCCACCTTAGATTAGCTTAATCATGTGTCACTAGTAGGTCATTAGATAAACCCTAATCTCCATAGCTATGTGTAGGATATATCATGAATATTAACATTGGCCTACATTCTTTGGAGACACATTTGAGTTTGTTACATGTTATGATGAACGTCAAAGATTTTCCATAGTCCAAGAGAAGGATCGAATGCCCCTAAACCTAGTAATTTTGGAATATCCATTTGAAAAATGGGATTTAGACTTTGTGGGTCCCATTAGCCTAGTTGTTAATGGAACCCATACATGTTTCATTAGTCACCCATGGATTACTTCATAAATTAGTATAAGGCCAAAGCTACACAAAAAGTTGTGTTGTGAGATCTACCGTTAAGTTCCTCTATGAGAATGTGATTACTTATTTTAGCTGTCCCACTAGAAATAGTGAATGATCATGGTACACATTCTATAAATGAAGTGGTGGAGTTATTTCTTTTAAAGAGTTCCTTATGGTGGAACAAAAGTCGACACCTTACTACACACAAGCAAACAGCCAAGCTGAAATCACAAACAAGACATTGTGACCTATTTTCACCAAGATGGTAGAGGCATTGAGGAGTGACTAAGAGCACAAGTTATACTATGCTTTATCAATGGGCCTATATCATATGACTTACAAGGTGGGTGTTTTCAACAACACACCTTTTCATCTTCTTGCATTTGGGCTTGATGTACTCATATCAATGGAACACTTGTTTCCAAGCCTCTGAATTGTAGCCAGGCATAACCTCAAGGGAAACCCTCTCATGTGGAAAGGCTAGTTGCCTTGGAGAAACTTTGCAAGCAAAGATTGCGATCTTCTTTTGGATTTTTTATTAAAAAACTATTGTGAGTAGAGGCTCACTTATCCAAACATTGTGAGAACACTGTATGGGACCTCATCTTCTAAGGCAACCTTCACACGATACATTTGACACACTAGCAAGGGGAGGGGATGAGCAGTTGCTGTCAACTCCAGTGTGTCGTCCCACTTTGGAGAGAGAGAGAGAGAGAGAGAGAGAGAGAGAGAGAGAGAGAGAGAGAGAGAGAGAGAGACTTCACCAACAACATCATCATTGAAGACATGGCCCCCACCACCACAACAAAGCCACTGGTAGGAAGGAAAAGGCTAGCCCTGAAAGCCAACACCACTGCAAAAGCAAAAACCTTGAAAGAAACGGTGAAGCTATTAACAAGCATAAAAGGGCATTTCAACAAGCACAAGCTCGGT
Source organism: Cibotium barometz (assembly GCF_041138505.1). Lineage (NCBI taxonomy): Eukaryota > Viridiplantae > Streptophyta > Polypodiopsida > Cyatheales > Cibotiaceae > Cibotium > Cibotium barometz. The sequence goes on from NC_141087.1 coordinate 48,428,602, forward strand.
GAACCCGCCCGAAAGATGGTGGGCAAATTTGCACCACCCCCTTGCCCCTCCCCCCCTCAAAGGAGAAAACAAAAAGCTAACAAAGCACGCACCTGTCGGCAAACTCAAAGCATCATAGGCAATAAGGCAAAACCATCTCATTGTGTCGGCCCCGCAGGCAGCAAGAAGCAAACTGAGGGAAAAGAAGCAAAGCATCTAGCAACCATCATTGTTCTGCCAAAGGAGAAGAAGCTTAACACGTTGTCTATATGCACTCACATTTACTACCATTAAATTACTATTATTTTTTTTAAAAGGAAAAAAGAGAGAAAGATTCCTTTGAAACCTCACCAACAAAAACCCTTCAAGTACATCTTCGGATAGGGGGACCTTGGCGCTGCTAACACTAGCCCAAGGTATGGCTTATTACCTGAAGAACTCATTAATATGCTTAACTTGCACAACATGTTGTTTTCTTTTTGTGAAGCATATAGGTGCTTGCATTTTTCAAGCGCATGCATTTGGCACTCTTTATTTGTTTCTACCTGTGCACTTGTATTGCACTTGACATTTGAAACCTTGTTAACCTTAAACCCCACGACATATGAATCTGTAAACCTAAACCTTAAACTTGATCTATGGGAGTGTGTGGGTCAAATGCATTTCTGTTTGATTTCTTTGGCATTTAGGAAATAGGAGTAACATCTTTCTTTTTGCACTTTGTCTTGGGTTTCATATTGTGTGTTGCATCACCACTGAACATGATTGCCTTCTTCATGGATGTCTATTGCTTCCTCTTCTTATATGTCTTTTGTATTCTAGCACTCCTTCTTTTGTAGTTGCTTCCTCTATTGGCTCACTACTTCTTCTTTCTCGCCTCCTGATTTGCTCCTGAGTTGCCACTGCTTCTTCTTGTATTCCACCTTATTCTCTTTCTTCTTGTTGCCTCCTGATTTTCTCTTGAGTTGCCACTGCTTCTTCTTGTGTTCCATCTTCTTCTTGTGACACCTCTTGATTTTCTCCTGAGTTGCCACTGCTTCTTCTTGTACTCCACCTTCTTCTCTTTCTTTATCACCTCTTAAGCTATCCATTGCTTCTTCTTGTATTCCACCTTCCTCTCTTTCTTTATCACCTCTTAAGCTACCCATTGCTTCTTCTTGTATTCCACATTCTTCTCTTTCTTTGCACACTTTGGGTATCTCCATAGCTCCCCACCTTTGATGAAAGGGCTGACCTACATTCTCATACCATTGCATCTTCACCGTGAATATCATTCTTTTAAACAATCACCTTTGTATACGGTCCTTCATTAACCTTGTAAAACCACTTGAGTTGACCACTTTGCAATCATTATTAGTGTTTGTCATTCTTTCAAAGCTTTTAAAACATCACATCACCAATGTAGCATTTTCATCCACCATGCTCTGATTTTTATCATCACTCATGTAATTTATGACCAATGTTATGAGTAGCAGAAAATATTACCTCCATGCATGCATGAAGAAAAACAGAAAGTCCATAACGCAAAAGAAACTTGTCAAGCTCTGGCAGATCTTGCTTACATCAGGAATCTTTCGGTGTCTAAAGAAGAGGATTTATGCAATGCAAAATATGTTCTTGCTGAAAATGGCAGACATAAGGTAGAAAAATGGCAAGTCAAAGTAGGCAACAACCATTCAAGGATAAGGGATGCTCTTCAAAGGATTTCTTTAAATGATTACATTTTGAACGCCAAAAAGACACCATTTAGTGTGTCAAGACCTTGACGCAAACTTGGACATGTTCCAAACAACAATTGGCCGATGAATGTGTGTCCCACTATGAGCATGTCTTTGCTACCAAGTCCTGTTAATGCCCAAGTTCAGGTTGGCAGGGATCAGTTGCTCTCTCATGTTTCATGCATAGTATCCCAAGAAGAGGCACTCTCTATGGAACAATGCTTCATGGAGGAAGAATTGCAAGAGGCAATAAAACAATCCGGCACTTGGAAATCTCCAGGTTGGGATGGTTTTAATTGTGGAATTCTTCTTGCATTTCTGGGATAATCTCAAACATGCATTGCTTTTCATGATAAATGATGCTTGGTGTACTTGGAAAATGCCCAAATCATGGAAAGAAGGGCTTGTAATACTTCTTCCAAAAAAAGCATGTGTTAGACCTTTGTTGATTGGCGTCCAATTACTCTAAATGCCATAGTATACAAATTGGTCGTCAAAATGTTGGTCAATAGGGTAAAAGGGGTACTTTATGCAGGCTTACAATGTGGTTCTTTCTCGGGCAGACATATAATGGATAACATTGCAAATGCCTTCATTGGGGTTGAATATGCAAAATATACAAAACAAGATATGCTTATTTTGCAAGTGGACATAGAGAAGGCCTTTGACACGGTGCAATGGGATTTTATTGCGGCAACCATGTGCAAAATGGGCTTTGGAATTAAGATGTCCAATCTTGTGTATTGGTTATATCAAGGTAGTGAGGCATCATGTTCTTGATGGTGAACACTCTCTGACTCGTGGTCTTTGGGTAAGTCCATGCATCAAGGATGCCCTTTGAGTGCCTTATTATATGCCATAGCAACTCATCCTTTTCTTCTATATATGGATCATCTTACTCGGCAAGGTGCCCTTCATGGTCTTCAATTGCCATTTGGCAAGTATTTTGTGGCACAGGCTTATGCAGATGATTCCTTCTTCATGCCATGATATGATCCTCATGATCTCCACATTGTGATGGATGCCTTAGATCTATTTGATACAGCTGCAGGTCTCCGAATTAGTTTTCGCAAATCCAAGCTTATCCCTCTCAAACCACAAGCTTGGCACAATGTCTTGTGGCCAAGGACTCTTGTTCCCTCCAATCAACTGATTAGACATTTGGGTTACCTACTTGCATGGCATACGTCGTTCAAACTCCAAACTAATTAGGTTTTGCAAAGAATAAATGCTAAATTACAGTACTGGAAGTTGGCCACATGGCCTTTACATGTCAGACTCCGTATAGTGCAGTCCATTCTCATTGCATGTATACAGTTTTTCTTGCCTCTGCTTGCTTGGCCAAAGAAGCACTTAGATGAGTACATATATGCCATACTAAAGATACTTTGGAAAACCAAACACCATACAAAAGGTCTCAGACTGCTACAAAAAGACAAGCTCTATATGCTAAGAAATCATGGGAGCGTTAACATTCTCGCCATTCATACACATGTCATTGCCAAGAAAGCCACTTTGCTCGATGATTTTGTAGCTCAAAAATAGCCTTGGACACAGATGCTAGTAGCCATGTGCACCACTTTGAAGTCTGCCACATTTGCTACATGGAACCCTGATTACTGGGAGAAATTGAAATGGCATGGAAGATCATCGGAGGTTGGAAACACCATGCGTCTAGAAAGCATACATTGGAGTAGGCTGTTTCGTGCTCTGATAGGCCTTTTTGAACCACAAAAAGCTTTCTTCCTCTCAAGCAAACGGCCACAGCTAGCTGAAGACATTGTTCGGATGTTCATCCAACATTGATAGGAGGTTTGCCAAGGACAATAACATCAGACAGGGATCCCAACAAGTTTACTTCAAATTTTTGGAGAGCGTTGTTCAATAACTTTGGGATCAAGTTACATATGTCTGGTGCATTCCATCCAAAGATAGACGGCCAAATATAAATATATAATCAGCTGGCTTACAAAACATGGTAAAAGAATTAAAAAGAAAACAATATTGTTTTGCAAGCTTCACAACATGGAGTGCACCTGGATTTGATGATGATGATGATGATGATGTGTGTGTGTGTGAGAGAGAGAGAGAGAGAGAGAGTACCTGCTTACGTTTATGCACCAAGACATCTTGTGCATGAGATGATTGGGGATTCTCAAACATGTACAAGCTTGTAAAAGAGGTAGCTTCTTTTGGATGACTAGCAATACATCCGGTCCACAACACAAAATCAGCCTTTGAGAGCTTTTCAAAGTTTGTGCAGCTGCACAACTTAATAAGTGTCATAGCCATGGATGGATCTTCGTCAAACTCAATAGAGACATGCTCTAAGTGATCAGTGCGATCAATGCATTTCAAGAGACATCATCTCGAGAAAAGAGCAGAGAACATGACCGCTAGGGGCATGCCCATGCTCGCCTCCACGTTTTGCTCCTATGTTTCTTCCCATGACACCCTATGTTGATCTTTTTGTTGTCTTTAAGCACCCTGTGTTGTCGGACAACCATGCTTGCCAAGGCACGCGCCATGCAGCTCCAGGCTGCTTTTCTAGAAATCGCAAGACTTTAAAGCCACTCGGCCTCGATTGAACTTCCTTAAAGTAGCTGCTTCAATCTGCAGTGAGTTCAATGATCGGATTAGAGTGACTAGTGCACTATGCAAAATCACACGCTAATTAATTATGCAGCTCGATTTGATCTGAGCTGAGCTGACTCCTGTACCTGCATGCATGAGTTTTCTTCATCTCTATTGATGTTCTTGCTAATGTTAGCACCATGTTGGCAGTTTGTACAATGATTGCTCCTTTTTGTATACGTTTCGGCTGTCATCATGCGTAGCAGAGAGCTGAGAGCAAAGACCAGCACAACATCACAACAAAAGCCAGTGGCCATCATCAAGCGTAGCAAATGCTATCGATCGCAAAGCTTCAGGCAGAGTAGCCCTGAGCGGCATCTCGATTCTAGTCCTTTGGGACCATATGGCGGCTGCACATGGGATTGTGACTCTCACAATCGCATGCGCTTCGTGTTAAGAACTGTTTTGCTTTGGCTTTGCTTTGCAACAGATGCAAGCAGACAAGCGCAGGGCCTTGGCAGAGGTAATGCATTGGCGCATGCATTGGAGTGCCAAGAATGATTCAGATTCGAGTTGCTTCAGAGCTCCGACGGCTATTACGGCGATCTCTTCGATCTCTGCTTCACGCTTGTTACTATACGCTTAGACGTAACGCACGCTACGGCTATTCATAGATGATGATGATGGGAGGTGGTTTCAAAGTCGTGCTCTGGCTGTGTCCTGCATAGCTACCTGCTCGTCTCAAGAACAAGAGTGATGCTTCCACGCTCCCCCTGCTGTGACAGCCGATCTAAATCTTTGATGATGATGGGAGGTGGTTTCAAAGCCGCGCTCCGGCTGTGTTCGAGATACCCTATACCGCATAGCTACCTGCTCGCTTCAAGGACAAGAGTCACGCTTCCACGCTCCTTTGAGAGGACCCCCTGCTGCGAGAGCCGATCTGAATCTTGTAAGCATGGGCTACCTTTCGTGCAAAATAGGGTGTGTAGTGGGGGAGACGAAGCCCCCCTCTACACACCCTACTACGGGAGAACGCTACTACGGGGGCTTTGCCACGTGCTGGGAAAAGGAGGCCATGGCTGCCTGTACAAGGCTGTGCTGGGCAACGACACACAGGTGGCTGTGAAGAGGCCGTCCTATGGTCGTCAGATGTTGGAGGACGTGGCGGCTTTTGACAATGAGATCCGGATCCTATCCAAGCTCGCCTCGTGAGGCTGTTGGGATTTTTCCGCCACTCTAACAAGATGAAGCTCCTAGTGGAGCTTTACCATCGTCCGGCAATTACAATACGTGCCTTGTGAGGCTGTTAGGATTTTGCCACGACTCTAACAAGGAGAAGCTCCTGGTGGCAGAGCTCAAGCAAACGGCACCCTTTACCACGAGCAGCAGCAAGGGCATCGTCTAGCGTTTTTTTAGCATCGGCTAGCTTAAGCGTCGTTAAAAAGTGTGCGTGAAACCTGAGGTTTTTTTTTTTTCAAGCTTTCAAAAAATAACCTTCGAAACCTCGAAACGTTTCTTGTGACTATGCTCTGGTGACAATCGTGTTGCAAATCTTGTTCTTTTGTAGACATCGAGATGCCCCAGCAGAGCTGCCAACGACAGATGCACACATAAGGATCGAAGGCTACAGGGATTCAGAGCATACTGCATGCACAGTCATGCGAAATGTGCCTGCCAGACCAAAACCGAGTGGCACCCAGCAAGATTCCTTCTCCGTGACAAAATCTTAAGGCAGTCCATGAACGTCTCTCTTACAAGGGCCACCATCAAAACACAGCTCTCTAACCTGACCATTACATTTCCCCCTCCCGCTTCAACACGATAACGTTAAGAGCGTACCTTCAGCATAATGTTTTCAGAATATTAGCTATCCTTGCAAGAGACTTGGTAACAAAGAGTTTAATGACATGCAGCTGAAATCTGTGAAGCAGCTTCTTGAATCTGCAAATTTAGGGCTACTGAACTTCAATGGGCAAGAAACAATCTATAGGCAATTTAGTGGGTGTAGAAATGGTCAAGAAACAATATTTGAGCACCCAAGCGTGTGTATGAAGGATCTCAGATGTTAATTTGATTGTGTATGAGGAAACAATTACAACTTAGGCCAGATGTCATCCTAAATGGAAAGAACCAATTGTCTTTTTCCACTACAGCCAAATGGTAATGGTGCCCTCATCATCTTCCATCATAATCATCATAAATGAAGTGTTCATCAACAGCAATCTACAAACTTCTAGTGAACTACATTTTTCTTTGGGGCATGGAATGAATCCATGGACACTGTGCATGATTGTCATGCGCTTATTCGGATACAAGTGCTTAAGCACTGCAGAAAAACAAAGAATTCCTTTTCTCAAGAATCACCGGAATGTATGAGGATATTTTTCCTGGGGGCTTTCTAACTATATGGGACAGGTTAGTCCAACAAAAGACACTCTTGATACTGTTGCCACATCCTGCATGAAAAGACCTCTGAAAAATTGTGGTTAGTGCTAACTTCTGTTTGTATCTGCATTCAAGAAATGTACAGGCATGCTACCTTTTGATGTCACAAAAATTAGCTGCAGTCACATGGATGCCACCAGAGACCTCAAAGCCTTCTTCCAGACCTTGCAGAGGGAACATAATTTCGAGCAGCAGAATGCTGCCGATGGTTTGGCACAGGAGATATTTCCCACTCCGCTGGATCATAAGCCTCGTCATGGCATGATACTGCTGGGCTACTTGCTACAAATCCTACCAGTGATCTGTCAAATACTCCCTTAATTCTAACATTGTCGGCCAGAGAACTTCCTTCGATTTTAAGGTCATCATTCCTCCAACAATGGGGATGGGACCTCTGCAGCCTGCTTCCATGGTAGCTATATGGCATTTTCTCCTTCCCTTGAGAGACACGAGGATATTTGAAAGGCCTGAAACTATTCATGCTGGGATGACGATGATTTTGATGGAAAGACTTGGGTTTGAAGAATAGTGTGCTGCTTGAAGCAAGCCTTGATATGGGCCCAAATCTGTGGCTATGGCTCGCAGTAGCAGCTGCTGGTCCAATCTTGTCACTAACATTAATAGGACGTGGTGAAGGAAAGTTAGTTCGCCCCTGACCAGAACCACTCCACTTGATATTCTGGCCTAAACGCAGTTCAGCCTTAACACCTCTTTGATCTTCTGCCTTGTAAAGCAATTCATCTAAATATTTGCGGCTCTCACTTAGACTGCCACCTAATCCAGGGTCATCAAAATCTTTCCCAGATCCAGGATCTACATACTTGGGACAATAGTCATCTCTAGACAGACGTGCATCTGCAGGAGGCAGTCCTCTGAAAAACACATCCCTTACCTGCCGAGAATTCTCACTTTTTTTCCGCTGGCACCATCCTGCATGGTAATTTTCCATTTCCGCACAAGGAGAGCGCATTTTGGCAGCATCAAACTGACGCGACATAGCTTCCAAGTTTTCACAAGGCCACAATTCATGCCCGTCCTTGCTGGAAAAAGGAAAACGGTTATTCAAACCTGAACATTTTCTGGGGGCTGCGAGGACAGAATCTGCATGTAAGCTCCTTTCCACAAATTTTTGACTCTTCTTCACATAACTTTCCAATTCAAGATTTGAAGAAAACTTGCCAACTTCATGACCAACCTCATTTAACAGAAAACCATCACCGTGCTGTGAACCCAAAGAATTTCCAGTTTCTCTATGCTCTTCTCTCAGCTCTCCCTCTTCTAACAGGCTGTCAGCTGGTAGATCAGAAGCTTCCCAATAGTGTTCTGCCACAGCAGTATGCTTTAAACCATCTTGCACCAAGTCACCATGAAAGCAAGGTCCATCAACTGTATAGTGCTCCACAGAAGAACAGTAATCATCTCCACCCTGACCAGCATAAGAACTTACTGCTTCCTGATTCAAACACCAAGCAGTCACTGGTTTTCTTTCAAATATCTCTGCCTGATCCAATATATTCCCTGAAATGCTTTTCTCCTCCTCTTTGTCATGTATAATGTCTACATTGCATGCAACCATCTTTCTCTTGGATTGCTCAACCTTTCTGTTGAGATGAATGACAAGTCCTTTCTTTGGCTCTGATTCCCAGGTACTGTCTGTCCTTGGTTTACCAGTGTCTTCCAATGGCTTTGTCTCAGCTGTTGGGCCCAATAGAAAGTTCCTTGTATTCTGAACTGCAATGTTTGTTTCGTTATTTACGGTTTCACCACAAAGTTGTTTAAAGCAATCACCTTTAACAGACCGAACTATCCCATTGTCAGCACAATTTGTTGTAGGTGTAGTCAGCTCTGCATTACCTCCAATCTTAGACAGATCATCCTTATTTTTACTTCGATGATCTGCAGTTTGCCTTGCCTCCTTCACCATAGGTACAATTCCATCAGTCGGGAAAGGTGGTGAAGGACCTTTCACTTTCAAGCGACTGACTTTCTGATCTTGCTTCCTGTCTTGGCATTCAGTAACTTTCATAGCTTCTACACAGGACCGTGTTGAGCCCAACGTTGACTTGGATGAAGTCCCAGATTCCGAGTCCTTGCTTTTAATGACCAGCTTCCTTTCCTTATTGATCTCCAACTCTTGAGGTGGGGAACATTGTTCCTCGTTCGAGGTGGCCTTCTCTATTTTGGCCATCTCTATTTTTAGTCCATCACAGGAGTCCAAAACATTAGTTTCTGAAAAGGCACCCTGCAATTTTTGTCTTTTCTTGGGCGATTCTCTTTCCTTGCCTATGTCAATACTTTCACTGGCACCATTTTTGCTCACCAGAACTAACTTCTCTTTGTCTGCAGCTGCGCCTGATGCTTGATCCTCAGCACCAGTTAAGGTGGGTTGTCTAGGCTTGGAACAAGTTGGCTTAAGGACAAAGTTTTCCTGGGTACTACAGCTAGGATCCACCTGAGAAAATACAAACTGATTCAAAACTCCAAAACATGTTCCCCACTACATTTTCACCTTAATCCATTACCACTAGTACCTTGGAAAATCCACTGTTTCGCTGCACCAGTCTCTCAAGTTTCCCAGCTTCTTCCTCTGACAAGAGTTGTTTCAAACACTCACAGCCCTGCTACCCCAAACAAAAAAGAGTCGAAAACACTCAAAATCTGCCAAGAGACAAATCTGTCCTGCAAGCTATCTACAACAAAACCTTACCTTCAATGATAAGGCCTCCACATTTTTCCCTGCTACAATGACCTTTTTCGTCTCCAAGGTCATGCCTTGGCTGCTAGCATCATGCTGCCATCGCCCAATTACCTGCAATACATACAAAACAAACCCAGAAGAGAAAAGAGACATCAAAATTGCAGACTCTGAAATTACAGGAAAATGCATGAGAACACCACAGGCATCCACGAATAGACTGAAGTGCAAGGAACATGCAGAAAGAAGGAACGTTGGCTTACTTCTGCAGTAGCACCCTCAATATCAAGTTCATTAATCACATCGCAAACTGGAACTCGATATCCTTTGAGCATAGAAGCATGTGTTTTTTCATGTCCATCTGTTTGTACGCTTCCATCATCAAGAGGGAGTTTCTTCTCACTGTCTGGGTCCACCACCTGTTGGTTGAACACTTGATTAGCTCAAAGCCCATCCAAGGTCTTTCTCTAAAATACGGTTTAAAAAATGCTGGCCATACCAAAGATTTCTTCGGTGTAATTCCTTGTTCATCAACTTGGAACCGTTTGCTGCGAAGAGGCAACACCCTCCTTCGCTTCACTCTGAAAGCCTCTGTGTCAGACTCCTCTTCTCCTTGGCCTTGTTTGCAATCCAAGGATGCCGCTCCACCACAAGATTCTGACGGGACAACACTACTTCCATTGCATGTGTTCTGCCTTTTTTCTCCTGGCAATGGGGTCTTACACAGACCATTAGAGGCTTTTGCTTGTGTTGATGGGGATTTTTCCGACTGCATTCCTTCACCACCCCCATTGAACACAGGGCTGCCATCATCCTCCGCAAAAGAATCACTGATAAAAGGTCCCTTGAGCACTTCACTAATTAGTCCATCCTCGCACTCATACTTCTGTGCTGCTGCTTCAAGGTCTGCCAAGTCATCTCTTATGAAAATAAAACGGTCGTTCCCGCAAGCACAACTACCAAACACTCCGCCTGCAAAAATATTACAGTTGTAATTTTTTTAGCACATAACCAAATAGACCATTGACTGATGCCGTGTCTCAGAAATAATACCATGATTGAAACATGTTGGTTCAGGATAACAGTTGCAAGTGGTATAAGTAACATAGCAAGTATGTTTGCAAAGGCCACAAAGCACATTGGTAAGATTTGCAGTAGTTATCTTAGCTCCTCGTTGCTTAAGAAACGAAAGAACTTGAAGCTGGGACCGCATCAAAGCCACAAAAGCTACTTTCACACAACTCTGCTGTTCACAATTCGGACCTTCATGAGAACATCTGCCTGTCTGGGATATGATCATAGCTTCTTTACAAAGAAGCTCTTCATGGGGCAGCAGAGGGACACGATTAAGAAACTCATACCGCAGGCATGCTGCTGCTCCAAATGGAAACCAGTCTGCCATTGCAAAATTGACAGCCTCTCCACAATTGAAGCCTGAAATGCAACCCACTCATTTCTCAATTATCATTACACTAAGGACAAAATTCTTTTAAAGCGCAAAGAAGCTGGTGTCAAAAGTTTCAAGACCTGCTGAATCAGGTAGGGGGAGCAGCTGGGCATTTGAATAATAATCATTAATTCAAGAAAAATCAAGGTGCTTTCATACCATGACTGAATCCTGCATGATAGGCCCGAGGGAAAGTGATGACAAATTCCCCTGGATTTTGCACAGCTCTAAAAACAGGCACACCATGCTCTGAAAGAAGCTTTGGAGGAAACATTGTCGTTTTTCCTAAAAGAAAATCAAATTCTGCACCTTTTCTAGCATCCTTCAGCATTTCTAAATCATACACGTGCTCTTGCACAACCTTTTCAAAATCGGGAGCATCATTTCCAGGAACCCCATACCAAGTCTTCGGTGCACCACAATGATGATAATTGATGCTGCAGAGACCATTCAGAATATAGTTAGAACATCAAAGAAGAAAAAAGCATGATCTGGCTGGCCACCATGACTGAGTAGGTCTTCAAATAAATAATGCTTACAGCCCCTTGAGTTTAGAATTTCTATGAGCATACTCAACAGAGGGAGCTTGCATGACAGGTGTGTTCGGTCAAATACTAAAGATGCCCTTTGTTTTATAATAGCATGCAAGGCAAAAACCAAGAAAGCAACTTACTTTTATTAAATGTCTATAATTTGTAGGTCGAGGGTTTACGCAGATACAAGCCTAAGCTATGGGGGATCAAAGAGATCCATGTGTGTGTGTGTGCGCGTGGGGGGGGGGGGGTGAGCGGGCTCGCCCACAGAAAGAAAGAAAGTCATATTAATGTCCACAGAATGCCTTGGAGGTATATGGGACCAAAAACCAGTACCTCACAATCATTACAATGCATTTCGGGGTGCACTTAGGCACAAGCAAAAGATTAATGGAAAACCCTAGGATGATAAACAACTATCTGTGATACAAAAAATGCCGATGGCACATTAGAGTGCTAGTCAATCGGGCTTGCCCTCAAGGGAGGCCAGTCGGGTTTCAATTTTGGTGAGCTGATCCTTCAGCTTGCCATTCTCCTCTCACAGCTTATCGATTTCTGTTAGGAGGAACACCTCCCATGAGCTCGAACTTTGACTGGTTAGGGTTTTGGTCGGTGTTACCAGGGCACGAGCGTACGACTTCTTTGGCATCGTGGATTGCTGGTAGGGCTAGGTCGTCTGTACCACCTGCATCTGTATCATCAGCAATGACAAGGTGGCCCCCCTATCTCACGTAACCGCCATGGCCTGGCGGTGCCTTGCACCAGGCCTGGCGTGAATGAGCAAAGGCGAGAGGCAAGGGCGAGGAGGGTAGGGGAGAGAGAGAGAGAGAGAGTGAAACCTCCCTCGATCTCATAAGAGAGAGTGCTCCTCTGACTCGACCTCGTGCTAGCACATAGTGCATATCCTCTCCTCACGAGGTATCTGCATGGCTCTCCCTATCTCTATCCTCAAGAGGTGCAATGACACCCGCAACTGGCCCACAGCAATCCGCACGACATGTTACATGTATATGTCAAGATATCTGGTCCTCGGTATGAAACCATCCTCTGTAAGCCTCATGAAAGTATCCATGTAGTACTACTGTTTGTGTAAGAGTGGCTCATGTGTTGTGATCTAGGTATCCTCTAAGTATAGTCCCAATAAATCATATTTGATCACCCAGTTCCTGTCACCCTGAGAAAGCCTAATGAATGGGGAGTCCGGGTCATCCTAGAGTTGGGGGGAGGGGGGGCGATCCATCCTAAGTCGCTGCCTCGTGAACCAGGTGCATACTCGACTATACCATGACTCATGCCCACTTGCTGCTGTTGGGTGGACTAAAAGTCGCTGCCTCGTGAACCAGGTGCATACTCGGCTATACCATGACTCATGCCCACCTACTGCTGCTAGCTGTTGGGTGGACTATAGGGCGAGCCTTGGGAGCCCCCAGGGGGCCATGGCACTGATCCTATGAATGTATGTGACTGTCTGGAAGAGTGCCTTTATTACCATGGGTGCTGCAGCAAACTCTCACAAGATAATATCATGTGGGACAAATGGTTTGCTGCGTATCATACAGGAGAGCATTATGACCTGAGGCCTCTCTATCTTCTGCCATTTGGCCGATATATCAGCGGCCCAAAAGGGTGCTCCATACATCAATGTCGGAGTGACCAAGGTGTCAAATAGCCACATCTTGGTCCTCGGCTCCTGGAAATGGAGCTTGGAAGCATGGTCTCTCCATGAGAGCAAGAGAAGTGTACCCTCACATCAATCTAGCCTCTGTAGCACAGCTCATCGAGAAGAATGGTCCTGTTAAAGTGACTCCCAAGTGCACACATGAGTGTGCAATCTCCACTCGGCTGCCCATGTAGGTGAAACCCAATCGAGATGTGAAAAGAGGGGATGTGTTGAAGACCATAACCTTGGTTTTGCCAAGGTTTATTGTGAGATCCCGCTGTGCATAAAAGTCTTGTAATGTGTCAAGATGACTCTAGAGAGCCTCTGGAGACACTACAATAAGTACAATGTCATCGGCATAAAGTAGTATGGAAACAAGGATGCCTTCTAGTGATACACCTCCTCCCCCTCCTCTATCAATGAAGGCTCAAATCTCGTCAATGTAGAGGCCAAAGAGAGTGGGAGACAATGGGCATCCTTGCTTCACTCCAGTGGTATTGGAGATCTCCTTTGATAATCCTATTGGGCATCTCACATGCCCTATGACCGGCTCATATAATGCCATGATCCCCCAAATCATGTCTGATGGTACCCCCAAATCCTAGAGTCTCTGCAGTAGTCTGGCTCTAGGCACATTATCAAATGCTTTGCAGACATCAACAAAGCAACAATAAACCCGTCAATGTCATAGCTATCTTGTGGGGTGATACAAAAATGTCAATGGAATCTCAACGTGGAATACCAGGTACATGGAACATGAGAGCATCAGCCCCCAATAGATGGTATAACACTCTCCAAAATATCAAGCATGGGGCTAATGAGTATGGCCGAGAGTTCTCCCTCAGCCACGTCACGTGGAAAGGGAGCTCAATGGCAGTGGAGCATGTCCTAGATCTAGAGTTGATGAGAGAGAGAGAGAGAGAGAGAGAGAGAAAGAAAGTAAGATTTTATTAACGTCTTCCAAAAGACCGAACTCGGCCTATGAGACAAATCAGTGTACTTGTGTGGGGTATCCTCTGTCATCCCAACAAAATGAAAAAGTCACAGTCACAAGGGACGGGGGACGGGGGACGGCCATAAGTAGGGAACGGGGATGGGGGAGGGAACGGCACTCAAAAAATACTTTTTTTTTTAAATTTCTACTCTACACTTATTCTACTTTGGAAGTACATCAAAATGAGCACAAATTTACACTAAAATGGTAAGCTTTTGAGTCATATTAATAATTAAGTGATACAAAATGAGTCATGACTCAAGAGTCAGGACTAAGCCTTAATACATGGACGGACTCAAATGAGTCAATGACAAAAAAGTGCTAAAGACTAGAGGCTAGAGGCTAGAGCTAAGTAGTAAGGCCCATGAATCATGATCCATGAATGATCATCCACGTGAAGTGCTTGCCTCATGGTCATGGGTAGCTTGTGCCAATGAAGCATCAAGCTCATCCTTTCAATCTGACTTGCACAGAAGTGTCTACAAAATCTGTATATGACCTGCACTGGAATGGCTGCAAAATCTGTATTTGTATTTGACCCAAAATGTGTACAGAGAAATACCTTCATGCAAGGGCAGCAGGCTTGGAGCAGACAGTCGAATAGAGCTACCGAGCGTTGGAGGGAGCCAGCAGGGCGGCTGTGGGCAGCCGACGAGGAGGAGGAGGCATTGCAGATGGGCAGCCGTTGAATATTCGTTGCAGATGGGCAGTTGTCGAGCTAGTCGCTGGAGTCGCTGGCGGCGAACACAGGTGACGAAGTGCTGGCGGCGAACACAGGTGACGGACCATTCAGATGCAGGCGCTAGGCGCTGGTGCCGGGCAGGACCCGCTGGGACGGAGCAGTGACGCGAACAGCAGACGGAGGCGTAGGAGTCGGGCAGGACCCGCCGGGACGGAGTAGTGATGTGAACAGCAGACGGAGGCGCAGGGAGGCCTGGAACCGTCGGTGCAAGACGGACGACGGGCAGCAACGTCGACGGCTACCCGAACGGACGACGGCCGGGTGTCGACAACGATCCGAACAGAACGCACGTCGTGGGAACAACAACCGACGTCAGGCGACACGGGAAGGACGTGGTCGAAGCTGGGCGACGGCGACCAAGGCCGGAACGGAACGATGCTGATCGTCGACGGCTCTGGGCAGCAGGATGGGAGCGCTAACGGAAAAACGCCAGCTGTAGAGGGCAGTGCCACCCGCGAGCTAGGCGGCGGCGGTGGGCTCCCCACTAGTGTCGCCCGTTTCTGGTGGCCGGACGGAGGAGCGCCGACGGAAGTAGATAGTCCAGCGACGGATGGAACGGCAATTTTCGACAGAATTTCGACGACGGAATCCCACAGCTAGCAGCAGTTTTTCCCAGGGCAAAAATCCACAGGCAGCTCCCAGCTCTGAAACCAAATGTTGGGTGTTGGACTCACACACTCACACACACAAACCTGCACATTAGGGTTAGGTGCAGGGTTGAGAAGCTCACACACAGAAATGAGAGAGAGAGAGAGAGAGAGAGAGAGGGAGGGAGGGAGAGGGAGAGCCAAAAGTGTGGTATCCACAAAGTGCAAGTCAACCCTTGCATGTGTGCGTTATGCTGACCAGGGATGTACCTGATCATTCTTCCAAACTGGTGGAAGAGCTGACCTATCTAGTGTGTTGATCACTCCATTGGGCACTTGGCATCGTCGGGAGCCACTTAAGTGCTTGGTGGTGTGTGGTGACTATGAAAATGCGTCCATAAGGAATAGGTTTCAAATGCTTGAGTACTGAATGCCGTTCTAGCTTAACCTTTGAAAGTCTTGGAAAGACACGAGGGAAACTTGCTAGGAGGTTCTGTCATAGGAACCAAATCGATATGATGATCCTTAGGACGAGAGGGTGGGATACTAGATGGGAGATCATCCTTAAAAATGTCTGAATGAGAAAGGAGATCTGCAAACTGAGGGACTGAAGAAGAGGAGACAGCGGTTATCGATGAGACAGAAGCTGTCTGAGCATAAATCAATGCTCCCTTCTGCTCCCTTGCGGATAGCTTGTCGGGCTTGGAGATGAGAAATCATAGGAGTGCCAAGAATGCTCCTATCCCCCCGAATCATGACAGGCTCAAGCAAACCTTTAAAGATAATAAAGGTGTCTTGCCTCCAATTGGGAATAGGTTCATACTGACGAAACCATTGGATTCCTAAGATCATGTCACATCCCAAAGAGGAGAGACAATGAAATCTCGCTGGAATGAGGTCTTTTGAACCTGAAAAGAAAACTGCTGTGCTCGTTGAGTTATGTGGGTGCGGAGACCAGGTGTAACCCATCTACCTTCAAATGATAGGGCACTAAGGTACAACTCATGTTGGTAGCCAACTGGGGAGAGATGGCGTCCTCAGAACTGCCCATGTCAAAAAGGATTATGAACTGGCGGCCCTAGGCAAAGCCATAAGCTCGGATCAAGTTTTTCTGTGTGGTTGTTGTGACATGCACTCTGCCTTCAGTGCATGGTGACAAGATGGCTCATCATCAGAAGTGCAACAATTGTACAGTTTTAGAACCCAATAGGATGATAATTGTCGTACGTCGTGACCCCATTGTACATCCTCAGTCCAGGATAAGTCAGGCACGAGCTACGTAGGTCATTCCTCAGCCTTAGCGGGTCAGTCAGTCAGTCAAGTCCCTTAACCCACTTGGAGAGAATCATTCATGCATGTAGAAGCCTTAGGGTTTGCATCAGAAAGCACTTTGCATCCTGCATAATATGCATTCATATGCCTGTGCATCATTTAGAACATCCCAGAAGCCTTAGGGAATTTACTAGGATTTATCTAGTATTTTTTCCATATTTTATAGTATTTATTTAGCATTATTTGCATTATTTGTCATTTATAAATATAAACTTTATTAAATGACCAGCCAACTTGACCAACCTCCAGTTAGTATAAATAGGCTTGCATAGGGCTTAGTTTCTCATTTAGTCTTCATTGTGTTAAGAGCTCTCCTCCTCAGCCCTAGGAGTATCCTTGCCTTCAGCTCTAGACTAATCCAGCCCTTGGAGCTTATGAGCTTGCTTCTCCAGCCCCTTGACCCTTGCTTCAGTCAGCCCTAGGCGCCTGCCATCAGCATCAAATCAGCCTGCATTCAGCATCACTTCAGGCCTTGATTCAGCATACAGACCAGCCCCAGTTCAACGCCAGGTTTCAGCCAGCAGATCTGTGTTTTCTGTCCAGCCGTACAGCAGCATACCTGCGCTTCTGTCCAGCAGCATCAGTACCCCTGCGTTTCTGTCCAGCAGCTTCCCTACAGGTCTGCGTTTCTGTCCACAGCAGTTTCCAGCCCTGAATCAACAGTTTGCATCAGTTTCCAGCCTTCTGTGCATCATCCATACATGCAGCAGTCATCTGGTGAAGGTAACATAGCATTTATAAGCATTTACAGCATTCTAACATAGCGTAGAACAGTCCACCATCTTCTTTTCTCAGCCTCAGGTGTGCAGCCCTTCCTCATGCCCTTGAGAAGAGTGCATAGGCTCGAGATCAGGTCGTCGAGGTGTTTCTACAGCCGTGTACAGATCAGCCAATCTCCGATCCTCCGAGATCTTGCGTTTGGCTTATCTACAGTCCACAGTCATTCTCTCTAAAGAAATAAAGCAAATACTATCTCGTTATCGGGATAGGGGGCCCTTCAGTGGGTAATTCGGGACCCAATCTGGTGTACAGTTCTCATATATCTCTCTCTCATCTCTTTAAAGTTTGAAGTATTGAAATGGATTGCTAAACTCACGGAACTCAGGATACAGAAGACGGTGTGAGCATTTGTGTGACAGGATCTCCAAATACAAAGACTTCCGCTGCATATCACATTGGTATCAGATTCAGATTGTCCACACACACCGTATCCTAGCGTGGGGGCATCCTTGGATGGTTAGATTGTGTTTCGGCACGACCACCGACTTCAGCATCATGTCTGCAGGAGAGAGTACTCATCAGCCGGAAGACGTCTTCCCCAAAGGAGACCTCGTTCTTCCGCCTACAACAGACACCATAGCTCTTCTTAGAGCTCAAACTAGCTGCTCATGGAGCATCTCCAACTCTTGGAGGCAACAGCAGCACGTCTTTCTACACCTCCAACAGCACTCGACTACATCTCCCTCTTCTTTCGGATGGAACAACAAAGTAGAGAGGACGAGGCCCGAAGGAAAAGAGAAAAAGAAGAAAGATGGGACTATGAGGAAGCCCAACGCAAGATCGACGAAGACCGGTGTCAGGCTGAACTCGCCGCTCGGGAACACCAACGTGAGCTTGATCGAGAACGTATGTTACTCGAACACCAACGGGAAAAGAAGGCCATACACTTGAGGTATCAGCAGCTCTCCTCAGTCTCCCCAGTCATAGGTGTCACCAGCCCAGCAGCCCGCAGCAGTATCAACCACCATCATTCGCAGTCAACCAAACTTCAGTAAGTATGATGGTAAGTGTGATCATTCATCAGTTAATCAATTTGTTCATCAGTTTAATGCTCATTTTCCATTAGCTAGGATCATAGACCCACAAGACAAAGTCCACTTAGCGGCTCCCCATCTCACTGGTGAGGCAGTCACTTGGTGGCAGCATTGGTCTAGCATTCATACAGACCAGGCCACAGGTGTCATAGCCTTTGACTGGGACATCTTTGTCCATGACCTAAAGACCAAATTTCTCCCGCCCCAGTACATGACTGGTCTGAAAGACGAGTTCTATGGACTCAGATAGAACGGATCCCCAGTGCTTCAGTTTTCCGGTAAGGTTATTACTTTAGCACAACAGTTAGGGTTATCTGAGCAGGCTAAGATGGAGCAATTCATTCGTGGATTGGACTAACATTCAGTTCACAGTTCGTAACTTTGAACCAAGTACATATGACTGGGCTCTGACTCTCGCTCAGAATGAAGAAATGAAGCTTAACGGGAGCGAGCCCAAGCAGGCATCTCAGTCCAATACCAAACCCCACCAGCAGCAATCAGCTGCACAGACAGGGAAAGGTAACGCATCTTCTAAAGATGCTAAGAAGGACAGCAGTAATAGCTCGAGTTCAGGGGGGTAAGAAGGATAAAGAATCTAAGAAAACCCTTGATGAAAAGGCTAAAGCAGGCAATACTGGAGGTTATCTTCCTCCAGAGGAGCAAAGAAAGTACCAGTCAAAAAATAGATGTTTTTTCTGTCATATTATAGGGCATGGTAAGAAGGATTGCCACAAATGGCAAGCGGCACAAGCCGCCAAAGCTCCTTCTGCCACAGTTGCCACAGCCTCCCCAGCTCCTCCAGCCCCGCCTACTACCTCAAATGCAGTTCAACTTTTACCTTCCATGCGTCCTATGCCATCCGTGGTATTTGATGCTAAGCAGGAGGGTGAGAGCGATGCTCCTCAGAAGAGCCTCATCCGAGCTTATGGCTTTGCCCAGGGCCGACAGTTTGTAGTCCTTTTCGATATGGGTAGTTCTGAAGATGCCATCTCTCCCCAGTTGGCTAATAAATTGAACTGCACATTAGTTCCATATCATCTGGATGTAGACTGGTTTACACCTGGTCTTCGCACCCACATTTTCCAGAAGGCACAGCAATTTGCCTTTGAAGTTCAGAAGGCCTCATTTCAACGAGATTTCATCGTCTCACCTTTGTTGGGGTGTGACATGATCTTAGGAATTCAGTGGTTCCGTCAGTATGAGCCTATTCTCAATTGGGGACAGGACACTTTTACTATTTGTAAAGGTTTTCCTAAGCCTGTCATGATTCGGGGGGATAGAAGCATTCTTGGCATCCCATTGATTTCACATCTCCAGGCCAGACGAGCTATCCGTAAGGGAGCAGAAGGAGCACTCCTTTATGTTCGTGCTCAAACAGCCCCTCCCTCATTAGTAGCATCCCTTACATCTTCAGTCCCTCAGTTAACAGACCTCCTATCCAGACACCAGGACATTATGCTTAGGGACGATCTCCCGCCCAGTCTCCCACCCTCTCGCCTTGAGGACCATCACATTGATTTGGTCCCTGGATCAGATCCTCCTAGCAGGTTTCCCTATCGTCTTTCCAAGACTTTAGAGGGCGAGTTAGAAAAGCAGTTACCTGAGCTTCTCCGAGCCGGATTCGTTCGGCCTTCTTCCTCCCCACTTGCTGCACCTATCCTATTTGTCCAAAAGAAGGACAAGTCTGCACGCCTTTGTGTAGACTACAGGGCATTAAACAAACTCACTATCAAGAATAAGTTTCCTATGCCCAGGATAGAGTGCATTTTGGAGCGTTTAGACGGTGCTAAGTTTTTCACTAAGATCGACCTCAAGAGTGGTTACCATCAGGTCTGCATTTTTGAAGCTGACATTCCAAAAACAGCTTTTCGAACAGAGCGTGGTCACTACTGTTGGGTTTTATGCTGTGTATGCACCCAGAGGAGTGCTAGTGATCATCAGTAGATTACTGGGACACTTTTTACTTCAGTTAGTGGAGGTTTTTTCCCCCAGTTTAGCTTAGTTTCACTTATAAGCAATTTATAAGTGTTTTGGTCTACCCGACACATTTTATGGCCGAACATGTGAACACATCTCTTCGTGTTCTCTCTCTGTTGCTCTCTACGCCTGTTTGCAGCATCTCTAAACCCTAACCCTAACACTCCATAGGCCTTCATTTGGTATCAGAGCCAAGTAGGCCTGCCATTGCCCAGCTTGTACACAACCGCCTTCTGTATCTGTCCGTACTGCACTACCCGTACAGCCTCGCCAGCAACAGCTTCGCCTGCAGCTTCCGTACCAGTTCGCAGCCGTCAGCAGGTGTACTGCAGCTTTCCGTACCAGGTACCTGTTCGCTGTCAGTACCTGCTGCTCCGTACCTGTCAGTGCCGACTGCACCTGTCAGCGCCCGTTGCTGCTCCGTACATCTGTACCTGCTCCGTATCTATCAGCGCCGACTGCACCTGTCAGCGCACGTCATCTGGCCTCGTACTGTACCTGCCTTCCTGCATACAGTCAACTGCACCAGCTGTACCTGGTTGCCCTGCCCCGTACTGTGCTCAGTACAGTAAACGTACCTGCACACAGTAAACGTCTGCAATCGCCTTCTGTTCCATACAGTACAAGTCGACTGTACCTGCACAGTACAGTCAACTGTACTTATTCATTTGGTGGACTGTACCTGCATATGTTCATTTGGTACCACAACCTACTCAGTAAATGGTAAGCAATACAAATTTTATTTTTTGGGCAATTCTATTTTCTTTGTGAAAATCTACAGGCACGCCGCACTACAGGCAGACTTTCTTGCAAAGAAGTCTACAAGCTTTTTGCACAGTTTTGGGTGCAGTAAATTTGGGCATTTTTGGGACATTTTGGCATTGTGTACGCCATTTTTGCTGCTCTACTCAGTCATTGGTGCATTGAGCTGCACATTCAAAGGATTGAGAGTGCAGGCATATTTGGGTGAACTGTATTCAGTGGAGTACAGTTGTTTTCAGGGTTCTTGCTATTGGGTTTTTTGATACACAGGTACAACATTGTGCATAGGCATAATGGCAAATCAACAGCAGAGTGATGTATTCACATATTTGTCTAAGGAAGACAAATTGGACGGCACGAACTACTCCTTGTGGAGTTTTATGCTGAAAAATGTGCTTGTGGCAAAAGGTCTTTGGGATTTTGTTAGTGGTGATGAACCACGTCCAGGTCCATTGGCTCCAGAGACTCCTCCCCAAGGGGGTGCTCGTGGACGAGGACAACAGGTACAGGCTCCAGGGCAGCCATTGCTTGTTCAAAGAACAAATGCTCAGAAGACATGGGATGCCAGGGATGCACAAGCTTTGTCACTCATTGCATTGTCAGTACAGAGGTCTATTATACCTCATATTCATTCAGCTGGCTCTTCACAGAATGCATGGGTGACTTTGGAGCAGATGTATGCTGCTCGTAATGAGGCTCAGATCTCATTTTTGAAAAGAGAGCTGGAAAATCAGAAAATGAATGAAGGAGATGATATGTCTAACCACTTAAACAAGCTGCAGGATTTGAGAGAGCAACTCATCAATGTGGATGAGATCATTCCTGAGACACAGCTTGTGTCCACCATCTTGCACTCTTTGCCAAGATCTTACTTGGCTTTTCATACCTCTTTGAACCTCAGCACGAGGAATGCTGTTGAACCCCTTAAGTATCATGAACTTGTTGCTCTCTTGCTACAAGAAGAGCAAATGAGGAAGAATATGAATATGAACACAAGTGCTGAACAAGCATTTACTACATGTCAAAAGGGGAAAGGAAAAACTCAGCCAAAGAGTTCAAATCAAAATTCAGGTAATGGTGGTTCATCTCAGGATACCAAGAAAGGTGATGGACAACCCAAGAAGAAGGGCAAATGTCATTACTGTAAAAAGCCAGGTCACTACATCACTGAATGTAGGAAGAGGATTACCAAAGAGAAGGCAAAGGAAGCTGGGATGTTTGTTAATGATGCTTCTAAAGCTCCTCCGCAGACTGCTTCTTTTGTTGAGGACAGGGATTACTGTTTTATACATGCAGCTATGATGCCTCTTGGTCTTCACAGGCACTCAGTATGACAGAGCATGCATGTACTTGGTATTTTGATAGTGGTGCCTCAAAGCATATCACATCTCGCAGGGATTTGTTTTGTCATGTTGGCCCTGCCCCTGTTGGCAAAACTGTTCAGTGTGCCAACAATGGTTCATATCTAGTTCGTAGCATTGGGGAGATTCAGCTCACGGCCATTGATGGCTCCATTCTCCGCCTTACAGATGCCTTATATGTACCAAGGATAAAGAAGAATTTGTTGTCCATTTCTTCTTTAGCACATTGTGGTATGCAAGTCCACTTTGATGATGATAAATGCATGGTCAGAGACAAAGCTAATGCTTTGACCTTGATGCTTACTGGTACATTATGTCATGGACTTTATCAGTTGGATGCATTTCAGCCAGTGGATCAGTCTGCTTATAATGCATTCACTCTTACTCCAGCTATGGTTGATGCGGAGTTATGGCATGCTCGTATGGGGCATGTAAATTTTGGTAGTCTTATGCTTATGCAGCGACATAACATATTTACAGATCTACCTCTCGTGGAGAAGCCTCCAGATCACATTTGTGAAGGATGTATTTTGGGAAAAATGCATAGGTTTTCTTTCCCACGTGATCAGGCTCTACGAGCAACTGCAAAGTTGCAGCTTATACACAGTGATCTTTGTGGTCCCATGCAGACGAAGTCATTAGGTGGTTGCTTCTATTTTGCAACATTTATTGATGACTTCTCTCGTATATGCTGGGTCTATCCTTTGACACAGAAATCACAGGTATATGATGCATTTTTGGTCTTTGTAGCACTTGCTGAGACAGAGTCAAGATGCAAGGTCAAGACTCTCCGTTCTGACCGAGGGGGGGAATATATGTCACACATGCTGAATTCCTTTCTTGGGAGTAGAGGTATAAAACATTAGTATACTACTCCTTATACTCCACAACAGAATGGGGTTGCAGAAAGGAAGAATCGGTCACTCATGGAGATGGCCAGATGTATGCTAAAGGCAAAAAGGCTACCACATATCTTTTGGGTGGAAGCTGTCATGTGTGCTTGTCATATTTTGAATCGATGTCCCACAAAGACACTGGTTTCCATTACTCCTTTTGAGGCTTGGCATGGCCGTAAGCCTTCTGTATCACATTTTCGTATCTTTGGGTGTCTTGCATATGCACACATATCCAAAGAGTTGAGGAGGAAGTTGGATGATAAAGCCACAAAATGCATTTTTGTTGGGTATAGCCATGAGAGCAAGGGCTACCGGTTATATGACCCACTATCCACGAAGATATTCACTAGTCGGGATGTGATTTTTGATGAAAAATTAGAAATATCCATGGCTGGTTATGATGCAAATCAGGCTGAAAATGATGTGTTTGAAGGTCTACTACCTATGGAGTTTCATTCCACAGTTGGTGATCCAACTCATGAGGGTACAGGACAGCCAGCAAATGATGAAGGTGGTGCAGAAATTCAGCAGCAAATTGAGCCAGAAGCTGAACCAAATATGGGGCAACAGGCACCACAGGTTAGACACATACCTAGATGGTATTTGAGGACATTACAGGACAGCCATTTAGAGGGTCCTCTTGCTGGTCGTACTCGTAAGGAGACACGGACCAATGAGCATGCACACATCATGGATTTGAATCTGGTTATGGCAGCCAGTTTACAGGATGATGATAAGCCTGATTCATTTGTGGATGCACGAGATAATGTGCATTGGAACAAAGCCATGCAAGATGAGCTTGATTCTATTAAAAGGAATCAAACATGGGATTTGGTTGATCTGCCCAAAGGCAAGAAAGCAATTGGTACTAAATGGGTCTATAAGTTGAAAAGACATGCAGATGGATCCATTGACAGGTACAAAGCCCGTCTAGTTGCAAAGGGCTATGCACAGAAAAAGGGCATTGATTATGAGGAGACATTTGCTCCTACATCTCGTATGTCGACACTTAGGTGTGTCATTGCATTGGCTGCACATCGTGGTTGGGTTGTTCACCAGTTAGACATAAAGACTGCATTCCTACATGGGGACCTCGAGGAGGAAGTTTATGTATATCAGCCCATGGGTTTTGCAGAACATGGTCATGAGGGGAAAGTATGCGGCTGAAAAAGGCTTTGTATGGTTTGAAACAAGCTCCACGAGCTTGGTATGCAAAAATAGATGCTTTCCTACTCACTCAGGGATTTGTGAACAGTCCATCAGAAGCCACTCTGTATGTAAAGAAAGAAGAGACAGATCTGCTGGTCATCAGTCTTTATGTGGATGATCTCTTGCTCATGGGATCAAATGATGGCAAAATTGCAGCTTTTAAAGAGATACTGCAGCAGACATTTGACATGTCTGACTTGGGGCTTGTACACTACTATTTGGGCATACAGTTTGTGCAGGATAACAGAGGCATTGGGTTGTTGCAATCTCGGTATGTTGCTAAACTTCTGGAGAAGTTTAAATTTCAGGATTGCAAGCCTATTAGTACTCCTATGGAGCCTGGGATGAAACTGTCACTACAAGATGACAGTATTTCCTTTGATGCCACTACATATGCTCAAGCTGTTGGGTGCCGGTGCCTTATTTACTTGTGTAATACAAGGCCAGATATTCAGTATGCAGTCTCTCAGTTGAGCAGATTCATGCACAGCCCGCGGTTGTCACATTGGCAAGCTGTGAAGCGTGTATTCCGTTATTTGCAGGGTACCTTGTCTCTTGGATTGCTCCTGAGGGGGGTGACATGCAGTTATACGCTTACACAGTGATTCAGATTGGGTTGGTGATTTTGATACCAGACATTCCACTAGTGGAAATTGTTTCTTTCTTGGCTCTTCATGCATTTCTTGGCTAAGCAAGAAACAGACCACAGTGGCCACTTCGTCTTGTGAGGCAGAGTACAGAGCAGCCTACACTACTACTGTTGAGTGTGTTTGGCTGCGTCGTCTCATGACTGATATGGATATTTCAGTGGAGGAGCCTACACCTATCTATACTGATAGTCAGAGTGCCATTGCTGTGGCTAAGAATCCTGTGTTTCATGCTCGCACGAAACACATTGAGATTCACTATCATTTTGTTCGGGAGAGACTCCAAGCAGGAGATATCAGTCTGATCTACTGTCCTACAGATCAGAATGTGGCAGACATCTTCACCAAGGCATTACCACGTCCGAAATTCGAAGCATTCCGCACTGCTTTGAATTTGTTTCCTTTTGGTGGATGATGTACAGTGATCACATATCACTCCAGGGGGGTTTGTTGGGTTTTATGCTGTGTATGCACCCAGAGGAGTGCTAGTGATCATCAATAGATTACTGGGGCACTTTTTACTTCAGTTAGTGGAGGTTTTTTCCCCATTTTAGCTTAGTTTCACTTATAAGCAGTTTATAGGTGTTTTGGTCCACTCGGCATATTTTATGGCCGGACATGTGAACACATCTCTTTAGGTCACTTATTATGTGGCTATTGTACTTCACATTTTAATCATCTGAATACAAAGAAGTCGTGTTCTCTCTCTGTTGCTCTCTACGCCTGTTTGCAGCATCTCTAAACCCTAACCCTAACACTCCATAGGCCTTCAACTACGAGTTCGTAGTCATGCCTTTTGGGCTTACAAATGCACCCGCAACGTTCAATAAGATGATGTCTAGGATTTTCGCAGTCCACATTGGGAAGTGTGTTTTCATATTCCTTGATGACATACTAGTCTTCTCAGCCACTGCGGAGCAGCATGAGAAAGATGTGGAGAAAGTCTTCCAAAAAAGTCTATCTTTGGTGTTAAGGAAGTTCAGTATTTGGGCTACATCATCGGTTCCGATGGGATTCGACTGGACCCATCAAAGGTTCAGGAGATCTTAGATTGGGACATTCCTAAGACCGCCCAAGAAATCCGTTCATTCGTAGGTCTTTGTCAGGCCTATAGCACACATGTCCATCAGTTTTCCAACCTTGCAGCACCTCTTACCGACTTGCTCAAGGGGGTGAAGACTCGCAAGCAGAAAGTCTCAGTTACAGGTAAGGCACTTGATGCATTCCGTGCACTCCATAAAGCTGCCTCAGAAGCACCTGTATTAAAGTTAGCATCATGGGACGAACCTTTCGAGGTCATCACCGATGCCAGCAATGTAGCCATAGGTGCAGTCCTCCAGCAGGACAATAGACCTTTGGCATATTATAGCAGAAAGTTGGATGTCGCCGAAAAGAATTATTCGGTATATGACAAAGAGCTTCTGGGTGTGATCACAACGCTCAAACATTGAAAGCCTTTTCTTTATGGACAGGCTTTCACAGTGAAAACAGACCACCAAGCACTTAAGTAGCTTCAGACTATGCCAAGTGCCCAGTGGAGTGATCGACAGGCCAGGTGGAGTCAAATCTTCCAACAATTTGGAGGTATGATTGAATACATCCCTGGTAAGCACAACCCAGTAGCAGATGCTCTCAGTCGAAAGTCCAGCATCCAGGCAGTCCAAGAAGCTACCATTCTCGAAATCACGGGGAAGGACTTGGATAGTATGAAAGACCAATATGTCGACTCCCCTGAGTTTGGTACTCAGTATAGTTTGGCCCTCACTTCTCAGCCTGGCCACTATTCAGTACAGAACGGTTGGTTGTTCTACAAGAATCGTCTTTGTGTTACTCGGGAAAAGCGTTCCGCTCTTCTCCACGATACCCATGACTCCTTAGTTGGAGGACATAGAGGTATCAATAGTACCCTCGAGAAATTAGAACGGTCCTTTTATTAGCCAAAGATGAGGCGTGATGTCTATGCACATGTACAAGCCTGTAAGATTTGTCAAAAAGTCAAGGTTCCCCATACAAAGAAGGCAGGTTTACTTCTATCTTTGCCTATCCCCGACGGACCTTTCATCGACATATATAGGACTTTGTAGGGTCTCTACCAGCATCCACTAGATCCCGTAACACTCAGTGTTTTACCATTGTGGATCGCTTTAGTAAATTCTGCATGCTCATCCCATGCAAGCATACGGCCACAACCGAGGACGTCGCCCGTCTGTTTCTCAAGCATTGGTATCCAATTTGTGGTTTGCCTAGCACCATAACATCAGATAGAGATTCCAAGTTTACCTCGCATTTTTGGAGGGCACTATTTGAAAACTTTGGAACTAGGTTGCAGTTGTCTAGTGCATTCCATCCCCAGACAGATGGCCAGACAGAAATTTATAACCACTTGGCCTTTGATGTCCTCAAGTCATATTGTCATGACCAGCAGTCCAAATGGGAACAGTATCTTCCATTGGTCCAAGCTATCTTGAACGACACTCATTCATCCAGTGTCGGACGGACTCCATATGAAGCAGCCTTTGGTCGCCGTTTTTCTTCTCTTTTGACGAGAATGGTGTCTCCATCTTTAGAGGCTAATAAAACCACGGAAGCATTTTCCGAGATCATTGAGTCAGTTAAGGACCGCTTGACCAAAGCTCAGGAAGCATATAGCAGACAGGCAAATAAGTCTAGACGAGATGTCCACTTCAAGGAAGGGGATTGGGTCTATTTGCGTATCATGAAGCAGAGATTGAAACAAGTGGGCAAACGTTGTCCCAAGCTTTCATTCCGTAGTTTTGGCCCTTTTACAATAGTTAAGAAGTTAAGTGATGTCTCCATGAAATTAAAGTTGCCTGCCAGTTGGACAATGCATGATGTTTTCCATGTTTCTTGGCTAAAACCATATGTTGGTCCAGAAGTGTTTGATGTTTCAGATGAACAGCAGCCAGACGTGGTAGATGAGGCAGAACTGATTGAGCCTGAGCAGATCCTTCTTCATCGATGGAGGCATGGTTCCGGTCGACGGATTCCTCAGTTCCATACGAAATTCCGAGATCGAGGCACTCACGAAGCCGTATGACTCGACGAGGAGTTCTTCCAGGAGTACCCCCAGTTATTGGCGGACTACTTGGAAGCCATGAACCTGCCGCCAAGCTAATCAGGAGGAAATGTCACATGCACTCTGCACTCACTGCATGGTGACAAGATGGCTCATCATCAGAAGTGCAACAGTTGTACAGTTTTAGAACCCAATAGGATGATAATTGTCGTACGCCGTGACCCCATTGTATCAGTGCCCCTGCGTTTCTGTCCAGCAGCATCAGTACACCTGCGTTTCAGTTCAGCAGCTTTCCTACAGGTCTGTGTTTCTGTCCACAGCAGTTTCCAGCCCTGAATCAACAGTTTGCATCAGTATCCAGCCTTTTGTGCATCATCCATACATGCAGCAGTCATCTGGTGAAGGTAACATAGCATTTATAAGCATTTACAGCATTCTAACATAGCGTAGAACAGTCCACCATCTTCTTTTCTCAGCCTCAGGTGTGCAGCCCTTCCTCATGCCCTTGGGAAGAGTGCATAGGCTCGAGATCAGGTCATCGAGGTGTTTCTACAGTCGTGTACAGATCAGCCAATCTCCGATCCTCCGAGATCTTGCGTTTGGCTTATCTACAGTCCACTGTCATTCTCTCTAAAGAAATAAAGCAAATACTATCTCGTTATCGGGATAGGGGGCCCTTCAGCGGGTAATTCGGGACCCAATCTGGTGTACAGTTCTCATATATCTCTCTCTCATCTCTTTAAAGTTTGAAGTATTGAAATGGATTGCTAAACTCATGAAACTCAGGATACAGAAGACGGTGTGAGCATTTGTGTGACAGGATCTCCCAATACAAAGACTTCCGCTGCATATCACAGTTGTAGCCCCACCCTCCTGCTTAGCATCAAGTACAACGGATGGCATGGGATGCATAGAAGGTAAGATCTGAACCGCATTGGTGGTAGCAGGTGGGTCTGGAGGAGCGAGGGATACTGCGGCAACTGTGGCAGAAGGTTCTTTGGAGGCTTGCTCCGCTTGCCTTTTTGGACAATCCTTCTTACCATGCCCAATGGTATGACAAAAAAAACATCGGTTTTCCGACTGATACTGTTTTTGCTCCTTGGGAGGAAGATAGTCTCCAATGATGCCTGCTTTAGCCTTTTCCTAGGGATCTTCTTAGGCTTGGGTTCCTTACCCCTTGAACTAGAGCTAGGACTGTTATCTGTCTTAGTGTCTTTAGAAGACAAATTACCCTTCCTCGGTTGGGGTTTGGTACTGCACTGTGATGACTGCTTGGGCTTGCCTCCGCTCATCTTCATTTCTTCATTTTGAGCAAGAGTCAAAGCCCGGCCATATGTACTGGGTTCAAAGTTGCGAATTGTGAACCGGATGTTGGGATCTAATCCACGAATGAATTGATCCATCTTGGCCTGCGCAAATAGCCCTAACTGTTGTGCTAAAGTGATAACCTTGCCAAAAACTGAAGCACTAGAGATTCGTTCTGTTTGAGTCCATACAACTCATTTGTCAGACCGGTCATATAGTGGGGCGAGAGAAATCTGGTCTTTAGGTCATGAATAAATATATCCTAGCTAAAAGCTGTGACACCTGTGGTCTGGTTTGTATAAAGACTAGACCAATGCTGCCAGCAGGTGACTACCTCACCTGTTAGGTGGGGAGTTGCTACGTGGACTCTATCCTGAGGATCTGTGATCCTAGCTAATGGAAAATGAGCAGTAAATTGATGAATGAACTGATTAACTGCTAAATGATTACACTTACCATCATACTTACTAACATTTGGGTGACTTCGAACGACGGTAGTCGATGCTGTGGACTGTTGGCTGGTGGCACCTGAGGCTAGGGAAGCTGAAGAGAGGTGCTGGTATCTAAGATGCATGGCCTCCTTTTCCCTTTGGTGCTCGAGTAACATACGTTCTCGATCGAGCTCTCGTTGGTGCTCTCAAGTGGCGAGTTCAGCCTGACGCCAGTCTTCTTCGATCCTGCATTGGGCTTCCTCATAGTCCCGTCTATTTGCTTTTTCTTGCTTCAGCTTCAACTTTTTCTTCTCTCCGTCTAGCCTCGTCTTCTCTTCTTTGTTGTTCCATCTGAAAGAAGAGGGAGATGTAGTCGGAGGTTGCTGGAGGCGGAGGAGGACATGCTGTTGTTGCCTCCAAGAGTTGGAGACTCTCCTTGAGAAGCTGGTTCTGAGCTCTAAGTAGAGCCTATGGTGTCTGTTGTAACATGCAGCAGAAGTATTCGTATTGGAGGATCCTGTCACACAAATGCTCACACCGTCTTCTGTATCCCGAGTTTCGCGAGTTTAGCAATCCACTTTAAGACTTCAAACTTTTAAGAGAGATGAGAACTGTACACCGTATGGGGTCCCAAATTACCCACTGAAGGCCCCCCTATCCCGTTACCGAGATAGTATTTGCTTTATTATCTTTGAAGAGACTGACGGTGTGACTAACAATAAGCCAAACGCGCAAGACCTTTGAAGACCAAGAGCTGGGCTGAACCGTACACTGCTGTAGAAGCACCAATGATGTCCAATCTTGAGCCTATGCACTCTTCCCAATGGAATGAGGGAGGGATGCAAAGCTGAGGCTGAGAGAGGGGCTGTTTGGGATTGTTCTAGACTGAGTATGAATGTTGTAAATGATTATGAATGCTGCATTTTACCTTCACCAAGAGACTGGAGCAAAACGATGAGATGATGAATGCTGAAAACTGTAGGGATGCAGAAAGCGCAAGGTGAACGGTTGGCTGAATGCTGAACTGATGCGTTTAACTGATGCAGGATGGCTGAATGCTCATGCATTGAGGCGCCTAGTGCTATAGGAGGAAAACGCTGAGGGATGATGGTTGAAACTGCAATCGCTTATGCTCCTTGTGCTGAAGATGCCAAGCGCTTGAATGCTCTTATGCTGAATATGATATTGATCTATTTATATGGACCCAATGAGCCACTCAGCTGGCTATAGAGCTGGCCGACTGCTCATGCCCACAATAAATGCATAAATAATGTATAAAATGCTAAAAATGATGGAAAAAATATCCAAAAATTCCTAGTAAATATCTTGATAAATACTAGATGATATCTGGGGTTTTTGCAATGGTCTAGATGCAATGAATAAATGCTGTGCAATATGCATAATGCTTTCTAATGCAAACCCTAAGGTTTCTACTGACTGTACATGCATGAATGTGTATCTTCAAGTGGGTTAAAGGACTTAGATTGACTGACTGACTGACTTGCTATGGCTAAGAATGACCTATGTAGCTCGTGCCTAACTTATCTTGGACTAAGGATTACAATGGGGTCACGACGCATGACAAATATCATCCTGAGTGGTACTAATACTCTTACAATGTTGCACTGATGATGATGAGCCAGTTTGTCACCATGCACTATAGTGCAGAGTGCATGTGACATTCCCTCCTGCTTAGCTTGGCGACAGGTTCATGGCTTCTAAGTAGTCCGTCAACAACTGGGGGTACTCTTGAAAGAACTCCTCGTCTAGCCATACGGCTTCGTGGGTGCCTCGATCTTGGAATTTCGTAGAGAACTGATGTATCCGTCGACTGGAACCATGCCTCCAACGATGAAGAAGGATCTACTCGAGCTCGATGACTTTTGCTTCGTCTACCACGTCTGGCTATTGTTCATTCGAAACATCAAACACTTCTGGTCCAACATATGGTTTTAGCCAAGAAACATGGAAAACATCATGCATCGTCCAACTGTTAGGCAATTTCAACTTCATGGAGACATCACTTAACCTTTTGACTATTGGGAAATGTAGGCATATGCTCACTTATGGTAGTGCTATGTGTGAACAGGGCTTGACCAAGGGCACTTTTTCCCATGTGGTTTTTCCCCTTGGATATCAAGTGTGAAAGGACACTCTACATATATGTGTGTGAGCTTCTATCCTGCACCTAACCCTAATGTGCAGGTTTGAGTGTGTGAGTGTGTGAGTCCAACACCAACAATTGGTCAACAAGACGTGAATACCACATAGTCGCTAAAAGCACCTGATTTGTCACCACCACCCTCCCAGCCAAGGAAAGCCGGGCTGTACTCCAATATAAAAGCTTCTTTCGAATGCTCAGAAGAAGTGGGGCAATCTGCTGCTCAGGTGACAAATCAAGTCCAATCTGGCATCCCAGATACCAACTGCTGTGCCAGGAGGAATCCATCTAAAACCCGGGTCTGGGCTCCATGCCGGAGCGGGGGCGCTACTGATCCAAAAAGCCATTGTCTTGCGCCAATTGATCAATGCTCTCGAAGCCACACCAAAAACCTGTAGAGATTGCTCTGCCCTCTGTAGATTGGCCTCCTGGCCATACAAAAACAATCCCGTGTCATCAGCATACTCCATGCATATAGCTTTGCATTCTTCTAGTAGTAGAGCTCCATCCCCTCCCCCACTCATTGTACTTATTGCACACCCAGATTCAGCTTTTTAGTTCAGTACTTCTTCATTTTGTTGGGATGACAGAGGATACCCCACACAGGTACACTGATTTGTCTCATAGGCCGAGTTCGGTCTTTTGGAAGACGTTAATAAAATCTTTCTTTCTTTCTTCCTTTCTCTCTCCCTCAAGCCTTTTGAGTCTTCCAACTTCCAAGCCTCTAGGCTCTAGGCCTCTCTCTCAGCTTAGAGTCTCATCACATCGATTGGAGATCAAGACTGGCAGAGCAGCACGGATCCCCCGAGAGGAGAGGGTATGCAGATTGTGCAGAGAGGAGGTGGAGAGTAAGGAGCATTATGCGGATGCAGAGCATATACAGCCATCAGAGAGAGATATCCCATTTTATTCAGAGAGCCACATTCCCTACGCCAGATCTTTTGAGGCAGCAGACCAGCGCATACTGGGGAGATTCATTCTAGACATACAGCATCATAGAGAGACATCATTACAAGCTCAGACAGCTCTAGAGAAGGGACGACAGACACAGATTACTACATTTTTTCAGAGATCCACCCCACTCCCACCCCCTACACAACAGGGAATTACTCTCCGGAGAGTAGAGACACTCAGAGCCCGCAGGAGACAGAGGACACCTAGCTTTCGGACACCACGCCTATACCAGAGAGAGATGACAGAGATCAGAGCTCAGTTTCATTGAGAGAGTGCGGAGTGACTGGCTCGCTTCAGAGCAGACCCAGGCATGTTCTTCAGGGAGCTGTGGACACCCCCTTCATTGATGTATACCATTCTATACCCCCAGTATGGTACAGGATGGAGCTAGCTAGGTTGCATATCATGATTGTATACTCCATGCATATAGCTTTGCATTCTCCTAGTAGTAGAGCTCCATCACCTCCCCCACTCATTGTACTTATTGCACACCCAGATTCAGCTTTTTAAGTTCAATACTTTTTCATTTTGTTGGGATGACAGAGGATACCCCACACAGGTACATTGATTTGTCTCATAGGCCGAGTTCGGTCTTTTGGAAGACGTTAATAAATTCTCTCTCTCATTCCTCAAGGCTCAAGAGTCAAGCCATCTTCAACCATGGCATCCTCCTCACGTGCCGGGGCTTCCCGTAGAAGGACAACAGGATGGACATGGTGGGAGGAGGTTAACTACACCCTATCCGCTCATGGAGGCGGTTCTCGGCCATGGGTATGCAAGCTTTGCCCGTACCGGCGAACGGGTGGCGCCGACAAAGTGCGAGCCCACCTCTTGCATGAGAGTGGGCATGAGGTGAGGTTTTGCACGAATGTCACGCCCGAGAAGAGACGGGAACTTCTTGACAAGCTTAGCGTCTACGAGGCGGTCAAAGCGACGAGAAGGACACCACGAGTGGCCGTGGATCCCGCGACGATGGGGAGAGGAACTCAAGTCTCTACCATAGAGTCATATGGTGGATCGAAATCATGCACACCATCACCTTCACCATCAAGTCAGAATGTTACTCCATCCACGACGCCGACACCCTCCATCTCCATGGCCTCTCAACCATTACGTTGCCCACGACGACAATCTACACTTGGGGAGAATTGGAACCCCAAGTTGAAGGAGGAGGTGGATATGGCGGTGGCCCGCTTCTTCTTCCACGACCACATTGCCTTTCAAGCGGCTAGGTAAGTGCAATCGATCATTGCCAATTCATCATTCATGTTTTCATCATCCTAGTCCTCTTCTCATTAGTAAATTACTTTCTTGAATAGGTCGGAATACTTCAAGGTCATGGTTAAGAAGATTGGGGAGTATGGCTCGACCTATACGCTCCCCTTATCCGAGAGCTTGCGCACTACATTGCTCGAGAAGGAGAAGTGCATTGTAGAGCAAGAGGCTGACAACACAAAGCGGCAATGGGAGAGGAACGGAGTCTCCCTCATTGTGGATGGATGGAGTGACACCCGCAAGAGGAGTATTCACGGCGTGGTTGCATATTCCCGCGGAGAGATGTACTTCATCTCATCTCATGATGCATCCGGCACTGGGAAGAGCGCGGATGTGCTTGCGGCAGAGTGGGCTACCACCATGGAGATCGTTGGCCCCGAGCATGTAGTGGGCTTTGTTGCGGATGGGGAGCCTTACAATAGGACGGCGGGAGCTATTCTCCAAGGTATGTATGGACATGTCACGGTGTCCTTTTGTATGGCTCATTGCCTAAACAACCTCCTCAAGGACATCGGGGCATTACCATGGATCAGCCCGCTCATGGAGGAGGCCAACACCATGGTCTCCTTTGTCCTCAACCACCAAAGACTTTGGCATGAGTTCAACAAGAGGTCCTGTCTCTCTCTCCTCAAATATTCCGACACCCGGTTTGCCTACAACTTTCTCATGTTGGGCCGGTTGAAGGATTGTAGCGGTGCTTTGAGGGGGCTTTTCCTTAGCGACGAGTTTGTCGCCATGCAAGAGTCCCGTACAAACACTGGCCAAGAGTGTAGGCTACGCGCAGATGACGCCTCTTGGTGGAAGCGTGTGAAGACCACAGATGCTATGGTGAGGCCCATAGTCCACCTATTGAGGATTGTAGACGCTATGCAACCATGCATAGGCAAGGTCTACAAGGCCATGGATCGCATGATAGAGAAGTTGAAAGACTTCGTGCCTGACGAAGACAGATACGAGGAGATCCATGCCTTGTGTCTAAGAAGGTGGAATTCCTACTACTCTCCATTGCATGCAGCAGCTTATGTGGTGGACCCAGAATTCCAAGGCAACAAGCAGGAGAGCGACTGGGAGGTGAGCGCTGGATGGAGGATGATCATGGATTGTCTTGTGCCTGATGCATCGGTTAGGTGCAAGATCAGGGACCAGCTTTCGATGTACAGGTCATTTCATGGCTCCTATGGCTGTCATGATGCACAGGTTGACCGCTCCAAAGTTGGTGCTGCTCTATGGTGGGAGGACTTTGGTTCGGATGGACCGGAGCTACAGCAGCTTGCCATCGGCATACTTAGCCAAGCCGTCAGCTCCTCTTGCTTGGAGCAACATTGGAGCTCCTCTTGCTTGGAGCAACTTTGGAGTACCTACAGCCACATTGCCTCTAGGAAGAGGAACCAACTCGGGGTAGAGCGTGCCAATGACCTTGTCTTCGTCAGCGCGAACTTGCGAATGCTTTGCAAGAGCGTGACCAAGAAGGCAAATTCCTTCACCGAGTGGGAGATGAGTCAACAAGAAGAGCAACAAGAGAATGAGGTGCAAGAGGAGCATGCCAGTGAGGATGAGACTAAGGATTGTAGGCATATGCTCACTTATGGTAGTGCTATGTGTGAACAGGGCTTAACCAAGGGCACTTTTTCCCATATGGTTTTTTCCCTTGGACATCAAGTGTGAAAGGACACTCTTAACATATAATATTTTGTACTTCTATATTATCAGATGTTCTTAGTAGAAAGACCAGTATCCAGACCATTCAAGAGTCTACCATTCTCAACATCTTTGAAAAAGACTTAAATAGCATAGAAGATCAGTATGTCGATTCCGCTGAGTTTGGTACTCAACCTAGTTTCGCCCTCAATTTTGAGCCTGGGCATTATTCAGTTCGCAACAGGCAAGTAAGTTTAGACGAGATATCCACTTCAAGAAAGGGGATAGGGTCTATCTGCACATCATGAAGCAGAGATTGAAACAAGTGGACAAACGTTGTCCCAAGCTTTCATTCCGTAGTTTTGGATCATTCCCAATAGTTAAAAAGTTAAGTGATGTCTCCATGAAGTTGAAGTTGCCTAACAATTGGACGATGCATGATGTTTTCCATGTTTCTTGGCTAAAACAATATGTTGGACCAGAAGTTTTTGATGTTTTAGATGAACAGTAACCAGACGTTGTAGACGAAGCCGTAGTCATCGAGCCTGTGCAGATTCTTCTTCATCGTTGGAAGCATGGTTCCGATCGACGGATACGTCAGTTCTATACGAAGTTCCGAGATCGAGGTACCCACGAAGCCATTTGGCTAGACGAGGAGTTCTTTCAAGAGTACCCCCAATTGTTGGCGGACTACTTGGAAGCCATGAACTTGCCGCCAAGCTAAACAGGAGGGAATGTCACATGCACTCTGTACTATAGTGCATGGTGACAAGCTGGCTCATCATCATCAGTGCAACATTGTGCATTATTAGTATCTTTTTAGGATGATAATTGTTGTACGTCGTGACCCCATTGTACTCCTCAATCCAGGATAAGTCAAGCATGAGCTACGTAGATCATTCTCAACCTTAAATAGTCAGTCAGTCAGTCCAAGTCCCTTAACCCACTTGAAGAGATGCATTCATGCATGTAGAGTCACTAGAAGCCTTAGGGTTTGCATTAGAAAGCACTCTGCATATTGCGTATCATTCATCCATTGCATATAGATCATTGTAGAAGCCTTGAAATACCATCTGGTAGTCTTAGAATATTTTTTAGTATTTATCTGGCATTTTTTCCACAATTTCCAGCATTTAACACCATTTAGCCATCATATGCAATCGTGTAGCATTTAATATCTAGTCGGCCAACATTTAGTGCCAACCGACCAGCCCTCACTATAGTATAAATAGGCTTGCTTTGTTCATTCATATCATATCATCTCAGCAATCAGCCTCAAGCGCTTCAGCGTTTCAGTATTCAGCCCCTAGTTCACCTCAGCATCCAGCGTCTTGGAGAAGCGTTTCATCCTACAGCCATAGGAGCATCAACGCATCAGCATCCAGTCCTCCATCAAGAAAACGCAACAATCTACAGCATTCAGCCCTCAGTAAACCTTGCGTTTTCTGCATACAACCAGTTCTCAACATTCATCTCTTCATCATTTTGCTACAGCCAATTGGTGAAGGTAAAACTCAGCATTCATATTCATTTTCAACATTCATACATAGCCTAGAACAGTTCCAAACAGCCCCTATCTCAGCCTCAAATTTGCAACCTTTCCTCATTCCATTGGGAAGAGTGCATAGGCTCGAGATTGGACATCATTGGTGCTTCTACAGCTATGTAGAGTTCAGCCCGGCACTTGGTCTTCCGAGATCTTGCGTTTGGCTTATCATCAGTCCACCGTTAGTCTCTTCAAAGTAATAAAGCAAATACTATTCCGATAACGAGATAAGGGGCCCTTCAGTGGGTAATTCGGGACCCCAACAGGTGTATGGTTTCCATTTCTCTATCTCTCAACTCTCTTAAAGTTGGAAGTCTTAAAGTGGATTGCTAAACTCGCGAAACTCAAGATACAAAAGACGGTGTGAGAATTTGTGTGACAAGATCCTCAATTACCAACACTTCCGCTGCATGTCACAAAGTGAGACAACACTTGTCACCTCAGCTTTTGTGTGGCTCTCCATTTGTCATCATAGCCCTCTCTTTCCTTTTTCATTCATGGGAGCCCCAAATCTATAAATTGGAGCCCTCTCTCTTCGTTAAAGGAGGATCTCTTGCTGCACACTAGCCTCTACCACCGTTACAAGCTGCCCTAATGATGGCTACTCTCTTTCTCTCTCTCTTGAAGGCTGTCCATGGAAGAATACTGGCTGTTGGGGACTATTTTGGAGACTTCCATCGCGAAGAAATACTGAATGCAAGGGTATTTAATCGTTTTATTATGATTTCTAGCCATTGTACTTGTTGTACCAACCTTTGTACTTGTTGTACCTACTGTACCAACCACTCTACTACCGACTGTACCAGCCACTCTACCTGCTGTACCAACCACTGTACTTGTTGTACCGGCTGAATGGAGAGCTGCACCTGTTGTGCCAGCTCTATTGCATAAAGACCCGTGGTTTTTGGGAAAGAATCAGTACCCACACGGAGGTATATGGATTATATTGTTGGCTCAACATTTCTACAGCCTATGTTCCAGCTTGGTTGCGTCGTGTTGGGCTATGTTATGGCATTTGTACATGGATAATCTCACATCTCCTGTGGGGAGAGTAAGGCCCTCAAAGCTTGTACATGATATTATTCTCCTTGGATAATAAAATACTCCAAGGGAGGGTCGGCCCATTCCGACCTCTATGCGGTGTCACATGTGCAAGCTCCATTTTCAGCATTTGTGAATGTTTTGTCCACCTTTTATGTCTTATCCAAAGTGATGATGGATATGTATTAAGGTTGTGGCCATGTTTAAATTTTTTAATATGCAATGATGGTATCAACAAGTGTGTCAAAGGCCCTAGTCCCCCGGGCACTGTGAGTTACAGAAAGGAAGACTGAAATTAGGATTTAGAGAGAGGCAGAAGTGAGAGATGATGAGATGTACACCCTTGCTGTTAGGCGGAGAGAAAAAGCTAGTTGGGGTCCAAGCTAGGACTAACCCGCTCTCTTTGAGCAAAGGGGGATAAGGTCTAGGCGGAAGGCATTGAGCTTTGTCCACCTCGGGACATCACTTTGTGCGAACATAGAGCTAGTCATTATCTATCAGTGAATTTTGGTTGCCCAAAATGTAATAAAGTGTGTACACACTCACTCATAAAGGTAGTTTCACACACATGGTTCAAACTTCACGAACAGACGTCCCCTTACCCGGAACTACACATTGGTCAAGCAAGCATGAAAATAGCATGCAAATTCAATTTGCACGCAAGCACATAAAGATGCTATGCAATGCAACATTGGTATAGACAATCCCTACCAAAATAGATGTGTTCCAAGTAAGTATACGAGGTACCAGACCCGATAGAACACCAATCCTGCAGGCATTTCCGAGGCATGTACACACAAGCACAAGTCCCAACGGAAGCCAAATCCACACTATCACATGACTGGCATCAATCCCCTACATATGCAACTGCCATGGGCGCTAGTCAATGTATATACATAATGAGAAAGTACGGGTGAACCAATTGGGTGGCCAAATGGTGACACTTGGGTTCACAAATGGGGCAGCAGACATGTTAAAGTTAACTAACACCTTTTCCTTTCAACAAATGTGCATAGGCCAATGTCTCTGTGCCGTGGGTCCAAGGTTCAAGTCTCTCAAATTGCACATTCTTTGTTCTTTTTGTGAGATTTGTGAGATGTCTCACTTGGTCAACCTCCCTTTGACCGGAAGAGCATTTCCTCTCAAGACAATTGTGGCGTGTATCTTTCTTTTTTGCCACAACAAACATCGCACATGTCGCCACCCCTTTCTAAACCCAACCTTAGTACGAGTCTTACGCGCCCTCACTCAAACCAAGAGTACAACTAGCCTAATAATGGATCTCAAAGTTGACGCTAAAAACGTACAACTTAAAAGTCGCTGATGCATTCCTCAAGACACAAGTTCCATACCTGTACAAATAATGATCTTCAATGTGCCATGCGAACATACTGAAAAGCATTCCAATGTATAGCATAGGTTCTGTAACACCCTACAAAAAGTTTCAACCAGTATATTTGAGCTGTTCGACCGACATATGTGAAAGAAACCACTGGAAAAGGACCCTTGAAAAAATAGTGAAGCCATACTGGTATAGCAATTTCCAGAAGACGGAGAGTGGAATTTGACAGTCGAGAGATCCCCTGTATTAAGCAGTTAGACATGAAAGGTCATTCCCATGCTTAACAGCACACATAACCTTCAGACCATTCAACAAGAAAAATGAGCTGCAGATAAAAACATGCTTTATTTTGCAGACATGACAATCTATAGTAAGATAGTACTCAAATTTGTAGAGATAAGCGAAACAAAAGCAAACCTTCAAATTCCACTTGCTTTGTCCCAGGGGGTCCATGCTAGATCCTGAAAAGGCACTGCCTTCAACATCACAAGCATATTCTACAGCGCGTATCTTTCCAGAAACGAGTTCTTTCCAGAACTCTGCTTCAACGAATCTAGTAGGGAGACTTGCAGCAGTCGTGAATTTGCGAGTGAAAACTTTGTTGGCCACTTTCTCATACTCAGTCAGGGAGTAATAACTGCAGTCATAAGACAAACAGTCAGTTGAATCACAACCTCATAAAAGTAGTAGCCTGTCACAAGATCAAAGTTCTTCTCACCGTCCACTCATAGGAAAAGTAGTTTTGTCATCCTTGTCCCAGTTTGAAAGCCTCATTGGTTGTATCCTAGTGGTGAACTTAAAGCCAGATTGCTCCTTGGTCAAAACCATTCCTGCTGGTACAGATGCAACCACAGGAGAGACAATCTTGCACATGCCTGCAGAAATATCCCAGACACCATGAGACAGAGCATGCTGCCATGTAGAGGTGTACATCCCAAAAAATAAGCCATGCTGGTAAGGAGATGGCGAAAGACTGACCATATTTGGAGGCATCAGCAGCTATCTTCTGAATGTATTGCAGAGGATCTGTGAATTCCTCCTTGGTTGGATAATATACCGGGCATGATGCAATGTTATCAATCCAA
Organism: Cibotium barometz; assembly: GCF_041138505.1. Lineage (NCBI taxonomy): Eukaryota > Viridiplantae > Streptophyta > Polypodiopsida > Cyatheales > Cibotiaceae > Cibotium > Cibotium barometz. The sequence goes on from NC_141087.1 coordinate 48,469,789, forward strand.
TCTGTTTGTCCAGCTCCATGCCTGTCGATCTTGATCTTAACTGCCTCATTCTTTGCATTCCAATAATCTTTCAGCTTGCTAGATTTCTCATCTCTAGCCTGTAAAAGTGGCCTGCGACAGTCCCGTGGCTTCAAGGCATCACCACCACTTCGTGCCGAAGAGACAGAACAGCTCCCCTTATCTACAGTCATTTCAAACTTCATGACAAAGTTTTTCTTGTTGAAAGCTTCAAGCCCGTTTCTATCTTCTCCTCTCAACCAGGGCCTTCCTGTCACCTGACATGTAAGGTAGTAGCGAAGAAGGTCGAGCACAATGCCACTCTCAAAATGGTACAAGCAAAGAATATCAAGCACAATGCCACTCTCAATTGATAATTTGTTATGGCTACTTCATAGTGCCCCCCACCCCAAAAAAAAAGCGCACACATATATGTATGTGTGTGTATGTACATACATATATACGCTATAAAGTTTGATCTATCAGTCAAAAAAGGTTTTTCTTAAAATAAGAAAAGAGGTATATCACCTTCCACATTCTGTAAACTTGAATCGATTTTTCAAAGCAAAATTTGTTTACATTCTACAGATGTGAAGGGCGTCTCAAAGTACATGAAGGTGGTATGTCCATACACTATGAAAACACTGAAAAGTCAAAAAGGTCGTCCCCAAAAAGGCAGAGGGGTGTACTTCCTGTCCCACCGGATTCACCTGATTTTTAGAGCAAAACTTTTGTATATATATCTTAGACATAAAAGAGGCAACGCAGAACACAACAAGATGTAAAGGCTTACCATTCTAGAAAGGCCATTGTAAGTCCAGATGCTGTAACAGGGCGCATGAATGGTCCAGGCTTGGCATGTAACGCCTGTGTATGCCTAAACCAAGGTCCAACGGTTGATGAGGATAGTTTTGACGGAAGTGCACAACAGTTTATGTGTTGACGACCAAAATAACCGTCCTAACGGCCTCCGGAAGACGGGCGCCTTGGAAAAAGGACCAAGAACCTTCCCACATCCTAAAGATTTCACCCTGGTTTCATCTGGTTACGCTCCTTTCCACGCCTGCTTTTTTCTCCAGACAGAAAAACTTGCTCTTGCCCAAATCTCCGTGTCTATTTCCCAAAAGCCCTGCTATTCTTGAAGCCAGATCTGCCATTCCGCCAGTGCTGGAATCAGCGAGGCAGCATTGTGAAGAAACCGGCAATGGAGACCAAAAGGGACAGAGCGGCACGGAGAAGGAAAAGGGGCCACAAATACTACAGGCTACAGTCGCCTTGCGCAGAGCTACTGGGGCCAGGGGGCGATGGCGAGGGCGAGGAGGGACGGCGGGGGCAGGGAGAAACAAACGGGAGAATGTGGCCTACCTGCACACGTCTAGTGCGTAGAACGAACAGAAATACGTTCGTTCGGTCGTCGTTCCCCTCTTAGCAGGGCACGCAGGGGGAGAAGCACAAGAGACGAAAGCAAGAGCGGGAGAGGAAAGCCAAAACAGCGGTGTTTGTGCCAAATATCCCCAAAAGCGTCATGGCGCCGCGGCCGTGTGGTCTGCTAGTCAGATTACGGGCCGTAATCTGGCCAGTCCAGCTGCCAGATTCTCTGCCGTAAACTATCCGCCCAATCCACGGCGCTAATCAAACCATGAAATAGATCATCTCCAATGCCATGATGGCATCATGTCATGCTTTCACCTCCCACCCATGGGCCATGACCCATCTCCGCCCATTGACCTAATCAGTCAACCGGGCCCGGACAAGTATGCTCTTCTGCTTTTGCCACCTGGCACGCCAATACACGGCCCCCATGAGATGAAACGACGCGTTTTACAACATACATAACGCAACCGTTTCGTAACTCTTTTCGCCACCTGTACGATAAATAAACCAGGCTCTAGATGGTAGACCGGGCGTTTTCGTATCAAACAACTAAGATAAGAAGACGTGGACAAACTACTACTTAGTATAGCATATTGATCCGTGATATACGTTAAGGCCTTTTCCTAGGGCCACGGGAGCTTTAAATGCAGCTTCGCCATTCGAAATGTATGGGAGTTACTTGGCCACTCTGTGGCTACATTTCCTTTGTACAACTTGTCCCACTATGTCATTTCAATGTAAATAACCCTCTCTGCGAATGTGAATAGTAGTGATCGCTTAGTATCCCATTTTAAGTTTTAAGAATCCATTCCCACCAAACAAACAAAAAAAACTTTCAATATAAAAATACTAGCAGCATCTCTATATATATTGTATAAAGGAAGAGTTTCACAAAGCTGCCACATGGCAACAATTTCAAGGTTCGGGAAGAGAGGAGGAGGTTAGGGTAGAATTTGAATTTGGAGGTTTAAAAAAAAGTGTGAAGCATGGGTCATCCCACTAGTAATGTTAATGGACATTGAAGAATATGTTTCTCCCATCGGCTTACATGAAATGAAATCCTAAAATCATGGAATTGAGGCATCACCCTCTTGAAGATTCAGAGTTTTGTAGCCTACCTGCATTCTCACCAACCTTGAAATTTCCATCACTAAAGAGGAAATTCATTGAGGTTTGGCCAACAAACTAAGGTGTATGCCTACTCTATGTTTTTTCTTCATGTAAAACTTCCATCAACCTCATGGAAAGGTTAATTTATTTTTTCCTCCTGATGTGAAACTTCATATGTCCTGTATTCATTTGGAAACCCTAGCAGCTCTGTTTTTCCATAATGTTGTTTGATGGGACTGGACTCTTAGTCGAGCCACAAATATCAACCATGAAAAGACATACTCTACCCCCACACTCCACAATGTTCACGCCACCATATTTTGCCTCTCTCTCACTACTCCAATCAACTACCATTGGTAGTTGACCCCTCTCCTCACTTCCCCACATTCCAACTACCTTACCCACCATGATACCAATACCCAACTTCTACCCCATCTTAAAGCTAGATTGCACCTTTTCTTATATGAACAAAGCTAATGCAACAAGGTCATAAAGAGAGCTCTTGTTCTAGCGACCCCACCTACTATCACTCTACTTCCAAACCAAATTGTTTTGAATCTTTCAACATGCAATTACAAAAAAAAACCTATGCAACAACTTCAACACTAGTCACTTTCATTTTAATTCATAAAAAAGGCATGCCCATTGAGTAATACCTTGAAGTAGTTGGTCAAACATGAAACCACACAAGAGTACTAAAACCTAAATACCTCAAGATTCACCCTTTACCTTGGAATGGCACTTTCCACTACAAGGGATGTCCCACTTATACTATTGTAAGCACAAGACCATAGGAAAGGGTCCAAGTCCCAAGGACACTGAATATGTAACATGATGGCATAGCAAATCTTGAATGCATTTTATAAAGGTTTTACATGATAGTCTTTCAAAGCAATAATTAAAAGCATGTTATTTATAGTATTTTGAGCAAGTCCTCAAGAGCAAGTCCTCAAAGGAAGGAATGTCATTTTCAACGGACACTTCAAGTTTAGACCACCATGTGCTCCCATGTGTACATGGTCTACTACTATAAGACTCATGACCATGATTTTTTTATGCATACGACAATAAAGCAATCATTTCAAGTTCTCAATTTAAAACAAGAGAGAGAGTCCTCAATTTTAAATTGAGGACTCTCTCTCTCTCTCTCTCTCTCTCTCTCTCTCTCTCTCATTTCAACGAGAGAGAGAGAGAGAGAGAGAGAGTCCTCAATGTTAAATTGAGGACTCTCTCTCTTGTTTTAAATTGAGAACTTGAAATGACTGTTTTATTGTCGTATGCAAAAAAAAATCATGGTCATGAGTCTTATAGTAGTAGACCATGTACACATGGGAGCACATGGTGGTCTAAACTTGAAGTGTCCGTTGAAAATGACATTCCTTCCTCTGATTCTCTGTCTCTCTTTCTCCTATTTAAAATTGAGGACTCTCTCTCTCCTCTCTTTGAAATTAGAGAGAGAGAGAGAGAGAGAGGAGAGAGAGATCTCTCTCCTCTCTTTGAAATGAGAGAGAGAGAGAGAGAGAGAGTCTCCTCAATTTTAAATTGAGGATTGATGACTCACTCTCTCTCTCTCTCTCTCTCTCTCTCTCTCTCTCTCTCTCTTATTTATATTTATATTTACTTATATATATAAATATCTTTATATTTATAATTATGTGTATGTAGGTATATTTACTTATATATATAAATATCTTTATATTTATAATTATGTGTATGTAGGTATGTATGTATGTATACACTACACATGAGTATGTTTACACTTAGTTGTGTGTATAGAAAGAGTGAAAAGTTACTTGTATTTGTTTTCATAAAGATTCTCCTTCTAATCATTTGTGGTTGCTACCTATGTATAAGTTATGTTTTAAGAGCAAGGCAAATTCTCTTTCATTATGTCAAAATACGTTTCCAAGACACCAAGCATTATAGACTTGTGTACATTGTATCACAACAAGATGGAAATATTTTAATTGCTTATCTAAATGTACATGTCACAAGGGTCGTGCTGTAGATTTTCATATGTTCAATCCTCAACAGTGTGCATAGTCTTAACGGACCTCGCATTAACTTTTAATGTTATCTTTGTCTCTTCTTATGAGCATAATTTCATAAGGCATCTTGGAGTGATGTGATTGCAAGCTTATGAAAAAAATAGGGATGAATCAAATTATCAAACTTTACATAATGTAGTGAGCCCTTTTGCTTTTATTATAGAGCATGCAATGGAATCATATGTGTTTGTGGAAATGCATCTTAAGAAAAACAAATTAACACTTACATAAAAGCTTATAGCCCAATTAGTTAAAGGGTTGAAGTCCCAAGCGCATCATCATGGGTTCAATTCATGCTAGCTATAGTAGCAATAGACTTGCAAATTATAAAACAAAACACACCCTTGCCCAAATTCCACTATTAAAAAAAACTTATCCCTTATTGAACTCAAGCTTAACTTCAAAAGTCAATGATTACTATCTCTAGGCTATGAAGGGTATTAGCTACAAGCATTGTTAGAGATGTCAAACTTTCCATAATCGTATAAGTTTTTTGTTTTTTATTTTTGTAAAATTTTCTCAGTCACTATGTATATAAATGGCTCCTTCACTATATTGATGAGCAAAATATTCCACATCTCAACAAATATTTTTTTATGTTGATATATAATTTAAATAATGATTTTTAAATCAAGTATAAAATAACTACGCAAATAAGAAGTTGTCTTTAATTTCACTACATAAACATGGTAGAAATGCCCATTTTCATTGTAAATTAAACTTACAAACTATGTTAATGTGATAACCTTTTCTAAAGGGATTGAGAATTCAAGAAAAATGCATATATATATATATATATCATAAATCTCATGTGAGAGTATGTATGTGAATCATGCACCTTCACATTTGTCAAAATAGCTATGACTCCTCTTCATTGTTATACTCCCTTTTTGGATCTCAATCTGAATACTTTAACATGGTAGAATATTGTTGTGCAACTACATGTAGTAGAGGCCTGAGTTAGGAAATATTTAGGTTTGTCTATGATATTCGAGGTAAACACCTAGTGATTTGGATATTTAATGATGATGATAAAAGCAATTAAAAGACCAAAGCTAAGATAAAGGTGTGATTAAATAGAGTGTTGGTTTTGCTAATTCAGGGACTAATCTAATAAATGAGTACTTAATCTTGATTAGCATGCAATTAGGGATTTTTTTAATGTTAAAAAACAAACACATCGAAAATAGACAAGGTCCTTGTTTTTTATAGCCACCTACAGCTATATGCACACCATTGGAATCATACACATACAAGATGCACTGCCTTACCTGATGCATTACAAGTTAATTTAAATATCGCTCCAATTGTGGATTTGTGTGTGCATTTGTAGTGAAAATTGCTTGCTTCTTCTCTTTTCACTGTTCTTCTCCTTCTCCTCCTCCATCTACATCTCTCTCCTTCTCCTTCTCCATCTACATCTCTCTCCCGTTCCTTGCAAATCCCACTAATTGGTTTAATCTAACTTATGTGTTTTTTGTTGTTATTATTGTTTGTTTTTCTTTAGAGCTATGGAGCACGAGGGCCTTGGAGCATTCCTTCAAGATCAAGATTCAAGTGTTCAAGTAGGTGGTTTAAGTAGGTGCCTCAACTCTTTTCCATTGATTTAAGTTCTGTTTCTTCCATTTCTTAAATTTTCATGTTTTTTTTTAAAGCATTATGGACTCAATCCCACCATTAGCTTGCATTATACATACCATTAGGAAACTTAGGAGTATAATAATCATCATTCAAAATATATAAAAAACATACACTATTAGAGAGCAAAGTCTTGATTTTTGTAAAGGACCTACAAATTATTCTCTGGTTGACCTAAACATGCCTAGCTGAGGCATACACATGTTTACACATAGGAACATACATGTGAACGTTCCTACATGTTGCATAGAAACTTAATTAATCTACTCATTAAAGGAGCATAATTGGCTGGACGTATGAGTGTTTTAATACACTGCATAGAATGTAACCCAATATACTCATACTTGAGGTTCATGTCTAGAAAGGATTAGGGTGTGTAGAAATGGATTATAATCAACATCTTGACATAGTAGACATGGATTTGAATCAACATCTTGACATAGTAGAAATGGACTAGAATCAACATCTTGACATAAAGATTACAAATAATGACGCTATTCTCTTCTTCGATCAAGGCTACTTCAATGCTAGTGAAGGTTGGTTCAAGTAGATGCTTCAAGATAGCCGCCAATGGGCTGGTAAAGTTGGTTTGGGTAGATGCTTTAAGGTTGGTTCAAGTAGATGCTTGAAGGTAGCCACCAATGGGCTGGTAAAGTTTTTCTCTTCTTCGATCAAGGCTACTTCAATGCTAGTGAAGGTTGGTTCAAGTAGAGGCTTCACGGTAGCCACCAATGGGCTGGTAAAGTTTGTTTGGGTAGATGCTTTAAGGTTGGTTCAAGTAGATGCTTGAAGGTAGCCACCAATGGGCTGGTAAAGTTGGTTTGGGTAGATGCTTTAAGGTTGCCACCAAATAGGCTCCGAATGCTTCCAAGGTCATTCTCTTGAGAAGAATTGCTATGGCACCAAGGTGGATGCTTCAAGAAGCCACCAATGGGGCTGAATGCTTCTAAGGTCATGCTCTTGATAAGGATTGCTATAGCATCCTCCCCTTCCATTGGAGACCTACACATGCAAGTTGTTGCATAACACTTTTCATTTTATTTAAGTGAGCTTGGAGTGACTCACTCTCTTTGATGTCCAATCTTATTTTGTTTAACATTAAATGGCTTCTCTAGTTCTTTTGTTTGGTAGCACCATTTGGCTTCTCTAGTTCATCCCATGCTCCTTTAGAGTTTTCTTCTGATGTAATATGATGGATGAAACTATCTCGTAGCCCTAATGTAATGATGGCTAGGGTCCTCTCATCTCTTCCAAGCCAAAACCTTTTCTCTTTCCCTTTTATCTAGGACACTTCTCCCTTCCATTTACTATCCCCCAAAGCCCCATATTTCATGAGAACAAACCTTTTTTCTTCCCCTTCTCTTCCAATCCAAAACCTTTTCTCTTCCCCTTCTATCCGAGACACTTCTCCCTTCCACTTATTATCCCCCAAAAGCCCATCTTTCATGAGAACAAACCTTTTCTCTTCCCCTTCTCTTCCAAGCCAAAACCTTTTCTCTTCCTCTTTTATTTGGGACACTTCTCCCTTCCACTTAATATCCCCCAAAAGCCCATCTTTCATTAGAATAAACTTAATGTATGGAAACCATCACCATTAAATTTATTAAATGAGAGGAGTTGTCATGCTTTTCTTGTAGGGATGGGAAGGTCTTTGCAATGGGATGACTAATGCTAGTGTCTAGTCCCTTACAAAAGTGAGAGATGTATTTCATATGATTAATACTTCCAAATTGTAAAACCAAAGGAGTTTTCATGCTTTTCTTATGGGGATGGGAAGGTCTTTGTAATGGAGTGACCAATGTTAGTGTCTAGTCCCTTACAAAGGTAGAGAGTTGTATTTCAAATGATTAATAAAGGTAGAGAGATGTATTGGTATTTGGGTCAGTAAATTGGAGTACCAAAACCAAGGGATAGAGTGATTTTAATGATACACAAGTGTTTAGCAACATCCCAATGGAAAATTAGAACATTTAATGGCTTAGAAAGATGGCTCTAATTAGTGCTAATTACCTTGTCAATGGAGAGTATTTTTTGCTAACTGAGCAAATAATAATTTGAATATTAAAGCTCAATTGTTTGTGTTGTGTGTGCTCAACAAACTAATGTGCACATTCTTCACACCATATATGATGAACCCATGAGTTAAATTCTAGCAAGTATGATGAGAAATTTGAAATTTTTACCCTCTTCCTACTAGAATTCGCTGCCACCTTCTGCTAGAGTCTTTTTGATGGTTTGATTTGATCACACTTATCCCCCTTTGATATATTATAGCTTCTTAAGTTGAGGTAAACACAAGTAGTGCTTTGATTTGATCACACTTATCCCCCTTTGATATATTATAGCTTCTTGAGTTGAAGTAAACACTCCAAGTAGTGCCTTCTTGCAATAGTCGATGATGAGCCAAGAACTCTTGATTCTTGATGATTTTGAAGGTTGGGACAAGAGGGAAAAAAATAGCTTAGTAGCAAATTAGTGAAACTAATGATTTTGCTATCCTAGGATGCTTAGATAATCAAGGGATAATGGGTGGCTCTGATATCAACTTGAGATTCATGTCTAGAAAGGATTATGTTGTGTTGAAATGGATTAGAATCGACATCTTGACGTAGTAGAAATGCAAGAAATAGATTAAGAGACTGATGACAAAAATAGAGCATAATGACAAGGCAAGAGGTATAGCAAAAAGCTCATATATGGTAATCCATTAGACAGAGGACCTTTTTATAGGCTTGAGTACATCTCATTAGCCATTAGCCATGGCTTGAGTACATTTCCATTAGCCATTAGCCATGGCTTCATTACATCTCCATTAACCATTAACCATTAACCATTAACCATTAACCATTAACCATGGCCCATAAGTTGCCCCTAATCTTTTCTAGATTTGAGCACCTTTAAGCCTTGGGGTTGCTTGGTGGTGCCATGAAAGTGTATGCACAACACGCTTTGGGGTTTGGCACCATGGGTGGCTCTTCATTGATGGGAACAATAGACATATTTAAGGCTACTACACATGGGCAAGGCATTGTCTCTCAATGCTTGGCATCTCTGAACTCCTTTCAACTTCTCTGAACTCCTCTGAACTCCTTTCAACTTCTTTGAAGGTGGTATCGGTACACAAGTCGAGGTGGAATCCACTATTCTCCATTCTTGCTTAAGCTTTGGCAGAGGCATGACTTTTGGTCTCCACTTCATCTTTGGTTTAGCGTTTGATGACATGGTTGCAGAGGCTTGTGGTGGGGTTTTTTTGACTTCGAAAGCCAAATGTAGGGGTTCCCTTTGTAGAAGCCTTATGCTTCTAACAGCTTTGTTGGGACCCAATGGAATGTTTTTAGTTGGGCTCGAACTTGCGTTTTGAGGCTACCACCTGACTCTCTTTGGGACCCAATGGAATGTTTTTAGTTGGGCTCGAACTTGCGTTTTGAGGCTACCACCTGACTCTCTTTGGCTTTGGATATTGGGATCACTCCACGAGCTTTTTGGGGCCCAAACAGAACAGTTTTTGTCACATAAGCCTTGAGCTTTTAACATCTTGACGGGGATCCAATTGGGCTTCGGGTTTGGGTAAAACTTTGTTGCATGTGGCTTCCACGCTCACAGCAGGAGTTTGTAGCACTTTCACTCTATGGAAGGAATGTTTCAAGGGTGCATTAGAATGATATGTTACCCCTCTAGGAATGACAATAGTAGATATGATAGGCACGAGGGTTCCATGTGTGAAGTAGATATGCTATGCACAGGGTAACCATGGGCATGTGGCTGAAAGGTAATAATGTATTAGTCATAGGTGTCATAGATGGTGGTGTGGTTCTTACCACCACTGGACAAGGCAATGTACTAGCAGTGTCTTGGGTGGGAGCAACTCTAGGATCTAAGAGGGTGAAACTCATGCTAGTATGCTCTTGAGTCCCTACATGGCATCTTCATGATGAGTAGGCTTTTGGGTGCATTATAATTTCCTTGGCTATGGCCAAGGTACTCTTGGGCACCCAAGGTTGTTGAGTCAGAGGTTTGGGGGGTTGTTTTGGTCTTCGCCACCGAGGTTTTGGATCTCTATAGTGGTTTGAGGGGTGGCGATACGGCAAGGCAAGAGGCCACCGAGGTTTTGGATCTTCATTGTGGTTTGAGGAGGTGGTCCAACATGGCAAGGCAAGAGAAGTGATGAGTGTTAGGGGTTACTTGAGGTGATTGCTTGTAAGTGGAGAGGACAAGGCTTAGGATATTGATAGGTGTAGGGTGTCCTCATCCTCCAAGGGTGCGAAGCGCCCTCATCCACTAAGGGTATCCAATAAGTGTAATGAGGTAGATTTCGTTGCACATGCACATGGGGAATGGGGCCTAGGCACTTGGGCTTAGGGACATTTACATGTGTACTTTTGGGGGGCCTTGGGCTATGTTAGGTATAGGGCTCATGGACATTGTACCTTTTTTATCATATACATTTTAATGAGTATACTATGCCTCATACTTTGGGTATTTTGGATGTTTGTATGGCACCGAGGTGTAACATTGTGTAGGTATGCCATGCAGGCAAGTTAAATGCATATCATGTGATTATCATATGTTTAGCTCGATGGGCAGGTAGCATTATCATGTTATTCTAATGAGCACACGACTACGTACATGTGTGTGTTTCTCCATTCCTTTGTATGGGATCATACAAGGACCTATGTGGCCTACTTAGATTTTATTGATCGATTTGGGACCCTTTGCACATACTAGCACTTATGAGAGGAGTGGTATGCGTGCAAGTATGGGTTTGATCCATATCATTTCACCAAGGATGATGATGATGTTCATGCTACGACTATAGATGATTATATGGGTGATGATGATTGTAGTGATCATTGATGGGATACATTTTGTGAGTTATGGCATGACATGATTAGATCCTTGGAGGACGTGTATCGAGCATGCTTCCACTTTCGTTGCTATCACAGTGGTTTTCGCATGGGCCTTGATAGCTTCTATGAGTCACCCATGACATCGACTAACCATCATCTCATTCATTCTCCTTTACTTAGACCGACTCGTTCATTGTATTATGATGGGGATGATGTTGTATTGTCCATACACACATGACGATATTGATGTCTCTCTCATGACAATGGGATTTAGTGGGAATTTGGAGAGCTCAACTGTCTAGGCAGCACGGGCGAGGTTTAGGGAAGCCAAAATAATCGGGTACGGACTCAAGAGTGGCCGGGCACATGTGAAGAGCTTACTAGCTAATAAAAGAGTGGAGTCATAGAGGGTCTTGAAGTTTTTGGCTGTGATTTGGGAGGAGAACCTAGAGCTCTCAGCACCCTTGTCTTGGTGAAGGAGTTGTGCAGCCATGGTTGCACCCTTGTCTTGGTGAAGGAGTTGTGCAGCCATGGTTGCCCGCAACAGTGGTATCAGAGCACAACAGTCAGCATCGCCTCAACGATTTCCTCTTGTGAGCATTGCACGTTGTGGATAAGTCGATCAACACTTCTGCATTTAACCTAGCCGACAAGTCAACACATAAACGTGTAGACAATCTCCGTGGAGATGAACATCAAATAGTCGCAGAGATGAACACCTTGCATGTGGTAGCTTATGCGTAAGGAGAGGCGACTGCTTTTTTAATCTTATGCCTTATGTTTTTACTTGTCTTGCCGACCAAA